>NC_072494.1:30000-635000 GCF_027574615.1 Eptesicus fuscus | reverse complement strand
AGAGTTCCTGTTGCTTCATATCCTTGAAGCTTTTGATGTTGTTAGTGTTCTGGATCTTTAACCTCTTAGTAGGTGCGTAGTGGTATCCCACTGTTGGTTTAATTCGCATTTCTCTCATGATATGATGTGGAACATCTTTTCATATGCTTTTAAAAAATGGGCCAAAGACTTAGACATCTCAGTAAAGAAGGTATACACATAGTCGATAGCAAATTCTGTTGGGTTTTATATCTAGCCTTTTTATGCACACATAATTTAAAGAATCAAACATTTCACAAGGTAGGTAACAAAAGACCAGTTATCTCTTTTCGCCGTTCGAACGGTCCCCCATGATAAACGTAAATGGAACCTCAGATCTATTTGGGATGGAAAACAAAACTGCACCTTAGCAGAGGATGGTTTCGATCCATCGACCTCTGGGTTATGGGCCCAGCACGCTTCCGCTGCGCCACTCTGCTACAGTAGGAAGTGCTCTGAAAGTTAGTATTCAGCTGATTTTTGGTTTGACTTTTTGTTTTTCTTTTTCATTTTCCAACTTTCAGAATTAACTGTGTTTTTTCTTTCTCCAGATAAATAATCTATCTTTTGTAAT
The DNA here is from genome assembly GCF_027574615.1 of Eptesicus fuscus. Classification (NCBI taxonomy): domain Eukaryota; kingdom Metazoa; phylum Chordata; class Mammalia; order Chiroptera; family Vespertilionidae; genus Eptesicus; species Eptesicus fuscus. The sequence continues at coordinate 634,408 of NC_072494.1, read as the reverse complement.
ACGATGGCCATGGGCCTGAACTAACTGAATATTACTCTGTAGATTGTTTACTTTCTGAAGGAGGGCATACAAGGGTCAGAGAAAGAGGAAGGGCGAGTTTTTCTTCCCGGACACGATTTAACTTTACGGACCAGAATCTTCAAACCCCCTCTGCGCTACACCTTCCCACGCTATCGTCCGTAGTTGCAGCTAAAATCAGAGAGCAAAAAAATAAAAAAATAAAAAAAACACACACCCAACTGACCCCGACGTGATTTGAACACGCAACCTTCTGATCTGGAGTCAGACGCGCTACCGTTGCGCCACGAGGTCCCCTTGGGCTAGAACCTTTTAAATCTGTCCAGCTGATCTATGGAATTAATTTTCGATACTTCCTGCAAACCACGCAACTGGATGTGAATCATGCCAGACTTCCTCCTCCAACCAACCCCTGATTCTCTCTGCCTCCGAATTGTTTCCATTTGCACTTCACCCGATTCGATTTCATTTCTTTTCTTATCTAGGTTTCTGCATATATGTAAAAAATAGGCGTTGGGGACTTTTGTTTTTGTCGGTCGCTGCGGAGTGGAGTGGCGTAGGGGAGGTGAAGATCAGGTGAGGGTGGTGTTGGGCTTTCAGGAAATATACACGACCAGGGGAGGATTGAGTCTGCAGGTCTGGTGTTGCCAGAGAATTCAGGGTGACCGGCTGCTGCCTGAAACCTGAAATGTGTACTTTCCTCACCTCCCCACAGGCTTGCTGTGCATTTACATCTGCCACAGGCTTAGAAGGATGCCTACCCGCACACGGAGAGCTCGCAATAAATGCTGGTGCAATTGCTGCCAGTGCAAAGTTTGCTGAAATTCTTACATGCATTTGCCCACATCGCCAGAGATTGTGGGTAAAAGTTACACTTGTTAATAGTTAATTTCTTCCATAGATTGAGTTTTATGTCATAAAACAGTAATATTGGCTTATTTCGATGTTAGAATTATTTTTTTAAATAACGAAAACAAACAAAAAATAGTAAACAGAATATGGCCTCTCCTTAAATTCAAGTGCATAAAAAGAAGGGGCAAAACTATTGTTCTCGAGAGCATTTTGAGATCTTGCTCCTCCGCATATGTAGTCAGTTTGGCTCAAATAAACTCATAACATTTTTTTTTTTAATGGCTATCATCCGTAGTTGCAGCTAAAATCAGAGAGGGATTTGCAAAATAGGGCCGCAGGTGAACCTGGCCCTTAGCATCAACTCCAATTGGCAGCTGGAATGGAAAACTCAGTGAAAGACTTGAACTCCGGCGGCCGCCCCCCGCTCGATTTGCATCGAGGCACCTCTCGCTCGGGGTGGCGGTGAAATGGGTGCCCCGTGGTTGCCCACAGCCTGGCAGCTCTACCTCCAGGACCACCGCGTCTTCACGTTCAAGAACTGGCCCTTTTGGGGGGGCTGCGCCTGCACCCCGGAACGGATGGTGGCGGCCGGCTCCATCCACGGCCCCACGGAGAGCCAGCCGGCCCCGGCCCAGGGCTGCTGCTGCTCCCAGGAGCTGGAAGGCTGGGCGCCAGACGAGGGCCCCAGCGGGGACACAGGAGCACCCATCTGGCTGGGCCTTCCTTCCTGTCGAGACGAGACGCAGTTGGAAGGACTCGCCCTCGGTGAATTTTTGAAACTGGACGAAAAAAGGGCCAAGAACAACGTGGCAAAGGAAGCCAACCCAAAGCAGGAAGTTTATGTTGTTCATTATATCCCACAAATGAGTGCGATCATGGGATGCTTATCCTTCCCTACTGGCTTATTTCGCTTAGCATGATGCTCTCCAGCTCCGTCCTGCTGCTGCAAATGGTGAGAGCTCCTTCTTTTTTACAGCAGCGTAGATTTCCACGGTGTAGAGGAACCGCGGGTTCTAATCCGCTCACCGCCGATGGGCACCTCGGCTGTTTCCCAATCTTAGCTATGGGGGATGGCGCTGCTGTGAACATAGGGGGGCATATCTCCTCTCTGGTTGGTGCTTCTGGCTTCTTGGGCTATATTCCTAGAAGACCCTATTACTGGGTCTCAAAGAAATGTATTTATTTATTTTCGTTGCTATTTAATGATAATTCACGCACGTTACAGCTGATTTGTCTGGTTGTTCACAACCAACGGCTGCACGTCTGGGCCTCCTGCTCCGCCTCAATGACCAGGTCTTGGTGCCGCAGCCTGCGGGGCCCTTTCTCTCCGGAGCTGGAGACCCCGGCCCGGGCAGCGCCCCTCGGCTGTGCTGAGCTCCCTGTGCAACCAGAGCCTCAGCCTGGCGCTTCCTCAGGCCCCCGGGTGGCTGGTTGTGACCTCGGACCCCGGTTCTGATAGCGGACTTTGTCTCTGTGTCCGTGTTCCCGTTCCTGAGAGGGAGAACGAAGGGAGCCGGAACCCTTAAAGCAAACCACACACCGGAAACAGGGCGTGGGGGCCGAGTTCCGGGGGGCACTTCTCCAGGGAGCCCGGAAGTCCAAAGGTCCTAACGGAAGTCCAAAGGTCCTAACGTCCGTCAGCCTGACTTCCTTCCGGAACCCCTGACTCCTTTTTAGGGTTCCTGGGATGAGTGACCCCATTTTAGTTCACAAAAGCATAAACATTGGGACAACTCACAAGAGAACGCTTCCCGAGGATCCCGGGACCTGGGCCTGTCCTCTGCGAAGGGCCGCGTGTGACACATTTGCTGCGCGGCCCATTCGATTCCCTGTTGGTTGCTCCTGCTCTTGCTCCTCTTTCTTCCTTGCTAGTGGCCCCTGCTGGCTGCCGTGTGGCCCCAGAAGCTGAAGGGAGCGTGGCCATGCAGACCCACACGCCACAGACAGAAGCTGGGAGCACAAGCTCCCCAGCCAGACGCTGGACTGGACGGGGCTGTGCAACTATGGAGCAGGATCTCTGGGAATGGCTTGAATCCTGGTTCTGCTGAAGACAAAATGGACGTTTTCATGCAGGATGGAGGGAGATGGGCCCTTGGAAACTCAGGGGTTTGATTCCACAGAATAAAGCTTTCTGCAGTATCTCGTCCTCCGGTGGGGCCTCAGGAAATGTTTGTTCCCGTGGCACCCCAAGAACTCCTCTCCCACCAGCAACAGCTGGAGACACGTAGAGCACCCCACCGATCACACACCCAGAGCAAAGTTAAGGTTATTATCATTATATTATATAACAAGTGCTTTCAAAGAGGGACTTTGCACTTTTTCTCCTCCTGAGCAAGCTTTCTTTTCCCCTCCCTTTCCTCCAGATCAGAGACTCACCTGCAATGAAGACCCAAGGAGTGCCTTTGTTCTGTGGTTTTCAGCTGAAAGTGCCAACTGTAAGTGGGGGAGTGGGTAAAAGCCAGGGCCCCAGGCCTCTTTAGCAGAGAGGCTGATGAGCTGGGTGAGCCTTCAGGTGAGGACACGGTGAGACCTCGTAGGCTGGGCAAGGTAAGGCCTGAACTCAGAAATCTGTGGGAGGGAGAGGACCGGAACGAGTGAGCTTGACACCTGCATGTTCCTAAGAACTTACTGTGGTCATTAAGGCCCCTGACGGTCTCTCCTGCTCCTCTCTGGGACTGTGTTCTAAGAGATTCTAAAAGACAGGCCGATACTGAACCCAGGTTCAACTGCCTGCCACTGGAAAGACCACATGGAGATCATGGGGCTGATGGGAGGAATGTAGGTTTATTCTAGAGCCTGAAGCTTCAGAAGATGGTAGACTCAGTTGCAAAGACAATTGGACACGGGCATGGGTTTTGTAAGGAAGAGGAGAGGGGGGGAAGAACAATAAAGGAATAAAAAGCAGGGGGTTGAGAGTTCTCCGTTGAGGGGACAAAGTGCAAGCCAACACAGTCTGTTCAGATTACTGGTTGAAGGTCAGCAATTCTTCTGGACATAGAATGTGTGAAGAGTGGAGTCTGCTTTTCCTAAAGTTAGTTCCTAGAATTCCTAAGTGAACAGGCAGTCACATTTACAGAAATAATGTTAAATAATGGTGGGGTAGGTAACAAGATGTGTGGCTTAAAGATTTATATGAAAAGATGTTCATTACAGAATCGTATGTAATCTAGAATAATAAAAGTGTGATATGCTAATTAGACCAGAGGACAAAGCCTGGGCTGGGAGGGCAGAGCCCCTTGCACGAATTTCATGCACCGGGCCTGTTGTATTGTAATATAAAAATATAAGAGACAGCATAGTTATACAATAGTTAAAGAATGGATAAACAACACATTGTCTGACCATAGAGGGGTTTCCAATCCATATGTCTGTTGGCCATCTGTACTTCCTGTTTAGGTAAATGTCAATTCAGGTCCTCTGCCCCTTTTTAAATTGTATTGTTTGTTTTTTTGCTGTTAAATTGTATGATTTTTTAAAAATTTTAAATAAGTTTTTAACTCCATATTGGATGTGTCCTTGGCTAATATATCCTTCCCTTCAATAGGTTGTCTTTCTGTCTCATACGGTCCTGTTTGTTTATTGTTTATTTTCTTGCCCTTGCCTGAGGACACATGTTGAAAAAATATATTACTAAGGGGAATGTCAGATGTTCACCTCCTCTGTTTTCTTCTAGTTATATAGTTTTGGGTCTCACATTTAATCTTAATTCCATATTGTTTATTTTTGTATATGGTGTAAGAAAGTGAGCCAATTTCTTTCTTTTTTTTTTTTTGCGTGTACCTGTCCCATTTCACCCGCACCATTTTGAAAAGACTGTCTTTACTGCTGCATATTCTTGCCTCCTTTGTCACAGATTAATTGACCGTGTAAGTGAGGGTTCTCTTCCGGGCTCTCTGCCTGTCCCGTTGGACTGGGTGTCTGCTTATATGCCGGTTCCATGCTGTTCTTATTCGTGTAGACACGTGTGTACAGTTTGATATGAGGGAGTAGGATGCCTCCAACTTTGTTCTTTCTCAAGATTTCTTTGGAATACTAGGGGTCTTTGTGGTTCCATATACATTTAGGATTAGTTGTTCTATTTCTGAGAAGAAGGCCATAGGTGTTTTAATAGGGATTGCATTGAATGTGGATATTGCTTTAGGCAGTAAGGACATTTTAACAATATTAATCCTTCCAACCCATGAGCATGGTGTATCCTGTCATTCCATTTATTTGTATCCTCTTCAAGTTCGTTCTTCAGTGTCTTATAGTTTTCAGTCTATAGGTCTTTCATTTCTTTGGTTAAATTTGTTCCTGGATATTTTATACTTTGTGGGTAAACTTGTAAATGAGATTTTAAAAATTTTCATTGTTGCTGTATAGAAATTCAACAGGTTTCTGATTTTCTATCCTGCAACCTTACTGAACTCATTGATTGCTTCTGATGTATTTTTTTGGTGGAATTCTCAGGTTTTTCTAAATATTGTATCACATCCTCTGCAAATAGTGAGAGTTTTACTTCTTCCTTTCTGATTTGTATGCTTTCTATTTCTTTTTCTTGTCTGACTGCTGTGGCCAGGACTTCCAATACTATGGGAACACAAGTGATGATATTGGACATTCTTGTCTTATTCCTGATGTTAGTTATTAGAGAATAACTTTTCATCTTTTCACCATTGAGTATTATCATAGCTGTAGGTTTAGGAATCATGTTTTTTGTTTTTTTAAAAATATATTTTATTGATGTTTTACAGAGAGGAAGGGAGAGGGATACAGAGCTAGAAACATCGATGAGAGAGAAACATCGACCAGCTGCCTCCTGCACACCCCCTATTGGGGATGTGCCCACAACCAATGCCATTGACCGGAATCGAACCTGGGACCCTTCAGTCCGCAGACCGACGCTCTATCCACTGAGCCAAACCGGTTTCGGCAGGAATCATGTTTTTAATAAAAATTTTTGTTATTATTACAAAACTGGATCCAATTTTGGAATTTGAATTGTATCTACATTTTGTTATTATAGATTTTACTATGGTGAAGAGCATTAAATATAAACCTTAGTGTTAATGCCTGGTATTATTTCTTTAAGAGTAGTTCCAACGAGAGTTTTTTTTGGATTAAAGAATAAAACATTATAAAGAAAATATATATATTATATAATGTATATATGTTATATATATATGTATATATCCAAAATATGTCCAGAAATATTTACATTCCTATGTAGTGAAGTATGTGGTTCCCATTAAAAATTATTTAAATTTTACTTATTTTTATTTTGAAATAGTTTATAATCAAGAATAAAAACAATAGCCATCCCCCCAAATCAGTGGAAATAGATTCCCCTCTCTTTCAATTTAAAATTTCAAATGTTCAGATAATTCAGAGAGTACAGGGAGCAGAGGACTCCAGCTCCTGCTCTGAGTGCAGTGGGAGCCCCTGGAGGCTGAGGAGAGGTGTGAAGTGAGGGAGCAGGAACCTTAGGGCTGTGGTGTGGAGCTTAGACTGAGGGGCCCCAGTGGAATCGGGACTCAGAGAGGGAGGTCCTGCATTAATCAGAGTGAGATGCTGGAGGCGTGGACAGGCTGTTGCAGGGAGTGTGGGCAAGTGGAAGCTTCTGAGCCCATTGGACAGCAGAGCCCAGGACTCCCAGGTGGCAAGGACCAAGGGACGTACACGTAAGGTTCATACTTTAGGGTGGTTTTCCATGTTGGAGTCAAAGGTGAAGAGACTCCCAGCAGACATTTGAGAGGAGGCTCTGGGGTCACCAGTGATGGTGCGTACATCGGGAGTCGGCCCTGGGGAGGCAGAGGTCTCATGTGGATTCTCCATCTTCCTTCAGGTCGTCATTTCTACCCACTCCTTCTGGTGTCTCTCTGTGTGCACAACAGCCCACAATGGTGAGGTCCCTGGCCTTCCATCAGCTCCACCTCCCCATCTGCCTTGCCTTGGTCCAGCTGCTCACGCCCTGCTCAGGTAGGGAGCATCTGCATTTATGTGCCTGGAGCAGTTACCTCTAATGCCCAGTCAGAACCTTGGACTCCACCCCACACCTGGGAGGTCCATCCAGAATGTACACCTGTCAGGACTGAGTTCCTGTCTAGGTGTTTCTTACCTCATCCTCCCTTCCTGGGACACCCCCTTACCCCCTGGCCTCCAGCTCCCTCTGATGGAGCACCCCTTTCTGCTCACCAGCTCAGTTTGCTGTGATTGGACCCCCTGAGCCCATCCTGGTCATGGTGGGTGAAGTTGCTGAGCTGCCCTGTCATCTGTCTCCGAAGATGAGCGCTGAGACCATGGAGCTGATGTGGGTGCGATCCAACCTCAGGCAGGTGGTGCGTGCATATGCAGATGGCAAGGAAGGAACAGAGATAGCAGAGTATCGAAGTAGAACGTCGATTTTAAGAGAGGACATTGCTCAGGGGAATGCTGCTCTGCGGATTCACAATGTCAGAGCCTCTGACAGTGGAACCTACCAGTGTTATTTCCAAGATGCCAATTTCTTTGCAAAAGCCCAGGTGGAGCTGAAGGTTGCAGGTGAGCCTGAGGGTGTTCTGAGCTCCTTCTGTGGGCCCTGGGGACACAGGCCACGCCCATCTCAGGCACTTCTGCCTTCACACCAGCAGCTGCCTCCCTCCTCCACCTCTGCTTCTCTGGGCCCTTGACAGACACCGGTTCCCTGCAGGAAGGGCTCCTCCTGAACCACGTGAACATGCCCCTCCTGCAGCCTCCAGGGTCTCAGAAGGGTCGTGGAGTCGGGGCAGGAAGGCTGAGGAAACCTCCCCTCAGTGGGGGGCAAACAGATGAGTGGGTTCAGCTGTGTTCCAGGCAATGGACCTGGGCCCTCCAGGTGCTTTCTGCTGTGGGTACAGGGAGGCTGAGCTGCAGGGACATCACCTGTGCTGCCATGTCCTCCAGCCAAGGGCCCCAGGATCACACCTGCAGTTGAATAAGTTGAGTTAAGGTCTAGTTTCAGTGAGGGAGAACACACAGGTGTGGAAACATGGGGTGTCCCCATGAGGGGGTGTCAGGGAGACTTGGTATAACTTTTGGGCTGATAGGCAACTAGGGGAGTTTATGGAAGGAGGCCTTGGCTCTGGATCAGATGCTGTCAGGAGGGTGTGTGTGTAACTGGTCACTCACAGCCAGGACAGGGGATGATTGCTGGTTGCTGTGTTCTGGACACTGTTCGTGTTTTATTCTGTGTTCAGACCTGATGACTGAGTGGACTTGTTTGGTCCTGACCCATCATGGGGAAAAAGCATCCTTGTCTGATGCTGCTGTTCCGTGAAATTGTTCATGTCCAACATCATTTCTCTTTCTCAGGACACAATCCTGCCTTGCACAGGAAGGAAGGAAGGTGGGGGTGGGAGGTCCTGACTTTCTCCCTGCAGGGTTGTCCCTTCCTGAGACCACAGCTCCTCTTAAGAAATCCCTCCCTACAGGACTGGGTTCTTCAAAAGGCTTCCTCCCACCTCCCCTGGGTTAAGAGTTTAGGGACTGGTGATAACAGCTCACTGTTCCTGGCCCTGGGTCAGCTCTCTCCCATGTAGTCATTCCCCTTCCACAACCACAAAATAAAATTCCCCCGAGTCCAAAGACCTGAAAAGAGGCTGTAAACTCTAGATTCATGATATCAAGAATTCACTATGGTGACTTTCATACCAGAAACAGCGTGGGGTGCAGCAAAGAAATGTGCATATCCTCCCCACAACCTGGCAAAGCCTCAAGCTCTCACAGGACACAGGATAGATAGGGGACGGGAGCATGACCCACCCAGATAAGGGGAATGACTTACATGCTTAGGGCTGATGAGGACCAGTTCCAGAAACCAGCACCAGGCAGGGGCAGGAGTCCAGGTGTCTCTGAGGGGATCCATGGGACACAGTCTCTGTTCTGGCCTAGATCCAGCTGGATCTAGCTCTAGGGTCCTCGAGGGTCAGACAGTGGTCACCTCATGGAACAGTCTCCCCTGCACAACACATGTGGTAAACAGCTCCTTATGAACCCTGCCCGTGTGATCTAGTGGAGTGTGCCCCATTCCTGAGGGGACCCTCACCAACACAGAGGCCTCCCCATGACTCTGGCTCACTCTTCCTTCCTAGCCCTGGGCTCTGATCTTCACGTTGAAGTGAAGGGCTATGAGGATGGAGGGATCCGTGTGGAGTGCACGTCTGCAGGCTGGTACCCACAGCCCCACATAGAGTGGAGAGGTGAAGGGGCAGAGAGCTTGCCTGCCATGACAGCACCTGTGGCTACAGATGGAGAGGGTCTGTATGCAGCCACATCGTCTGTGATCCTAAAAAGCGGCTCTGAGAAGGGTGTCTCCTGTGTCGTCAGAAACCCCCTGCTCAGCCAGGAGAAGACAGCCAGGGTCCCCATTGCAGGTGAGTGCCCGGCCCCACACTGTGCTCAGCTATGGCCACTGGGAAAAGGAGGCCTGACTGTCTGCTGCTGACCTGGGTCTTTGCAGTGAACATAAGGCTCAGAGCAGAGACCTGGGTGCCCTTTGCCCTATGAAACTGCTAATGTCACAGACATTTTCTGAGCATCCCTGCTGCCACCCACTGGGACAGGTGATGGGGATGGGGAAATGGTAAAGGTCAGCAAACACATGACCAAGTGGGAAATATGTGCAGACACGTCCTGGAGAAAGGGCTAATCTCCTCAAACATAGAATAGCTCAGTAGAAAAATGAATGGTTTCCAGAGGAAATACCTCAGGAAAGGGTATCCTGTCTCCCCAAAAAGGGAGATGTTTTCACCAAACAAAACCATGTCATTGGTAACACTGATGGCGGGATTGTGGGGAGACAGTCACTCTTTGATGTTTGTTGTTATAATTTAGTATATTTTTGTATAAATTTACACAGCTTATATTGAGGGGCAGTAGAGCAATCTTAATCCAAACCACTTATTTATTGACCCAAATCCCAGTTCTAGGAATTTTTCTGACAGATCAGCTCAAGGTTGTGTGAAATCGCTGCTGGACAAAGTCATTTCCTTTTAAAAATAACATATTTATTGATTTCAAAGAGGAAGGGCGGGGGAGAGGGAGATAGAAACATCAATGATGAGAGAGAATCATGGGTCAGCTGCCTCCTGCACACCCCACACTGGGGACCAAACCCACAACCCAGAAATGTGCCTTTGACCAGAATGAAACCTGGGACCCTTCAGTCCATAGGCCAATGCTCTATTCACTGAGCCAAACTAGCCGGGGCACAAAGTTATTTCTTAGAGCATTGGTTATAATAACAAAATGTCAGAGACAGTGCAAAGGCCACCCATGGGGACTCCTGTGCAGTGGAGGCTGCCCTGTGGGAGAAAGCACAGACGTGTCTCCATGCCGAGAGGGAAAGGTCCCCAGGACCCACGATGCACTGAGAAATGAGCTGTGGATCAGCTCCTGTAGATGCTGCCTGTGGTGTAAGCAAGAAAAATAAGATGTTTATGTTTTATATATATACACTAGAGGCCTGGTGCACAAAATTTGTGCACTGGGGAAGGTGGACTTGTCCCTCAGCCCAGCCTGCACCCTCTCCAATCTGGGTCCCCTCGGGGGCATCCCTCTCACAATCCAGGAGTGCTGTCTCCTAACCACTCGCCTGCCTGTCTGCCTGATTGACCCTAACTGCTTCTGCCTGCAGTCCTGATCACTCCCTAACCCAGTGATGGAGAACCTATGACACGTGTGTCAGCACTGACACACGTAGCCATTTCTGACACGCAACCGCTGAGGCGGCCACATGCCGAGGATGAAACATTTGCTGCTCCTGAGGATGAAACATTTGCGACTAGAGTCTTGGAGTTAGTTTTTTCCTCAAAGTGACACACTACCCGAGTTATGCTCAGTTTTTTTGGCGAAGTTTGACACACCAAGCTCAAAAGGTTGCCTATCACTGCCTTAACCACTCCTCTGCCATCCTAATCGACACATAACTGCTCCCCTGCCAGCCCGATTGCCCCCAACTGCCCTCACCTGCTGGCCCAATCACCTCCCCTGCCCTCCCCTGCCGGCCTGATCATCCCGAAATACCCTCCCCTGCTGGCCTGGTCACCCCAACTGCCCTCCCCAGCTGGCCTGATCACCTCTAACTTCCCCCTCATGCTCACCTGGCCACCCCCAACTGCCTTGCCCTGCTGGCCCGGTTACCCCAAACTACCATCCCCTGCTGGCCTGGTTGCCCCTAACTGCCCCCCTGCTGCCAACCTGGTCGCTTTCAACTGCCCTCCCCTGCTGGCCTGATTGCCCACAACTGCCCTCCCCTGCTGGCCATTTTGTGGCCACATGGGGGTGGCCATCTTGTGGCTACATGAGGGCAGCTATCTTGTGTGTGAAGTCATGTTGGTCAATTTGCATATTACCTCTTTATTATATAGGACTAGAGGCCCAGTGCACAAATTAGTGTACGGTTGGGGTGGCCTAAGGGATTGGGCCAAAACCCACAGTCTAACGCCGCCTGCAGCTCCTACCTGCTGCTCCCACTCATCTTGGACCCACTGAGCCTGCCATGGGTTCACGCCCAATCAGTCCTGATAGGGAGAGGCTCGCACTGCCCCAGTAGTGCTCTCCAGCCATGAGCCCTACATCTGGCACTCTCCCAAGGGGAGTGGCCTGCGGGATAGGGTTGAAATCAGCTCTCTGAGTCCCCTGAGGGATCCCAGATTGCGAGGGGGTGCAGGCCAGGCTGAGGGACCAGTGCACAATCAGGCTAGGGAGGGACCTGGGGAAGGCTCCAGGGCATGTCTGGCCTATCTGCTCAGTCCCTATTGGCCAGACCCCAGTAGCAAGCTAACCGACCTGTCAGAGCATCTGCCCCTGGTGGTCAGTGCATGTCATAGCGAGCAGTCGAGCTGCCTTAGCATATCATTAGCATATTACACTTTGGTTGTTCAGTTCTCCTGCTGTTCAGTCTATTTGCAATTACCTTTTTATAGGATATATATATTTAAGAGATTTATAAATATATAAATATAAATATAAATATATATAAATATAAATATATATATATATATTTAAGAGATTGCACTACAAGCATTATTATTATTTCAGTGTAATGCAATTTTTTTCTTTTTTTTTTCTTGTCTAAATTTTACATATGTTTCCTTTTTCCCTGATTTACTCCTCCCCCGCAAAGCCATTCTCACCTCAGTGTCTGTGTCCATTGGTCATGCAAATATGCATGCATACAAGTCCTTTGTTTGGTCTCTAACTCCCCACCTACCCTGCCATTTGACTCTGGATCTATTTTTGTTCATCAAATTATGTTGATCATTATATCCTACATCTGAGTGAGATCATGTGATATTTACCTTTCTCCAACTGGCTTATTTCTCTTAGCATAAAGGGGTGCATATATCCTTTCTGATTGGTGTTTCTGGTTGCTTGAAATATAGTCCTACAAGTAGGATTACTGGGTCAAATGGGAGTTCCCATCTTAACTTTTGAGGAAGCTCCACACTGTCTTCCGCAGTGGCTGCACCAGTCTGCATTCCCACCAGCAGTGCACGAGGGTTCCTTTTTCTCCAGATCCTCACCAGCGCTTGTCCTGTGTTGATTTTTTGATGATAGCCATTCTGACAGGTGTGAGATGGTACCTCATTGTTGTTCTGATTTATATCTCTCGGATGATTAGTGACTTTGAGCATGTTTTCATCATTTTTTTAAATATATTTTATTGATTTTCCACAGAGAGGAAGAGAGAGGGATAGAGAGTGAGAAACATCGATGAGAGAGAAACATCGACCAGCTGCCTCCTGCACACCCCCTACTGGGGATGTGCCCGCAACCAAGGTACATGCCCCCGACCGGAATCGAACCTGGGACCCTTGAGTCCACAGGCCTACGCTCTATCCACTGAGCCAAACCGGTTTCGGCAAGCATGTTTTCATATGTCTCTCAGCCTTCTGTATGTCCTCTTTCAAAAAGTGTCTACTCAGGTCCTTTGCCCATTTTTTGATTGGATTGTTTATCTTCCCTTTGTTAAGTTGTATGAGTTCTCTGTAAATTTTGGAGATTAAACCCTTATTAGAAATAGCATTGGCAAGTATGTTCTCCCATGCAGTGGGCTTTCTTGTTGTTTTGTTGATGGTTTCTTTTTCTGTGCAGAAGCTTTTTATTTTGATGTAGTCCCATTTGTTTATTTTCTCCTTAGTCTCCATTGCCCTAGGAGCTGTGTCAGTAAAGATATTACTACGACATTTGTCACTTCGCTGTCTATGTAGTCTTTTTTTTTTTAATGAATCTTTATTGTTCAGATTACAATTGTTTCTCCTTTTTCCCCACATATCTCCCCACCACCCAGTTCCTACCCCCCCTCTACCCTTACCTCCCCCCCCCCCGCTGTCCTTATCCATAGGTGTATGATTTTTGTCCAGTCTCTTCCCATACTCCCCACACAGACACCCCTTTCCCCCTGAGAATTATCAATCCACTCCCATTCTATGCCTGATTCTATTAAGTTCACCAGTTTATTCTGTTCCTCAGATTTTTAATTCACTTGACTTTTAGATTCACTTGTTGATAGATATGTATTTGTTGCTCATAATTTTTATCTTTCTTCTTCTTTTTCCTCTTTTTAAAGAATACCTTTCAGCATTTCATATAATGCTGGTTTGGTGGTGATGAACTCCATTAGCTTTTTCTTATCTGTGAAGCTCTTTATCTGCCCTTCAATTCTGAATGATAACTTTGCTGGGTAGAGTAGTCTTGGTTGTAGGTTCCTGCTATTCATCACTTTGAATATTTCTTGCCACTCCCGTCTGGCCTGCATGGTTTCTGTTGAGAAATCAGCTGATAATCGTATGGGAGCTCCCTTGTAGGTAACTAACTGTTTTTCTCTTGCTGCTTGTAAGATTCTCTCTTTGTCTTTTGCTCTTGGCATTTTAATTATGATGTGTCTTGGTGTGGTCCTCTTTGGATTCCTTTTGTTTGGGGTTCTGTGTGCTTCCTGGACTTGTAAGTCTATTTCTTTCATCAGGTGGGGGAAGTTTTCGTTCATTATTTCTTCAAATAGGTTTTCAGCATCTTGCTCTCTCTCTTCTTCTGGTACCTCCATAATTCTGATGTTGGTTCGCTTGAAGTTGTCCCAGAGGCTTCTTACACTATCTTCAACTTTCTGAATTCTCTTCTCTTCATGCTTCTCTGGAGGAGTGTCCTTGGCCTCTTTGTATTCCAAATCTTTGAGTTGATTCTTGCAATCCTCTAGTCTGCTTTTGGGTCTCTGTATAATATTTTTTATCTCAGTCAGTGTATGTTTAATTTCTAGTTGGTCCTCATTGAATTTATCGGCCTTTTCCATGAAATTCTTGAAAAACCTTATAACCGTGGTTTTGAACTCTATGTCCAGTCGCTTGTTCTCCTCCATTTCTTTGGTTTGTGATCTGTTTCCTTGCCTTCTCATATTCTCTGCTTCCCTAAGTTGGTAGGGTAGTTTTGTGTACAAGGTGTCCTATTGGTTCAACGGGTCAGCCTCCCAGTTACTTGAGGTGGACACTCTTGGTGTACCCTTGTGTACTGTGTGTCCCCCAGCAGGAGCTACTGCAAGGGCTAGTTTTCTCCTCCTTTGCTTGGGCGGTTTTGGAGCAGTCTGACTGGAGCTGCAGTTAATTTGGTTGAGCTGCCACAGAACAGGCCATTTATATGCAAAAGCCGCTGAGTGGAGCCTGGGCGGGTTTGTAGAATGTGCGGGGCGGGGTCTCAGGGCGTCACTAGGCTGGGGCGTGGCCAACGGCGATGGCTGCCGTCAGCTGTCTCTGCCTTTCCACTTTTCCAAGTCCCTGCGCCCTGCGCTCCAGCGCAGTAAACGATGATTGCTGGGCGCACCTCTGCAAAAAAGTCACTCTCACTTTCCGACCCGAAGGCCGAGAGTCCAGCTTCTCCCCGTGGGTGCCTGGGTCCCCCGAGTGTCCCCAGAAACTGGATTTCAGAGTGATCAGGAGCTTGTCTCCCTGCGGGTTGAAGAAAAGCCGCGCACCCAGCCGCCCACCGCCGGCCCGATTCGCGTGCCTCCGTACCTCAGCTTTTCAGCGATTGTGTTCTTTCTCTTCTTAGTTGTAAATCTTCCACTCAGCCAGCTTTCCCGTGGTTCTGGGTGGTAGACGTTTTTGTCTTTTAGTTGTATTTTTGAAATTGTTGTGTGAGGCAGCAGATTAGTTGTTTAACTATGCCGCCATCTTGGTTCCTCTCTGTCTATGTAGTCTTGTAGGATTTTTATGGTTTCCCATCTTTATTAGTGTAGATTAGTGTAGATAGTATTCTATTGTGTAGATGTATCCTTCCTTCCTTCCTTCCTTCCTTCCTTCCTTCCTTCCTTCCTTCCTTCCTTCCTTTCTCTCTCTCTTTCTTTCTTTTTCTAAAGAATATTTTATTGTTTTTTTTTTGCAGAGAAGAAGGGAGAGGGATAGTTAGAAACATCAATCAGCTGCCTCTTGCACACCCCCTACTGGGGATGTGCCCGCAACCAAGGTACATGCCCTTGACCGGAATCGAACCTGGGACCCTTCAGTCTGCAGGCCGACGCTCTATCCACTGAGCCAAACCGGTTAGGGCCATTTCTTTTATTCCAGATGAATTTTTGAGAGTTTGTTCTAGATCTTTGAAATATGGCATTTGTATTTTAATGGGGATTGCATTGAATTTGTAGATTGCTTTGGGTAGTATAGACATTTTAATGATGTTGATTCTACCAATCCCTACCAACATGGTATGTTCTTCCGTTTGTTTATGTCTTCCCTCTATCTCTCTCTCTTTTTTAAAAAAATATATATTTTATTGATTTTTTACAGAGAGGAAGGGAGAGGAAGGAAGAGGGATAGAGAGTTAGAAACATCGATGAGAGAGAAACATCAATCAGCTGCCTCTTGCACAACCCCTACTGGGGATGTGCCTGCAACCAAGGTACATGCCCTTGACCGGAATCGAACCTGGGACCTTTCAGTCTGCAGGCCGACGCTCTATCCACTGAGCCAAACCGGTTTCGGCCTTTTGCAATTTTTTTCTCTCATATGTTTATGGTTTATTTTTTACATTTAAATCTTAGATCCAACTGAAATTTACTAAGTGTTGAGGCAGAGATTTAAGGTTCAACTTTATTTTTCCCCCCCAGAGAGATAAACAGTTGTCACAAAACCATATACTAAACAAATCATGTTTTTCTTTTTTAACTAGGATTATTTTATTTATTTATTTATTTTTAAATTTCTTTATTGATTAAGGTGTCACATATTTCTCCTCATCCCCCCATTCCCATCCCACACCCCTCCCCACGGATGCCCCAACCCCCTGTTGATCTTAACCATTGGTTAGGCTCATATGCATGCACACAAGTCCTTTGGTTGATATCTCCCCCCTCTCCCCACCCTCCCCCACCCTCCCTCTGAGGCCTGATAGTCCGATTGATGCCTCCTTGTTTCTGGTTCTGTTCTTGTTCATCAGTCTATGTTGTTCATCATTTCCCCTAGATGAGCGAGATCATGTGTCACTAGAAATAGACTTATAAGAACTGAATGTGAGACGAGCAATAATAGTTATGCTGACAGGCAAATGAATCAGTCTATAGTGAGTTTCTTTTTAGACCAACAGTTCTTTTGAGACCCAATTTCAATGTCCACCAGTTCCTTATGTGTACATGTCAACACTGACTTTTCAGCTTTGGATGGTGGACAAATGGTGGTAATGCAGGTCCGACTCCCTCTGGTTTGGTCTTGGCTGGACCCAGAGGCACGGCCTCACCCGGACTCAGGGGCGTGTGGCCTCACCCGGACCCAGGGGCGCGTGGCCTCACCCAGACCCAGGTGCACGCGGCCTCACCCGGACCCGGGACCCAGCCTCACCCAGATCCAGGGGCACACAGCCTCACCCGGACCCGGGATCTAGCTTCACCCAGACCCAGGGGCACGTGGCCTCTCCCAGACCCAGGGTCACGTGGCCTCACTCGTCTTCTTTTCCAATTTGGATGCCTTTTATTTCTTCTTCTTGTCTAATCGCTGTGGCTAGCACTTCCAGTACTAAGTTGAACAGGAGTAGTGAAAGTGGGCATTCCTGTCTTGTTCCTTTTCTTACGGGAAATGAGTTTAGTTTTTGCCCAATGAGTATGATGTTGGCTGTAGGTTTGTCATATAGGGTTTTTATTATGTTGAGGGATGATCCCTCTATTCCCACTTTGCTGAGAGTTTTTTTTTTTATCAAGGAAGGGTGTTGGGCTTTGTCAAATGCTTTTTCTGTATTGATTGATTTAATTTTGTGATTTTTGTCTCTCAATTTGTTTATATGATGTATCACATTTATTGATTTGTGGATATTGTACCATCCTTGCATCCCTGGAATAAATCCCACTTGGTAACGGTATATGATCTTTCTAATGTAATGCTGGATTCAATTTGCTAGAATTTTGTTGAGAATATTAGCATCTATGCTCATCAAAGATATTGGCCTGTAGTTCTCTTTTTTTTGTGGTATCTTTATCTGGTTTTGGAATTAGGGTAATGCTGGCTTCATAGCAAGAGCTTGGAAGTGTGCCTTCCTCTTGAATTTTTTGGCATAGTTTAAGGAGGATAGATTTTAGTTCTTCTTTGAATGCTTGGTAGAACTCCTGTGTAAAGCTGTCTGGACCAGGCCTTTTGTTTGCTGGAAGATTTCTGATCAGTGCTTCAATTTCTTTGGTGGTGGGGGGTGGCAATGGTAAGATATGTACACATATAATACCTTAATAAAAAAAATTGAAAAAAAATTTCTTTGGTGGTTATCGGCCTATTCAGTTTTTTATTCTTCCTGATTGAGTTTTGGGAGCTTGTATTTTTCTAAAAATATGTCCATTTCATGTAGGTTGTCCATTTTGTTGGAATGGAGTTGTTCATTGTATTTTTTGAAAATCCTTTGTATTTCTTTGGAATCGGTTGTTACTTCACCTGTTTATTTGGGTCCTCTCTCTCTGCTTCTTGGTGAGCCTGGCTAGAGGTTCATCAATCTTGTTTATTCTTCCAAAGATCCAACTCTTGGTTTTGTTTACCTTTGTATTGGTGTGTTTTGGTTTGGTTTGTTTGTTTGTTTTTCTCTATGTTATTTCTGCTCTGATCTTTATTATTTCCTTCTTTCTGCTTATGCTGGGCTTTTCTTATTGCTCTCTAACTCTTTGAGTGGTAGAGTTAGATAATTTATTACCATTTTTTCTTGTTTTTTTAAGGTAGGCATGTAGAGCTATGCACTTCCCTCTCAAGACTGCTTTCACTGTGTCCCATAGATTGTGGATTGTTGTGTTTTCATTGTCATTTGTTGCCATGATGCTTTATATTTCTTCTTTGATCTCTCTGGTAACCCAGTCATTGTTTAATACCATACTGTTTAGCCTCCAGGTGTTTGATTTTTTATTGTTTTTATTGTAGTTGATTTCTATTTTTATGCCATTGTGATCTGAGAAGATGCTTGATATGATTTCTGTCTTCTTAAATTTGAAGAGACTGCCTGTGCCCTAGTATGTAGTCTATCTTTGAAAATGACCTGTGTGTACTTGAGAAGAATGTATATTCTGTGGCTTTGGGGTGAAATGTTCTGAAGATGTCAATTAATTCCATCTGATCTAGTGGGTCATTTAGGATTGATGTGATTTTTTTTGTTTAGAGGATTTAGCCTGTGATGTTAGTGGGTATTAAAGTCCCTCACTATGACTGTATTGCTCTCAATCTTTCCCTTGATATCTTCCAGAAGTTTTTTTATGTATTTGGATGCTCCTGAATTGGTGCATATATGTTTACCAGAGTTATTTCTTCTTGTTGGATTGATCCCTTTAGTATTGTGAAGTGGCCTTCCTTATCTCTTGTTATGGCCTTCACTTTGAAGTCTAATTTGTGAGATATTAGTATTGCTACCCCAGCTTTTTTTTCATTTCCATTCACCTGAAAAACCTTTTTCTATCCCTACACCGTCAGTCTATGTGAGTCCTTTGTTCTGAGGTGGGTCTCCTGTAGACAGCCAATATATGTGTCATGTTTTCTTACCCATTCAGCTACCCTATGTCTTTTGATTAGGGCATTTAATCTATTTACATTTAAAGTTATTGATAGGTTCTTGTTTGTCACCATTTTATTCTTCATGCCTGTGTTCCTTCTTCCCTTCCAATTTCTTCTTTTTACACCAGACCCTGTAGCATTTCATGCATTGCTGGCTTGGTGGTAATAAACTTTCTTAGTTGTTTTTTGTCTGTGAAGCTCCTGATTGCACCCTCAACTTTGATTGATAACATTTCTGGGTACAGTATTCTTGGATTCAGATGCTTGCTTTGCATGATTTTGTATATTTTCTTCTGTTCCCTTCTGGCCTGATGTGTTTCTATTGAAAAATCAGTCGATAGTCTGATGGGAGATCCCTTGTATGTAACTTTCTGTGTCTCTGCAGCCTTTAAGATTCTTACTTTGTCGTTGGTGATTGCCAATTTAATTGTAATGTGTTTTGGTGTCTTTCTTTTGGGGTTCATCTTGTTTGGGACTCTGTAAGCTTCTTCAACTTGTGTGAGTTTTTTCTTCCTGATATCAGGGATGTTTCCTGTCATTATTTCTTCAAACAGGTTTTCTAATCATTGCTCAGTTTCCTCTCCTTCTGACACCCCTCTTATGCAGATGTTGTTTCATTTCTTGTTGTCCCTAAGTTCCCTTATGCTCTCCTCTTCTTTTTTAAGTTTGTTTTTCCAGTTGCTGCTCTGCTTGGGTAGTTTTTCCTATCTCAACTTCTAGCTTACTGATGCTGTCCTCTGCTTCTTCTAGTCTACTGTTGATGCTTTCTATTGTGTTCTTTATTGCAGCAATGTCATTCTTCATTTCTTCTTGGTTCTTATTCATTTCCTCTTGATTTTACACATATTGTTGAATTTGTATTCCATCCTTTTCAGCGTCCTTATGACCATTGCTCTGAATTATTTCTCTGACAAATTGCTTGCCTCCATTTCATTTACTTCCTTTTCTGGTGATTCCTCCTTTTCTTTTGTATGGGGGTTGTTTCTTTGTCTCCCCATGTTTGATAATCACAGGGTATCTGGTTATGTAGTTCTCTCTCTCCTGCACTGACTTAAAGGCACAAAATACAACACAACAAGACACAACACACAGGGCACCAAACACAAATGGATTCATGATACCAATAACCCCAACTAAAGGTGACTACCAGAGAAAAAAGAATTAGGGGAGAGAAAAGAGTGCATAAATGATATTGAGAAAAGGAAAAAATGCAAGAGAGAGAAGAAAGAGAGGGGAAAAGGGGGGGGGAATTATATGTATGTGGGGAGAAAACTCCACAAAACCAACAACTACCCCCAAAAATGCAAACAACAAACACAGAACAAATACCCAGATGAGTCTGAGGAGGCAGAGCTTATTTCTCTCAGGTGATCTGTGACCTTTCTGTCCATGATTGCCTCACCAGCTGTGTTTAATTCTCCAATTCTGGTGGGTGTTATTTGATGCAGCTGTTCCTTCCCTCTGCTCTGTGAGAAGTTGCAGGACCCATCCGTGTATTCAGTCACCACCTTGTCTCCCCTGGACAAACTTTATAGGTGCCTGTGGCCGTGGAGGCTGAAGTCTCCGTGTTTGTGGGTTTGTAGCTGAGGCAGCTGGTCCCTGGGCGTTGTGGTTTTAGGGTCCTGGGAGGTATCCAAGGCCTCCTTGGTTCAAGGTAAGGCTGGTATTCCAATCACAGATGGTCTCCCCTAGAAGATGGTGTGGTCTCCATGACAGAGCTGGCCACTCTGGGAGAGATTTCAGCAGCAGTGGAGGGTGCCCAGCCAGGGCAGTCTAGTCTGCCAGTCACCAACAGTCTTGCGGAATACAGCTGTCCCTCACTCACACATACAGACACTCCCTGCACATCCATGCACTCTCCTTTCGCTCTCTCACTCACATACTATCTTGCAGCCAGCCATATCATCGTCGACCTCTTAGATCTTGAAGATGTTTATGATTTTAAAATGAATAAACTGTCACATGGCTCTGACATTGTGTCAGGTACTTTTGAATGCTCTGCCGATTAGGACACTGAGAACAGATGAGCTAAGTCATTGATTCAAGGTCACAGAGCTGAAGACCCAGAATGTGACCCCATGACCTCCAGCCCCAAAGGTCACCTTCTGAGTCAGCAGGTTAAGCCCCTGATGAGAGGCTGATAAATGGGGTTGGAGAGTGGAGAGGAGACGATAATGACTGTGTGCACATTATACTCTATTCCCATGTGAAAGCCAGGCATTAGGACACTAGTATGTGTGACAGGAAGAGTTCTGGGAATGTAGGGAAGAGAAATGTCCCTTCCCCACCCGAGAGATCCCGCGCCCCTTCAGGCGAGCAGCTGAACTTTTGCTCCACAGGCCCCATCTTCTCCAGCGCGCAGCCCTGGCGGGTAGCCTTTGGGGTGACCCTTCTGGCTTTTCTGGGGCTCCTGTTTGGAGCAGTGATCTCACAGTGGCGCCTGCAGAAGAGAAACCAGGCCTCGATCCAGAAGGAACAGCAGCAGCAAATCGCCAATGGTGAGGCCTGGCTGCAGGTGGGTGGGACCTCCCCGCCCCAGGCTGCCCACCCACCGCTCGGGTCCTCCCCCTAAAGCCCCTTGACAGCACCTCCTCTTTTGGCTTATTTCCAGAGAATCTGCAGGACGAGCTCAGTAAGTAATGATCCCTCGCCACGGGGTTCTGGTGTCCCTGGTTACCGACCCCTCCTGTTACTCCTGCAGTAACCGACCCCTCACCGACCCCTCCTGTTACTCCTGCAGGGTGGACGAAAAAGCTGTACCTGGCACGTGAGTACCTGGACCCACATCTAAGACTCTCTGATGGGACCTGTCCAACCCCTTCCTCACCCCTGACCGCCCAGGGGAAGGAATGAGGACACTGATGGGGGAGGTCGGGCAGGGTTTCCTCCCTGGAGAAAGGGGTCAGGCTCTCTCCACCAGGCCGCTTGTACCCGGATGTCCAGGGAACCCCAGAAAGGAGAGGAGAGATGGACTCAGGATGGGAGGCCCTCCCTCCCTGGCTGCTCTACAGGATCTATAGGCTGCTGAGAGGAAACCGGAAGGAGAGAGAACATTCTCTACAAGAGGAGGGGCTGGTGTCAGTTGTCTCAGATTTATTATAACTGCTGAAAAGCAGTGTTTGAAATTCTCTCAATAAGTCGCCCTATTCTTTTTGGAAAATGGCAGGAAATCATGCAGATTGAGGCAGATGGGTTTCAGCACACACATGCATACACGTATGCACACGGCAAGCCTAGCCACGTACAGGAGGAAGACAGGCACCTCGGATGCCAGCGGCATGGGATCCATGACCCCAGTGGGTACCTGGCCCATGGACAGCACCACACCCTGTGTATAGTGGGATTCTCCTTCTCCCTTAGAGGAAGGCTTCTCATTGCCATACCCCAATGGCCTGCATCACTGCAATTGATGGTCATTATTAAGGAACAGAAGGGGGACTTTCATATAAGCCCTGTGAAGCTGAGGCAGATCTGACCATAGACCCGGCTCCTCAGTGACTAAGTGCTCATGGGAGGAACACAGGGTGGACATGCTGGGCACAGGGAAGATTCTCAGGTTGGCATGTCAGAGATGGATGGCACAGGATGTCATCATGCTGCTCAGAATCATGTGCAATTTAAAACGTATGAACTCCTCATTTCTGGAATTTTCCATTTAATATTTTCCAACTGTGGTTGACAGAGGGTAACTGAAACTTCAGGATGGGAAACGATGGTTAAAGGTGACTGCTGTTCAGACACGTACAGGACAGACCTGCAAGTACAGCTGGGACAGCCCCACTCTGTGCCTGTGGGTCATTAGGTGCAGGTGACCTTAGAGAGGAGGGGGAGCAGGGAACTGAACAGGCAGAGGGAGGGAGGTGGGGGTCAGCAGGGAGAGAGAGGAAAGGACTCAGAAAGGACAGGTGAGGTGACTGCTGTCTTCCTTTGCAGGTGACAGGGCTCAGGCCTATGCTGGTGAGTGACTCCTGTTCTCTGGTCCTGGCACCTGTGTACAAAGCCCTTCAACCCTCTCTGTGCTGGTGAGGGGTCGTCAGACCCTGCTCAGAGCTCATGTTCTGTGGAGGACCACTCTGCCTTTCTGGACACCCAGAGGACCTTCCAGCTCCAGCGTCCCCTCACCTCTGACAAACACCCACACCTGGGCAAGGCCTGACCCCATCACCCACAGCCCCACCGTGATGGAGGGAAGCCCACATTCTGAGAGCTTTTATGCCTCATCCTCAGAGCTGTGGGGGAAGGAAACTAGATATTGGTGGGAAGGAGAGGGAAGAGGCTCAGTGAGGAGAATGATGGGGGGAGAACAGAAATGATGACCTTTCCTTGCCTGTGTCTCCTTCCTTCCAGAGTGGAAGATGGCCCTTTACCAGCCTGGTGAGTGAATGACTGTGTTCCCTGGGACAACAGAGGGGCCTGGCTCCCTTCTTCTCCAGCTCTTGACTGGGGGACATCTGTCTGGGTAATACAAGGTCCCCACAGTGTGCCCATCTGCTGCCAAGAAAGCCAGGGACAGCTGCTGCCCTGGGCTTCCCCGGGTCTGTGGGGAAGGAGAAGGCATTAGGGGTGGAGCTGGGGGCAGGGGCTGGAGGGAGAGGGACGAGGTGACCTGGCCCAGCTGCTGCCCCTCCTGCCCCGACCAGAGGCAAGGGAGCTCAATGATGCTGCCCAAGGGGTACGGATTCCTGGGCAAAGAGGGAGGGGCAGGTGGGGAGCGAAGGTCACATAGAGCCCAGCATGGCCCCAGCACAGCAGAGACCTGGTCCCTATGGTCACAACACATGTTTCCTCGACGCCTGGCCTTGGGCTCAGTGTAGCTCACATTCTGTGTGATTCTGCCCTAAAGATGAGTGCTTTTATTCCTATGTTACAGACATCACATTGAGAGTGTGACATTACATAGCATGTGTGTGTGTGTGTGAGTGTGTGTGAGAGTGCGCGCGCGTGTGTGTGAGTGTGCGTGAGTGTGTGAGTGTGTGTGTGTGAGTGTGTGAGTGAGTGTGTGAGAGTGAGTGTGTGTGTGAGTGTGTGTGAGAGTGTGTGAGTGTGTGTGAGTGAGTGTGTGAGTGTGTGTGAGAGTGTGTGAGTGTGTGTGTCTGTGTGAGTGTGTGTGTGAGTGAGTGTGTGAGTGTGTGAGAGTGAGTGTGTGTGTGAGTGAGTGTGTGTGTGTGAGTGTATGTGTGAGTGTGTGTGAGAGTGTGTGAGTGTGTGTGAGTGAGTGTGTGTGTGAGTGTGTGTGTGAGAGTGTGTGTGAGTGTAAGTGTGTGAGTGTGTGTGCGGGTGTGTGTGAGTGTGTGTGTGTGTGTGTGTGTGTGTGTGAGTGTGAGTGTGTGTGCGCGCACGCGTGCGTGTGCGTGTGTGTGTGAGTGTGTGTGTGTGAGTGTGTGTGTGTGTGTGTGTGTGTGTGAGTGTGTGTGTGTCTGAAAACATACTGTGCAGAAAAGGAAGTCATCCAGTGTCAGGTCCAGCCTGACGATTGAACCAGGCTGAGGTAGGGAGGTGGGATTTGAGAAGAGAAAGAAAGACAGGACAGCGGGATTCAGGAGGTCCACAGCTCTCGAGAAGCTCTGGCCAATTTTATTAGTAATACAGTGCTTTTTATGCATAAGACACTAAGCAAGGAATCACTCACAAGGAAAACATTCTTTGTTTCTCTAAAATCACTACTGGAGGGATAAGTTGAAGGACAGGTTTCTTGTTACAATAAATCTCACTAGTTGGATACATATTTCTTGGTAAGCCATGAAAGTAGCTCTTATCCTACTGATAGCAGTCATATAAACAAACCCTGGGAAAGGAAGGAATCTGTGCTGCATTAGTGCAGGGAGCAGTTATAGGGGTAAGCCTCAGGCTGACCTGCTCTGTAGGCAGGGGCTGCTCTCGTTATACTGATTAGTTGCCATCCAAACAGGCCTGGGAAATCTGTGCGGGTAGGGTGCCAGCCTTGCTAGCCCCTACAGGTGCAAGGACCTTGTCAGCTTACAGCCCCTTCCCCACAATCCAACTCAGGAGGGTAGACCAGGGGCTGGGGCCCTTGGAATCCATGTGACTGTGCAGCACACATGGGCTCAGTCCTTTTGGGGAGGAAACAGGAGGAAGATAGAAGGAAGGTGCCCCTTGAGAGGGTGGGTTAGGCAGACCCCAGCCCTCCTCACCCTCCCTTCCTCACTGAACACCAGGCCCTGTGGTTTCTCTTGGCTTTGCTGAGGGTCACACTCAGGGCAGCTGGGACCCCAGGCTCTGGGCTCAGGTCTCACCAGCCAGACCCAAGCCTTGGAGCCTGAGGCTCTCAGGTCCGGATACTATGGCTGACCCCACACCATTGGAACTCTCTGCAGCGGACGTGATTCTGGATCCAGACACTGCACACCCCTAACTCCTTATTTCCAAGGACCAGAGGAGCCTGAACTATACAGAAGCAAGGCAGAGCCTGCCAGACAACCCCAAGAGATTTCAATATCGTTCCTGTGTGCTGGGCCATGAGAGCTTCTCATCAGGCAGACACTTCTGGGAGGTGGATGTGGGGGACAGGAAACAGTGGCAATTTGGGGTGTGTAGGGAGAACGTGGAGAGAAAACATTATGATAAAATAACACCCCAGAATGGATTCTGGACAATAGTACTGTTAGATGGGCATGACTTCCACGCTCGAACAGATCCCTGGACCAAACTTACAATTGCCAACTCTCCTGAAAGAGTGGGGGTCTTCCTGGACTATGAGAGGGGGGAGGTCTCGTTCTATGATGCCATCGATGGAGTCCACATGTACACCTTCTCACAGGCTTCCTTCTCTGGGCCTCTGTGGCCTGTTTTCAGGGTTTCCTCAGTGGAGGCCACTGCCTTGACCATTTGCCCAGCTCTAAAAGGAGTGGGGAGTTCCCCTGTGTCTGACCCAGTGCCTGGCCCTTCCCTGGAGACCCAAGTGACCTCAGGCTCAGCTGATGGCAATGGGGACCCTCAGGCAGAAGTTCAGTCTTTGCTTTCCCCTGCCTAGTCCTGAGCCGAGGGCCTGCTTAACAGCAAAACCTCAAGCAGGAACATAATTGCTAAAAGCTCACTGAGTGAAGCACTTTACTAGTTATCTTTCAACGTTTCCACCTGACAGATGATGAGACCTGGGTGCAGTTAACTTTCCAAAGTGACTCAGCTCCCTTCCTGCCACCATAGCTCACACTCAGGGATAACATAGAATGTGGTGGGTGCTGGGCTAAAGGCTTCGGGTGACTTTCACTCACCAATCCTCACAGCACCCCTGTGAGGGGGCCTCACTGAACATGTGGAAAGGGAGGCAGGGCCCAGGGAAGTGACGTGTAATTCATGCAGGAAGCAGTGCTGCTGGGAGGTGTTTGACCTCTGACCCTCCCTCTACCTCCAGTCTGTTCCTTTACAGCCAGTTGTTCCTGTTGGGCAGGGTCATGGTCAGCCTGAGGTTCCCTCTCTGGGCCCCAGGGTGAAGGTCACTGTAGGTGACTAGGAAGGCCACACCCCACCTGGTTCCTTCAAGGGGGACTGTCAGAGCCATGGCCCACTGCTCCATTGGCTGGCTGTCCATGATGACGTTGTCCACAGAATGAATTCACAGTGACCACATCACCCGGGGCTGAGAAGGGACTAGAGGCCAAACTCCTAACCAGCTTGTGACCTGTGACCATGAAGCCCAACCAACCCTCCAGCTTCATCCCTGAAGCTCACGTGTGAGGCATGAATTGGGGAAGGGAGCCAGGTGAACTGCAGTGGACTTTTTCTCACACTGTAGCCCCATCTCCAGGAAAGGGACACTCCACACTGAGCATGCGTTGATGTTCCTGGAGGTTCCTTTAACTGTTGGGTCCTGGGGACGAGCCACTCCATCACCATGACTGTGATTGGTCACCACCGGGTCCCCTCCCCCTGGCAGGTGGTTGGCAGGTTACATTTGTTAAATAAATTGGTTAATAATCTTCACTCTGCAAATGAGCTTCTTCTATATATTCACCCCCACAGTTTATTCCCACAGTTACACAGTTCCAACCTTGCCACATTTTCACAAAATCCTCATTGTATTAGCTGTGCATGCTGCTGTAATAAAAATCACAAATTTCATGACCTAATGTTTGCCGTGGCAGCACAGCCAAGGGTTCGGCGAGCCTGAGGGAGGGCCGGCAAAGGATGAAGAAAAGACAGACACAGAGAATACGCTGGGTCTAGGTGGGTCTTCTGTGCCTGGCTGAGACCACAGAAAAAGATCCGGACGGCAAGCTGAGCCTTTATTTTATAGTCAGAGGTAAACAAGGTAGTGGTCACCATAGTTACAATGTTCTTGTGAGTTTCACTTGCTTTGGCAGCACTTGCTGCACCTCCCACAGCCCATTAGCTACCCAGGAAAGATCTAGGGAGCAGTCACAAGATCAAGCTTAATTATGCTAAGAGGGCTGTGCTCTCTAAGCTGGGACTTGTTTGTGGCTTTGCCAGCAGTCCAGTCTGAGGCTTATGCCTATAAGTGCTCCCTACACTAATGCAGCACAGATTCCTTCCTTCACATTTCTGTTGGGAGAACCCAGCGTGGCCATGGCCAGGCTGACATCCAGGTGCCTGCAGGCTGGGCTCCTTTCTGGAGGGTCTAGGGAGCAGTCTGATTCTTGCTAATTGAGTTTCCTGCAGTGGTGGGACCGAGGGTGCCATTCCTTGCTGGCTGTCAGAAGAAGCTGGGAAGCCTCCAGCCTGGGAGCATCCGGAGTTTTTTCCCAGGAGGCAGATGTGAGGGTACAAGTCAGGTGGACGGAATGGCCTGGGGAACAGAGTCCCTGTCGTGGAATAACTGCTGGTAGGGCTGTTGCTCCTATGCTAACTGCAGTGTCAAACCAAACTTAGTCAGAAGGTCGTGGAGGCCTCCGGAGAACGCATTTAGGCACAGGTGGGGAATGTTATGAAATGTTCCGTGGGAAGAGTATTCTAGAAGAAATGTACACAGTGGCCCAATGGGGTCTGTGGGGCCCAGGAAGGGAGCATCGGGTGGGTGTGGGGTGCTGGGCCCACCAGACCATCACCTGGCAGGCAGAGCCTTTGCTGTCTGCAATGGTCCGTTCACCACCTCCTGAGAGAGAAAGGGCTTTGGCCTGTCACTCAGTCTCCCAAGGACTCTCACTGAACGTTTTCTGAATGAGTCACAAGTATCCATAACAACTGCTGTCTGGCTCTGTTCTTTACCCCACGGCCTCTCCTGGTGTCCCCCAATATCTTCCCTGCCCCACAAGTCTAGCAACTTGAATGAAATTCTTTGGCTTTGGGAAGAGGGTACTTATGTTCACCTCAACACATGCCTGTCCCAACCCCAATCACACACACACACACACACACACACACACACACACGCACACACACACATACGCACACACAAACACGACCATTGCCTCTGAAAAGAGAAAAAGGAAATAAAAAGGCCAGATAATCTCAAAAGGCTATTAACTGTGCATTTTTCATGCAGAAGCAATTTATTTGTATTCTACCTAGAAATTAGTCAGGACTAGACTTGGCCCAGGGATCTAGAAATGTTTTCTCTGTCAAGGGCCGGTGTTAATATTTTGGCTGTGCGGACCACGGGGTCTCCTCCACAGCCCCTCTTGTAGCACAATCTTAGGTGGAAGGGTTCGCTGCTTCTGGTATGTTAGGTCGAGGCATGGGGGAAAGACCACAGCCATGCAAGCATCCGCAAGGTAGATGGTGACAAAGATAACTGGCGCCTTCCCAGACCCTTGCCAGCCTTCCCAGGCCCCTGCCTGAGGCAGGAATTCCACATCTCTCATGCTCTCCACCCTCCCCTCACCAAACGGCTGTATAAAGGAAGTACCTAAGCCCCCGTTTTGGCGCAAACTCCCCTGGCCCACTCTCGGACCGGTGAGTTTCGCCCGGGAGCGTAACATTAAAACATCCCCCCCTTTCCATGGCCTGGACTCTGTGTCTTGTTTCCTGCATCGCAAACCTTTCATCTGGTGCCGAAACCCGGGTGGGGATTGAGTGTGTATCCCATTTGGGGTACCCCTCCCCACTTGTCTCCCGGAACCCTCAGGCTTCTTTCCAGCTCGGCAGCGTCAGTTGGTGAGTCCCAGTCCCTATTGATTCCTAGGGTCCTCCGTCGGCGTCTCTGTCCGTAAACCGCGGTCCGCGTCAGAGATTGCTTTCCGGGCGTAGCCCTCCGGACCTTTCCAGGAAAGGTTCTGACCCTGGGGGGTAGTGAAGACGTTCCTACCCCACCTCGGTCTCCGGCCTTTTGGCCTCACTCTGATCCCAGGGGGTCGGCGAGAGACGTCTCCCACCATCCCTCGGATTCCGTCCGTAGCCTTGGCTCAATGATTGGGACGCTGATCCTTGGGCCTCGCTACTGACCCTAGGTTTCAAAATGGGCAACCAGAAATCCAAAACTGACCCGCAGGCGCCGCTGGGTGCCTGCTCACCAATCTGGCTGAGCTGGGCCTGTCCCAGGATCTGCGTCCTAAACGCCTCTTTACTTCTGTGCCGTGGCAGGGCCTCCGTATGAATTGGACAACAGGTCACAGTGGCCTGAAAATGGGACTTCGATTTTAACATCCTGACCGACCTTAACAACTTCTGCCAACGAGCTGGGAAGGGGCTGGAGGTTCCATATGTCCAGGCCTTTTTCAATCTGCGCTCCCGTCCCTCCCTCTGCTCCTCTGTTCTCTCTGACTCTGTCCTCTGCTCCTTCTGTTCTCTCTGACTCTTTGGACCCAGCTGCTCTCTCGCTTCCACCCCTCTTCCTCCCGCCGAACGCTTTCAGCCCCCTCCTCCTCCTTCGCCACGGCTCCTTTCTTCCCCGTGGCAGGTGCTTTCTAGGCAGCATCTCACCTGCCGCCCCGCGGCTTCCGCGGCCGTGGGTAACACCACCGACCGCGCCGCTCCCTCCCGCGGCCGCCGCTGCGCTTTCTTCCCCGCAGCCGCAACCATCGCCGCCGCACAGCGCGAGAGCCGCCCGCCCGCCCGCCATCCCACAAGCCGCTCCAAACAGCGGGCTCCCGCGCTCCGGGGTGGGGGAGCGGAGGCGGCAAGGGAGCAGGCGTGGGGAGGGCAGGCGGCGCCGCTGGCTCAGGCACAGGACGCCCCGGACAGCGACCGGGCCCCGGGTCCGCGGCCCCGCCTCCTCCTCCTCCCCTCCGACTCGCCCGCCTCCCTGCAACAGGGCTCCTTCCGCCCTGCCGGCCGCTCCCTCCCTTCCCCCATCCTCACTCCCCGACCTCCCCAGGCCGTTCCTCGTCAGGAACCAGGCTGGGAGTACCAACTAGATACCCCAAAAGGGCGAGAGGGGCGCCGACATCGCGACCAGATGCTCCAATGCCTAACAGCCGGCCTACAGGCCGTCTCCCACAGGTAGTTAACTTGGACAAGCTGAGGGAAGTTACTCAGGGACCAGCTGAGAACCCCGCAGTCTTCCTTAACAGGCTGACTGAGGCTCTGACCTTATATACTCGGCTAGACCCTGGGTCCCCAGCCAGAGCAACAGTTCTAGCTGCTCACTTCATTTCGCAGTCAGCCCCAGATATCCGAAAAAAGTTAAAAAAGGCAGATGGCCCTCAGACCCCTGTCCGGGATCTGGTGAATATGGCATTTAAGGTTTTCAACGCCCGTGAGGAGCAGGCAGAGTACGCCCGCCTTCAACAGGAGATGAGTCTGCAAACCTAAACCTTGCTACCTTTGGGGCCGGCGGCAGCCACACATGGTCCAAGAGGGACTGTGCGTGGTGGGGGTGCAACGAGAGAATGCTTCCAGTGCAGAAACGAAGGCCACAGTGCCCCCAACCCCGGGCTAAAGCGGCCACTGGAAAAGTGACTGCCCCTGGAAAAGTGACGGGCCCTCTGCGTCTCAACTTAGAGGGGCCATCCTTCTAGGTCATGACCCGCCGCTGGCCACGCTGGAACCGGCTGAAGACTGAAGATGGCAGGATTCGACGACCCATCACCCTCGCCGGGCCCCCAGGTAAACGCTCAAGGTAGTGGGTAAGCAGATCTCCTTCCTGATCATATAGGGGCTACGTCTCTGTTCTTGCCCTCCTTTTCCAGGCCATTGCCCCTTCCATGATCTCGGTCATGGGTACTGATGGCAAACATGCTCTGGCCTCAGCGCCTTCTCACCCCGCCCTCTCCCCCTCTCCTCCCTCCCTAGAGAACAACTTTCTTGCTAGCACAGGCTTGAACTCAAGTTCTGAACTCAAGCAGTTAGAGGCCTGTTCCAAGAAGTTTTAAAGTTAACTGTTGACAAGGATTTTAAAAGGACCCACTCACCTGGACGGTCCTGCCCCAGGGGTTCCGAGACAGCCCTCATCTGTTTGGCCAGGCCTAACAGAGACCTCCAACAATGCTCATTAAAACCCAGCACTCTCCTCCAGTATGGAGATGATCTCCTTCTCTGCAGCTCCTCCCTGGACATGTCTCAGAGGCATACAGCTGGCCTCCACTGGTAGGATTATTCCAGCCTTCACCCCGCAGCCTACCTGACCATACAGCTTGATCCCACAGTTCGGGAATGGCAGCCCTGCCTCCGGGCTCAGGCTGCAGCTGCTGCTCTCACCAAGGAGGCCCAGAAGATTTGCCTCCAGCAACCCTTACAGGTCTTCTCCAAGATCTCCTGTCACACCTGTCCTTATCTCTCCTTGCCCCCTCTCCCATGCAGGAACTCCATCTCCTGCTCCTGGAGAGTCCTGACATCTCCCTAACTCAGTCCCCAGCCCTGAACCCAGCCACACTCCTTCCTGCTGCCTCCACCCAACCTGCAGCAAAGTACTCCTGCCCCGAGGTCGTCGGAGGCCCTCACTCAACCTTGGGCAGGACTCTCAGATCTTCCTCTCTCTAATCCTGACTTAACTCTGTTTGTGGATGGAAGCTCTTGTCTAGACCCCCAGGGACGTCAGAAAGCCTCCTATGCGATAGTAACTCAAGCGGACCCTGGATAGGGCCTTCATCCCTCTTCACTTCGCCCACACTGCCAGAGGCAGCCACAAGTGCCTGCTCCTCCTGCTCACTCCAGGGAGGAATGCGCCCCAACTTTCCTACCCATCAAATGAGGGGACACCTCCCAGGGCAGGACTGGCAGGTAGACTTCACCCATATGCCTCCCCACAAGAAGACCAAATATCTGCTTACCATGGTAGACACCCTGACAGGGTGGGTAGAGGCCTTCCCTACTCGCAAGGAAACTGCTGAGGTGTGGCTGAGACCCTAATAACACACATAATCCCTAGGTTCGGCCTCCCCACCTCCATATAATCAGACAACGGCCCGGCTTTTATATCAAGGGTCGTTCAGCAGGTTAGCACCTCATTTGGCATCTCCTGGAAACTGCACATACCCTACCGCCCACAATCATCGGGTAAGGTCGAGAGGGCCAATGGCCTCCTTAAAGACCATCTAACAAAACTCTCTCTAGAAATTCGAGGCTCCTGGCCGGATCTCCTGCCCATGGCCCTGACCAGAATCCGGGCTACCCCAAGGAGCCCCACCTTCTTAAGCCCTTTTGAACTCCTATATGGGAGACCCTTCTTGCTCAACCATCATCTCCCTACTGACCCTCCTCTCTTGGCTACTTATCTTCCATACCTGTCTCTACTCAGGCAGCTGCTCCGGGAACACGCTGACAGGTTTCTGCCCAGGCCAGAACCAGCTAACCAAGGCTCGCGAGGACCACCCCTCCAGCCCGGGGACTCAGTTCTCCTTAAGAATCTACATCCCAAGGCCTTGGAACCCAGGTGGACGGGACCTCACACAGTTATCCTCACAACCCCCACTGCAGCCAAACTACTTGGAGATCCATCGTGGCACCACCTCTCCAGACTCAAGAGGACCCCGGAGCAGCATGACTTCTATAAATGTGAGGTGTTGGGCCCCACTAAGGTCCGCCTTAGCCGCCCTCTCCCTCCTTCTTCTCCTCCCAGCCCTGGGCAACCTACACCCTCCTACACCTGCTTATGTGTGGAGGTTCAAGGTCCATGAAACCTACAACCAGGACAGCACACAAGTCACCCGGCAGGTAGGATCTCAGGACTGCCCTCTGGTCGGATGCCAGGCGGAGATCCTGATTGCTGTCGACCTCCGGTCAGTGTGCAATGGTGGCCGACCATATGCCTACTCTGCTTAAGACCAGCGGAACCCAGACAGGTGTAATCGAGACGTCAACACCTGTGGGGGTTGCCGCTGGTCAGGCTGTGTCATCCATGATGCCTACAATGAGGTCAGGTCTGATCCCTTTTTCTGGAAGGACGGGACCTTCAACATCAGGGTCCGGGACCCCTGGGACCAGCGATGAGTTGCGGGCGTTATGGGAAAACTATATGGGGGTGGTTGGAGCTCAACCCCTTCAGGGACCATCTACATCTCCCAGGAATATGTCATGGCCCAGGAGGCCCAAATCCAGGTCTCCAAAAGCATCCTACAGGCCGAAAATTCCCTTAAAGGGAAGCTGCCTGATTCCCCCCGGGTAGAAGTCCTGTCTTCTTGGCTCCAATTTATCCAACACACTCTACTATTCCTTAAGGAGACCCGCACCCTGCCCAATGTCTCGCACTGCTTTTTATGTGTCTCTCTCCAAAGACCTTTGCTGGCTGCCGTCCCACTCATGACTCCTCCAGGAACTCAAGGACATGGTGAATGTCAGCCTCCCCTGACTGGCATTCCCCTCTGTGAACCCGAAACTCCAGAGCCCACCTTGCCCCCGCGGATATGCTACCAGACCAGCAACCCGGTAACTGTGGGATGGGTCACTTGGAACTGTACCCAAAACCACACTGCAGCCAGTCCCACCAAGGCCAGCCCGGGTACCTTCTTTTGGTGCAATGGCACCTTAAACAACGGCATAAACTCCTCTGACCCCGGCCTTGCTTCGGGGTCACAGTAGTTCCCCAGCTAACCTTGTATGGAAAGTCGGGGCTCGCCTGGTTTCTCCCTTCATCCCACCCCTGGGCCCACAGGGCCGCCTTCCTCCCTGTCATGTTGGGGGTAAGTATTGCTGCCTCGATAGGCCTCGCTGGGGGGGGGTCCTCGGGCACAGCATAATCTCTGCTCAGGATTACCTCCTTAGCCTCCCTGCAGCGGCAAGTAACATCGATAGATGTGCAAGGCACTCCTGGAACAACTCTCTTTAGAGCTACCTGGACCCTACCCCTGATAGGGCCCCTAATTCTCATCTGTGTCTTTTTTTTCCCTAGCTCCCTGCCTCCTCAAATTCATCTGCTCCCGGATCACAGAAATGTGACTGACTGTAAACCAGCTCCTGCTCCATCCCTACACTCGGCTGCCCCTCAACCCGCCTCTGCCTGACCCTGGCCTTTAACATCCCCCACCCTCTTCGCCCCTGGTCAGCAGGAAGTAGCCAGGACAATTTCGGCGCCCCCTATCACCAAAAAGGCTGGGATGTTAGGTCGAGGCATGGGGGAAAGACCACAGCCATGCAAGCATCCGCAAGGTAGATGGTGACAAAGATAACTGGCGCCTTCCCAGACCCTTGCCAGCCTTCCCAGGCCCCTGCCTGAGGCAGGAATTCCACATCTCTCACGCCCTCCACCCTCCCCTCACCAAACGGCTGTATAAAGGAAGTACCTAAGCCCCCGTTTTGGCGCGAACTCCCCTGGCCCACTCTAGGACCTGTGAGTTTCGCCCGGGAGCGCAAGATTAAAACCTCCCCCCTTTCCATGGCCTGGACTCTGTGTCTTGTTTCCTGCGTCGCAAACCTTTCATGGTAAACCCTATGTACGGGCTGACATTTGAATTTCATAGAATTGGGACACGTCGCCCGGTAAGCTTTAATTTCCCTGTGTGTCTAGAACCGGAAAGACCAGTAGGAAGAGGGCTGCAGAGTGCCGCTGCCTCCCAAACTCAGGCCTTTTTGTTAACTGAGAAATCTTTATTGTTTAAGCCAATAACACAATCTGACAGACACCCCAGGGTGGTGGTTGGAGAGCTGAGGCCTTCAGAGCTTCAATCCCATTCTCCCACACCTACCACCCTCATCAACGTCAGTCTTCCCTCATGTGTGTGTAGTTAAAATAGGAAGTGAAACAGCTCAGAGAAGAGGCTTTTCAGGGGCGATGGTATCACAGCCGAGTTAAATCCAGAGAGGACTTCTCACCGACCACCTAGTGGATTCCCGTCATCGGCTGTATTTAGCAGGAACCCAGGGCTGACCCAGCTTCTTCTTCATGGGAAATGGGAGAAAGACTCGCTTCTCAGGGAGAACCCCGGGAGAATGAAGGCAGAGACAGAGCTGTGCTCCCACCACCAGGAAATGCCAAGACTGCCCGGAACCCCTGATGCTAGGGCACAAGTCGGACCACCCTGAGAGGATGCGGAGCTCAGGCTTCCTGCCTCCAGAACTG
Source organism: Eptesicus fuscus (assembly GCF_027574615.1). Lineage (NCBI taxonomy): Eukaryota > Metazoa > Chordata > Mammalia > Chiroptera > Vespertilionidae > Eptesicus > Eptesicus fuscus. The sequence goes on along the minus strand of NC_072494.1, from coordinate 599,200 downwards.
AGAAACAATTGTCTGTTTTTGAAGCCGCCCTGTTGGTGGCACGTTGTGCAGCGAGACAGGCCGAGGAAATAGTGTTCAGCTGCACAGTGGCTGCCACGGTGTGAGGTGTGGAGAGATCCAGGCAGAGATGGGGACGGAGGGAAAGAAATCTTAGCCCGTGTACTTCACCTTCTGCATCAGCAAACTCTCCGGGCTGCCTCGTGCCCAGTGAAAGGTTCTTAAACATTAACAGGAAGAGAAGTACATTTTTCCCTTTCAAAATTAACAATCCGTGTCAAACAGGAAGCTGCCACTGGACACTCCCCAGGGACCAGTCTATTTTCTGGAAATCACTGGGGGGGGGGGGGAGGGGGGGAGGGCTCCGAAAAGGGGAGATGGACACATGTGCAGTGAAGACGGGGTGATGGAGGAAAGGGGCTCGCCTGTCAGTCTAACCTGGGAACAGAGGTCATTGGCTACAAGAGTGCACCCCAATACAAGCCCCTGAACGTCAGTGAATACACAGTCACCAAAGAATTCTCTCTCTGTCTGCAGAGGGGGGCCCGTGGGCAGAGGCGGGGCAGGAAGGCACGTGGGGAGAGCGAACCCTACAGACTCCCACAAAAGCTTCCCTCTTCCTCTCCTCTCCTCGGCAGCTGCAGGTGAGGCCGGTGCGGGCTCGCGAGGATGGGGAGCCCGAGGCGCCGTTCCCGGGAGCGGGCAGGCACGTCCCGGCTCTCGGAGGGAGTTGGGGGCCTGCGCGCTGGGACGGGCCTGGATAGGAGGGGGGCTGCCCCCTCCCCACTGCTGAGTGGGGCGTTGCGGGTTGGGGATGGGGTGGGGGTGGATTCCTAGCCCAGACCCCATCCCAGGAGCAGGTCGGGGACTCGGGCGCCGTCCAGGGTGCCGGAACTTGGGGGACAGGAAGCAGCATCTGCGCCCGCCCCGCAGCGAGTTCCTGGCTCGCTTGTGGGGGGAGGGGGAGGGGGGTGCGGGTGGTGAGAAAACTGACCCGGGCCGGATGGGTGAGGCACCCAAAACTTGGGGACAGTGGAAGGCAGAGAGAAAGACGGAGAAACATCCATGTGAGATAACGGACCGGGGAGGAGCCTGCAGTCAGGGTCTGTGCCCTTGGCTGGAACTGAACCTGGGACCCTTCGGTCCACAGGTCGATGCTCTATCCACTGAGCCAACTGCCTAGTGCAAAATACATTTAATTTTCAAAATTGAGCCACGAACTATTAGAGTGTATACATATTTCTTTGGGACACCCCGTAAAATATAAAACTCAGGTAGTGCACTGAGATTATATATATACATACACATACATGTATATTGCATATATATATATATACATGCAATATACATGTATGTGTATGTATATATATATATATATATATATATATATATATATATATATGATCTACGAAATAGATCCAGAAATATTTACATTCGTGTGAAGCAAAGTAAAGGATTACCATTGTAAATTATATAAATTTTATTTTCTGAGTCTTTTCATTTTAAAATTGTTTATAACAAGGAATAAAATGCAATAACCATCCCTGAAAATCAGTGGATAATATATTCCCCTCTCTGAGAGCTTAAAATTTCAAACGTTCAGATAATTCAGAGAGTGCAGGGAGCAGAGGCCTCCAGCTGCTGCTCTGAGTTCAGTGGGAGCCCCTGGAGGCTGAGGGGAGGCGTGAAGTGAGGGAGCAGGAACCTTAGGGCTGTGGTGTGGAGCTTAGACTGAGGGCCCCCATGGAATCGGGGCTCAGAGAGGGGGTCCTGTGTTAATCAGAGTGAGATGCTGGAGGCACGGACAGGCTGTTGCAGGAAGTGTGGACAAGGGGAAGCTGGTGAGTACAGTGGACAGCAGAGCCCAGGACATCCAGGAGGCCAGGGCCAAGGGACGTACAGGTAAGGTTCATGCTTTAGGGTGGTTTTCCATGTTGGAGTCAAAGGTGAGGAGTCTCCCAAGCAGATATTTCAGAGGAGGCTCTGGGGTCACGAGTGATGGTGGGTACACCGGGTGTCGGCTCTGGGGAGGCAGAGGTCTCATGTGGATTCTCCATCTCCCTCCAGGCATCATTTTTACCCACTCCTTCTGGTTTCTCCCTGTCTGCACAACAGCCCACAATGCTGAGGTCACTGGCCTTCCATCTGAATCTCCTCCCTGTCTGCCTCACCTTGGTCCAGCTGCTCACGCCCTGCTCAGGTAGGGAGCATCTGCATTTATGTACCTGGAGCAGTTCCCTTTAATGCCCAGTCAGAACCTTGGACTCCTCCCCACACCTGGGAGGCCCATCCAGACTGTACACCTGTCAGGACTGAGTGCCTGCCTAGGTGTTTCTTACCTCACCCTCCCAGCCTGGGACAACCCCTTACCCCCTGGCCTCCAGCTTCCTCTGATGCAGCACCCCTTTCTGCTCACCAGCTCAGTTTGCTGTGATTGGACCCCCTGAGCCCATCCTGGCCCTGGTGGGTGAAGTCGCTGAGCTGCCCTGTCACCTGTCCCCAATGATGAGCGCTGAGACCATGGACCTGTAGTGGGTGCCATCCGGCCTCAGGCAGGCGGTGTGTGCATATGCAGATGGCAAGGAAGGAACAGAGATAGCAGAGTATCGAAGGAGAACGTCGATTTTAAGAGAGGACATCGCTGAGGGGAAGGCTGCTCTGCAGATTCACAACGTCAGAGCCTCTGACAGTGGAACCTACCAGTGTTATTTCCAAGATGCCAATTTCTTTGCAAAAGCCCAGGTGGAGCTGCAGGTTGCAGGTGAGCCTGAGGGTGTTCTGAGCTCCTTCTGTGGGCCCTGGGGACACAGGCCACGCCCACCTCAGGCACTTCTGCCTTCACACCAGCAGCTGCCTCCCTCCTCCACCTCTGCTTCTCTGGGCCCTTGACAGACACAGGTTCTCCTGTAGGAAGGGCTCCTCCTGAACCACGTGAAGACGCCCCTCCTGCAGCCTCCAGGGGCTGATAGGGGACTGGGGGAGGGTCTGTGGAAGGAGGGCTTTGCTCTGGATCAGATGCTGTCAGGAGGGTATGGGGTGTAACTGGTCACTCACAGCCAGGACAGGGGATGATTGCTGGTTGCTGTGGTCTGGACACTGTTCATGTTTTATTCTGTGTTCAGACCTGATGACTGAGTGGTCTTGTTTTTTTCCTGACCCATCACAGGGACAAAGCATCCTTGTCTGATGCTGCTGTTCCATGACATTGTTCATGTCCAACATTATTTCTCTTTCTCAGGATACAACCCTGCCTTGCCCAGGAAGGAAGGAAGGTGGGGGTGGGAGGTCCTGGCTTTCTCCCTGCAGGGCCTCCTCAGCCAGCTTCAGTCCCTTCCTGAGACCACAGCCCCTCTTAAGAAATCCCTCCCTACAGGTCTGGGTTCTTGCAAGTCTTCAAAAGGCTTTTTCCTACCTCCCTTGGGTTGAGAGTTTAGGGACTGGTGATAACAGCTCACTGTTCCTGGCCCTGGGTCAGTTCTCTTCCATGTACTTGTTCTCCTTCCACAACCACAAAATAAACTTCCCCTGAGTCCAAGGACCTGAAAAAAGGCTGTAAACTCTAGATTAATGATATCAGGAGTTCACTACGGTGACTTTCATACAAGGAAGAGCTTGGGTAGCAGCAATAGAACGTGCATACATACTCCCCACCACCTGGCACAGCCTCAAGCTCACACAGGACAGGCAGGATAGATAGGGGACGGGGGCATGACCCGCCCAGATAAAGGGAATGACTTACATGCTTAGGGCGGGTGAGGGCCAGTTCCAGGAACCAGCACCGGGCAGGGGGAGGGGTCCAAGTGTCTCTGAGGGCATGTGTGGGAAGCAGTCTCTGTTCTGCCCCAGGTACAGCTGGATCCAGCTCGAGGGTCCATGAGGGTCAGGCAGTGTTCACCTCATGGAACAGTCTCCCCACACAGCACACGTGGTAAACAGCTCCTCAGTGAACCCTGCCTGCGTGATCTAGTGGAATGGGCCCCATTCCTGATGGGACCGTCACCAACACAGAGGCCTCCCCATGACTCAGGCTCACTCTTCCTTCCCCAGCCCTGGGCTCTGATCTTCACGTTGAAGTGAAGGGCTATGAGGATGGAGGGATCCATGTGGAGTGCACATCTGCAGGCTGGTATCCGAAGCCCCACATAGAGTGGAGAGGTGACAGGGGAGAGAGCTTGCCTGCCATGACAGCACCTGTGGCTACAGATGGAGAGGGTCTGTATGCAGCCACATCGTCTGTGATCCTGAAAGGCAGCTCTGAGAAGGGGGTCTCCTGTGTCGTCAGAAACCCCCTGCTCAACCAGGAGAAGACAGCCAGGGTCTCCATTGCAGGTGAGTGCCCGGCCCCACTCTGTGCTCAGCTGTGGCCGCTGGGAGAAGGAGGCCTGACTGTCTGCTGCTGACCTGGGTCTTTGCAGTGAACATAAGGCTCAGAGCAGGGATCTGGGTGCCCTTTGCCCCATGAAGCTGTTTATGTCACCTTTTCTGAGCATCCCAGCTGCCACCCAATGGGACAGGCAATGGGATGGGGAAATGGTAAACGTCAGCAAACACATGACAAAGTGGGAAAATATGTGCAGACATGTCCTGGAGAAAGGGCTAATCTCCTCAAATATAGAACAGCTCAGTAGAAACATGAATGGTTCCCAGAAGGAAATACCTCAGGAAAGGGTATCCTGTCTCCCCAAACAGGGAGATGTTTTCACCTGTGAGATTGGCAGCAAACAAAACCATGTCGTTGGTAACACTGATGGCAGGATTGTGGGGAGACAGTCAGTCTTTGATGTTTGTTGCTATTATTTGGTATATTTTTGTATAAATTGACACAGCTTATATCCGGGTGCAGTAGAACAATGTTAATCCAAACTATTTATTTATTGACCCAAACTCCCTGTTCTAGGAATTTATCTGACCGATCAGCTCGGGGTTGTGTGAAATGACTGATGGACAAAGTTATTTCTTTAAAAATATACATTTTTATTGATTTGAGAGAGGAAGGGAGAGGGGGAGAAAGAGAGGAACATCTATGATGTGAGGGAGTCATAGGCAGGCACCTGCATGCCCCACACTGGGGAACAAACTCACAGCTCAGGCATGTGCCTTTGGCCTGAATCAAACCTGGGACCCTTCAGTCCACAGGCAATGCTCTATCCACTGAGCCAAACCAGCGAGCACACAAAGTTATTTCTCAGTGCATCAGTTATAATAACAAAACGTCAGAGACAGTGCAAATGCCACTCATGGGGACTCCTGTGCAGAGGAGGAAATTCTGTACTGTTCTCCACAGTGGCTGCACCAGTCTGCATTCCCACCAGCAGTGCACGAGAGTTCCTTTTTCTCCACATCCTTGCCAGCAGTTGTCATTTGTTGACTTGTTGATAATAGCCATTCTGACAGGTGTGAGATGGTACTGCATTGTTGGTGTGATTTGCATCTCTCTGATGATTAGTGACTTTGAGCAGGTTTTCATATGTCTCTTGGCCTTCCTTCTGTCTTCTTTTGAAAAGTGTCTATTTAGATCAGTTGCCCATTTTTTTTATTGGGTTGTTTATCTTCTTTTTGTTAAGCTGCATGAGTTCCCTGTAAATGTTGGAGATTAAACCCCTATTGTTGATATCATTGGTAGATATGTTCTCCCATGCAGTGGGCTTTCTTGTTGTTTTGTTGATGGTTTTCTTTGCTGTGCAAAAGCTTTGTATTTTGATGTAGTTCCATTTGTTTATTTTATTTTATTTTATTTTAAATATATTTTATTGATTTTTTACAGAGAGGAAGGGAGAGCGACAGAGAGTTAGAAACATCGATGGGAGAGAAACATTGATCAGCTGCCTCCTGCACACACCCCTCCCTGGGGATGTGCCTGCAACCAATGTACATGCCCTTGACCGGAATCGAACCTGGGACCCTTGAGTCCGCAGGCCAATGCTCTATCCACTGAGCCAAACTGATTTGGGCCATTTGTTTATTTTTTATTTAGATTCCATTGCCCTAGGAGCAGTATCAGTGAATCAAATGTTTTTTTCTGCATCAATTGATATGATTATGTGATTTTTGTCTCTCAGTTTGTTTATGTGCTGTATCACATTTATTGATTTGTGGAAATTGTACCATACTTGAATCCCCGAAATAAATCAAACTTGGTCATGGTGTATGATCTTTCTAACGTAATGCTGGATCCGATTTGCTAGAATTTTGTTGAGGATTTTAGCATCTATGTTCATTTTGGCCTGTAGTTCTCTCTCTCTCTCTCTCTCTCTCTCTCTCTCTCTCTCTCTCTCTCTCTCTCTCTCTTTCTCTCTCTCTCTCTCCCCCCCTCGGTGTCTTTATCTGGTTTTGGAATTAGGGTAATGCTGGCTTCATAGGAAGAGTTTGGAAGTGTATATTCCTCTCAAAATTTTTGGATAGTATGAGGAGGATAGATTTTAGTTCTTCTTTGAATGCTTGGTAGAACTCCCCTGTAAAGCCATCTGGACCAGGGCTTTTGTTTGCTGGAAGATTTCTGATCAGTGTTTCAATTTCTTCGGTGGTTACCGGGCTATTCAGGTTATTTTATTCTTCCTGATTGAGTTTTGGGAGCTTGAATTTTTCTAAAAATATGTCCATTTCATCTGGGTTATCCATTTTGTTGGAGAGTTGTTCATTATATTTTTTAATAATCTTTGTATTTCTGTGGGATCAGTTGTAACTTCACCTCTTTTGTTTCTGATTTTGTTTATTTGTGTCCTCTCTCTTTGCTTCTTGGTGAACCTGGCTAGAGGTTCATTAATCTTGTTTCTCCTTTCAAAGAACCAACTGTTGGTTTTGTTGATCTTTTGTATTGTGGGGTTTATTTGTGTGTCTCTACGTCTTTTATCTCTGCTCTCATCTTTATTACTTCCTTCCTTTGACTTATGCTGGTCTTTTCTTGTTGCTCTCTTTCTAAATCTTTGAGTTGTAGGGTTAAATAATTTATTACAATTTTTTCTTGTTTTCTGAGGTAGGCCTGCAGAGTTATGAAATTTCCTCTCAAGACTGCTTTGGTGTGTTCCATAGATTTTGGATTGTTTTGTGTTCATTGTTGTTTGTTGCGATGATGCTTCTTTATTTCTTCTTTGATCTCTTTGGTAACCCAATCATTGTTTAATAGCATGCTATTTAGCCTGCACGTATTTGTTTTTTTCATTGTTTTTATTGTAATTGATTTCTAATTTTATAACAATATGATCTGAGAAGATATTTGATATGATTTCTATCTTCTTGAAGTTGAAGAGACTTTCCTGTGCCCCAATATGTGGTCTATCTTTGAAAATGTCAGGTGTGCACTTGAGAAGAATGTGTATTTTGTGGCTTTGGGGTGAAATGATCTGAAGATGTCAGTTACTTCCATCTGATCTAGTGAGTCGTTTAAGATCGATGCTTCTTTGCTGATTTTTTGTTTAGAGGATTTATCCAGTGGTGTTAGTGGGGTATTAAAGTTCCCTACTTTGACTGAATTGCTGTCAATCTCCCCCTTGGTATCTTCCAGAAATATTTTAATGTATTTGAATGCTCCTGTATTGGGTGCCTATATGTTTACCAGAGTTATATCTTCTTGTTGTATTGCTCCCTTTAGTATTGTAAAGTGGCCTTCCTTATCTCTTGTTAGGGCCTTCACTTTGAGATCTAATTTGTCAGATCTAAGTATTGCTACCCCACTTTTTTTTTTTCTCATCTGAAAAACCTTTTGACTCATCTGAAAAACCTTTTTCCATCCCTTCACCATCAGTCTGTGTAAGTCCCTTGTTCTGAGGTGGGTCTCCTGTAGACTGCAGATATGTGGGTCATGTTTTCTTATCCATTCAGCTATCCTATGTCTTTTGATTGGGGCATTTAATCCATATACATTTAAAGTTATTATTGACAGGTACTTGTTTGTCACCATTTTATTCTTCATGCCCGTGTTCCTTCTTCCCTTCCAATTTCTTCTTTTTACAGAAGACCCTTTAGCATTTCTTGCATTGCTGATTTGGTGGTAATAAACTCCCTGAGTTCTTTTTTGTCTGTGAAGCTCCTGATTTCCCCCTCAACTTTGATTGATAGCCTTGCTAGGTATAGAATTCTTGGATTCCTACCCTTCCTTTGCATGACTTTGTATATTTCCTTCCATTCCTTTCTGTCCTGATGTGTTTCTGTTGAGAAATCAGTTGATAGTCTGATGGGAGATCCCTTGTAGGTATTTTTCTGTGTCTCTCTGGCATCCTTTACGATTCTTACTTTGTCGGTATTTGCCAATTTAATTATAATGTGCCTTGGCATCGGTCTTTTGGGGTTCATTTTGTTTGGGACTCTGTGAGCTTCTTAGACTTCTGTGAGTTTTTTCTTTCCAATATCAGGGAAGTTTTCTGTCATTATTTCTTCAAACAGGTTTTCCGCCCTTTTATGCGGATGTTGTTTCATTTCGTGTTGTCCCAAAGTTCCCTTAGGCTCTCCTCCTATTTTTTAATTTTTTTTTTCTTCTAGTTGATGCTCTGCTTGGGGATTTTTTCCTATCTTGTCTTTAGGTCACTGATGCTGTCCTCCACTTCTTCTAGTCTTCTGTTGATGCTTTCTATCATGTTTTTATTCCAGCTATGTTCTTCATTTCTTCTTGGTTCTTCTTCATTTCCTCTTGATTCTTACACATATTGTTGAATTTGTCTTCCATCCTTTTCAGCGTCCTTATGACCATTGCTCTGAAGTCTTTCTCTGACAAATTGCTTGCCTCATTGCATTAACTTCCTTTTCTGGTGATTCCGTCATTTCTTTTGTATGGGGGCTGTTTGTCTCCCCATGTTTGTTCCTCTCAGCGTGTCTCGTTATATAGTTCTCTCTTTCCTGCATTGACTTAAAGACACAAAATACAACACAACAAGACACAACACACAGGGCACCAAACACAAATGGATTCACGATACCAATAACCCCAGATAAAGGGGACCACCAGAGAAAGGAGAATTAGGGGAGAGAAAAGAGTGCAAAAGGTAAAAATGTAAGAAAGAAAAGAAAGACAAAAGAAGGGGGGGAAATATATGTATGTGGGGAGAAACTCCAAAAACAGAACAGAACAACTAATTCAAAAAATGCAAACAGCAAACACCCAAACAACAAACACTGAGATGAATCTAAAGAGGCAGAGCTTATTTCTCTCTCTAGGCACAGGGGTCCTCAAACGTTTTAAACACGGGGCCAGTTCACTGTCCCTTAGACCGTTGGAGGGCCGGACTATAGTTTAAAAAAAACAATGAACAAATTCCTATGCACACTGCACATATCTTATTTTGAAGTAAAAAACAAAACGGCAAAACCACCCGCATGTGGCCCGCGGACCGTAGTTTGAGGACACCTGCCTAGGGGATCTCTGACCTTTCTGTCCACAGAGTGCCTCACCAGCTGTGTTTAATTCTCCACTTCTGGTTGGGTGTTATTTGATGCAGCTGTTTCTTCCTTCTCCTGTGTGAGAAAGTTCAAGACCCATCTGTGTATTTGGCTGCCACCTTGTCTTCCCCTGGACAAACTTTTTAGGTGCCCGTGGCCTGGGAGGCTGGAGTCTCTATGTTCGTGGGTTCACAGCTGAGGAAGCTGGTCCCTGGGCGTTGTGGTTGTAGGGTCCTGGGAGGATCTGAGGTCTCCCTGGTTGAAGGTAAGGCTGGACTTCCGATCACAGCCGTCCTCCCCTTCAAGATAGTGTTGTCTCTGCAGCAGAGCTGGACGCACCAGGAGAGATTCCAGCAGCAGTAGAGGCTGCCTGGCCAGGGGAGCCTGGTCCTCCAGTCCTCGACAGCCCTGTGGAATATAGCTGTCCCTCACACATACAGACACCCCATGCACATCCAGGCACTCTCCTTTCACTCTCTCACTCACATACTATCTTGCAGCCTGCCATCTCATTGGCTGCCATCTTGGATCTCAAAGATAGTTATGTTTTTAAAATGAATAAACTCTTGCATGGCACTGCTGTTGTGTTAGGGACTTAAGAAGCATTAATTTAATGTTCTTGCCGATTAGGACACTGGGAATAGAAAGGCTAAGTCATTAATTCAAGGTCATAGAGCTGCTCAGCAGAAGACCCAGAATGTGAACCCAGCCCTCCAGCCCCAAAAGTCACCTTCTGACTGATGAGACGTGATAAAAGGGGGAGGAGGGTGTGAGTGGAGAAGAGACTCCAATGACTTTGTATGTACATTATATTCGAACTATTCCCATATGAGAGCCAGACATTAGAACACTAGTCTACATGACAGGTAGAGTTTGGGGCACTTTGGGAAGAGAAATGTCACTTCCCAAGAGACCCCAGTGACCCCTTCAGGCCAGTGGCTGAGGCTTTCCCTCTGCAGATCGCGTCTTCTCCAGCACGAAGCCCTGGCAGGTGGCCGTGGGGGTGACCATTCCGGTTCTGCTGGAGCTCCTAGTGGGGGCGGCGTTCTCATGGTGGCGACAGCAGAAGAGAATCCAGGCCTTGAGGCAGTGGGAGCGAAGCGCCAAAGGTGAGGCCTGGTTGCAGGTGGGTGGGACCTCCCCGCCCCCGGCAGCCCACCCACCATGCAGGTCTCCCTTTCTGTCCCCATGACAGCACCTTCTTTTTCTGCTTATTTTCAGAGACACTACAGAAAGAGCTCAGTAAGTCCCGATCGCCCTGCCAGGAGGGTTCTGGGGTCCCTGTTTACCCGCCTCACTGACCCCTCCCGTTTCCCCTGCAGAGAGAAGGAAGAAGAAGTACCTGGCTGGTGAGTACCTGGACCCACATCTGAGACTCTCTGCTGGGATCTGTCCAGCCCCTTCCTCACCCCTGACTGCCCAGGAGAAGGAATGAGGACGCTGATGGGGGAGGTCGGGCAGGGTTTCCTCCCTGGAGAAAGGGGTCAGGCTCTCTCCACCAGGTTGCTCACACTCAGATGTCCAGGGGACCCCAGAAAGGAAAGGGGGAGACGGACTCAGGATGGGAGGTCCTCCCTCCCTGGCTGCTCTACAGGATCTATAGGCTGCTGAGAGGAAACCGGAAGGAGAGAGAACAATTTCTTCAGGTGGAGTAGCTGGTGTCAATTGTCCCAGATTTATCATAACTGCGCAAAAGCAGTGTCTGAAATTCTCCCATGAAGTTGCCAAATTCTTTTTGGAAATAGGCAGGAAAACATGCAGATTGAAGTGGATGGGTTCTAGCACACACATGCATACATGTATGCACACGGCAAGCCTAGTGAAGTACAGGAAGAAGACAGTCACCTCGGATGCCAGGGGCATGGGAACCATGACCCCATTGGGTACCTGGCCCACGGCAGCACTGCACGCTGTGTATAGTAGGATTCTCCTTCTCCCTTAGAGGAAGGCTTCTCATTGCCATACTCCAATGGCCAGCATCACTGCAATTGATGGTCATTATTAAGGAACAGAAGCGGGACTTTCACACAAGCCCAGTGAAGCTGAGGCACATCTGACCATAGAGCCGGCTCTTCAGTGACTAAGTGGCTCATGGGAGGAGCACAGGGTGGACATGCTGGGTACAGGGATGGTTCTCAGGTTGGCATGTCAGAGATGGATGGCACAGGGTGTCATCACACTGCTCAGAATGATGTGCAATTTAAAACTTATGAATTGCTTATTTCTGGAATTTTCCATTTAATATTTTCCAACTGGTTAACAGAGGGTAACTGAAACTTCAGGAAGGGAAACGATGGTTAAAGGTGACTGCTGTTCAGACACATACAGGACAGACTTGCAGGTGCAGCTGGGAAAGCCCCACTTGGTGCTTATAGGCCATTAGGTGCAGGTGACCTTAAAGAGGAGGGGGAGCAGGGAACTGAACAGGCAGAGGGCGGGAGGTGGGCGTCAGCAGGGAGAGAGAGGAAAGGACTCAGAAAGGACAGGTGAGGTGATTGCTGTCTTCCTTTGCAGGTGACAGGGCTCAGGCCTATGCTGGTGAGTGACTCGTGCTCTCTGGTCCTGGCACCTGTGTACAAAGCCCTTCAACCCTTTCTGTGCTGGTGAGGGATCCTCAGACCCTACTCAGAGCTCATGTTCTGGGAGGACCACCCTGCCTTTCCTGACCCCCAGAGAGGACCTTCCAGCTCTAGCATCTCCTTGCCTGCTGCCACACATGCCCACTCCTGGGCAAAGCCTGGCTCTGTCACCCACAGCCCCACTGTGAGGGAGGGCAGCCCACATTCTGAGAGCCTTTATGCCTCATCCTCAGAGCTGTGGGAGAAGGAAACTAGATATTGGTGGGAAGGAGAGGGAAGAGGCTCAGTGAGATGAATGGTGGGGGGAGGGAGAGAAGAGAATGATGAGCTTTCCTGGATGGCCCTTTACCAACCTGGTGAGTGAATGACTGTGTATTCCCAGGGAGAACAACAGAGGGGCCTGGCTCCCTTTTTCTTATCCAGCTATTGATTGGGGGACATTGGAGTCTGTGGCATGATGTCCCCACAGTGTGCCCATCTGCTGCCAAGAGAGCCAGGGACAGCTGCTGCCCCTGGCTTCCCCAGGTCTGTGTGGGAAGGAGGAGGCATGAGGGGTAGAACTGGGGGTAGGGGCTGTTGGGAGAGGGAAGAGGTGACCTGGCCCAGCTGCTGTCCCTCCGGCCCTGAGCCTCCTCAAGGTGTGCTGTGCCTCTGAGTCCCTTTGAGATAATGGTGGTCAATCCTACTATGTGAGGTCGGAGATAAGACTAGAGTAAGTGATGAGTGTGTGTTCATCAAAACTCCTAGAGGGAAGTGATGGTCTGTTCATGATGGGTGTGTCTGACAGTAATGACCACAGTCAGGAGAAGGTTCATAAAAACCCAAAAACAATGTAGGCGACTCCTCATATTATGAAAGACCATATTATAGATTCATTTACTCACAGGGGCATGGGGTTGGAGCCACTTAGTCACTGTGTGTTAGTCTGCACAGACTATTCACCACTAACGGATCTGTTACAGTACATCTTTAACACATAACTCGGGTACTAATGATTGACAGGACAAAGGGACAAGGAGTGTGGCAGCTCCCCATCCCTCCTGTGGTCTTGTGGTGGGTGGTTCTTTATAATCGATACCATCACGTTTGGTGTTGACCTCCACTGTCATGTCATTCTAGTGTTACTAACAAAACTGTTCATGGCTACATTTTAAGGAATATACATAATCATCACCCTGAAGGCTTTGGTGTGCCTGCTAAGAACAGTGATGTTGGTCAAAGGTCACAGTATGAAAAGATGAAAGAAATCAGAGACACAGATTTGGGGTTGGGTTGATTCTGCCACATCTGCTACAGTACGAAGTGCTCTGAAAGTTAGTATTCAGCTGACTTTTGGTTTGACTTTTTCTTTTTCTTTTTCATTTTCCAACTTTCAGAATTAACTGTGTTTTCTCTTTCTCCAGATAAATAATCTGTCTTTTGTAATACGATGGCCATGGGCCTGAACTAACTGAATATTACTCTGTAGATTGTTTACTTTCTTAAGGAGTTTAAGGAGGGCATCAAAAGGTCAGAGAAAGGAAGGGCGAGAGTTTCTTCCTGGACACGATTTAACTTTACAGACCGGAATCTTCAAACCCCCTGTGCGCTACACCCTCCAACGCCATCGTCCGTAGTTGCAGCTAAAATCAGAGAGAACAAAAAATTAAAAAAAAACAAACACAAAAACCAACTGACCCCGACGTGATTTGAACACGCAACCTTCTGATCTGGAGTCAGACGCGCTACCGTTGCGCCACAAGGTCTCTGTAGGCTAGAACTTTTTAAATCTGTCCAGCTGATCTATGGAATTAATTTTCGATACTTCCTGCAAACCACGCAACTGGATGTGAATCATGCCAGACTTCCTCCTCCAACCAACCCCTGATTCTCTCTGCCTCCGAATTGTTTCCATTTGCACTTCACCGGATTCGATTTCATTTCTTTTCTTATCTAGGTTTCTGCATATATGTAAAAAATAGGCGTTGGGGACTTTTGTTTTTGTCGGTCGCTGCGGAGTGGAGTGGCGTGGGGGAGGTGAAGATCAGGTGAGGGTGGTGTTGGGCTTTCAGGAAATATACACGACCAGGGAAGGATTGAGTCTGCAGGTCTGGTGTTGCCAGAGAATTCAGGGTGACCGGCTGCTGCCTGAAACCTGAAATGTGTACTTTCCTCACCTCCCCACAGGCTTGCTGTGCATTTACATCTGCCACAGGCTTAGAAGGATGCCTACCCGCACACGGAGAGCTCGCAATAAATGCTGGTGCAATTGCTGCCAGTGCAAAGTTTGCTGAAATTCTTACATGCATTTGCCCACATCGCCAGAGATTGTGGGTAAAAGTTACACTTGTCAATAGTTAATTTCTTCCATAGATTTAGAGTTTGATGTCATAAAACAGTAATACTGGCTTATTTCAATGTTAGAATTATTTTTTAAATTACGAAAACAAACAGGAAAAATAGTAAACAGAATATGGCCTCTCCTTAATTTCAAGTGCATAAAAAGAAGGGGCAAAAAAACTATTATTCTTGAGAACATGTGAGATCTTGCTTCCCCGCATATGTTGTCAGTTTGGCTCAGATAAACTCATAACATTTTTTTTTAATGGCTATCATCCGTAGTTGCATCAAAAATCAGAGAGGGATTTGTAAATAGGGCCGCAGGTGATCCTGGCCGTTAGCATCAACTCCAATAGGCAGCTGGAATGGAAAACTCAGTGAAAGACTTGAACTTGGGCGACCGCCCCCCGCTCGATTTGCATCGCGGCACCTCTCGCTTGGGGTGTCCGTGGGATGGGTGCCCCGTGGTTGCCCGCAGCCTGGCAGCTCTACCTCCAGGACCACCGCGTCTCCACGTTCAAGAACTGGCCCTTCTGGGGGGCTGCGCCTGCACCCCGGAACGGATGGCGGCGGCCGGCTCCATCCACGGCCCCACGGAGAACCAGCCGGCCCCGGCCCAGGGCTGCTGCTGCTCCCAGGAGCTGGAAGGCTGGGCGCCAGACGAGGGCCCCAGGGGGACACAGGAGCACCCATCTGGCTGGGCCTGCCTTCCTGTCGAGACAAGACGCAGTTGGAAGGACTCGCCCTCGGTGAATTTTTGAAACTGGACGAAGAAAGGGCCAAGAACAACGTGGCAAAGGAAGCCAACCACAAGCAGGAAGTTTATGTTGTTCATTATATCCCACAAATGAGTGCGATCAGGGGTGCTTATCCTTCTCTACTGGCTTATTTCGCTTAGCATGATGCTCTCCAGCTCCGTCCTGCTGCTGCAAATGGTGAGAGTTCCTTCTTTTTTACAGCAGCGTAGATTTCCACGGTGTAGACGAACCGCGGGTTCTAATCCGCTCACCGCCGATGGGCACCTCGGCTGTTTCCCAATCTTAGCTATGGGGGATGGCGCTGCTGTGAACATAGGGGGGCATATCTCCTCTCTGGTTGGTGCTTCTGGCTTCTTGGGATATATTCCTAGAAGACCCTGTTACTGGGTCTCAAAGAAATGTATTTATTTATTTACTTATTTTCGTTGCTATTTAATAATTCACACACGTCACAGATGATTTGTCTGGTTGTTCACAACCAACGGCTGCACGTCTGGGCCTCCTGCTCTGCCTCAATGACCAGGACCTGGTGTCGCAGCCTGCGGGGCCCTTTCTCTCCGGAGCTGGAGACCCCGGCCCGGGCAGCGCCCCTCAGCTGTGCTGAGCTCCCTGTGCAACCTGAGCCTCAGCCTGGCGCTTCCTCAGGCCCCGGGGTGGCTGGTTGTGACCTCGGACCCCGGTTCTGATAGCTGACTTTGTCTCTGCGTCCGTGTTCCCGCTCCTGAGAGGGAGAACGAAGGGAGCCGGAACCCTTAAAGCAAACCACACACCGGAAACAGGGGGTGGGGGCCGAGTTCCGGGGGGCACTTCTCCAGGGAGCCCGGAAGTCCAAAGGTCCTAACGTCCGTCAGCCTGACTTCCTTCCGGAACCCCTGACTCCTTTTTAGGGTTCCTGGGATAAGCGACCCTATTTTAGTTCACAAAAGCGTAAACATTGGGACAACTCACAAGAGAACGCTTCCCGAGGATCCCGGGACCAGGCCCTGTCCTCTGCGAAGGGCCGCGTGTGACACATTTGCTGCGCGGCCCATTGGATTCCCTGTTGGTTGCTCCTGCTCTTGCTCCTCTTTCTTCCTTGCTAGTGGCCCCTGCTGGCTGCCGTGTGGCCCCAGAAGCTGAAGGGAGCGTGGCCATGCAGACCCACACGCCAGGGACAGAAGCTGGGAGCACAAGCTCCCCAGCCAGACGCTGGACTGGTCGGGGCTGTGCAACTATGGAGCAGGATCTCTGGGAATGGCTTGAATCCTGGTTCTGCTGAAGACAAAATGGACGTTTTCATGCAGGATGGAGGGAGATGGGCCCTTGGAAACTCAGGGGTTTGATTCCACAGAAATAAAGCTTTCTGCAGTATCTCGTCCTCCTGTGGGGCCTCAGGAAATGTTTGTTCCCGTGGCACCCCAAGAACTCCTCTCCCACCAGCAACAGCTGGAGACACGTAGAGCACCCCACCGATCACACACCCAGAGCAAAGTTAAGGTTATTATCATTATATTTTATAACGAGTGCTTTCAAAGAGGGACTTTGCACTTTTTCATCTCCTGAGCAAGCTTTCTTTCCCCCTCCCTTTCCTCCAGATCAGAAACTCACCTGCAATGAAGACCCAAGGAGTGCCTTTGTTCTGTGGTTTTCAGCTGAAAGTGCCAACCGTAAGTGGGGGAGTGGGTAAAAGCCAGGGCCCCAGGCCTCTTTAGCAGAGAAGCTGATGAGCTGGGTGAGCCTTCAGGTGAGGACACGGTGAGACCTCGTAGGCTGGGCAAGGTAAGGCCTGAACTCAGAAATCTGTGGGAGGGAGACGACCGGAACGAGTGAGCTTGACACCTGCATGTTCCTAAGAACTTACTGTGGTCATTAAGGCCTCTGATGGTCTTTCCTGCTCCTCTCTAGGACTGTGTTCTAAGAGATTCTAAAAGACAGGCCCATACTGAACCCAGGTTCAACTGCCTGCCACTGGAAAGACCACATGGAGATCATGGGACTGGTGGGACGAATGTAGCTTTATTCTAGAGCCTGCAGCTTCAGAAGATGGTAGAGTCATGCTGCAAAGACAATTGGACACAGGCAAGGGTTTAGTAAGGAAGAGGAGAGCGGGGGAGAACAATAAAGGAATAAAAAGCAGGGGGTTGAGAGTTCTCCTTTGAGGGGACGAAGTGCAAGCCAACACAGTCTGTTCAGATTACTGGTTGAAGGTCAGCAATTCTTCTGGATATGGAATGTGTGAAGGTTGGAGTCTGTTTTTCCTGAAGTTAGTTCCTAGAATTCTTAAGCAAAAAAGGCTGTTTATGTGCAGGCACATTTACAGACATAATTTTAAAATAATGGTGGGGGAGGTTACAAGATGTGTGTCTTAAATATTTATATGAAAAGATGTTCATTACAGAATCATATGTAATCTAGAATAATAAAAGTGTGATATGCTAATTAGACCAGAGGACAAAGCCTGGGCTGGGAGGGCAGAGCCCCTTGCACGAATTTCATGCACCGGGCCTGTTGTATTGTAATATAAAAATATATGAGACAGCATACATTTACAACAGTTGGAGAATGGATAAATAACACATTGTCTGACAGTAGAGGGGTTTCCAATCCATATGTCTGTTGGCCATCTGTACCTCCTGTTTAGGTAAATGTCAATTCAGGGCCTCTGCCCCTTTTTAAATTGTATTGTTTGTTTTTTTTGCTGTTAAATTGTATGATTTTTTTTAAATTTTTAAATAAGTTTTTAACTCCATATTGGATGTGTCCTTGGCTAATATATTCTTCCCTTCAGTAGGTTGTCTTTCTGTCTCATACGGTCCTGTTTGTTTATTGTTTATTTTCTTGCCCTTGCCTGAGGACACATGTTGAAAAAATATATTACTAAGAGGAATGTCAGATGTTCACCTCCTCTGTTTTCTTCTAGTTATATAGTTTTGGGTCTCACATTTAATCTTAATTCCATATTGTTTATTTTTGTATATGGTGTAAGAAAGTGAGCCAATTACTTTTTTTTTTGCGTGTACCTGTCCCATTTCGCCTGCACCATTTTGAAAAGACTGTCTTTACCGCTGCATATTCTTGCCTCCTTTGTCACAGATTAATTGACCGTGTAAGTGAGGGTTCTCTTCCGGGCTCTCTGCCTGTCCTATTGAACTGGGTGTCTGCTTATATGCCGGTTCCATGCTGTTCTTATTCGTGTAGACACGTGTGTACAGTTTGATATGAGGGAGTAGGATGCCTCCAACTTTGTTCTTTCTCAAGACTTCTTTGTATATTAGGGGTCTTTGTGGTTCCATATACGTTTAGGATTAGTTGTTCTATTTCTAAGAAGAAGGCCATTGGTGTTTTAATAGGGATTGCATTGAATGTGGATATTGCTTTAGGCAGTAAGCTCATTTTAACAAAATTAATCCTTCTAACCCATGAGCATGGTATATCCTGACATTCCATTTATTTGTATCCTCTTAAAGTTCGTTCTTCAGTGTATTATAGTTTTCAGTCTATAGGTCTTTCATTTCTTTGGTTAAATTTATTCCTGGATATTTTATACTTTGTGGGTAAACTTGTAAATGAGATTTTAAAATTTTTCATTATTTGCTGCATAGAAATTCAACAGGTTTCTGATTTTCTATCCTGCAACCTTACTGAACTCATTGATTGCTTCTGATGTGTTTTTTTGTTTTTTTTTTTTTTGTGGAATCCTCAGGTATTTCTATATACTGTATAATGTCCTCTGCAAATAGTGAGAGTTTTACTTCTTCCTTTCTGATTGGTATGTTTTCTATTTCTTTGTCTTGTCTGACTGCTGTGGCCAGGAAATCCAATACTGTGGGAGCACAAGTGGTGAGAGTGGGCATCCTTGTCTTATTCCTGATCTTAGTTATTAGAGAATAACTTTTCAGCTTTTCACCATTGAGTATTATCATGAGTGTAGGTTTAGGAATCATGTGTTTTTTTAAAATATATTTTATTGATTTTTTACAGAGAGGAAGGGAGAGGGATACAGAGCTAGAAACATCGATGAGAGAGAAACATCGACCAGCTGCCTCCTGCACACCCCCTATTGGGGATGTGCCCACAACCAATGACCTTGACCGGAATCAAACCTGGGACCCTTCAGTCCGCAGACCAACGCTCTATCCACTGAGCCAAACCGGTTTCGGCAGGAATCATGTTTTTCATAAACATTTTTGTTATTATTACAAAACTGGATCCAATTTTGGAATTTGAATTGTATCTACATTTTGTTATTGTAGATTTTACTATGGTGAAGAGCATTAAATATAAACCTTAGTGTTAATGCCTGGTATTTTTTCTTTAAGAGTAGTTCCAACGAGAGTTTTTTTTGGATTAAAGAATAAAACATTATAAAGCAAATATATATATTATATAATGTATATATGTTATATATATATATGTGTGTGTATATATATATATATATATATATATATATATATCCAAAATATGTCCAGGAATATTTACATTCCTATGTAGCGAAGTATGTGGTTCCCATTAAAAATTATTTAAATTTTACTTATTTTTATTTTGAAATAGTTTATAATCAAGAATAAAAACAATAGCTATCCCCCCAAATCAGTGGAAATAGATTCCCCTCTCTTTCAATTTAAAATTTCAAACGTTCAGATAATTCAGAGAGTACAGGGAGCAGAGGCCTCCAGCTCCTCCTCTGAGTGCAGTGGGAACCCCTGGAGGATGAGAGGCGTGAAGTGAAGGAGCAGGAACCTTAGGGCTGTGGTGTGAAGCTTAGACTGAGGGGCCCCAGTGGAATCGGGACTCAGAGAGGGAAGTCCTGCATTAATCAGAGTAAGATGCTGGAGGCGTGGACAGGCTGTCGCAGGGACTGTGGGCAAGTGGAAGCTTCTGAGCCCATTGGACAGCAGAGCCCAGGACTCCCAGGTGGCCAGGACCGAGGGACGTACACGTAAGGTTCATACTTTAGGGTGGTTTTCCATGTTGGAGTCAAAGGTGGAGAGTCTCCCAAGCAGACATTTGAGAGGAGGCTCTGGGGTCACCAGTGATGGTGGGTACACCGGGAGTCGGCCCTGGGGAGGCAGAGGTCTCAGGTGGATTCTCCATCTTCCTCCAGGTCGTCATTTCTACCCACTCCTTCTGGTGTCTCTCTGTGTGCACAACAGCCCACAATGGTGAGGTACCTGGCCTTCCATCAGCTCCACCTCCCCATCTGCCTCGCCTTGGTCCAGCTGCTCATGCCCTGCTCAGGTAGGGAGCATCAGCATTTTTTTAAAATTTATTTTTCTTTATTGATTTATTGATTAAGGTGTCACATATTTGTCCTCATCCCCCCATTCCCATCCCACACCCCTCCCCACGGATGCCCCAACCCCCTATTGAACTTAACCGTTGGATAGGCTCATATGCATGCACACAAGTCCTTTGGTTGATCTCTCCCCCCTCCCCACAACCGCCCCTATCCTCCCTCTGAGGCCCGATAGTCCGATCGATGCCTCCTTATTTCTGGTTCTGTTCTTGTTCATCAGTCTATGTTGTTCATCATTTCCCCTAGATGAGCGAGATCATGTGTCACTAGAGATATACTTATAAGAACTGAATGTGAGAGGAACAATAATAGTTATGCTAACAGGCAAATGAATCAGTCTGTAGTGAGTTTCTTTCTGGACCAACAGTTCTTTAGAGACCCAATTTCAATGTCCACCAGTTCCTTATGTGTACATGTCAGCACTGACCCCTCAGCTCTGGATGGTGGACAAATGGTGGTAACGGAGGTCCGACTCCCTCTGGTTTGGTCTCGGCCAGACCCAGGGGCACGGCTTCACCCGGACTCAGGGGCACGTGGCCTCACCCAGACTCAGGGGCGCGTGGCCTTTCCCAGACCCAGGGGCGCGTGGCCTCACCCGGACCTAGGTGCGCGAGACCTCACCCGGATCCAGGAACACATGGCCTCACCCAGACCCGGGGACGCGTGGCCTCTCCCAGACCCAGGGGTGTGTGGCCTCACCCGGACCTAGGTGCGCGCGGCCTCACCCAGACCCTAGACCCAGCCTCACCTGGATCCAGGGACACAAAGCCTCACCTGGACCCAGGGGCGCATGGCCTCTCCCAGACCCAGGGGCGCGTGGCCTCACCCGGACCTAGGTGTGCGAGGCCTCACCCGGATCTAGGGACACATGGCCTCACCTGGACCCAGGGCCGCATGGCCTCTCCCAGATCCAGGGGCGCGTGGCCTCACCTGGACCCGGGACCCAGCCTCACCCGGATCCAGAGACACATGGCCTCACCTGGATCCGGGAGCACGTGGCCTCTCCCGGACCTAGGTGCAAGAGGCCTCACTCGGATCCAGGGACACATGGCCTCACCCGGACTCAGGGGCGCGTGGGCTCTCCCAGACCAAGGGGCGCGTGGCCTCACCCGGACCCAGGACCCAGCCTCACCCGGATCCGGGGACACGTGGCCTCTCCCAGACCCAGGGGCGTGTGGCCTCACCCGGACCTAGGTGCGCGAGGCCTCACCCGCACCCGGGGACACATGGCCTCACCTGGACCCAGGGGCACGTGGCCTCTCCCAGACCCAGGGGCGCGTGGCCTCACCCGGACCTAGGTGCGCGAGGCCTCACCCGGATCCAGGGACACATGGCCTCACCCGGACCCAGTGGCGCGTGGCCTCTCCCAGACCCAGGGACGTGTGGCCTCACCCGGACCTAGGAGAGCATCTACATTTATGTACCTGGAGCAGTTACATCTAATGCCCTGTTAGAACCTTGGACTCCCCACACCTGGGAGGTCCATCCAGAATGTACACCTGTCAGGACTGAGTTCCTGTCTAGGTGTTTCTTACCTCATCCTCCCTTCCTGGGACACCCCCTTACCCTCTGGCCTCCAGCTCCCTCTGATGGAACACCCCTTTCTTCTCACCAGCTCAGTTTGCTGTGATTGGACCCCCTGAGCCCATCCTGGCCTTGGTGGGTGAAGTTGCTGAGCTGCCCTGTCATCTGTCTCCGAAGATGAGTGCTGAGTCCATGGACCTGATGTGGGTGCGATCTGGCTTCAGGCAGGCGGTGTGTGCATATGCAGATGGCAAGGAAGAAACAGAGATAGCAGAGTATCGAGGGAGAACATTGATTTCAAGAGAGGACATCGCTGAAGGGAAGGCTGCTCTGCGGATTCACAACATCAGAGCCTCTGACAGTGGAACCTACCAGTGTTATTTCCAAGATGCCAATTTCCTTGCAAAAGCCCAGGTGGAGCTGAAGGTAGCAGGTGAGCCTGAGGGTGTTCTGAGCTCCTGCTTCTGTGGGGCCTGGGGACACAGGCCACGCCCACCACAGGCACTTCTGCCTTCACACCAGCAGCTGGCTCCCTCCTCCACCTCTGCTTCTCTGGGCCCTTGACAGACACAGGTTCTCCTGCAGGAAGGGCTCCTCCTGAGCCACGTGAAGACGCCCCTCCTGCAGCCTCCAGGGCTGATAGGGGACTGGGGGAGTGTTTATGGAAGGAGGGCTTTGCTCTGGATCAGATGCTGTCAGGAGGGTGTGGGGTGTAACTGGTCACTCACACCCAGGACAGGGGATGATTGCTGGTTGCTGTGTTCTGGACACTGTTCATGTTTTACTCTGTGTTCAGACCTGATGACTGAGTGGTCTTGTTTTGTCCTGACCCATCACAGGGACAAAGGATCCTTGTCTGATGCTGCTGTTCCATGACATTTTTCATGTCCAACATCATTTGCCTTTCCACAGGCACAACCCTGCCATTCATAGGAAGGAAGGAAGGTGGGGGTGTGAGGTCCTGGCTCTCTCCCTACAGGGCCTCCTCAACCAGCTTCAGTCCCTTCCTGAGACCACAGCTCCTCTTAAGAAATCCCTCCCTACAGGTCTGGGTTCTTGCAAGTCTTCAAAAGGCTTCCTCCCACCTCCCCTGGGTTAAGAGTTTAGGGACTGGTGGTAACAGCTCACTGTTCCTGGCCCTGGGTCAGCTCTCTCCCATGTAGTCTTTCTCCTTCCACAACCACAAAATAAAATTCCCCTGAGTCCAAAGACCCGAAAAAGAGGCTGTAAACTCTAGATTAATGATATCAAGAGTTCACCACGGTGACTTTCATACAAGGAACAGCGTGGGCAGCAGCAATAGAATATACATATCCTCCCACCACCTGGCAAAGTCTCAAGCTCACACAGGGCAGGCAGGATAGATGGGGTATGTGGGCAGGACCCACCCAGATAAGGGGGAATGACTTACATGCTTAGGGCGGGTGAGGGCCAGTTCCAGGAACCAGCACCGGGCAGGGGGAAGAGGGGTCCAGGTGTGTCTGAGGGAATCCACGGGAAGCAGTCTCTGTTCTGGCCCAGGTCCAGCTGGATCCAGCTCGAGGGTCCACAAGGGTTGGGCAGTGGTCACTTCATGGAACAGTCTCCCCCACACAGCACACGTGGCAAACAGCTCCTCGGTGAACCCTGCCTGCGTGATCTAGTGCAGTGTGCCCCATTCCTGATGGGACCGTCACCAACACAGAGGCCTCCCCATTACTCAGGCTTATTCTTTCTTCCCCAGCCCTGGGCTCTGATCCTCACATTGAAATGAAGGACAAAGAGGATGGACGGATCCGTGTGGAGTGCACATCTGCAGGCTGGTATCCGCAGCCCCACATAGAGTGGAGAGGTGACAGGGGAGAGAGCTTGCCTGCCATGACAGCACCTGGGGCTGCAGATGGAGAGGGTCTGTATGCAGCCACGTCGTCTTTGATCCTGAAAGGCGGCTCTGGGAAGGGGGTCTCCTGTGTCGTCAGAAACCCCCTGCTCAGCCAGGAGAAGACAGCCAGGGTCTCCATTGCAGGTGAGTGCCCGGCCCCACACTGTGCTCAGCTGTGGCCACTGAGAGAAGGAGGCCTGACTGTCTGCTGCTGACCTGGGCCTTTGCAGTGAACATAAGGCTCAGAGCAGGCACCTGGGTGCCCTTTGCCCTATGAAGCTGTTTATGTCACAGACATCTTCTGAGCATCCCTGCTGCCACCCACTGGGACAGGCAATGGGGATGGGGAAATGGTAAAGGTCAGCAAACACATGACAAAGTGGGAAATTATGTGCCGACACGTCCTGGACAAAGGGCTAATCTCCTCAAACATAGAACACCTCAGTAGAAACATGAATGGTTCCCAGAAGGAGATACCTGGGAAAGGATGTCCCGTCTCACTGAACAGGAAACGTTCCCACCTGTGAGATTGGCAGCAAACAGAACCATGTTGTTGGCAACACTGATGGCAAGACTGTGGGGAGACAGTCACTCTCAGACGTGTGTTGGTATAATTTGATATATTTTTGTATAAATTGACACACAGCTTATATCCAGGGGCAGTAGAACAATCTTAATCCAAACTACTTATTTATTGACCAAAACTCCCAGTTCTAGGAATTTATCTGACAGATCAGCTCGGGGTTGTGTGAAATGACTGATGGACAAAGTTATTTCTTTTTAAAAAAACATTTTTATTGATTTGAGAGAGGAAGGGAGAGGGGGAGAAAGAGAGGAACATCTATGATGTGAGGGAGTCATAGGCAGGCACCTGCATGCCCCACACTGGGGAACAAACCCACAGCCCAGGCATGTGCCTTTGGCCTGAATCAAACCTGGGACCCTTCAGTCCACAGGCAATGTTCTATCCACTGAGCCAAACCAGCGAGCACACAAAGTTATTTCTCAGTGCATCAGTTATAATAACAAAACGTCAGAGACAGTGCAAATGCCAATCATGGGGACTCCTGTGCAGTGGAGGCTGCCCTGCGGTAGAAAGCACAGACGTGCTCTCCCTGCCGAAAGGGAAAAGTCCCAGGACCCATGATGCACTGAGAAAACAAGCTGTGGAGCAGCTTGTGAAGATGCTGCCACAGATTTCTGAGTATTAATTTTGTATCCTGCTTCATTGCCGAATTCATTTATCAGGTGGTGTAAGCAAGAAAAATAAGAAGATGTTTATGTTTATATATACCACGTATATATATGTTTAAGAGGTTTCAGTACAGGCATTGTTATAATTTCAGTGTAATGTAATTTTCTTTCTTTTTTTAAAAAAAATATATTTTATTGATTTTTTACAGAGAGGAAAGGAGAGGGACAGAGAGCTAGAAACGTCGATGAGAGAGAAACATCGACCAGCTGCCTCTTGCACAGCCCCCACCGGGGATGTGCCAGCAACCAATGTACATGCCCTTGACCGGAATCAAACCTGGGACCTTTCAGTCTGCAGACCGACGCTCTATCCACTGAGCCAAACCGGTTTCGGCTCTTTCTTTTTTTTTTATTGTCTAAAGTTTTATATATGTCTCCTTTTTCCCTGATTGACCCCTCCCCCCCATACCAGCCATTCCCACCCCGGGAAAGCCCCCACCGCCCCAGTGTCTGTGCTAATTGGTTATGCTAATATGTATGCATACAAGTCCTTTGGTTGCTCTCTAACCCCTCACCTCTCCTGCCATTTGTCTCTGGATCTATTTTTGTTCATAAGTTTATGTTGATCATTATATCCCACATATGAGTGAGATCATGTAATATTTATCTTTCTCCGACTTGTATATTTCGCTTAGCATAATGCTCTCCAGTTCCATCCATGCTGTTGCAAATGGTAAAAGTTCCTTCTTTTTTATAGCAGTGTAGTATTCCATTGTGTAGATGTACCACAGTTTTTTAATCCACTCATCTGCTGATTGACACTTAGGTTGTTTCCAAATCTTAGCTATTGTAAATTGTGCTGCTATGAACAGAGGGGTGCATATATCCTTTCTGATTGGTGTTTCTGGTTTCTTGGGATATAGTCCTAGAAGTGGGATTACTGTGTCAAATGGGAGTTCATTTTTAACGTTTTGAGGAAACTCCATACTGTTCTCCACAGTGGCTGCCCCAGTCTCCATTCCCACCAGCAGTGCATGAGGGTTCCTTTTTCTCCACATCCTCGCTAGCACTTGTTTGTTGATTTGTTGATGGTAGCTATTCTGACAATGAGATGGTATCTCATTGTTGTTTTGATTTGCAACTCTTGGATGATTAGTGATTTTGAGCATGTTTTCATTTAAATCTCGGCCTTCTGTATGTCATCTTTTGAAAAGTGTCTACTTAGGTCCTTTGCCCATTTTTTAAAATATATTTTATTGATTTTTTACAGAGAGGAAGGGAGAGGGATAGAGAGTTAGAAACATCGATCAGCTGCCTCCTGCACACCTCCCACTGGGGATGTGCCCGCAACGCAGGTACATGCCCTTAACTGGAATCGAACCTGGGACCTTTCAGTCCGCAGGCCAACATTCTATCTACTGAGCCAAACCAGTTAGGGCTGCCCATTTTTTTATTGGATTGTTTACCTTCCTGTTGTTAAGTTGTATGAGTTCTCTGTAAATTTTGGAGATAAAACCCTTATCTGGCAAATATGTTCTCCCATGCAGTGGGCTTTCTTGTTGTTTTGTTGATGATTTCTTTTGCTGTGCAGTAGCTCTTTATTTTGATGTAGTCCCATTTGTTTATTTTCCCCTTAGTCTCCATCGCCCTAGGAACTGTGTTGGTAAAGATATTGCTACGACATATGTCTGCTACTTTACTACCTATGGAGTCTTGTAGGATTTTTAAGGTTTCCCATCTTACATTTAAGTACTTTAGCCATTTTGAGTTTGTTTTTGTGTATGATGTAAATTGGTGATCTAGTTTCATCTTTTTTGCATGTATCTGACCAAATTTCTCAGCACCATTTATTGAAGTGTCTTGACTCCATTGTATGCTCTTGCCTCCTTTGTCAAATATTAATTGAGCATAATGGCTTGGGTTGATTTCTGGGTTCTCTGTTCTGTTCCATTGGTCTGTATGTCTGTTCTTGTGCCAGTACCAGTCAGTTTTGAGAACTGTGACTTGGTAATATAGCCTGATATCTGGTATTGTGATCCCTCCAACTTAGTTCTTTCTTAGGATTGCTGTGGCTATTCAGAGTCTTTTTTTTTTTTTTTTATTCCCGATGAATTTTTGGAGAGTTTGTTCTAGATCTTTGAAATATGCCATTGGTATTTTAATGGGGATTGCATTGAATCTGTAGATTGTTTTGGGTAGTATGGACATTTTAATGATGTTGATTCTACCAATCCATGAACATGGTATGTTCTTCCATTTGTTTATGTCTTCCTCTATGTCTGTTTTCAATGTCTGTAGTTTTCTGAGTACAGGTCTTTTACCTCCTTAGTTAAGTTTATTACTAGGTATCTTAAATTTTTTTGGTGCAATGGTAAATGGGATTGTTTTTTTCATTTCTCTTTCTGTGAGTTCATTATTGATGTATAAAAAGGCCAAAGATTTCTCGGTGTTAATTTTGAATCCTGCTACATTGCCGAATTCATTTGTCAGGTGGAATAGTTTTTTTAATGGAGTCTTTGGGTTTTCTATGTACAGTATCATGTCATCTGTGAATAAGGACTGTTTTACTTCTTTTTCAATTTGGATGCCTTTTATTTCTTCTTCTTGTCTGATTGCTATGGCTAGCACTTCCAGTACCATATCGAACAGGAGTGGTGAAAGTGGCATTCCTGTCTTGTTTCTGTACTTACAGGAAATGAGTTTAGTTTTTGCCCATTGAGTATGTTGTTGGATATAGGTTTGTCATATACGGCTTTTATTATGTTGAGGTATGATCCCTTTGTTCCACTTTGCTGAGAGTTTTTATCAAGGAAGGGTGCTGGGTTTTGTCAAATGCTTTTTCTGCATCAATTGATTTAATTTTGTGATTTTTGTTTCTCAGTTTGTTTATGTGATGTATCGCATTTAGTGATTTGTGGAAATTGTACCATCCTTGCATCCCTGGAATAAATCCAACTTGGTCATGGTGTATGATCTTTCTAATGTCATGCTTGATCCAATTTGCTAGAATTTTGTTGAGGATTTTAGTATCTATGTTCATCAAGGATATTGGCCTGTGGTTCTCTCTTTTTTTGTGTGTGTGTGTGTGTGTGTGTGGTATCTTTATCTGGTTTTGGAATTAGGGTAATCCTGGCTTCATAGAAAGAATTTGGAAGTGTATCTTCCTCTTGAATTTTTTGGAATAGTTGAGGAGGATAGGTTTTAGTTCTCCTTTGAATGCTTGGTAGAACTCCCCTGTAAAGCCATCTGGACCAGGGCTTTTGTTTGCTGGAAGATTTCTGATCAGTGCTTCAATTTCTTTGGTGGTTACCGGGCTATTCAGGTTATTTTCTTCTTCCTGATTGAGTTTTGGGAGCTTGTATTTTTCTAAAAATATGTCCATTTCATCTGGGTTGTCCATTTTGGTGGAGTAGAGTTGTTCATTGTATTTTTAATAATCTTTGTATTTCTGTGGGATCGGTTGTAACTTCACCTCTTTTGTTTCTGATTTTGTTTATTTGGGTCCTCTCTCTTTGCTTCTCAGTGAGCCTGGCTACAGGATCATCAATCTTGTTTCTCCTTTCAAAGAACCAGCTCTTGGTTTTGTTGATCTTTTGTATTTCTTTTGGCCTATATGTCGTTTATCACTGCTCTGATCTTTATTATTTCCTTCCTTCTGCTTACGCTGGGCTTTTCTTGTTGCTCTCTTTCTAACTCTTTGAGGGTTAGATAATTTATTACCATGTTTTCTTATTTTTTGAGGTAGGCCTTTAGAGCTATGAACTTCCCTCTCAAGACTGCTTTCACTGTGTCCCATAGATTTTGGATTGTTGTGTTTTCATTGTCATTTGTTGCTATGATGCTTTTTAGTTCTTCTTTGATCTCTCTGGTAACCCAGTCATTATTTAATAGCATGCTATTTAGCCTCCACGTGTTTGATTTTTTTCATTGTTTTTATTGTAGTTGATTTCTAATTTTATGCCATTGTGATCTGAGAAGATGCTTGATATGATTTATATCTTCTTGAATTTGAAGAGACTTTGCCTGTGCCCCAAAATGTGGTCTATCTTTGAAAATGACCCTTGTGCACTTGAGAAGAATGTATATTCTGTGGCATGGGGTGAAATGTTCTGAAGATGTCAATTAATTCCATCTGGTCTAGTGAGTTATTTAGAATTGATGTTTCTTTGCTTATTTTTTGTTTAGAGGATTTATCCAGTGGTGTTAGTGGGTTATTAAAGTCCCCTGCTATGACTGTATTGCTGTCAATCTCTCCCTTGATATCTTCCAGAAGTTTTTATTTATTTATTTTTTTATTGATTTTTACAGGGAGGAAGGGAGAGGGATAGAGAGCTAGAAACGTCGATGAGAGAGAAACATCGACCAGCTGCCTCCTGCACACCCCCCGCTGGGGATGTGCCCACAACCAAGGTATATGCCCTTGACCGGAATCGAACGCGGGACCTTCCAGTCCGCAGGCCGATGCTCTATCCACTGAGCCAAACCGGTTTCGGCCAGAAGTTTTTTTTCATGTATTTGGATGCTCCTGTATTGGGTGCATATGTTTACCAAAGTTATATCTTCTTGTTGAATTGCTCCCTTTAGTATTATGAAGTGGCCTTCCTTATCTCTTGTTATGGTCTTCACTTTGAGGTCTAATTAGTCAGATATAAGCATTGCTACCCCACTTTTTTTTTTTTTAACTTCCATTTGCATGAAAAATCTTTTTCCATCTCTTCAACATCAGTCTGTGTGAGTCCTTTGTTCTGAGGTGGGTCTCCTGCAGACAGCAGAAATATGGGTCATGTTTTCTTATCCATTCAGCTACTCTGTATCTTTTAATTGGGGCATTTAATCCATTTACATTTAAAGTTATTATTGACAGGTACTTGTTTGTTGCCATTTTATTCTTCATGCCCATGTTCCTTCTTCCCTTCCAATTTCTTCTTTTTATTTTTTTCTTCAGGGCTAGTTGATTTGGCAGGTGAGTTGTTACACACTCCTTAGTGGATTTCGACTTCCATGGCCACCACCCCCAATTTCTTCTTTTTAGCAGACCCTTTAGCATTTCTTGCTTTGCCGGTTTGGTGCTAATAAACTCCCTGAGTTCTTTTTGGTCTTTGAAGCTCCTAATTTCTCCCTTAACTTTGATTGATATCCTTGCTGGGTATAGTATTCTTGGATTCAGACCCTTGCTTTGCATGACTTTGTATATTTTCTTCCATTCCCTTCTGGCCTGATGTGTTTCTGTTGAGAAATCAGTTGATAGTCTGATGGGAGATCCCTTGTAGGTAACTTTCTGTCTCTCTTTGGCAGCTTTTAAGATTCTTATTTTGTCATTGGTGTTTGCCAATTTAATTATAATGTGTCTTGGTGTCCGTCTTTTTGGGTTCATCTCTGTGAGCTTCTTAGACTTGTGTTTTTTCTTCCTGATATCAGGGAACTTTTCTGTCATTATTTCTTCAAACAGGTTTTCTATTCCTTGTTCAGTTCCTCTCCTTCTGACGCCCCTCTTATGCGGATGTTGTTTCATTTCACATTGTCCCAAAGTTCCCTTAGGCTCTCCGGTTTTTTAAGGTGGTTTTTTTTTTTTTTTTTTTTTTTTTAGTTGCTGCTCTGCTTGGGTATTTTTTTCCTATCTTGTCTTCTAGCTCACTGATGCTGTCCTCTGCTTCTTCTAGTCTACTGTTGATGCTTTCTATTGTGTTCTTTATTGCAGCGATGACATTCTTCATTTCTTCTTGATTCTTCTTAATTTCCTCTTGATTCTTACTCATATTGTTGAATTTGTCTCCCATCTTTTTCAGCTTCATTATGACCATTGCTCTGAATTCTTTCTCTGACAAATTGCTTGCCTCCATTTCATTTACTTCCTTTTCGGGGGTTCCCCCTTTCCTTTTGTATGGGGCTGTTTCTTTGTTTCCCCATGTTCACTCCTCTCAGGGTATCTGGTTATGTAGTGCTTTCTCTCCTGCGTTGACTTAAAGGCACAAAATACAACATGACAAGACACAACACACAGGGCACCAATCACAAATGGATTCATGATACCAATAACCCCAACTAAAGGAGACCACCAGAGAAAAGAGAATCAGGGGAGAGAAAAGAGTGCAAAATGATACTGAGAAAAGGAAGAAAATGTAAGAGCGAAAAGAAAGAAGAAGGTAAAAAATATTTCTATATGGGGAGAAAACTCCAAAAAACCAACAACTAATCCAAAAAATGCAAACAACAAATACCCAGATGAGTCTGAGGAGGCAGAGCTTATTTCTCTCTCTAGGTGGTCTCTAACCTTTTTGTCCATGGATTGCCTCACCAACTGTGTTTAATTTGCCAATTCTGGGTGGGTTTAATCGATGCAGCTGTTCCTTCCATCTGTTCTGTGAGAAGGCGCAGGACTCCTCGGTATATTCAGCCACTACCTTGTCTGCCCTGGACAAACTTTTTAGGTGCCCGTGGCCGTGGAGGCTGGAGTCTTTGTGTTTGTGGGCTTACAGCTGAGGTAGCTGGTCCCTGGGTATTGTGGTTGTAGGGTCCTGGGAGGTATCCGAGGTCTCCCGGTTAAAGGTAAGGCTGGGCTTCCAATCACAGCTGCTCTCACCTATAAGATGGTGTAGTCTCTGCTGCAGAGCCGGTTGCCCTGGAGAGATTTCAGCAGCAATAGAGGCTGCGCAGCCAGGGGAGCCTGGTCTGTCAGTCCCCATAGTCCTGTGGAATATGAATTGTCCCTCAGTCACAAATACAGACACTCCCTGTACGGCCATGTCCTCTCCTTTCGCTCTCTCACTCACACACTATCTGCCTGCCTTCCCATTGTCTACATCTTAGATCTTGAAGATGTTTATGTTTTTTAAATGAGTAAACTTATCACAGGAGTTTACATGGCACTGACGTCTTGTCAGGTACTTTAGAAGCATTAATTTAATGTTCTTGCCAATTAGGACACTGACAAAAGAAGGGCTTAGTCATTGGTTCAAGGTCACAGAGCTGCTCAGGCAGAAGACCCAGGCTCTCCAGCCCCAAAGGTCACCTTCTGAGTCAGCAGGATAAGCCGCTGATGAGGCA
Organism: Eptesicus fuscus; assembly: GCF_027574615.1. NCBI lineage: Eukaryota > Metazoa > Chordata > Mammalia > Chiroptera > Vespertilionidae > Eptesicus > Eptesicus fuscus. The sequence goes on along the minus strand of NC_072494.1, from coordinate 567,280 downwards.
CTGATAAATGGGGGAAGAGAGAGTGGAGAGGAGACGCCAATGACTATGTGTACATTATACTCTCACTATTCCCATGTGAGAGCCAGGCATTAGGACACTAGTATGTGTGACGGGAAAGTTCTGGGCACTTTGGGAAGATAAATGTCAGTGCCCCTCCCAAGAGACCCTGTGCCCCTTCAGGCGAGCAGCTGAGGCTTTCCCTCCGCAGGCCCCTTCTTCTCCAGCACGCAGCCCTGGCGGGTGGCCTTTGTGGTGACCCTTCTGGCTCTGCTGGGGCTTTTGGCATGGGCGGTGATCTCACGGTGGCGACAGCAGAAGAGAATCCAGGCCTTGATCCAGGAGACGGAGGGGGAGCGAGCTAACAAAGAAGCAGCACAGGGGAAGGAGCAGCAGGAGCGAAGCGCCAAAGGTGAGGTCTGGCTGCAGGTGGGCGGGTCCTCAAGCCCCAGGCCGCCCATCCACCCGCGGGTCCCCCTTCCATCCCCATAACAACACCTTCTCTTTCTGATTATTTCCAGAGAAGCTGCAGGACGAGCTCAGTAAGTCCCAATCCCCCGGCCACGTGGGTTCTGGGGTACCTGGTTACCCCATCACTGACCCCTCCTGTTATCCCTGCAGGGTGGAGGAATCTGCAGTACCTGGCAAGTGAGTACCTGAACCCACATCTGAGACTCTCTGCTGGGACCTGTCCAGCCCCTTCCTCACCCCTGACCGCCAGGGGAAGGAATGAGGATGCTGATGGGGGAGGTCGGGCAGGTTTCCTCCCTGGATAAAGGGGTCAGGCTCTCTCCACCAGGCTGCTCGCACCCGGATGTCCAGGGAACCCCAGAAAGGAGAGGGGGAGATGGACTCAGGATGGGAGGCCCTCCCTCCCTGGCTGCTCTACAGGATCTATAGGCTGCTGAGAGGAAACCGGAAGGAGAGAGAACATTCTCTTCAAGAGGAGTAGCTGGTGTCAGTTGTCCCAGATTTATCATAACTGCTGAAAAGCAGTGTCTGAAATTCTCTACGTTGCCCAATTCTTTTTTGAAATGGGCAGGAAATCATGCAGATTGAGGTGGATGGGTTCTAGCACACACATGCATACACGTATGCACACGGCAAGCCTAGCCAGTTACAGGAGTAAGACAGTCACCTCAGATGCCAGGGGCATGGGATCCATGACCCGAGAGGGTGCCTGGCCCACGGATAGCACCACACCCTGTGTTTAGTAGGTCTCTCCTTCTCCCTTAAAGGAAGGCTTCTAGTTGCCACACCCCAATGGCCAGCATCACTGCAGTTGATGGTCATTATTAAGGAACATAAGGGGGATTTTCACACAAGCCCTGTGATTCCGAGGCAGATCAGACCATAGAGCTGGCTCCTCAGTGACTAAGTGGTTAATGGGAGGAACACAGGGTGGACATGCTGGGCACAGGGATGGTTCTCAGGTTGGCATGTCAGAGATGGATGGCACAGGATGTCATCACGCTGCTTGGAATGATATGCAATTTAAAACTTATGAATTGCTTATTTCTGGAATTTTCCATTTAATATTTTCCAACTGTGGTTGACAGAGGGTAACTGAAACTTCAGGAAGGGAGACGATGGTTAAAGGTGACTACTGTTCAGACACGTACAGGACAGACCTGCAGGTGCAGCTGGGAAAGCCCCACTCGGTGCTTGTAGGCCATTAGGTGCAGGTGACCTTAAGGAGGAGGGGGAGCAGGGAACTGAACAGGCAGAGGGAGGGAGGTGGGGGTCAGCAGGGAGAGAGAGGAAAGGACTCAGAAAGGACAGGTGAGGTGACTGCTGTCTTCCTTTGCAGGTGACAGGGCTCAGGCCTATGCTGGTGAGTGACTCGTGCTCTCTGGTTCCTGGCACCTGTGTACAAAGCCCTTCAACCCTCTCTGTGCTGGTGAGGGCTCGTCAGACCCTGCTCAGAGCTCATGTTCTGGGAGGACCACCCTGCCTTTCTGGACACCCAGAGGACCTTCCAGCTCCAGCATCCCCTCACCTGCTGCCACACACGCCCACTCCTGGGCAAGGCCTGGCTCTGTCACCCACAGCCCCAATGTGATGGAGGGAAGCCCACATTCTGAGAGCCTTTATGCCTCATCCTCAGAGCTGTGGGAGAAGGAAACTAGATATTGGTGGGAAGGAGAGGGAAGATGCTCAGTGAGGAGAATGGTGGGGGGAGAACAGAAATGATGACCTTTCCTTGCCTTTGTCTCCTTCCTTTCAGAGTGGAAGATGGCTCTTTACCAACCTGGTGAGTGAATGACTGTGTTCCCTGGGACAACAACAGAGGGTCCTGGCTCCCTTTTTCTCCTCCAGCTCTTGACGGGGAGACTTCTGGGTGGGTGGCATGAGGTCCCTAGAGTGTGGCCAACTGCTGCCAAGAGAGCCAGGGACAGCTGCTGCCCCTCCTGCCCTGAGCCTTCTCAAGGTGTGAAATGTCTCAGAGTCCCTTTGAGATGATGGTGGTCATTCCTACTACGTGAGGTTGGAGGTAAGACTAGATGAGTAGATGGCGTGTGTGTTGATCAAAACTCCAAGAGGGAAGCCGTGGCCTGTTCATGATGGGTGTTTGTCTGATGGTTATGACCACAATCAGGAAAAGGTTCTTAAGACCTAAGTATAATGTAAGCGACTCCTTATATTATAACAGACTGTATTATAGGGTCATTTGCTCAAGGGGTATGGGGTTGGAGCAGACAGACTACATGTCAGTCTGCACAGACTATTCTCCACTCATTGACCTGTTACAGTACTTTTAAAAAATAAATATTTTATTGATTTTTTACAGAGAGGAAGGGAGAGGGACAGAGAGCTAGAAACATCGATGAGAGAGAAACATCAACCAGCTGCCTCCTGCACACCCCCCACCGGGGATGTGCCTGCAACTAATGTACATGCCCTTGACCAGAATCGAACCTGGGACCCTTCAGTCCGCAGACCGATGCTCTATCCACTGAGCCAAACCGGTTTGGGCTGTTACAGTACTTTTTAAACACACAAATCTGGTATTAAATATTGACAGGTTAAAGGGACAAAGAGTGTGGCAGCACCAGCCATACCTCCTGGTGGTCTTGTGGTGGATGGTTCTTTATAATGGATACCATCACGTTTGGTGTTGACTCCATTGTCATATCATTCTAGTGTTACTAATAAAACTCCATGGCTACATTTTTATTTTTTAAAATATATTTTATTGAATTTTTTTTTTACAGGGAGGAAGGGAGAGGGATAGAGAGTTAGAAACATCAATGAGAAAGAAACATCGATCAGCTGCCTCCTGCACACCCCCTATTGGGGATGCGCTTGCAACCAAGGTACATGCCCTTGACCGGAATCAAACCTGGGACCCTTCATTCCCCATGCTGACGCTCTATCCACTGAGCCGGTTAGGGCTATGGCTACATTTTAAGGAACAGACATCATCATCACCTAGAAGGCTCTAGTGTGCCTGCTAAGGACAGTGAGGTTGGTCAAAAATCACAGCATGAAAAGATGAAGGAAATCAGAGACACTGAGATGGAGTTGGGTTGATTCAGCCACATCTACCCAGTGATTATAGAGGGTTTAGGAAAGGACCTACTTCCAGAGGCAGGGATGGCGTTACAGGAAACCACAAGGATGAGCAGTGCCCCAGGCTCACAACAGCAGGAGCTGTCACCACGCCCAGGCCCAAGGCTGAGGGACAGGGAGCAGTCACTGGAGCCCTGAGGAGGCTGGGGCTCAGGGAGAGGCTGCCTGAGAGGAGGTGTGCTCTGTTGGAGCATCTCCATCACAGGAAGTGGGGAAGTTGGGGCTGTGCCTCTCTTTCCCTCCCTCCAATCTTCAGCCGTACCTGCCCTTGGCCAAAGCCAACAGGTGACCAGAGGCAGGGAGCCCAGTGATGCTGCCCAAGGAGGACGGAATCCTGGGCAAAGAGGGCGGGGCAGGTGGGAGTAAAGGTCACCTAGAGCCCAGCACGGCCCCAGCACAGCAGAGACCTGGTCCCTATGGTCACACCGCATGCTTCCTGGATGCCTGACCTTGGGCTCAGTGTACCTCACATTCTGTGTTATTCTGCCCTAAAGATGAGTGCTTTAATTCCCATGTTACAGACATCACATTGAGACTGTGACATTACATAGCGGGTGTGTGTGTGTATGTGTGTGTGTGTGTGTGTGTGTGTGAGTGTGTGTGTGTGTGAGTGTGTGTGCGTGTGTGAGTGTGAGTGTGTATGAGTGTGTGTGAGTGTGTGTGTGAATGTGTGTGTGAGTGTGTGTGTGTGTGAGAGTGTGTGAGTGTGAGTGTGTGTGCGTGTGAGTGTGTGTGTGAATGTGTGTGTGTGAGTGTGTGTGTGTGAGTGTGTGAGTGTGAGTGTGTGAGTGTGTGTGTGAGTGTGTGTGCATGTGTGAGTGCGTGTGAGTGTGAGTGTATGTGCGTGTGTGTGAGTGCGTGTGTGTGCGTGCGTGCGTGTGTGTGTCTGAGTGTGTGTGTGTGAGTGTTTTTGTGTGACTGTGTTTGTGAGTGTGTGTATGTGAGTGTGAGTGTAGGAGTGTGTGTGTGAGTGTGTGTGTGTGTGAGTGTGTGTGTGTGTGTGTGTGAGTGTGTGTGTGAGTGTGTGTGTGAGTGTATGTGTGTGTGTGAGTGTGTGTGTGAGTGTGTGTGTGAGTGTGAGTGTGTGTGTGTGTGTGTGTGTGTGTGAAAAAGACCATGCATAAAAGGAAGTCGTCCAGCTCAGGAGGATAGACCAGGGGCTGGGGCCCTTGGAATCCATGTGACTGTGCAGCACAGGTGGGTTCAGTCCTTCTGGGGTGGAAACAGGAGAAAGATAGAAGGAAGGTAGCCACTTGAGAGGGCCGGTTAGGCAGACCCCAGCCCTCCTCACCCTCCCTTCCTCACTGAACACCAGGCCCTGTGGTTTCTCTTGCCTTTGCTGAGGGTCACACTTGGGGCAGCTGGGACAACAGGCTCTGGGCTCGGGTCTCACCAGCCAGACCCAAGCCTTGGAGCCTGAGGCTCTCAGGTCCGGATACCATGGCTGACCCCACACCATTGGAACTCTCTGCAGCGGACGTGATTCTGGATCCGGACACCGCACACCCCAACCTTCTTATTTCTGAGGACCAGAGGAGCTTGCAGTACACATACACATGGCAAAGCCTGCCAGACAACCCCAGGAGATTTCAGGATCATTACTGTGTGCTGGGCCGTGAGAGCTTCAAATCAGGGAGACACTTCTGGGAGGTGGAAGTGGGGGGCAGGAAACAGTGGCAATTCGGGGTGTGTAGGGAGAATGTGGAGAGAAAACGTTATCCTTCAATAACACCCCAGAATGGATTCTGGACAATAGCACTGTTGGGTGGGCATGACTTCCATGCTCGAACGGATCCCCGGAGCCAACTCACAATTGTCAACCCTCTTAAAAGAGTAGGGGTCTTCCTGGACTATGAGAATGGGGAGGTCTCATTCTATGATGCCATCAATGGAGTCCACATCTTCACCTTCCCACAGGCTTCCTTCTCTGGGCCTCTGTGGCCTCTTTTCAGGATTTTCTCACAGGAGCCCACTGCCTTGACCATTTGCCCAGCACTAAAAGGATCGGGGAGCTCCCCTGTGTCTGACCCACTGCCTGGCCCTTCCCTGGAGACCCCAGAACCCTCAGGCTCAACTGATGGCAATGGGGACCCTCAAGCAGAACTACAGCTTTTCCTTCCCCCTGCCCAGCCCTGAGCTGAGGGCCTGCTTAACAGCAAAACCTCAGAGCAGGAACATACTAAACATACTGAGTGAAGCACTTTACTAGTTATCTTTCAACTTTTCCACATGACAGATGAGATGACCAGGGTACAGGAAGTTAACTTTCCAAAGTTACTCAGCTCCCTTCCTGCAGCCATAGCTCGCACTCACAGATAACTTAGAATGTGGTGGGTGCTGGGCTAAAGGCTTCAGGTGACTTTCACTCACCAATCCTCACAGCACCCCTGTGAGGTGGCCTCATTGAACATGTGGAAAGGGAGGCAGGGCCCAGGGAAGTGACATATAGTTCATGCAGGAAGTAGTGCTGCTGGGAGCTGTTTGACCTCTGACCCTACCTCCACCTTGCTCTTTATCTGCCCTTCAATTCTGAATGATAGCTTTGCTGGGTAGAGTTATTCCTTTGCAGCCAGTTATTCCTGTTGGGCAGGGTCATGGGAAGCCTGAGGTTCTTAGAAGGTCGTGAGGCCTCCAGAGAACGCATTTAGGCACAGGTGGGGAATGTTATGAAATGTGCCTTGTTAAGATTATTCTAGAAGAAATGTACACAGTGGCTCAATGGGGTCTGTGGGGCCCAGGAAGGGAGCATCGGGTGGGTGTGGGGTGCTGGGCCCACCAGACCATCCACTGGCAGGCAGAACCTTTGCTGGCTGCCATGGTCCGTTCACTGCCTCCTGAGAGAGAGAAAGGGCTTTGGCCTGTCACTCAGTCTCCCAAGGACTATCACTGAACGTTTTCTGAATGAGTCACAAGTATCCATAACAACTGCTGTCTGGCTCGGTTCTTTACCCCACGGCCCCTTCTGGTGTCCCCAATATCTTCCCGGCCCCCACAAGTCTAGCAACTTGAAATAAATCATTTGGCTTTGGGAATAGTGTTCTTTTTTTTAATTTAATAAATATTTATTGTTCAGATTATTACAATTGTTCCTCTTTTTTTCCCCCATACCTCCCCTCTACCCGGATCCCCCCCTTGCCCTTACCACCCCCCCACTGTCCTCATCTATAGGTGAACGATTTTTGTCCAGTCTCTTCCCTACCCCCCACATCCCTTTCCCCCCGAGAATTGTCAATCCACTTTCTTTCTATGCCCCTGATTCTATTATATTCACCAGTTTATTCTGTTCCTCAGATTTTTTGGGTTTTTTTTTTTTTAATGAATCTTTATTGTTCAGATTACAATTGTTTCTCCTTTTCCCCCCCATATCTCCCCACCACCCAGTTCCTACCCCCCCTCTCCCTCCCCCCACTGTCCTTATCCATAGGTGTATGATTTTTGTCCAGTCTCTTCCCGTACTCCCCACACAGACACCCCTTTCCCCCTGAGAATTATCAATCCACTCCCATTCTATGACTCTGATTCTATTAAGTTCACCAGTTTATTCTGTTTCTCAGATTTTTAATTCACTTGACTTTTAGATTCACTTGTTGATAGATATGTATTTGTTGTTCATAATTTTTTTATCTTTCTTCTTCTTTTTCCTCTTTTTAAAGAATACCTTTCAGCATTTCATATAATACTGGTTTGGTGGTGATGAACTCCTTTAGCTTTTCCTTATTTGTGAAGCTCTTTATCTGCCCTTCAATTCTGAATGATAGCTTTGCTGGGTAGAGTAGTCTTGATTGTAGGTTCCTGCTATTCATCACTTTGAATATTTCTTGCCACTCCCGTCTGGCCTGCATGGTTTCTGTTGAGAAATTAGCTGATAATCGTATGGGAGCTCCCTTGTAGGTAACTAACTGTTTTTCTCTTGCTGCTTGTAAGATTCTCTCTTTGTCTTTTGCTCTTGGCATTTTAATTATAATGTGTCTTGGTGTGGTCCTCTTTGGATTCCTTTTGTTTGGGGTTCTGTGTGCTTCCTGGACTTGTAAGTCTATTTCTTTCATCAGTTGGGGGAAGTTTTCGTTCATTATTTCTTCAAATAGGTTTTCAGCATCTTGCTCTCTCTCTTCTTCTGGTACCCCCATAATTCTGATGTTGGTTCGCTTGAAGTTGTCCCAGTGGCTTCTTACACTATCTTCAACTTTCTGAATTCTCTTCTCTTCATGCTTCTCTGGAGGAGTGTCCTTGGCCTCTTTGTATTCCAAATCTTTGAGTTGATGCTTGTGATCCTCTAGTCTGCTGTTGGGTCTCTGTATAATATTTTTTATCTCAGTCAGTGTATGTTTAATTTCTAGTTGGTCCTTTTTCATATCCTCGAGGGTCTCATTGAATTTATCGGCCTTTTCCATGAAATTCTTGAAAAACCTTATAACTGTGGTTTTGAACTCTATGTCCAGTTGCTTGTTCTCCTCCATTTCTTTGGTTTGTGATCTGTTTCCTTGCCTTCTCATTTTCGCTGCTTCCCTGAATTGGTAGGGTAGCTTTGTGTACTAGATGTCCTATTGGTTCAATGGGTCAGCCTCCCAGTTACTTGAGGTGGACACTCTTGGTGTACCCTTGTGTACTGTGTGTCCCCCAGCAGGAGCTACAGCAAGAACTAGTTTTCTCCTCCTTTGCTTGGGCGGTTTTGGAGCAGTCTGACTAGAGCTGCAGTTAATTTGGTTGAGCTGCCACAGAACAGGCCATTTATATGCAAAAGCCGATGTGTGGAGCCTGGGCGGGTTTGTAGAATGTGCGGGGCGGGGCCTCAGGGTGGGTCGGGGTCTCAGGGCGTCACTAGGCTAGGGCGTGGCCAACGGCAGTGGCTGGCATTAGCCGTCTCTGCCTTTCCACGTTTCCAAGTCCCTGCGCCCCGTGTTCCAGCGCAGTAAAACAATGATTGCTGGGCGCACCTCTGCAAAAAAGTCACTCTCACTTTCCGACCCGATGGCTGAGAGTCCAGCTTCTCCCTGTAGGTGTCTGGGTCCCCCGAGTGTCCCCAGGAACTAGATTTCAGAGTGATCAGGAGCTTGTCTCCCTGTGGGTTGAAGAAAAACCGCGCACCCAGTCGCCCGCCGCCAGCTCGATTCGCGTACCTCTGTACCTCACTCAGCTTTTCAGCGTCTGTGCTCCTTTCTCTCCTTAGTTGTAAATCTACCATGCAACCAGCTTTCCCGTGGTTCTGGATGGTAGACGTTTTGTCTTTTAGTTGTATTTTTGAAATTGTTGTGCGAGGCAGCAGATTAGTTGTTTAACCATGCCACCATCTTGGTTCCATTGTTTGTGTTCCTCAGATTTTTAATTCACTTGATTTTTAGATTCAGTTGTTGATATGTATTTGTGTTTTTTTGTTTTGTTTGTTTTTGGATATGTATTTGTTGTTCATAATTTTTATATTTACCTTTTTCTTCTTCCTCTTCTTAAAGAATACCTTTGATCATTTCATATAATGCTGGTTTGGTGTTGATGAACTCCTTTAGCTTTTTCTTTTTCTTTATTTTATTTTATTTTTATTTTATTTATTTATTTTTTAAACCTTACATATTTTTTTATTTTTATTTTTTAAATTTCTTTATTGATTAAGGTGTCACATATTTGTCCTCATCCCCCCATTCCCATCCCACACCCCTCCACACGGATGCCCCAACCCCCTGTTGAACTTAACCATTGGATAGGCTCATATGTATGCACACAAGTCCTTTGGTTGATCTCTCCCCCCTCCCCACAACCACCCCTATCCTCCCTCTGAGGTCCGATAGTCCGATCGATGCCTCCTTGTTTCTGGTTCTGTTCTTGTTCCTCAGTCTATGTTGTTCATAATTTCCCCTAGATGAGCAAGATCATATGTCACTAGATATATACTTATAAGAACTGAATGTGAGACGAGCAATAATAGTTATGCTGACAGGCAAATGAATCAGTCTGTAGTGAGTTTCTTTCTGGACCAACAGTTCTTTTGAGACCTAATTTCAATGTCCACCAGTTCCTTATGTGTACATGTCAGCACTGACCACTCAACTCTGGATGGTGGACAAATGGTGGTAACGGAGGTCCGACTCCCTCTGGTTTGGTCTCGGCCGGACCCAGGGGCACGGCTTCACCCGGACTAAGGGGCATGTGGCCTCACCCAGACCCAAGGGGCGCGTGGCCTCACCCGGGTCCGGGACCCAGCCTCATCCGGGTGGATCCAGGGGCACACGGCCTCACCCGGACCCAGGATCCGGCTTCACCCGTACCCAGGGGCGCAAGGCCTCACCCGGACCCAGGGGCACATGGCCTCACCCGGGCCCAGGGTCCCAGCCTCATCCGGGTCCAGTGGCGCGTGGTCTCACCCGGACCCAGTGTCGCGTGGCCTCACCCGGGCCCAGGGACCCAGCCTCACCTGGGTCCAGGGGCGCAAGGCCTCACCTGGACCCAGGGGCGTGTGGCCTCACCTGGATCCAGGGACACATGGCCTCACCCGGACCCGGGGGTGCGTGGCCTCTCCCAGACCCAGGGGCGCGTGGCCTCACCCGGACCTAGGTGCGCGAGGCCTCACCCGGACCCAGGACCCAGCCTCACCCGGCTCCAGGGACACATGGCCTCACCTGGACCCGGGGGCGTGTGGCCTCTCCCAGACCAAGGGGCGTGTGGCCTCACCCGGACCTAGGTGCGCGAGGCCTCACCCGGATCCAGGGACACATGGCCTCACCCGGACCCAGGGGCACGTGGCCTCTCCCAGACCCAGGGACGCGTGGCCTCACCCGGACCCGGGACCCAGCCTCACCCAGATCCAGGGACACATGGCCTCACCCAGACCCGGGGGCGCGTGACCTCTCCCAGACCCAGGGGTGCGTAGCCTCACCCGGGCCTAGGTGCGCGAGGCCTCACCCGGATCCAGGGACACATGGCCTCACCCGGACCTGGGGGCGCGTGGCTTCTCCCAGACCCAGGGGCACGTGGCCTCACCTGGACACGGGACCCAGCCTCACCTGGATCCAGGGACACATGGCCTCACCCGGACACAGGGGCGCGTGGCCTCTCCCAGACCCAGGGGCGTGTGGCCTCACCCGGACCTAGGTGCGTGAGGCCTCACCCGGACCCAGGACCCAGCCTCACCCGGATCCAGGGACACATGGCCTCACCCGGACCCCGGGGAGCGTGGCCTCTCCCTTTAGCTTTTTCTTATTTGTGAAGCTCTTTTTCTGACCTTCAATTCTGAATGATAGCTTTGCTGGGAAGAGTAATCTTGGTTGTAGGTTCTTGCTATTCATCACTTTGAATATTTCTTGCCACTCCAGTCTGGCCTGCATAGTTTCTGTTGAGAAATCAGCTGACAATCGTATGGGTGCTCCCTTGTAGGTAATTAACTGTTTTTCTCTTGCTACTTTTAATATTCTCTCTTTGTCTTTTGCCCTTGGCATTTTAATTATGGTGTGTCTTGGTGTGGTCCTCTTTGGATTCCTTTTGTTTGGGGTTCTGTGTGTTTCCTGGACTTGTAAGTCTATTTCTTTCACCAGGTGGGGAAAGTTTTCAGTCATTATTTCTTCAAATAGGTTTTTAGTATCTTGCTCTCTCTCTTCTTCTGGCACCCCCATAATTCTGATGTTGGTACGCTTGAAGTTGTCCCAGAGGCTTCTTACACTATCTTCAAATTTTTGGATTCTTTTTTCTTTTTGCTTTTCCAGTTGAGTGTTTTTTGCTTCTTTGTATTTCAAATCTTTGACTTGATTCTTGCCTTCCTCTAGTCTGCTGTTGGGTCTCTGTATAATATTTTTTATTTCAGTCAGTGTATGTTTAATTTCTAGTTGGTCCTTTTTCATATCCTCGAGGGTCTCACCTTTTCTAGGAAGTTCTTGAAAAACCTTATAACTGTGGTTTTGAACTCTATATCCAGTCCTTTGTTTTCTTCCATTTCTTTCGTTTGTGATCTATTTCTTTGTCTCTGCATTTTCGCTGCTTTCCTGAGTTGGTAGGATAGCTTTGTTTGCTAGGTGTCCTATATTGCCCAGTGGGTCAGCCTCCACAGTTACCTGAAGTGGAAACTCTTGGTGCACCCCTTTGTGGACTGTTTGTACAGCCTTGTTGTAGTTAAGTCTTGATTGTTGTTGGTATCACTGGGAGGAATTGACCTCCAGGCCAACTGGCTGTGAGGATCAGCTGTGTCTACGATGGGAGAACGTCTGTGCTGGAGACAGCCTTATGAGACAAGACTTGCAAAATTGCAAAAGCCTCTGTGCTCAGCTTGGATGAGGTGGAGTCTCAGGGTGGAGCAAATAGTCTTGGCTTCCTGTCAGCCCTGCCCTATTAGGCCCCTGGATCTCAGTGTCCCTCAGTAATCACTGCAAGCACCTCTGAGAGAAAGCCGCCCTCGAGTTTTGCCCGCTGCCAGACAGTCCAGTTTCTCCCCCAATGAATCTGGATTCCCAGATTCTCGCCTGGAACTGGAGTTCAGCGCAGTCGGAGCTTCCATTTCCCACCTGCTAGAGAAAGCCAGCGGCACACTCAGCAGTCAGTCATCTCTGTGCACACTCAGGTGCAAGCCTCAGACCTCTGCCTTTCACGGCTCCCCTGAGTTTCCGCCTGACAGTCCAGATTCCCCCTGTATGAGCCTGGGTCCCCAGTGTCTCACCCAGAACTGGGGTTCAGTGCAGTTGGAACTGGGGTTTAGTGCAGTCAGGAGCTTTTGTCTGCTTCCCGCTAGAGAAAGCCAGCCAGGCACTCAGCCGCCTGTCCTCTCAGCACGCGTGTCACTGTACCTCAGCCTTTTGCAGCTCCTCTGATTCTCCGCGTGCTTTTCTCTTTCCTTCTAGTTGTAGAATTTTCACTCAGCCAGCTTTCCTGTGGTTCTGGATGATGTCCGTTTTGTCTTTTAGTTGTAGTTTTAAAATTGTTGTGTGAGGCAGCAGTTTAGGTGTTTACCTATGCCACCATCTTGGTTTCTCCCGGGAATAGTGTTCTTAATGTTCACCTCAATACATGCCTGCCCCCAACCCCAATCTCTCTCTCTCTCTCTCTCTCACACACACACACACACACAGGACCATTGCCTCTGAAAAGAGAAATAGGAAATAAAAAAGGCCAGATAATCTTAAAAGGCTATTAACAGTGCAATTAACATGCTGAAGAAATTTATTTGTATTCTCCCTAGAAATTAGTCAGGACTAGATTTGGCCTAGGGATCTAGAAATGTTTTCTCTGTCCAGGGCTGGTGTTAATATTTTGGCTGTGCAGACCACGGGGTCTCCTCCACAGCCCCTCTTGTAGCACAATCTTAGATAGAAGGGTTGGCTGCTTCTAGTAAACCCTATGTATGGGCTGACATTTGAATTTCATAGAATTTGGGACATGTCACTCAATAAGTTTTAGTTTCCATGTGTCTCTAGAACAGGAAAGACCACAAGGAGGAGGACACGCAGAGTGCTGCTGACTCCTAAACTTGGGACTTTTTGTTATCTGAGAAATCTTTATTGTTTAAGCCAATAACACAATCTGACATGCCACCCCAGGGTGGTGGTTGGAAAGCGTAGGCCTTCAGAGCCTCAAGCCCATTCTCCCACACCTACCACCTTCATTAACATCAGTCTTCTCTCTCTCCCTCATGCGTGTGCAGTTAAAATATGAAGTGAAACAGCTCAGAGATGAGGCTTTCCAGGGGCGATGGTATCACAGCCGAGTTAAATCAAGAGAGGGCTCTCACCAACCACCTAGTTGGATTCCCATCATCTGCTGCGTTTAGCAAGAACCCAGGGCTGACCCAGCTTCTTCTTCATGGGAAATGGGAGAACCACATGAGAATGAGGGCAGAGACAACCCAGGAAATGCCAAGACTGCCAGCAAACCCCCAACACTAGGGCAGATGCTGGACCATCCTGTGGGGATCTGGAGCTCAAGCTGAGAAGACAATGCTCTGTGGCTGAAGCCGCCCCGTTGGTGGCACTTTGTGCAGCCAGACAGACCTAGGGAACCAACGTGCAGCTGTACAGCAGCTGCCATGGGTGTGAGGTTAGGAGTGATCCATACAGAGATGGGGAGGGACGGGCAAGAACCCTTAGTCCAAGTAATTATCCTTCTGCATCAGAAAACTCTCTGGGCTGCCTCATGCCCAGTTAAAGGTTTTTAAACATTAACAGGAAGAGAAGTACATTTTTCTCTTTCAAACTATTTAACAATCCATGTAAAAAACTATAATATGAAGATAAATGTTTGCGGGCCCAAGTCCTGTCTTTGGACAACAAAAGCAGAGCCCCACAGGACTTGTGGTCTAATGTTTAAGCCATAAGACAACCTCATGGAGCAGTTCTCCACCTGCAGGTCCTGGGCCATTGATGGTGCATGAAATCAATATATTATGTACAGACCAAACTTCACAAATGGAAGTATGAGACCATACAGTTTATATAAGTTTGAGTGTGTGTCCTGAGTTACAATATGAAATATATTTTATATTGTGGGTCACAGAGGAATAAAAAGGTTTGAGATTTTATTAAACAAAGATGAGGGGACCTTAAGGGAGGACCTGGTGGAAGGAGAGGTGGGCTCCTTGCCCAGGTGCACGGGGTGCAGTGATGTGCTTTGGCCACTAGGGGAGGGGAGGCCTGAGGATTTTCATCTGAGAAGTTAGAGGAAGAGGTGTGAGGGGGAGGAGGGAGAGCTAACAGGAACCAGAAAAGGGGAAGGAGAGAGAGAAGGAGATGGGGAAGAGGAGAGGAAATGAAACGTCTGTCCTGTAGCTCCTGGTCCCAGAATGAAGAGACCCATGGAACTGGCAGGAACCCAACCTGCAGATGGGAGTCCAACAATGTTCAGCCAATCACAGGCGAGCTCACCCGCACTGGCTACACCCAGTTCCCCCTGCAAACCCACGAAGGAGAAAAATAATGTGGATATAATCTCCTGAGAAGTTCAGTGTTTGTTTTGAGGCCTGATTGCTGTTTTGAGGCCTGATTACTGTTTGAGGCCTGATTGCTGTTTTGAGACATGATTGCAGCAGAATCCTGTGGAATACACATACACCTGTTGCCCCATAACCAGCTAATCATTCATATTAATAACAGGGAAGGAGCTGTGGATGAAAGGAGCCACATGCTGACCTGACAAGCTCAGGGGGGGCCTGTGTGGCAGTCTTGCAAACTCAGAGACCTAAAATAACCACAAAAGATGGTGTTAAAGTGAAATATTTAACTACAAACAGGTTATAGTGGGCAGCCATGTCCTAGGCCAATATTTTCCCTGACAAAGATCAAGTTAGATCTTTACTGAGCCATTTGCCTTTTTGCCTCTAAGATAACATATCTGTGAGATGTCTAGGTAACTTGTAACTTCCTTTTACCCCCGGACACAACAAATGGCACCGGAACATTCTCTCATTGTGATTGTAATCAAGTTAATTGTCAACTGTTAATTACGTTAAATCTCTGTAAAAGAAGCACATGTCCATCATTTCACTTTTCACCCTACCCCAGATTTGCTTTATCCCACCTCCTTAATCTATCACCAATGAATTTCATGTAAACTCACCTACGTTCTTTTCCTTTGATTGCAATGTATAAATATAGATGTAACCCTCCATTCTCTGGAGCATTATCTCAATTCATTGAGGTTCTGCTTCCCGGCATATGTCAACAGTTTGGCTCACATAAACTTACAAAAATTCTTTACAGGTTTCAATGTTTTTTGTTTAATTAACAGAGCAAAGGGGAGGCCAGACATAATAAGCAAGGTCATCTGGGCAGCCTTACCAGGAAGCTGCCACTTGACACTCCCCAGGGACCAGTCTATTCCCTGGAAATCACTGGGGGGAGGGCTCCAAAAAGGGAAGATGGGCACATGTGCAGTGAAGACGAGTGATGTAGGAAAGGGGCTCACCTCTCAGTCTAACCTGGGAACAGAGATCATTGGCTAAATGGGTGCACTCCAATGCAAGCCACTGAAAATTAGTGAATACACAGTCACCAAAGAATTCTCTCTCTCCTGTTGCTCTTGCTTGCTCTCCTGTTTCTCCCTTGCTAGTGACAAGTGTTAGACCACCATGCAGCCCCCACACACAATGGGCTGCAGCTGGGAACACAAGCTCACCCAGCCAGATACTGGAAGGACTGTGCAAATATGGAGCAGAAAGTGGGCAATGGCTGCAATCCTGGTTCTGCTGAGGACAAAATGGGACTTTTTCATGGCAGGACGGAGGGAGATGGGGCCTTGGAAACTAGGGCTTTAATTCCACAGAATAAAGCTTTCCCCAGTACCTCATCCCCCTGTGGGGCCTCAGGAAATGTTTGTTCCCCGGGCACCCCGAGTTCCACTTCCACCAGCAACAGATGGAGACACGTAGAGCACCCCACTGATCACACACCCTGATAGATCCTCCCTTCCCCCAACTGATGGACAGAGTATGACATAAACTCCACCTGCAGCCTGAACATTCCTGAATATCTTATATGGACTGTACATTGAACCACCAATCAGCACCTGCCAAATACCCTAAGACCCCGATTCCTAAGTCCCTAGGTCCCTAATCATGTTCCTTACATGAAACCACCAATCAGCGTGTGCTGAGTCCCTAAGCCCCGTCCCCTCTTTTCCTTCTCTTAAAAGGTGCTTCCACCCCAGCAAGCCCTCTCTTTCCCTCTGGAAGGCAGCCGGCAGGGTCATCTCCTCCAATAAAGCCTGTGTCCTGGTCCCTGGTCTCCGGCCCTCTGTTTCATCTTTCACACCCAGTACACAGTAAAGGTTATCATCGTTATTATTTTTTACATAATGTGCTTTCAAAGAGGGTCTCTGCACTGTTTCTTTGTCCTGAGCAAGCGTTCTTTTCCCCATCCTCCATTCCAGATCAGAGACTCAGCTGTAATGAAGACCTATCCAGTGCCTTTGTTCTGTGGTTTTCAGCTGGGAGTGCCTAGGGTACTTGGAGGGAGTTGGTAAAAGCCATGGACTCCAGGGCTCCTTAGGAGAGAGATTCAGAGCCTGTAAGGTGTTCCTTACCCAGAGAAGGAGTGTGATGCTGTGAGGACACAGGTCGGGGTACCACTCAGGGCAAGGTAAGGCCTGAATGGGAAATCTATGGTGGGGAGACAACCCGAATCAGTGAGCCTCAAGTCTGCATAGCAAAGGCCTCTTACAGTCTCTCCTGCTTCTCTCTGGGAATGTGTTCTAAGAAATTCCAAAAGACAAGTTGATACCAAACCCAGGTTTGCTGCCTGCCACTGGAAAGCCAATAATGGAGGGACTGGGGCTGGTGGAAGGAAAGTAGGTTTATGCTGGAACCCACAGCTTGAGAAGATGGTAGACTCAGGTTGCAAAGACCATCTGAATGTTAACGTAAAAAAACCATTGAAACCTGTAAAGAATTTTTGTGAGTTTATTTGAGCCAAACTGTCAACCTATGCTGGGAAGCAGAACCTCAACGAATTGAGATAATGCTCCGAAGAATGGCATGTTACATTTGTATTTATTCATTGCAATCAAAGGAGGGACATAGATGGTTACATGAAATTCATTGGTGGTGGATTAAGGAGGTGGGATAAAGCCAAGTGGTGGGAAACCCTTGGGATTGGATAAAAAGTAAAATGATGGACACATACTTAGGTGAGTGCAGGAACAATTAACATGATAATGAAGGAATTTGTGGTATCTATCCTGGTGCCCACCACATTTGGTTATGCCCCAGGGCTCCAGAAAAAGGGAAGTTACAAGTTACCAAGTTACCTAGACATCTTACAGATATGTTATCTTAGAGGCAAAAAGGCAAACAGGCTCAGGAAAGATCTAAGTTGATCTTTGTCAGGGAAAATATTGGCCTAGGACATGACTGCCCACTATAACCTGTTTGTAGTTAAATATTTAATTTTCAAACCATCTTTTGTGGTTATTTTAGGTCTCTGAGTTTGCAAGACTGCCATAGAGGCCTCCCAAGAGCTTGTCAGGTTAACATGTGGCTCCTTTTGTCCACATGAACAACTGAACATAGGCAGTGTAAGGTTCGAGGGGGAGGAAACGGGAGTCAGAGACCAAGACATGTTAAAGAGGAAGTTTATTCCACAGGAACGACCTAGATTCATTATGGAGGAGGTAGAGAAACCAGGATTAAAGGGGGGGGCGGGAGGGGGGAAGGAGGGACCCAACCCGGCTGACTCCCAGAAGGAGAGAGAACAGCAACATGTGGAGTGGTGAAGACTCCTTTTGAGGGGATGAACAGGAAGGGGTGGGCCCCAGGACACTTGGCATGTGCTGATTAGTGGTTCAGCGTCTGGGGATGTTGTGGCGCAGACACAGGTTATGTGGGAAGGGAGGGGGAAGGGAGGATCTATCAGGCAGGGCGTTTTGTAAGGAGGGAGAAAGAAGTGGTGGGTGGAGGAACCAGAATAAAAGGAACAAAGGAAGGGGGTTGAGAGTTCTCCACTGAGGGGACTAAGTGGAAGCCAACACAGTCTGTTCAGATTCTTGGTTGAAGGTCAGCAAACCTGGAGCAGGAATGTCTGAAGGTTGGAGTCTGCTTCTTTTAAAGTTAGTTGCTAGAATTCTGAAGCAAACAGGTGGTTTATGTGCAGCCACATACTAGTGAAAGGTCACCATTTACAGAAATAATGTTAAAAGAACAGTAGGGTCAGTTACAAGGTGTGTGTCTTAAAGATTCATAGGTAATGATGTTCATTACAGAATTATTTGTGATATAGAAAATCTGGAACTTACACGTACAAGAGTTGGAGAATGAATAAACAGCACATTGTCTGACAGTAGAGGGGTTTCCAGTCCATAAGTCTATTGGCCATCTGTACCTCCTCTTTGGAGAAATGTCTATTCAGGTCCTTTGCTCATTTTTAAACTCTGATTATTTGTTTTTTTTGGTGTTCAGTTGTAAGAGTTCTTTATAAATTTTGTATATTAATCCTGTATGAGATGTATCACTGGCAAATATCTTCTTCCATTCAGTGGATTGTCTTTTTGTTTTATTGGTTTCTTTTGCCGTAGAAAAACTTTTTAGTTTGATATGATCCCATGTTTATTTATCTTTGGTTGCCCTTGCCCAAGGAAATTTAGCTAAAAGGACATTACTAAGAGCAATGGCAGAGAATTCACTGCCCATGTTTTCTTCTAGTTTTATAGTTTCGGGTCTTTCTTACATTTAAATCTTTAATCCATTTTGTGTTCATTCTTGTATAAGGTGTAAGAAAGTGATCCAGTTATATTCTTTGCATGTATCTGTCCAGTTTTCCCAACAACATTTTGAAGAGACTATGTTTAGCCTGTCATATATTGTTGCCTCTTTCGTCATAGATTAATTGATCAAATGAGTGAGAGTTCATTGCTAGGCTTTCTGTTTTGTCCCATTAAAGTATGTATCTGTTTTCATGTCAGTACCATGCTGTTTTTATTCATGTAGCCTTGTAGTATAGTTTGATATCATGGAGGGTGATACCCCCAACTTTGTTCTTTCTCAAGATTTCTTTGATTATTCGGGGGTCTTTTGAGGTTCCATATAAATTTCAGAATTCGTTGATTTACTTCTGAGAAGAAGGCCATTTGTGTTTTAATAGGCATTGCATTGAAACTGTATGTTGTGTTAGCCAGTAATGATATTTTAACAATATTAATCCTTCCAACCCATGAGCATGGTATATCCTATCTTTCCATTTATTTGTATCCTCTTCAATTTCTGTCTTCATCATTTTAGAGTTTTCAGACTACAGGTCTTTGACCTGTTTGGTTAAATTTATTCCTAGGTATTTTATGCTTTGTGTGTAAACTTGTAAATGAGGTTTTTTAATGTTCTCCTTCTGATGATTCTTTATTGCTGTATAGAAATGCATCAGGTTTCTGATTTTCTATCCTGCAACCTTACTGAATTTATTGATTGGTTCTAATCGTTTTGTGGTGTTTTTTTTTTTTTTTTTTGTGTGTGGAATCGCAGGTTTTTCTATATATTGTATCATGTCCTCTCCAAACAGTGAGAGTTTTACTTCTTCCTTTCTGATTTGTATGCTTTTAATTCCTTTGTCTTGTGTGACTGCGGTGGCCAGGACTTCCAGTACTGTGGGAGCACAAGGGGTGAGAGTGGGCGTCCTTGTCTTCTTCCTGACCTCACAGGAAGGGCTTTCAGCTGTTCACCACTGAGTATTATCTGAGCTGTAGTTTAGGAATCATGTGTTTAATAAAGAGATTTGTTTATAATTATAACAAACTTGTATCCAATCAGAGTATTTAAATTGTGTACATTTTGTTATTAAATATTTTACTAAGATGAGCAGAATTAAATATAATCCATTTTGTTAATGCCTGATTTTTTCCCCCTTAAGAGTAATTTCTGTAAGTGGAATTTGTGGGTCAAAGAATAAAACATTCTTAAGGCATCTGATATATATTCCCCAGATGTATACATACTCTTTGAATAATTATCAAGGCATGTTTATTAAAATATATTTAATTTTTTTAAATCCTCACCCAAGGATTTTTTTTTCATTGATTTACTAGAGGCACAGTGCCTGAAATTCGTGCATTTGCAGGGGTCCCTCAGCCTGGTCTGTGCCCTCTTGCAGTCTGGGAGCCCTTGGGGGATGTTTAACTGCCAGCTTAGGCCGGTTCCCCATGGGAGCATGCCTAAGCTGGCAGTCAGACATCCTTAGCACTGCTGTGGAGGCGGGAAAGGTTCCTGCCACCACGGCTGTACTCAGCAGCCGTGAGCCCAGCTCAGGGCTTCTAGCTGAGTGAGTGGGTCTCCCCCTGTGGGAGTGCACTGACCACCAGGGGAAGCTCCTGCATTGAGCGTCTGCCCCCTGGTGGTCAGTGTGCATCATAGGGACTGGTTGTTCCACTGTTTGGTCGGTTTGCATATTAGACTTTTATTATATAGGATGAGAGAAACTGACAGAGGTCAGAGGGGAGGGGGATGGACATAGACAAAAGTGTGGTGATGGCCAGAGGTGGGGGGCTGGGTGGAGGAGGGTAAAGGGGAAGAAATGGGAGACATCTATAATAGTGTCAATAATAGAATAAAAACAACAATGATATACCACTACACTACACACCTATTAGGAAAACAAAAGATGCATTATGAACTATGTATTTACTACTTTGATAAAATAAAAAATTTAAAAAGAAAGGATTTTGTCCAGAAAGGAGTGTTGTTGAAATGTTTTATTTTATTATTTTTATTTTTATGGTAAAGCTAAGGAGGCTTCAGAGCCCTGTGAGGGCTGGATTTGTTCTGGGGGAGAGAGCAAGCGAGCTGCCACCAGCAGCATTTGGATAACCTGCCTGAAATGGTTTAAAAGAGTAAGGGACAGATTCCCAAGCCTACAGTTATTGTAATTTATTTTCTGATTCTAAATAAAGTCATTTTTGAACCTTATTAACCCTCCCCCCCTAAAATTAGTCCTCCAGGTTCCGTAAACTTTAGGCCTCACAAAACCTGTGTTAGTCCCTGACGGTTGGGGTCCCCAAAGGAGTTCAGATTCACTCATTATATTTATTTGCTCCTTTTAATTCCTGTTCTAGAGGGAGAGTGAGGACAGTTTTTTACTCACTAATTTTTATAATAAGAATTGTATTGGAACCTGCTCCTTCTTTGGCTGTTTACAGGTTTACCTTACCAGGAACTCACAGAGACTTTAAGCTCTTTGAAGATAGGGATGAGCTGTGTTGTGTTTCTATAATACAGGCACAAAGTTAGCACAACTTTTATAAATGTTTGTTGAAGAAACAGATAAATTTCAGTGCCAGGAGGCATTACTTTTCCTTCTGCTCCATCTCTTTATTGAGACTTTTCTGCAAAGCATAAGGCTGAGGGGATGAGCAGGTAGAACAAAGTTGCTTTTTCCAAGCTCTAGATCCCATACTTTGATTTTACATAGTAGATGCATTTCTGAATGACGTTTTGAATTGGGTATATTAGATTTTGCTAATATCAACTCCCTTTACTCATCGAGATTATTTTTAATGATGTTTAAACGTTTCGTACTATAAGGTGCAAAATATTTTGCTTATTTCAAGAATCTTTGTGCATTCTTCCTGTAGTAAAAGTGAATTATCAACATGGGAAGTCTATTTGGGGGGGCCGGGGGGCTCTGCTTAACATGGGGCACACCAGGACTAAAGTCGGCTCTAACAATGACTAATTCGCACACCACGTGTGCAGTGAGATGGCTGCTGGACATAACCATTTCTTTTGTCCCTTTGCTCCCACAGCACCTGCTTCAACCAGAGGCCGTGTCTTGACCTTCCATGACCTCTTGGTCATGGCGACCGCGGGGGGTCTACTGCCTGAGGCCTTGGCAGTGGCTGGGCATCGACCTTCCCAAGACGGCGCGCAGAGGCAGGCAGGGAGGCACAAGGGGAGAGCTCTCTGGCCTGCGGCTGGTTGGCTGTGTTAGGTCGAGGCACGGACGTGGACAGGCCCCGGCAGGAGGAGAAGTCCAGAGCCGATGCCTGCAGCCGCAAGGCAGACGGTGACGCAGGTACCTGGCTCCATTTCTGGAACCCCCGCCCGCGGCGGAAATTCCACCCGCCCTCACTGGACAGCTGCCGCCTTTGGACCCCTGAACCTCGCCCGCCCGCCCGGGAGTGCAGAATAAAGATCCGCCTTTTAACTTGCCTGGCTCTCCGACCTCGCTTCCTGCGCCGCGAACCTCACCGGAAGCGTTCCTCCTCCTCTCCTCTCCTCCTGATGGTGGAGGGGAGCGGCAGCCACGGGCGAGGCCCGGTGCGGGCTCGCGAGGGTGGGGAGCCCGAGGCGCCGGTCCCGGCGGGGCCAGCCAGCGGACACTTCTTCTCGGGCTTTCTGAGAGTGTTGGGGGCGGGCCTGCAATGGAGGAAGGCTGCCCCCTCCCCCACTGCTGGGTGGGACGTTGCTGGGAGTGGGTGGTGGGTCCCTAGTCCAGTCCCACACTCCCAGGGGCGGGTCGCGCGCGGCTCAGGTGCTGTGACCCTTGGGGACAGGAAGGAGCGTTGAGTGTCTGGGCGGCGGGCAGGCAGCGGGTGGTGAGAGCAGGCGAAGAAACTGCCCCCCACCCCCACCCCCAGGCCGGCCGGAGAAGATGAGGCCCGCAAAACTTCTCCCGGGGCAGCACCAGGGCCATGGAGTTGTGACGGATAACAAAGCGCTCGCATCTGTGGCCTCGACACTGGTGCGTGGGGTCTGAAAACCTGGCTGGGTGCTGGGTGGGCCACTCCTGCCTCTGCTTGGCACGGGCTCCACTGTGCCCCGGTGGGGGGAGGGTAGGGGCTGGCCCAGTGGGCGACTGGTCATCATCAGTCCTTCCGGTTGTCATGCTTTTGGCCTTTTTATTATTATTATAGACTAGAAGCCTGGTGTACGAAATTCGTGCATGGGGGGCGAAGGGGGGTGAGGGGGGCTCAGACCGAACTGCACCCTCTCCAATCTGGGAGGGGGAGGGATCCCGATTGGGCCTAAACTGGCAGTTGGAGCACTAAACGATTGGCTCAGTGGATAGAGCGTCGGCCTGCGGACTCAAGGGTCCCAGGTTTGATTCCGGCCAAGGGCATGTACCTTGGTTGTAGGCACATCCCCAGTGGGGGGTGTGCAGGAGGCAGCTGATGGATGTTTCTCTTTCATGGATGTTTCTGACTCTCTCTCCCTTCCCTTCCTCTCTGTAAGAAAAATCAATAAAATATATTTAAAAAAAAAACATTTAAAAAAAACCCTGGCAGTTGGACATCCCTCTCACAATCCAGGACCTCTGGCTCCTAACTGCTCACCTGCCTGCCGGCCCTAACCATTCTGCCTGTGGGCCTGATCCCCCTAACTGCTCTCCCCTGCTGGCCTGACCCCCCCAAACTGCCCTCCCCTGCCAGCCTGGTTGCCCCCATTAACTTTTTTTTAAAAAAATCTTATCCCCTTCACACACATTGTATTTGACTTCCTTATTGGCTTCTCCCTCTCACACAATTTTTCTCTCTCCTTTATGTAGCACTTTTTCTCACGGACTCATCATTTATAACCTTTTATTTACTCCTTATTTCCTCCTTCTGTCCCATCATCCTTCTTCCCATCTTTCTCCTATCCTTCTTCCCTCCCCACATTCCTTCTTTCCTTTATCTTTACCCCTTCTCTCCCTCCCCTTTTCCTTTCTTCCCACCTTAATTTTTTTCTTCACTTCCTCCCTCAGACCTGCTTCGCTCCCTCCCCCATTTCTTCCTTCTTCCCATTCTCCTTTTAAGCTCTACCAGCTCCCCTTTAAAACTTTTCTTCCCTCCGTCTCTTTCATCCTATCTTTCCCATACATTCTTCTCTCCTTACTTCCACTGTTTTATATCTATCTACCTGCCTAATTATTCACTATCATTTATCTTTTTTCTTTTCTGATTCCTACTTTTAAAACCTGTCCCCAGTACACAACTATACTTGACTTTTATTATAGCTCCTACAGCTCACTCATACATCTTCTTTCCTTCTTTAACTCTGCTCGCTACTGATTCCTTTATTGCTGGGCTTCTTGTCCCAGCATTATGAAGGGATCAGCAATCTGGAGAAAGGAGCTGTGCGTAGATTCAAAAAGGAGTCCAAGGATGAAAGATAGTTTTGAAAGGCATTGGGGGATCAGAGGAGCTTCAGCTAAAGGAGCTAAAGACTACCTCTTGACTAAGGACCCATGCTTTTTATTAACACAATTTGTCTTAAGGCAAGGTGGAGATAATACACTTCAAAGGGTAGGGTTTCAAAGGGTAAGGTTTACAAAAGCATTGTCAGTTTGGGGAGTAGCCTACAGCTGTTCAGGTGTTTGGCCAACAGGAGGCAATAACATGCAGATTAAAATGCCCTGAGCTATCTGACAGCAAATGATTATCCTATTCAGGTTTGGGGGAGATGCTTTTTAGCTGTTCCCAGATGACTCAGCCCTGCTGACATGCTGGGACTGGCTTCTGGCACTTTATAAAGTTCTTCCCTCCCTCCTTCCCTTCTTAAAGCTTCTGTGGGGATGGGACGTGGGCTCAGCCCTGGCCAGGTGTTCACCGCCCCCTCTTCCCTGGCCTCCCCGCCACTGTCCTGCTCCCATTCCCTGTCCGGGATGCCCGGCCCAGCGAGGGTGGCCGAGGCCCGCATGGCCTGGGAGCTAGAGCGCCTCTGCCCAGAAGGCCTCGGACCGTCCACCACTCTGTCCCAGACCCGTGGGTGCCTCCCTGCCAATGGCCACCAATGGCTGCCACCACCCTCTTCCCGTGTCTGGACAGGGCTCCCTGCTCAGCGCTGCCTGCACCCCATCTCTCACCGGGTGCACCTGCTCTGCCTCCCGCTATGCCCCCCACCAACCACAGTGACCACCCCCTTCTTCCCTTCTGCATGCAGCCCCGTGTTTTCTTCCCTTTTCCACCACTGTCACCACTACCTCCTGCGTGCAGCCCTGAGTTTCCTTCCCTTTTCCATTCCTGCGTCTCTTTCTTGTTCCCTTTCTGTATTTCTGTTTCTCCTCTCAGCCTGTCTGCACGCAGGCCTGCCTTCCTCTCCCTCTCCTTTCTTATCCCCTCCTATCGTATCCTATCCTACCCTGGGCCTTGCAGCTGCCTGAGCAGAGGGCGGGGACACGGCCTGCTGATCCAGTTGTGACATGACGCTGTAACGGATAATTTGCTTATTCCTCTATTATTAGATTAGATGGGGAGAGTGGAAGACAGAGAGAAAGACAGAGAGAAACACCAATGTGAGAGAAAGACATCGGTTGTTTGACTCCTGCATGTGCCTGGACCAGGGCCCGGACCAGGGAGGAGCCTATAAATAGGGGATGTGCCTTTGACTAGAATCTAACTGAGCCAAACTGCCTAGGGCAAAATACACTTAATTTTCAAAATTGAGCTATCAGCTGTTAAAAAGTATATATATATATATATATATATATATATATATATATATCCAAAATAGGTCCAGAAATATTTATATTCATATGAAGCAAAGCATAGGATTACCACTGTAAAGTATATAAATTTTATTTTTCTGAGTCTTTTCATTTTAAAGTTGGTTATAACAAGGAATGAAATGCAATAACCATTTTAAACGTTCAGATAATTCAGAGAGTGCAGGGAGCAGAGGCCTCCAGCTGCTGCTCTGAGTGCAGTGGGAGCCCCTGGAGGCTGAGGGGAGGCGTGAAGTGAGGGAGCAGGAACATGCGGGCTGTGGTGTGGAGCATAGACTGAGGGGCCCCATGGAATTGGGGCTCAGAGAGGGGGGTCCTGTGTTAATCAGAGTGAGATGCTGGAGGCATGGACAGGCTGTCGCAGGGAGTGTGGGCAAGTGGAGGCTTCTGAGCTCATTGGACTGCGGAGCCCAGGACTCCCAGGTGGCCAGGGACAAGGGACGTACCATTAAGGTTCATACTTTAGGATGGTTTCCATGTTGGAGTCAAAGGTGAAGAGACTCCCAAGCAGACATTTTATTGTATCGTAAATCACAAAGCTAGATACAAGTCGTCTTAATGAGCCAATTACTTAGGAGTCTTTATTACGTGCGGGCTCAGAGGGAGGTCTCTCCCAAATCGCTGAGCAAAGACATAGAGGAAGTTTTCCCTATTTATACCTTTCAAGCTCTTTGTAGGTTTTACAAAGAGCTCTGAGTAAGTTATTTTTGCAGACAGCTTGTAATCTTGGATACATAATGAACAAACACTTGGCATGAGAATATGGGAATTATCTTCAGTATTTGCCTATTACATTAGATGGCTGCTAGCTTGCAAGGTCAGACAGTTAAGTTTTTATCTTTTTCTATTATTCAAACTAAAACAGTCTAAAAATAACAGAGTTGACCCATAGAACAAGAGACTGTCTAAGGATAACAGAGTAGTTCAAACAGCAGTTTTCCAAAGGAGGGATTACTATGCTTTATTCCCCACTGGTTTTGTGTAAATGAGTCAAATCATTGACTCTGGTGGGTCATTGTTGGGCCGGGGGTTGTTAACATTGTTAACCTATTCAGCTTTGAAGTTTCCTTTATTAAGTTCTATAAGGACAATTAATAACAAGGCGCACATGAGAGTCTTATTTTTAGAGGACCCGAAGCGTCCTGGATTCTCCATTCTGCCTGTGTTGCCTTAAGCTGGGTGTGATTAAGCCACATTGGGATCCCATTGACCTTGGCTGCCATGGGGGTGGTCAGGATAATGGAATGTGGTCCTTTCCAGGTTGGAGTCAGTCCTTGGGTGGTAAATTTCTTTACCTAAACAGAGTCACCAGGGCTGAAGGGATGAACCAGATCAGAAGTTGGTACAGGCAGAGTGTCTCAGATGTGCTTCTGGATTACTTACTTTCTGGGTGGACTTAAGGCCTGTAAGGACTTGAGTAAAGATTGATTATGGATTTCAGCTTTTTTTTTCTTTAAGTTTTTGGAGTATTGGATGGGGTCTCCCAAACATAATTTCATATGGGGAGAACCCTACTTGCGATGGGGTGCACCTTGTCCTGAGCAAGGTGAAGGGGAGTAAAGTGGCCCATTTTTTACTGGTTTCTGAGGTAAATTTGGTGGGGACCTACTCTAAGGTTCTATTCATGTGCTTTACCTGCCCAGAGTTTCGGGTCAGTAGGCACAATAAAGTTTCCAATAAATACTTAATGTCTTTGCTATATCCTGTGAAATTTTGGCTATAAAGGCAAGTCTATTGTCTGATCCTAAAGTTTCAGGTAAGTCAAATCTAGGGACTATTTCCTGGAATAACTTCTTAGCTACTATGGTGGCTGTTTCTGTCTTAGTTGGGTAGGTCAGGGTCTGAAAGAGTTACTACAACCTGTAGAGGCCCCACTGGTTTTAGGGCAGCCTCCCGGGCCGCTTTGTCCACAGCACAGTTCCCTCTTGCTACTGGGGAGTCCCCTTTTTGGTGTCCCTTACAGTGGACAAATGCCACTACCTTAGGTAGTCAAATGGCTTCTAGTAGAGCCAGAATCTCTTCCTTATTTTTTATGTCCTTCCTGGCTGAAGTTAAAAGTCCCCATTTCTTGTAAATAGCACTGTGTACATGAGCTGTTATAAACGCATACCTGCTATCAGTATAAATTGTTATTGATTTGTCTTTTGTCCACCGGAGAGCCTGAATAAGGTCAATTAATTCAGCTGTCTGTGCTGACATCGTGGGTGAGTGTCTGAGACCAGATGGTTTGGTCTAATCCCCTTATGTCACATATGTAGGGGTGGAAAGACTTAGTTACCTCTGGTAGTGCCAGTTGGCCCATTGTCCTTGCTTTGCTCATGTCTGTCTTACTGCCTAATATATTCCCTCAAGGATCCTGTATATTTAGACTTTTTACACTTAAGGATACATCCTTCTCTCTATAACAGTTGCTCTCCCTCACAGATTTTTTCTTCTTACTCTAAGCCCCCCGAGGATCTCAAATCCTTTTCCTTCTTACTATTTTTTATCTCTCCAACCATCCCCTGGTCCCCTAGCCTTGGGCTCCTCTATCTCAGCAGGCTGAGAGCCCACTATCCTACCCAGCAAATCCCACTGCCTCTACCCAATCTCACACCCTCTCTGGAGCAGTTTTTGGCTCTCTTCCTTCTCCAGTCAGAGTGGATGCTCTCTCTACTAGAGACCAACTGTAAATCTATTAGTAAGGGCAGGCAGGTGGCAAGTCTCGGGACCACATGATTCTCTGCTTGCTAGAAGGGCTGAAAAAAAACAGCCCACAAAGCAGTTAATTATGAAAAGTTAGAAGAAATCACCCAGGAAAGTCATAAAAAATCTGGAAGTCTTTCTCTTTCACCTTACACAAGCTATGAGAAACTGTACTAATCTTAACTCAACAAGCCTTAGGGACTATGATGTTACAGACAGGGGCGGGGCCCTGCCTCTCTTTCTGTCCTTGGAAATCTCAGTCAGACAGAGGAGATAAGAAAACTGTAAATAATAGGTCCTTTGTTTCTTGAAAAGAAGATTTATGACTTGGTTGCAGATGGTTAACTTGAAAGACTTTTCTCTTACTTTTCGTTACAAGTAATCTTGGAACTTAGTCAGCCTTTGTTTTAACTTTCTCTGGGCTACAACCTTCAAAAATTTATACCTTTAAATTAACCCGAGAATTCCAAAATTTTAATCGAATACAGCAAAATCACAAATCAGGGATGAGCAAACCAAAACCCCTACTATACAAACATAGACAGAAATTTTATTAGCTAAGCAGGCTAATGCCCTCTCTGACAGAGAGCAAAAACCCCAGAGCAAAAAAGATATCTCGTATCTGCTTGGGGATTTTTGCAATCCATCAGAGCAATCAGTCTTAAATAAATCAAACATTTTAGCCAGATGAGTCAAAAGAAGTGCAGAATAAATCAAAGTAGCTTTTGCTTTTACACAGGCTCTCACACTTATATTTATAGACCAGTTAATGAACAGGTAATTATGCTAAGACAGACACACAAACATCCATACTCACACTCTATCAGTAGACAAGCACTCTTGGGAGTTAAGCAGATAACCAAAACACTGCCCAACTCTCCAGCTGACGTGGGGCACTCCTGGCACCCACGCCCCAAGACAATGTTCTCGACCAACATCTTGGTGAGCACCTACTGGAGAGGTCAAGACTGCATCCAGTCCTTCTCTTGGTAGCAAGATGACTAGTCCCAAGCAAATAAACAGAAAAGTGGACTCAAAATTTCTTAATCAAATTTCAATTCGCTTACCTCTTGAGGCTTTTTCCGATGACTCAAAAGGATGTAGGGGCATTTCAGGTGTCCTTTGTCAGGCTGTCATGACCATCGAGAAGCATCTCTGGGGCCCTGGAACTTCGTTAGGTGTCACCTCCCCTAGAGGTTCTCAAGGCCTGGCAGCCAGAGAGGGGAGGGCATCCATCCCAGGCATCCGAGACCAGATGCCAGTAGGCACCTGTCTCTTATCTCGCTGGAGCCTCCAAATGTTGTATCATAAATCAGTGAGGTAGACACAAGACACCTTAATGAGCCAATTAGTTAGGAGTCATTGCTACACACGGGCTCAGAGGAACGCGTCTCCCAAATCTCTGAGCAAAGACATATAGGAAGTTTTCCCTATTCATATTTTTCAAGCTCCTTGTCTGAAGGTTTTACAAAGAGCTCTGTGTAACTTATTTTTGCAGACAGCTTGTAGTCTTGGATGCATAATGAACAAACACTTGGCATGAGAATAAGGGAATTATCCTATTTTATTTTTTTATATTATTTTCCTATTATATTAGATGGCTAGCTTGCAAGGACAGACAGTTAAGTTTTTATCGCTTTCTATTATTCAAACTAAAACAGTTATTTTACAGAATAAGGGAATATCTAAATATAACAGTTGATCGATAGAACGAGAGATTATCTAAGAATAACACAGTAGTTCAAACAGCAGTTTTCCAAAGAAGGGATTACTATGCTTCAATTTCAGAGGAGGCTCTGGGGTCACCAGTGATGGTGGGTGCACCCGGAGTTGGCCCTGGGGAGGCAGAGGTCTCATGTGGATTCTCCATCTCCCTCCAGGTCGTCATTTCTACCCACTCCTTCTGGTGTCTCTCTGTCTGCACAACAGCCCACAATGGAGAGGTTCCTGACCTTCCACCTCCACCACCTTCCCGTCTGCCTCGCCTTGGTCCAGCTGCTCACGCCCTGCTCAGGTAGGGAACATCTGCATTTACGTACCTGGAGCAGCTACCTCTAATGCCCAGTCAGAACCTTGGACTCCTCCCCACACCTGGGAGGCCCATCCAGACTGTACACCTGTCAGGACTGAGTGCTTGTCTAGGTGTTTCTTACCTCACCCTCCCATCCTGGGACACCCCTTACCCTCTGGCCTCAAGCACCCTCTGATGCAGCACCCCTTTCTGCTCGCCAGCTCAGTTTGCTGTGATTGGACCCCCTCAGCCCATCCTGGCCATGGTGGGTGAAGTCGCTGAGCTGCCCTGTCACCTGTCCCCAAAGACAAGTGCTGAGACCATGGACCTGATATGGGTGCGATCCGGCCTCAGACAGGCGGTATGTGCATATGCAGATGGCAAGGAAGAAACAGAGATGGCAGAGTATCGAGGCAGAACATCGATTTTAAGAGAGGACATCGCTGAGGGGAAGGCTGCTCTGCGGATTCACAAAGTCAGAGCCTCTGACAGTGGAACCTACCAGTGTTATTTCCAAGATGATGATTTCTATGAAAAAGCCCAGGTGGAGCTGAAGGTTGCAGGTGAGCCTGAGGGTGTTCTGAGCTCCTTCTGAGGGGCCTGGGGACACAGGCCACGCCCACCTCAGGCACTTCTGCCTTCACACCAGCAGCTGCCTCCCTCCTCCTCCTCTGCTTCTCTGTGCCCTTGACAGACACAGGTTCTCCTGCAGGAAGGGCTCCTCATGAACCACGAGTCTCAGCAGGGTCGTGGGGTGGGGACAGGAAGGCTGAGGAAACCTCCCCTCAGTGGATGGCACACATGTGAGTGGGATTAACTGTGTTCGAGGCAGTGGACCTGGGTCCTCAGGTGCTCGCTGCTTTGGGTACAAGGAGGCTGAGCTGCAGGAACATCACCTGTGCTGCCATTTCCTTCAACTAAAGGCCCCAGGATCACTCCTGCAATTGAACAAGTTAATATTGGGACTAGTTGCAGTGAGGGAGAACACACAGGTGTGGCAATATGGGGTGTCCCCATGAGGGGGTGTCAGGGAGACTTGGTATAACGTTTGGCTGATAGGGGACTGGGGGAGGGTTTATGGAAGGAGGGCTTTGCTCTGGATCAGATGCTGTCAGGATGGTGAGGGGTGTAACTGGTCACTCATAGCCAGGACAGGGGATGATTGCTGGTTGCTGTGGTCTGGACACTGTTCATGTTTTATTCTGTGTTCAGATCTGATGACTGAGTGGTCTTGTTTTGTCCTGACCCATCACAGGGACAAAGCACCCTTGTCTGATGCTGCTGTTCCATCAACTTTTTCATGTCCAACATCATTTCTCTTTCTCAGGACACAACCCTGCCTTGCACAGGAAGGAAGGAATATGGGGGTGGGAGATCCTTGCTTTCTCCCTGCAGGGCCTCCTCGCCAGCTTCAGTCCCTTCCTGAGACCACAGATCCTCTTTAGAAATCCCTCCTATAGGACTGTGTTCTTGCAAGTCTTCAAAAGGCTTCCTTCCACCTCCCCTGTGTTAAGAGCTTAGGGACTGGTGGTAACAGCTCACTGTTCCTGGCCCTGGGTCAGCTCTCTCCCATGTAGTGTTTTTCCTTCCACAACCACAAAATAAAAATTCCCCTGAGTCCAAACACCTGAAAAAGATGCTGTAAACTCTAGATTAATGATATCAAGAGTTCACCACAGTGACTTTCATACAAGGAAAAGCTTGAGCTACAGCAATGGAATGTGCATATTCTCCCCACCACCTGGCAAAGCCTCAAGCTCACACAGGACAGGCAGGATAGATAGAGGACAGCGGCATGACCTGCCCACTTAAGGGGGAATGACTTACATGCTTAGGGTGGTGAGGGCCAGTTACAGGAACCAGGACTGGGCATGGGGAGGGAGTCCAGGTGTCTCTGAGGAGATCCACAGGAAGCAGTCTCTGTTCTGGCCCAGGTCCAGCTGGATCCAGCTCGAGGGACCACGAGGGTCAGGCAGTGGTCACCTCATGAAACCGTCTCCCCACACAGCACACGTGGCAAACAGCTCCTCAGTGAACCCTGCCTGCGTGATCTAGTGTGTGTGCCCCATTCCTGATGGGACCCTCACCAACACAGAGGCCTCCCCATGACTCAGGCTCACTCTTCCTTCCTCAGCCCTGGGCTCTGATCTTCACATTGAAATGAAGGACAGTGAGGATGAACGGATCCATGTGGAGTGCATGTCTGCAGGCTGGTATCCGAAGCCCCACATAGAGTGGAGAGGTGAAGGGGGAGAGACCTTGCCCGCCAAGGCAGCGCCTGGGGCTGCAGATGGAGAGGGTCTGTATGCAGCCATGTCATCTGTGATCCTGAAAGGCGGCTCTGGGAAGGGGGTCTCCTGTGTCGTCAGAAACCCTGTGCTCAGCCAGGAGAAGACAGCCAGGGTCTCCATTGCAGGTGAGTGCCCGGCCCCACACTGTGCTCAGCTGTGGCCGCTGGGAGAAGGAGGCCTGACTGTCTGCTGCTGACCTGGGTCTGTGCAGTGAACATAAGGTCAGAACAGGGACCTGGGTGCTTCTCTCCCCATGAAGCTGTTTATGTCTTTTCTGAGCATCCCAGCTGCCACCCACTGGGACTGGCAATAGGATGGGACAAATGGTAAAGGTCAGCAAACACATGACAAAGTGGGAAATATGTGCAGACACGTCCTGGAGAAAGGGCTAATCTCCTCAAACATAGAACAGCTCAGTAGAAACATGAATGGTTCCCAGAAGGAAATACCTGGGAAAGGATGTCCCGTCTCACTGAACAGGAAACGTTCCCACCTGTGAGATTGGCAGCAAACAGAACCATGTCGTTGGTAACACTGATGGCAGGATTGTGGGAGACAGTCACTCTTAGACGTTTGTTGCTATCACTTGGTATATTTTTGTATAAATTGACACAGCTTATATTGAGGGCGTTGGAGGGAGGGAGTAAAACAATCTTTTTTTAAAATTTCTTTATTGATTAAGGTGTCACATATTTGTCCTCATCCCCCCATTCCCATCCCACACCCCACCCCACGGATGCCCCAACCCCCTGTTGAACTTAACTGTTGGATAGGCTCATATGCATGTACACAAGTCCATTGGTTGATCTCTCCCCGCTCCCCACAACCGCCCCTATCCTCCCTCTGAGGCCCGACAGTCCGATCGATGCCTCCTTGTTTCTGGGTCTGTTCTTGTTCATCAGGCTATGTTGTTCATCATTTCCCCTAGATGAGCGAGATCATGTGTCACTAGAGATATACTTATAAGAACTGAATGTGAGAGGAGCAATAATAGTTATGCTGACAGGCAAATGAATCAGTCTGTAGTGAGTTTCTTTCTGGACCAACAGTTCTTTTGAGACCCAATGTCAATGTCCACCAGTTCCTTATGTGTACATGTCAGCACTGACCCCTCAGCTCTGGATGGTGGACAAATGGTGGTAACGGAGGTCCGACTCCCTCTGGTTTGGTCTCGGCCGGACCCAGGGGCACAGCTTCACCCAGACTCAGGGGCACGTGGCCTCACCCAGATCCAGGGGCGCGTGGCCTCTCCCAGACCCAGGGGCGCGTGGCCTCACCCGGACCTAGGTGCGCGAGGCCTCACCCGGATCCAGGGACTCATGGCCTCACCCGGACCCGGGGGCGCGTGGCCTCTCCCAGACCCAGGGGCGCGTGGCCTCACCCGGACCAGGGACTCAGCCTCACCCGGATCCAGGGACACATGGCCTCACCTGGACCCGGGGGCGCGTGGAGTAAAACAATCTTAATGCAAAGAATTTACTGGCCCAAATTCCCAGTTTTAGGAATTTATCTGACAGATCAGCTCGGGGTTGTGTGAAATAACTGATGGACAGTTATTTCTTTTTAAAAAATATTTTTTATTGATTTCAGAGAGGAAGGGAGAGGGAGAGAAAGAGAGGAATGCCAATGATGTGAGGGAATCATCAGCTGCCACCTGCATGCCTTACACTGGGGACTAACCCCACAGCCCAGGCATGTTCTATCCACTGAGCTAAACCAGCCAGGGCACAAAGTTATTTCTTAGAACATCAGTTATAATAACAAAAGTCAGAGACAGTTTAGAGCATCGGTTATAGTAACAAAAGTCAGAGACAGTTTAGACCATCGGTTATAATAACAAAAAGTCAGAGATAGTTCAAATGCCTCCCATGGGGACTCCTGTGCAGTAGAGGCTGCCCTGTGGGAGGAAGCACAGACGTGTCTCCATGCCGAGAGGGAAAGGTCCCCAGGACCCATGATGCACTGAGAAAGGAGCTGTGGAGCAGCTTGTGTAGATTCTGCCTGTGGTGCAAGCAAGAAGAATAAGAAGATGCTTGTTTTAAAAATGAATAAACTCACACATGGCATTGGTGTCGTGTTAGGGACTTTAGAGCATTAATTTAATTCTCTGCCCATTAGGACACGGAGAACAGAAGGGCTAAGTCATTGGTTCAAGGTCACAGAGCTGCTCAGGCAGAAGACCCAGAACGTGACACTATGACCTCCAGCCCCAAAGGTCACCTTCTGAATCAGCAGTTTAAGCCTCTGATGAGACGCTGATAAATGCAGGAGGGGTGGAGAGGAGATTCCAGTGACTGTATGTACATTATATTCAAGCTATTCCCATGTGAGAGCCAGGCATTAGGACACTGGTCTATGTGATGGGAAGAGTTCTGGGCACTTTGGGAAGAGAAGTGTCACTTCCCCTTCTGAGAGACCCCGGACAGTTTGGGTGAGCAGCTGAGCTTTCCCTCCACAGACCCCTTCTTCTCCAGCGTGCAGCTCTGGTGGGTGGTCTTCATGGTGACCATTATGGCTCTGCTGGGGCTCCTGGCAGGAGTGGTTATCTCACGGTGGCAACAGCAGGAGAGAATCCTGGCCTTGATCTAGGAGAAGGAGAGGGATCGAATCACCAAAGGTGAGGCCTGGCTGCAGGAGGGTGGGACCTCCCCGCCCCAGGCCACCCCCCCAATGCGGGTGTCCCCCATCGGGCCCCATGACAGCACCTTGTCTTTCTGCTTATTTCCAGAACCGCTGCAGGACAAGCTCAGTAAGTCCCAATCCTACTCCAGGAGGGTTTGGGGTCCCTGGTTACCCCATCACTGACCCCTCCCATTACCCTGCAGGGTGGATAAAGAAGCAGTACCTGGCACGTAAGTACCTGGACCCACATCTGAGACTCTCTGCTGGGACCTGTCCAGCCCCTTCCTCACCCCTGACCACCCAGGGGAAGGAATGAGGACGCTGATGGGGAGGTCGGACAGGTTTCCTCCCTGGAGAAAAGGGTCAGGCTCTCTCCACCAGGCCGCTCGCACCCCAATGTCCAGGTAACCCCAGAAAGGAGAGGGGGAGATGGACTCAGGATGGGAGGCCCTCCCTCCCTGGCTGCTCTACAGGATCTATAGGCTGCTGAGAGGAAACTGGAAGAAGAGAGAACATTTTCTTCAAGAGGAGTAGCTGGTGTCAGTTGTCCCAGATTTATCATAACTGCTGAAAAGCTGTGTCTGAAATTCTCTAAGTCACCCAATTCTTTTTGGAAATGGGCAGGAAATCAAGCAGACTGAGGTGGATGGGTTCTAGCACACACATGCATACACGTATGCATACGGCAAGCCTAGCGAGGTACAGGAGGAAGACAGGCACCTCGGATGCCGGGGGCATGGGATCCATGATCCGAGAGGGTGCCTGGCCCACGGATAGTAGGTCTCTGTTTCTGCCTTAAAGGAAGGCTTCTCATTGCCACACCCCAATGTCCAGCATCACTGCAGTTGATGGGTCATCATTAAGGAACAGAAGGGGGAATTTCACACAAGCCCTGTGATGCTGAAGCAGATCTGACCATAGACCCAGCTCCTCAGTGACTAAGTGGCTCATGGGAGGAACACAGGGTGGACATGCTGGGCACAGGAATGGTTCTCCGGTTGGCATGTCAGAGATGGATGGCACAGGATGTCATCACGCTGCTCAGAATGATGTGCAATTTAAAACGTATGAATTGCTTATTTCTGGAATTTTCCATTTAATATTTTCTAACTGTGGTTCACAGAGGGTAACTGAAACTTCAGGAAGGGAAACAGACACGTACAGGACAGACCTGCAGGTGCAGCTGGGAAAGCCCCACTCTGTGCATGTGGGTCATTAGGTGCAGGTGACCTTAAAGAGGAGGGGGAACAGGCAGAGGGAGGTGATATGGGGGGTCAACAGGAAGAGAGAGGAAAGGACTCAGAAAGGACAGGTGAGGTGACTGCTGTCTTCCTTTGCAGGTGACAGGGCTCAGGCCTATGCTGATGAGTGACTCCTGTTCTCTGGTCCTGGCACCTGTGTACAAAGCCCTTCAACCCTTTCTGTGCTGGTGAGGGATCCTCAGACCCTGCTCAGAGCTCATGTTCTGTGGAGAACCACCCTGCCTTTCTGGACACCCAGAGAACCTTCCAGCTCCAGCGTCCCCTCACCTCTGACAAACACCCACACCTGGGCAAGGCCTGGCCCTGTCACCCACAGCCCCACCGTGATGGAGGGAAGCCCACATCCTGAGAGCTTTTATGCCTCATCCTCAGAGCTGTGGGGGAAGGAAACTAGATATTGGTGGGAAGGAGAGGGAAGAGGCTCAGTGAGGAGAATGGTGGGGGGAGAACAGAAATGATGACCTTTCCTTGCCTGTGTCTCCTTCCTTTCAGAGTGGAAGATGGCCCTTTACCACCCTGGTGAGTGAATGACTATGTTCCCTGGGAGAACAACAGAGGGGCCTGGCTCTCTTTTTCTTCTCCAGCTCTTGACCGGGGAGCATCTGTCTGGGTAATACAAGGTCCCCACAGTGTGCCCATCTGCTGCCAAGAGAGCCAGGGACAGCTGCTTCCCTGAGCTTCCCCAGGTCCATGTGGGATCAGGGGGAATGAGGGGTACAACTATGGGCAGGGGCTGGAAGTAGAGGAAGGAAGTAACCTGGCCCAGCTGTTGCCCCTCTTCCCTGAGCCTCCTCAAGGTGTGCCATGTCTCTGAGTCCCTTTGAGATGATGGTGGTCTATCCTACTATGTGAGGTTGGAGGTAATACTAGACGAAGTGATGAGTGTGTGTAAGACTAGATGAGTGATGAGATTGAAACTCCTAGAGGGAAGCAATGGCCTGTTCATTATGGGTGTGTGTGACGGTATTGACCACAGTCAGGAGAAGGCTCTCAAGACCAAAAAATGATGTAGGCGACTCCTTAGATTGTCAGACACCCTATTATAGAGTCATTTACTCACAGGGATTTGGGGTTTAGAGCAGACAGACTGTGTGTCAGGCTGCACAGACTATTTAGCACTCATAGACCTGGTACAGTACATTGTTTTACAGTACAACTCAGGTACTAATAGTTGTCAGGACAAAGGGACAAGGAGTGTGGCAGCACCAGCCACCCCTCCTGTGGTCTTGTGGTGGATGATTCTTTATAATCGATACCATCACATTTGGTGTTGACCTCCGTGGTCATGTCATTCTAGTGTTACTAACAAAACTATTTATGGGTACATTTTATGGAACACACATCATCATGACCCTGAAGGCTTTTGTGTGCCTGCCAAGGACAGAGAGGTTGGTCAAAGGTCACAGCATGAAAAGATGAAGGAAATCAGAGACACTGAGATGAAGTTGGGTTGATTCAGCCACATCTACCCAATGATTACAGAGGATTGAGGGAAGGACCTACTTCCAGAGGCAGGGATGGCGTTAAGGGAAACCACAAGGATGACCAGTGCCCCAGGCTCACAACAGCGGGAGCTGTCACCACCCCCAGGCCCAAGGCAGAGGGATGGGAAGCAGTCACTGGAGTCCTGAGGAGCCTGGGGCGTCAGGGAGAGGCTCCCTGAGAGAAGGTGTGCTCTGTTGGAGCATCTCCATCACAGGAAGTGGGGAGGATGGGGCTGTGCCTCTCTTTCCTTCCCTCCAGTCTTCAGCCAGTACCTGCCCTTGGCCAA
The DNA here is from genome assembly GCF_027574615.1 of Eptesicus fuscus. Taxonomy (NCBI): domain Eukaryota; kingdom Metazoa; phylum Chordata; class Mammalia; order Chiroptera; family Vespertilionidae; genus Eptesicus; species Eptesicus fuscus. The sequence continues at coordinate 529,205 of NC_072494.1, read as the reverse complement.
AGCCAACAGGCGACCAGAGGCAGCGAGCCCAGTGATGCTGCTCAAGGAGGACAATTCCTGGGCAAAGAGGGCAGGGCAGCTGTGAGTGAAGATCACATAGAGCCCAGCACGGCCCCAGCACAGCAGAGACCTGGTCCCTATGGTCACACCACATGCTTCCTGGATGCCTGGCCTTGGGCTCAGTGTAACTCACATTCTGTGTGATTCTGCCCTAAAGATGAGTGCTTTAATTCCCATGTTACAGACATCACATTGAGACTGTGACATTACATATCGCCCGCGCGCGCACGTGTGTTTGTGTGTGAGTGTGTGTGTGTGAGTGTGTGTGTGAGTGTGTGTGTGAGTGTGAGTGTGTGTGAGTGTGTGTGTGTAGTGTGTGTGTGAGTGTGTGTGTGAGTGTGTGTGTTTGAGTGTGTGTGTGTAGTGTGTGTGAGTGTGTGTGTGTGTGTGTGAGTGCGTGTGTGTGAGTGTGTGTGAGAGAGTGTGTGAGTGTGTGTGTGTGTGAATGTGTGTGAGTGTGTGTGAGTGTGTGTGTGAGTGTGTGTGTGAGTGTGTGTGAGTGTGCGTGTGTGAGTGTGTGTGTGAGTGTGTGTGTGTGTGAGAGTGTGTGTGTGAGTGTGTATGTGTGTGTGTGAGTGTGTGTGTGTGTGAAAAGACACAGTGCAGAAAAGGAAGTCGTCCAGCTCAGGAGGGTAGACCAGGGACTAGAATTGGAATCCATGTGACTCTGCAGCACAGGTGGGCTCAGTCCTTCTGGGGATGAAACAGGAGAAAGATAGAAGGAAGGTGGCCACTTGAGATGGCGGGTTAGGCAGACCCCAGCCCTCCTCACCCTCCCTTCCTCACTGAACACCAGACCCTGTGGTTTCTCTTGGCTTTGCTGAGGGTCACACTCAGGGCAGCTGGGACCACAGGTTCTGGGCTCAGGTCTCCCCAGCCAGACCCAAGCCTTGGAACCCGAGGCTCTCAGGTCCGGAAACCATGGCTGACCCCACACCATTGGAACTCTCTGCAGCGGACGTGATTCTGGATCCGGACACCATGCACCCCAAACTCCTTATTTCTGAGGACCAGAGGAGCTTGCAGTACACATACACATTGCAGAACCTGCCAGACAACCCCAGGAGATTTCAGGATCATTACTGTGTGCTGGGCCGTGAGAGCTTCATGTCAGGGAGACATTTCTGGGAGGTGGAGGTGGGGGACAGGAAACAGTGGCAATTCGGGGTGTGTAGGGAGAATGTGGAGAGAAAATATTATGCTCCAATAACACCCCAGAATGGATTCTGGACAATAGCACGGTTGGATGAGCATGACTTCCAGGCTCAAACAGATCCCTGGAGCAAACTCACAATTGCCCACCCTCCTAAAAGAGTGGGGGTCTTCCTGGACTATGAGAGGGGGGAGGTCTCATTCTATGATGCTATTGATGGATCATACATCTACACCTTCTCACAGGCTTCCTTCTCTGGGTCTCTCTTGCCTTTTTTCTGGATTTGGTCACAGGAGCCCACTGCCTTGACCATTTGCCCAGCACTAAAAGGAGTGGGGAGTTCACTTGTGTCTGACCCACTGCCTGGCCCTTTCCTAAAGTCCCCAGTGGCCTCAGGCTCAGGTGATGGTAATGAGGACCCTCAGGCGGAAGAAAGGTCTTTGCTTCCCCCTGCCCTGCCCTGAGCTGAGGGCCTGCTTAACAGCAAATCTCACAGCAGGAACATACTTGCTAAAAACTCACTGAGTGAAGCACTTTACTAGTTATCTTTCAACTTTTCCACATGACAGATGAGAAGACCTGGGTGCAGAAAGTTAACTTTCCAAAGGTTACTCAACTCCCTTCCTGCAAACATAGCTCACACTCACAGATAACACAGAATGTGGTGGGTGCTGGGCTAAAGGCTTCGGGTGACTTTCACTCACCAATCCTCACAGCACCCCTGTGAGGTGGCTTCATTGAAAGTGTGGAATGAGAGGCAGAGCCCAGGGAAGTGAAATATAATTCATGCAGAAACTGTGCTGCTGGGAGATGTTTGACCTCTGACCCTCCCTCTACCTTGAGTCTGTTCCTTTGCAGCCAGATGTCCCATTTGCAGGGTCATGGGTAGCTTGAGGTTTCCTTCCTGCTGGGAACCAAGATTTACAGTAATTAATATAAATGAGAGAAGTATGGTCAGAAGGCTGAAGGGAGCTTTTTGATAGTCACTGGGATGAATATATGCATTTTGTCCCTACTGCTGACTCAATGGTCTAAAACAAACTCCCCCAACCTGATAATCTTACTATTTACCAAACATCATCTTTGATATGTCTTTTTTCATTCCTGAAAGGCAATTGTGTATTCTAGTAAATAAAAGCAGATGGGAAATGGAGACTCAGTAGAACTTGGTCCCTTGCACCAAGCTCACAACTGGCTTCCCCCACAATTTCCAAATTTATATTTCTTGTTTTGTGTAATTAATTTGCACATCAGCCTTTTCTCCAAGTCTTTGAACCCGAGGCCACGTGGACTGTGGCTTCACATTTGGCATCCTTGACTGGGACTTGGAGAAAAAGAATTCACCAGAACGGAAAAAGAAATCACTGGGTGGGTGGTAGAAGATTAACTGTGTCCAAAACTCATGTTAGCTGCAGAAGCCCATGGATCTGTAAGTGCTCGAGTAATTCCTTTTGTTTCAGCCAGATCATAATGGGGCAGAATTCATCGAAAGGGGAGAGACTTTCTTGTAGACTTTTGGCTTGCATGCTCAAGGATAAGGGAATTGCAGTGTCAGAAGATCTTTTACAGTTTGTACAGATTAATATAGAATATAATCCATGGTTTTCTGATGAGGGTACATTGGATGTTGAATGTTGGGAAAGAATAGGTCAGAACTTGAAAGAAGCTCAACAGCAAGGGAAAAATTTGTCTTCAAATTGTTTCTCCTTGTGGAAAACAGCCTTGCATTTGCTAGAGCCTTTCAGAGAAGAAAGACCTCCTCCCTTTGCACCCTCTGCTCCTAAAGAGAAGCAGAAAGATAAATTGGAGGAGTGGCCTTCATGTCCTGATTCTGAAACATTTAAATTGCCACTAATAGAATCACCTATGCAAAGAGCTATCTGAGAAGGATTAAAGGATATGACTGTGGAAGATAGACTTGCTTTTCCTATTATACAGGTTGCTAACCCATAATTCCCTAATCAAGTAATAAGACAGATGAAAGATTTGACTTTAAAATGATAAAGTCCTTGGGTGACAGTGTGATACAGAATGGCCCAATAGCTCCATTTACTGTAGAAATTATAACTAACATTTCTGATGCATTCCTAGCTCCTTATGATTGGTATTCTCTGGCCCATGCAACTCTCGATGGAGGAGATTATTTGCTACGGAAGGGAGAATTTTTAGAGAAATGTCAAGAACAAGCCTGTTCAAATCTCAGACAGAATGTTCTGATAACTTTTGAGATGCTTGCAGGACAGGAGCATTTTAGTGACATCCAAAATCAGCTCCTCTACGTCCAACAGGCGTATGAGCAAATTAGACTTCGTGGAAGAAAAGGCTGGTGAACTTTACCAGCAAAAGGGGAACCTGAGGGAGCCTTTAGTAAGTGCATGCAGGGGCCCACTGAATCATTCTCTGATTTTGTAGCTCACCTCACTAGAGCCGTGAGATGGCAGATTCAACATGAGACAGCAGGAGACATTTTGACTCAGCAATTAGCTTATGAAAATGCCAATGCTGATTGTAAGAAATGTTTAACGCCTCTAAGAAAAAATAGTTCCATCACAGAAATGATTCGAGCTTGTCAGAATGTGGGGTCAGGCATTTTTCAGGAAAGCTTACTAACTGCCGCAATTACAAGAAGGAAATCATGTTTCAACTGTGGACAACAAGGATATTTTAAAAAGGAATGTAGGCAACCAAAAAGAACACAAGGTGGCACTTTAGGAGAAGGCATGAGCATTCTGCCTCCCAATTCTAAATTCCATAGAAATGGGCAGCCTTTAAGAGAATGGCCAGCCACTGGGAAATGGCCAGTTGTTAAATAAGGGGAGTTTCCACCCTGCCAGGCCCACAGTAGATTCCCTCATTCACCTACACCAGGACAAAGAATTGCTCAGTTCCTGCTTTTACCTTATATTCAGCATGGTGAAGTTATAAATAGAAATAGAGGAACACAAGGATTTGGAAGCTCAGATATATATTGGATATAGGAAATTAGCAAGACCCAACCTATGATCAATCTAAGAGAAGAGGGAAAACGGTTTAAAGGTTTAGTAGACACTGGAGCAGATGTTAGTGTTATCAGTAAAGAATTCTGGCCTCCAAGTTGGTCCATGGTTGAAGCTATAGGCTCTATTATGGGAGTTGGAGTCCCTGATAACACCCAATGCAGCACTGCAGTGTTAAAGTGGCAAGATGAGGAAGGACAAACAGGATGGTTTCAGCCTTATATAGTCTCTGAAATTGCAGTCAACTTACGGGGCGGGATGTTTTAGAAGGTTTACAAGCTTGTATTATTACCGGCAAGGGACAACAGTTCACAGGAAGACAAGGATTAGAATATCAGCTTTTTTAGGAGTGGTCACTGCTCAATCTCCTCACCCCCATGCTGAGCCTATACAATGAAAAGATGATAGACCTATATGGGTGGATCGTGGCCATTAACCAAGGAAAAATTAACTCATATTCATGAATGAATACAGAAACAAGTAGAGGCTGGTCATATAGAACCTTCCAATAGTCCTTGGAATCCTCCTATGTTTACAATCCCTAAGAAGGCAATAGGAAAATGGTGATTGTTACGTGATCTTAGAAACGTTAACACTACTATGCATACCATGGGAGTATTACAGCATGGACCCTCAGCACCTTCACAAATCCTTCTAGATTGGTCTCTTATAGAAGTAGATCTTAAGGATTGTTTCTTCATCATCCCCTTGGCACTGCAAGATAAACAAAGATTTGCCTTTTCAGTGCCATCCTATCTAATAATAGAGTAACATGTAAATTACCATCACTCTGCTACATCCACGATTGGGCGGCGGGAGGCTGGGGGGCGGGACTCGGGGTGGCCTATCCGGCCATTGAGAGGCATGGATCCGCTGCCACTGAGGGGAGCTACCCTGCTGTTGAGAGTTGCAGGGGGCGGGAGTCCCACCCCCTGCGCCTCTCAACGGCCAGTTCCGAGGCTGCTGAGGGGGCCTGCCACGGACACCCAGCTGCGCCTCTCAACGGCAGGGTAGCCAGGTGTCCGCGGCAGCCCCCCTCAGCGGCCGCAGACCATCAAAAGTGGGGGAGCTGGGTGCCTGTCTGCTCCGGCACCAGGCTTTTCAGGCCTGGTGTACCAGCGGACAGGCACCCAGCTCCACCGCGAAAAGCAAAAGCATGTAGGGGACCCTACACGTGCATGATTCAATCATGCACTGGGCCTCTAGTCTATTAATAATATAGAGCCTATGAAAAGCTATCAATGGAATGTTTTGCCTCTAGGAATGGTCAATAGCCCTACTTTATGTAAAAAATACGTAGCTCAAGCTATTCAGCCTTAAAGGAACAAATATTCCCAGTGTTATATTGTCCATTATATGGATGACTAGCTCCTAGCGAGTCCATGGGAAGAATATACTTTAGCAATGTTTTCTCAATTAGAAAAGGAACTTCCTAAATGGGGATTAAAAATTGCTCCAGAAAAAGTACAGAAAGAAATGCCTTTCAAATATCTAGGAAAAATAATTGAAAAACCAATGTATTAGGCCTCAAAAGGTGGAAATACGAAAAGATTGCCTCAAAAATTATTAGGAGACATTAATTAGTTAAGACCTTATCTAAAAATATCTACAGGAGAAATGAAAATATACTTAGAGGTGACTCTAATCTTTCCTCATTCCAAGTATTGACAGATGAAGCTAGAAAGGAGTTACAAAGAATTGAGCAGGCAATCTCCTTAGCCCAAATGGCATGGGTACTGCCTGAATTGCCTTTATTGGGACAGATTAATCCTACTGCAAATAGTCCCACTGGAGTCATCTTCTAAAACAAAAACTCTCTTGCTATTATTGAATGAGTCCACTTAGGACATCAATCCTCTAAAACTGCAGTTACATATATAGAACTTATGACTCAGTTGATATTACAACTTAGAAAGCAGTGCGGACAGTTTAGAGGAGAAGAACCCCAATGTATTTACCTTCCCCTCTCTGGGAAGCAATTAGAAATGTTATTTCAGACTGATTTAAATTGGCAAATTGGACTGAGTGGATATTCAGGAGCAATTAGTTGTCACCTACTAAAAGACAAATTATTACAATTTCTATACTATACCCCTATTATTATACCAAAAAATACTAGGCAGGAACATATTCCTGGAGCATTAACTGTTTATATTGATGGATCATCCAATGGCAAAGCTGCTTATCATACAATGAATTTAGACCAAGTTATCCTAACCAGTCATACTTCTGTACAAAGGAATGAATTAGAAGCTATTAAGGTTGCATTACAGGATTTCTAAGAGCCTCTTAATATTATCTCTGACTCTTCTTATGCTGCAGGTTTATTAAATAGAATTGAAACTGCTTGTTTAAAATGGTCCGGTGACCAAAGTTTATTTTTACTATTTAAACATGTTCAGCAGATTGTACAATAGAGACAATATCCTTCTTATATCACTCACATCAGGGCTCACAGTGTATTACCTGGCCGGCTAACAAAAGGAAATGTACATGCTGATCAATTGGTTGCTTTATTAAAACAGGCCTCAGAGTCTCATCAGCTTTTACATCAGCCTGCCAAAATGTTGTCTAGACAATTCTCAATCACTGGACAGCAGGCAAAACAGATTACCAGAGAATGTCCCACTTGCATGTTACATCTGCCTCAAGGGCCTAACACAGGAATTAACCCTAGAGGTTTGCTAAGGGACCGTATCTGGCAAATGGATGTAACACATTATACTCCCTTTGGACTGAGAGCATTGCACGTCTCTGTAGACACATTTTCAAAAGTCCTATGGGCTACTGCATCTACAGGGGAAATAGCAAAACAGGTTACTAATCATTGCCTAGCTGCTTTTGCCATAATGGGAATTCCAAAAATTATTATAACTGATAATGGGCTTCCTTACACAAGCTGTCATTTCCAGCAATTTTGTAAAAAGTGGAAAATTCAGCAAATTACAGGAATACCATATAATTCCCAGGGACAGGCCATTATTGAACACCAAAATCAGTGGCTAAAATCCCAACTTGAAAAACTAAAAGGGGGGATTATGATGGAGAAATCACTTGTGGGTAGGCTGCACCAAGCCTTAATTACTTTAAATCTTTTCACTTCCACTGCTCCATTGGCTGGCTGGCCATGATGACATCGTCTACAAAAAGAGTTTACAGTGACCACATCACCCGGGGCTGAGAAGGGACTAGAGGCCACACTCCTGATGGCACGACATCCATGGAGTTACACTGGTGTCAGAATAAAACAAAGGAAAATGGTCTAGTCAAATGGAAAGATCCCGAGTCTGGTTTATGGAAGGGACCCAACCCATTGCTAACATTTGGTTGAGGATATGCTTGTATATTTCCAGAAAACTTCTTCAAACTTGTGTGGATTCCTGCAAGAAATATTAAACTGTAACATGGATCCAAGAGAGGAACTGGCCAGATTAATGAGGACCTTGGCTTGGAGCCACAACTTGCAGCTTTAGACAATCAGCTACCCCAGCCACAGACAGCAGCAGCCCCAGACAACACACTGAAGACAAGGAGTAGAAGAAGAACATGGTGAACAATGAACAGCCCAGAGATCATTAGGGAATAATAAAGAAGATGATCCAGAAAGCTGAAAGAATTTGTGAAGAGATCAAAACCCCAAGAACGCCTGAAAATGTCTTTCTTGCCATGCTGGAAGTCACCAGGTGTGCGGTAATATACCAAGGGCTAATGGGGAAGTCCTCCCTGGGTAAAAACCCTTACATGTGCTGATCCCCCACCTAGAATAGTAAGTATATGGGCAAAGTATAATTACACGGGTGTCCTCACCCAGCTTCCCTTTTTATGACACAGAATCAAACTACTTCTCCTTTGTGTGTAGAATTAAAGAGAGGTTTTTCTGGCTAGCATTGACACCAAAGGAGGAGGAAGCAAAAACCTAAATATAATTACTATCACTGCTTGCTCCTTGGAGAGGCAGAGAATTTAACATTACTAAGACTTCCCCCCACTAAGCCATTATCTAAAAAGTCTTATGAATGGCACTCACCAGCAGCAAACTTAAGAACCATTTTTTCTTTTGATTGAAGCCCCTATGGGTCTGCGTATAGTAATAATTGCACCCTGAAAAAGAAGGGAACTGCATACTACCTATATATTAAAGCAACTCACTCCCTCTCATGGTATGGAGGAGGATTTGTTTAATCTCAATTACAGCATGATAATTGGTCTCTGCAAAATAATCAATGGAAAACATCTGCTGCACTTGCACAAATAAAGTGATATAGTTTTAGCTATAGCTTAAATAATTCCATTCATACCTTATAGGGAACTTCCAACAAGACAATATTTACCACTGCTTGTGTCAATGAAAAATCACCTTCTTGGTGCTTAGGGTAAAAATAACACCATTCTTGGTATTTTGGAATTACAACAGCATACTGTATAATTATCCTAGCAAACTTACAAACTAATTTTTTAGATGCCTGGCAGCAATTCAAAGAAATAATTTACTCCTTTTCACTGGATCTTCTTACTTTTGCCTTTTAGCATAACCACTATTGCCTGTCTCATTCTTGTTCTTATATGTTTAATTTTAGTCTGCAGATGCGGAATAAAAGTCTTAAAAGAGTCCAAGCTCTGCAAGTGGCATATTAACATCTATTAAGAAATTAAAGAAGAGGGAAATGCTGGGACAAAGATCAACAGTAATTCATATAAATTCGAGAAGTCTGGTCAGAAGGCGGAATAGGGCTTTTTGATATTCACAGGGATGAATATTGACATTTTATTACCTACTGCTGACTCAATGGCCTAAAGCAAACTCCCCCAAACTGATAATCTTACTGTTTACCAAACATCACCTTTGATATGTCTGTTTGCATTCCTGAAAGGCAATTGTGTATTCTAGTAAATAAAAGCAGATGGGAACAAAGACTCAGTGAAACTTGATCCTTTGTACCAAGCTCACAGCTGGCTTCCCCCATAATTTCCAAATTTATATTTCTTGTCTTGTGTAATTAATTTGCATGTCAGTCCTTTCTTCAAGTCTTTGAACCCGAGGCCATGCAGGCCATGGCTTCACACCTTCCCAGGGCACCAATGGTAAAGGTCACTGTAGGTGACTACAAAGGCCACACCCCACCTGGTTCCTTCAAGGGGGAATGTCAGAGCCATGGTCCACTGCTCCATTGGCTGGCTGGCCATGATGACATCGTCTACAAAAAGAGTTTACAGTGACCACATCACCCTTGGCTGAGAAGGGACTAGAGGCCACACTCCTGACCAGATTGTGACCTATAACCATGATGCTGAACCAACCCTCCAGCTTCATCCCTGAAGCTCACGTGTGAGACATGAATTGGGGGAAGGGAGCCAGGTGAACTGCAGTGGAATTTTTATCACACTGTAGCCCCCTCTCCTCGCTGAGCATGGGTTGATGTTCCCGGAGGCTTTTTAACTGTTGGGTCCTGGGGAAGAGCCACTCCATCACCATCACTGTGATTGGTTACCACTGTCCACCCAACAGGTGGTTGTCGGGTGACATTTGTTAAATAAATTAGTTAATAATCTTCACTCGGCAAATGAGCTTCTTCTAAATATTCACCCCAGAGTTTACTCACCACAGTTACACAGTTTCCTCCTTGCCACATTTTCACAAAATCCCTATTGTATTAGCTGTGTATGCTGCTGTAATAAAACCACAAACTTCATGACTTAATGTGATTCCTTACTTCACATTTCTGTAGGTGAGAAGTCCCGCGTGGCCATGGCCCAGCTGACATCCAGGTGCCTGCAGGCCGGGCTCCTTTCTGGAGGGTCTAGGGAGCAGTTTGATTCTTGCTAATTCTGGTTGTTGGCAGAATTGAGTTCCCTGCGGTGGTGGGACAGAGGGTGCCATTTCTTGCTGGCTGTCAGAAGAAGCTGGGAACACTCCAGCCTGGAAGCATCTGGAGTTGTTGTCCCAGGAGGCAGATGTGAGGGAACAATTCAGATGAACAGAGGGCATGGGGCACAGAGTCCCTGTCGTGGAATGACTGCTGGTAGGGCTGTTGCTCATGTGCTGACTGCAGTGTCGAACTGAGTCAGCAGGTAGTGGAGGCCTCCAGAGAACGCATTGAAGCACAGGTGGAGAATGTTATGAAATGTTCCGTGGGAAGAGTATTCTAGAAGAAATGTACACAGTGGCTCAATGGGGTCCGTGGGGCCCAGGAAGGGAGCATCGGGTGGGTGTGGGGTGCTGGGCCCACCAGACCATCACCTGGCAGGCAGAGCCTTTGCTGGCTGCCATGGTCCGTTCACCGCCTCCTGAGAGAGAGAAAGGGCTTTGGCCTGTCACTCAGTCTCCCAAGGACTCTCACTGAACGTTTTCTGAATGAGTCACAAGTATCCATAACAACTGCTGTCTGGCTCTGTTCATTACCCCACAGCCCCGCCTGGTGTCCCCCAATATCTCTCCTGCCCCCACAAGTCTAGCAACTTGAATGAAATTCTTTGGCTTTGGGAAGAGGGTACTTACATTCACCTCAACACATGCCTGCCCCAACCCCAATCACACACACACACACACACACACACACACGCACACACACACACACGCACACACTACCATTGCCTCTGAAAAGAGAAAAAGAAAATAAAAAGGCCAGATAATCTCAAAAGGCTATTAACAGAGCAATTTTTCATGTTTAAGCAATTTACTCATATTCTACCTAAAAATTAGTCAGGACTAGACTTGGCCCAGGGATCTAGAAATGTTTTCTTTGTCCAGGGCCGGTGTTGATATTTTGGCTGTGCGGACCACGGGGTCTCCTCCACAGCCCCTCTTGTAGCACAATCTTAGGTGGAAGGGTTGGCTGCTTCTGGTAAACCCTATGTACGGGCTGACATTTGAATTTCATAGAATTGGGACACGTCACCCAGTAAGTTTTAGTTTCCCTGTGTCTCTGGAACAGGAAAGACCAGTAGGAGGAGGGCTGCAGAGTGCCGCTGCCTCCTAAACTCAGGACTTTTTGTTCACTGAGAAATCTCTATTGTTTAAGCCAATAACACAATCTGACAGACACCCCAGGGTGGTGGTTGGGGAGCTGAGGCCTTTAGAGCTTCAATCCCATTCTCCCACACCTACCACCCTCATCAATGCCAGTCTTCTCTCCGTCCCTCACGCGTGTGCAATAAAATATGAAGTGAAACAGCTCAGAGAAGAGGCTTTCCAGGGGCGATGGTATCACAGCCGAGTTAAATCCAGAGAGGGCTTCTCACCGACCACCTAGTGGATTCCCGTCCTCTGCTGCATTTAGCAGGAACCCAGGGCTGACCCAGCTTCTTCTTCATGGGAAACAGGAGAAAGACTCGCTTCTCAGGGAGAACCCCGGGAGAATGAAGGCGGAGACAGGGCTGTGCTCCCACCACCAGGAAATGCCAAGACTGCCCGGAACCCCTGACGCTAGGGCACAAGTCGGACCACCCTGAGGGGATGCGGAGCTCAGGCTTCCCGCCTCCAGAACTGAGAAACAATTGTCTGTTTTTGAAGCCGCCCCGTTGGTGGCACGTTGTGCAGCGAGACAGACCGAGGGAACAGAGTTCAGCTGCACAGTGGCTGCCACGGTGTGAGGTGTGGAGAGATCCAGACAGAGATGGGGACGGAGGGGAAGAAATCTTAGCCCGTGTACTTCACCTTCTGCAGCAGCAAACTCTCCGGGCTGCCTCGTGCCCAGTGAAAGGTTCTTAAACATTAACAGGAAGAGAAGTACATTTGTTTCACTTTCAAAATTAACAATCCATGTAAAGCGGAAGCTGCCACTTGGACACTCCCCAGAGACCAGTCTATTTTCTGGAAATCACTGGGGGTGGGAGGGCTCCAAAAAGGGGAGATGGGCACATGTGCAGTGAAGACAGGGTGATGGAGGAAAGGGGCTCGCCTGTCAGTCTAACCTGGGAACAGAGGTCATTGGCTACAAGGGTGCACCCCAATGCAAGGCCCTGAAAGTCAGTGAATACACAGACACCAAAGAATTCTCTCTCTGTCTGCAGAGGGGGGCCCGTGGGCAGAGGCGGGACAGGAAGGCACCTGGGGAGAGCGAACCCTACAGACTCGCACCAAAAGCTTCCCTCTTCCTCGTCTCTCCTCCCCTGTCGGCAGCTGGTCGGCCCAGGGGAGCTGCAGCTGCAGGTGAGGCCTGTGCAGGCTCGCTGAGGGTGGGGAGCCCAAGGCGCCGTTCCCCGGGAGCGGGCAGCCACTTCCCGGCTCTCGGCTCTCGGAGGGAGTTGGGGGCCGCGCTGGAATGGGCCTGGAGAGGAGGGGGGCTGCCCCTCCCCACTGCTGAGTGGGGCGTTGCGGGTGGGGGTGGGAGTGGGGGTGGATTCCTAGCCCAGACCCCATCCCAGGAGCAGGTCGGGGACTCACGCCCCGTCTAGGGTGCTGGATCTTGGGGGACAGGAAGCAGCATCTGGGCCTGGCTGGCTTGTGTGTGTGTGTGTGTGTGTGTGTGTGTGTGTGTGTGGCGGGGTTTGGGGGTGCGGGTGGCGAGAAAACTGACCCGGGCCGGATGGGTGAGGCACCCAAAACTTGGGGAGAGTGGAAGGCAGAGAGAAAGACTGAGAAACATCCATGTGAGATAACGGACCGGGGAGGAGCCTGCAGTCAGGGTCTGTGCCCTTGGCTGGAACTGAACCTGGGACCCTTTGGTCCACAGGTCGATGCTCTATCCACTGAGCAAACTGCCTAGTGCAAAATACATTTAATTTTCAAAATTGAGCTATGAACTAGTAGAGTGTATACATATTTCTTTGGGACGCCCCGTAAAATATAAAACTCAGGTAGTGCACTGAGATTATACATACACATACATGTATATTGCATATAAATATATATATATGATCTACGAAATAGATCCAGAAATATTTACATTCATGTGAAGCAAAGTAAAGGATTACCATTGTAAATTATATAAATTTTATTTTTATTTACTGGGTCTTTTCATTTTAAAATTGTTTATAACAAGGAATAAAATGCAATAACCGTCCCTGAAAATAAGTGGAAATATATTCCCCTCTCTGAGATCTTAAAATTTCAAACGTTCAGATAATTCAGAGAGTGCAGGGAGCAGAGGCCTCCAGCTGCTGCTCTGAGTGCAGTGGGAGCCCCTGGAGGCTGAGGGGAGGCGTGAAGTGAGGGAGCAGGAACCTTAGGGCTGTGGTGTGGAGCTTAGACTGAGGGGCCCCATGGAATCGGGGCTCAGAGAGGGGGGTCCTGTGTTAATCAGAGTGAGATGCTGGAGGCACGGACAGGCTGTTGCAGGAAGTGTGGACAAGGGGAAGTTTGGGAGTACAGTGGACAGCAGAGCCCAGGACATCCAGGAGGCCAGGGCCAAGGGACGTACATGTAAGGTTCATACTTTAGGGTGGTTTTCCATGTTGGAGTCAAAGGTGAAGAGTCTCCCAAGCAGACATTTGAGAGGAGGCTCTGGGGTCACCAGTGATGGTGGGTACACCGGGTGTCGGCCCTGGGGAGGCAGAGGTCTCATGTGGATTCTCCATCTTCCTCCAGGTCGTCATTTCTACCCACTCCTTCTGGTGTCTCTGTCTGCACAACAGCCCACAATGGTGAGGTCCCTGGCCTTCCATCTGCACCACCTCCCCATCTGCCTCGCCTTGGTCCAGCTGCTCACGCCCTGCTCAGGTAGGGAGCATCTGCATTTATGTGCCTGGAGCGGTTACCTCTAATGCCCGGTCAGAAACTTGGACTCCTCCCACACCTGGGAGGCCCATCCAGACTGTACACCTGTCAGGACTGAGTTCCTGTCTAGGTGTTTCTTACCTCATCCTCCCTACCTGGGACACCCTCTTACCCTCTGGCCTTCAGCTCCCTCTGATACAGCACCCCTTTCTGCTCACCAGCACAGTTTGCTGTGATTGGACCCCCTGAGCCCATCCTGGCCATGGTGGGTGAAGTTGCTGAGCTGCCCTGTCATCTGTCTCCGAAGATGAGCGCTGAGACCATGGAGCTGATGTGGGTGCGATCCAACCTCAGGCAGGTGGTGCGTGCATATGCAGATGGCAAGGAAGGAACAGAGATAGCAGAGTATCAAAGGAGAACGTCGATTTTAAGAGAGGACATCGCTGAGGGGAAGGCTGCTCTGCGGATTCACAACGTCAGAGCCTCTGACAGTGGAACCTACCAGTGTTATTTCCAAGATGCCAATTTCCTTGCAAAAGCCCAGGTGGAGCTGAAGGTTGCAGGTGAGCCTGAGGGTGTTCTGAGCTCCTTCTGTGGGCCCTGGGGACACAGGCCACGCCCACCTCAGGCACTTCTGCCTTCACACCAGCAGCTGCCTCCCTCCTCCTCCTCTGCTTCTCTGGGCCCTTGACAGACACAGGTTCTCCTGCAGGAAGGGCTCCTCCTGAACCACGTGAAGACGCCCCTCCTGCAGCCTCCAAGGTCTCAGCAGGGTCGTGGGGTCGGGGCAGGAAGGCTGAGGAAACCTCCCCTCAGTGGGGGGCAAACAGATGAGTGGGTTCAGCTCTGTTCCAGGCAATGGACCTGGGGCCTCCAGGTGCTCCCTGCTGTGGGTAAAGGGAGGCTGAGCTGCAGGGACATCACCTGTGCTGCCATGTCCTCCAGCCAAGGGCCCCAGGATCACACCTGCAGTTGAACAAGTTGAGTTAAGGTCTAGTTTCGGTGAGGGAGAACACACAGGTGTGCAAACATGGGGTGTCCACATGAGGGGGTGTCAGGGAGACTTGGTATAACTTTTGGGCTGATAGGCAACTAGGGGAGTTTGTGGAAGGAGGCCTTGGCTCTGGATCAGATGCTGTCAGGAGGGTGTGGGGTGTAACTGGTCACTCACAGCCAGGACAGGGGATGATTGCTGGTTGCTGTGTTCTGGACACTGTTCATGTTTTATTCTGTGTTCAGACCTGATGACTGAGTGGACTTGTTTGGTCCTGACCCATCATGGGGACAAAGCATCCTTGTCTGATGCTGCTGTTCCGTGAAATTGTTCATGTCCAACATCATTTCTCTTTCTCAGGACACAACCCTGCCTTGCACAGGAAGGAAGGAAGGAAGGTGGGGGTGGGATGTCCTGACTTTCTCCCTGCAGGGTTGTCCCTTCCTGAGACCACAGCCCCTCTTAAGAAATCCTTCCCTACAGGACTGGGTTCTTGCAAGTCTTCAAAAGGCTTCCTCCCACCTCCCCTGGGTTAAGAGTTTAGGGACTGGTGATAACAGCTCACTGTTCCTGGCCCTGGGTCAGCTCTCTCCCATGTAGTCATTCCCCTTCCACAACCACAAAATAAAATTCCCCCGATTCCGAAGACATGAAAAAGAGGCTGTAAACTCTAGATTCATGATATCAAGAGTTCACTATGGTGACTTTCATACCAGAAACAGCGTGGGCTGCAGCAAAGAAATGTGCATATTCTCCCCACAACCTGGCAAAGCCTCAAGCTCTCACAGGACACAGGATAGATAAGGGACGGGAGCATGATCCGCCCAGATAAGGGGAATGACTTACATGCTTAGGGCGGGTGAGGACCAGTTCCAAAAACCAGCACCAGGCAGGGGCAGGAGTCCAGGTGTCTCTGAGGGGATCCATGGGACACAGTCTCTGTTCTGGCCTAGATCCAGCTGGATCTAGCTCGAGGGTCAGACAGTGGTCACCTCATGGAACAGGCTCCCCTGCACAGCACACGTGGTAAACAGCTCCTCAGTGAACACTGCCCACGTGATCTAGTGGAGTGTGCCCCATTCCTGAGGGGACCCTCACCAACACAGAGGCCTCCCCATGACTCTGGCTCACTCTTCCTTCCTAGCCCTGGGCTCTGATCTTCACGTTGAAGTGAAGGGCTTTGAGGATGGAGGGATCCGTGTGGAGTGCACGTCTGCAGGCTGGTACCCACAGCCCCACATAGAGTGGAGAGGTGACAGGGGAGAGAGCTTGCCCGCCATGGCAGCGCCTGGGGCTGCAGATGGAGAGGGTCTGTATGCAGCCACGTCGTCTGTGATCCTGAAAAGCGGCTCTGAGAAGGGGGTCTCCTGTGTCGTCAGAAACCCCCTGCTCAGCCAGGAGAAGACAGCCAGGGTCTCCATTGCAGGTGAGTGCCCGGCCCCACACTGTGCTCAGCTGTGGCCACTGGGAGAAGGAGGCCTGACTGTCTGCTGCTGACCTGGGTCTTTGCAGTGAACATAAGGCTCAGAGCAGAGACCTGGGTGCCCTTTGCCCTATGAAACTGCTTATGTCACAGACATTTTCTGAGCATTCCAGCTGCTATCCACTGGGACAGGTGATGGGGATGGGGAAATGGTCAAGGTCAGCAAACACATGACAAGGTGGGAAATATGTGCAGACACGTCCTAGAGAAAGGGCTAATCTCCTCAAACATAGAACAGCTCAGTAGAAAAATGAATGGTTTCCAGAGGAAATACCTCAGGAAAGGGTATCCTGTCTCCCCAAACAGGGAGATGTTTTCACCTGTGAGATTGGCAGCAAACAAAACCATGTCGTTGGTAACACTGATGGCAGGATTGTGGGGAGACAGTCACTCTTTGGGACAGTCACTCAACTGTTTGTTGCTATAATTTAGTATATTTTTGTATAAATTGACACAGCTTATATTGGGGGGCAGTAGAGCAATCTTAATCCAAACTACTTATTTATTGACCCAAATCCCAGTTCTAGGAATTTTTCTGACAGATCAGCTCAAGGTTGTGTGAAATCACTGCTGGACAAAGTCATTTCCTTTTAAAAATAACATATTTATTGATTTCAAAGAGGAAGGGTGGGGGAGAGGGAGATAGAAACATCAATGATGAGAGAGAATCATGGGTCAGCTGCCTCCTGCACACCCCACACTGGGGACCAAACCCACAACCCAGAAATGTGCCTTTGACCAGAATGAAACCTGGGACCCTTCAGTCCATAGGCCAATGCTCTATTCACTGAGCCAAACCAGCCAGGGCACAAAGTTATTTCTTAGAGCATTGGTTATAATAACAAAATGTCAGAGACAGTGCAAAGGCCACCCATGGGGACTCCTGTGCAGTGGAGGCTGCCCTGTGGGAGAAAGCACAGACGTGTCTCCATGCTGAGAGGGAAAGGTCCCCAGGACCCACGATGCACTGAGAAATGAGCTGTGGATCAGCTTCTGTAGATGCTGCCTGTGGTGTAAGCAAGAAGAATAAGATGTTTATGTTTTATATATATACACTAGAGGCCTGGTGCACAAAATTTGTGCACTGGGGGAGGTGGACTTGTCCCTCAGCCCAGCCTGCACCCTCTCCAATCTGGGTCCCCTCGGGGGCATCCCTCTCACAATCCAGGACTGCTGTCTCCTAACCACTCGCCTGCCTGCCAGCTTGATTGCCCCTAACCGCTCGCCTGCCTGTCTGCCTGATTGACCCTAACTGCTTCTGCCTGCAGGCCTGATCACTCCCTAACCCAGTGATGGCGAACCTATGACACGCGTGTCAGCACTGACACACGTAGCCATTTCTGACACGCGGCCGCTGAGGCGGCCACATGCCGAGGATGAAACATTTGCTGCTCCTGAGGATGAAACATTTGCGACTAGAGTCTTGGAGTTAGTTTTTTCCTCAAAGTGACACACTACCCGAGTTATGCTCAGTTTTTTGGCGAAGTTTGACACACCAAGCTCAAAAGGTTGCCCATCACTGCCTTAACCACTCCTCTGCCATCCTAATCGACACGTAACTGCTCCCCTGCCAGCCCGATTGCCCCCAACTGCCCCCCCCTGCTGGCCCAATCACCTCCCCTGCCCTCCCCTGCCGGCCTGGTCATCCTGAACTACCCTCCCCTGCTGGCCTGGTCACCCCAACTGCCCTCCCCAGCTGGCCTGATCACCTCTAACTTCCCCCTCATGCTCACCTGGTCACCCCCAACTGCCTTGCCCTGCTGGCCCGGTTACCCCAAACTACCATCCCCTGCTGGCCTGGTTGCCCCTAACTGCCCCCCTGCTGCCAACCTGGTCGCTTTCAACTGCCCTCCCCTGCTGGCCTGATTGCCCACAACTGCCTTCCCCTGCTGGCCATTTTGTGGCCACATGGGGGTGGCCATCTTGTGGCTACATGAGGGCAGCTATCTTGTGTGTGAAGTCATGTTGGTCAATTTGCATATTACCTCTTTATTATATAGGACTAGAGGCCCAGTGCACAAATTAGTGTACGGTTGGGGTGGCCTAAGGGATTGGGCCAAAACCCACAGTCTAACGCCGCCTGCAGCTCCTACCTGCTGCTCCCACTCATCTTGGACCCACTGAGCCTGCCATTGGTTCACGCCCAATCAGTCCTGATAGGGAGAGGCTCGCACTGCCCCAGCAGTGCTCTCCAGCCATGAGCCCTACATCTGGCACTCTCCCAAGGGGAGTGGCCTGCGGGATAGGGTTGAAATCAGCTCTCTGACATCCCCTGAGGGATCCCAGATTGCGAGGGGGTGCAGGCCAGGCTGAGGGACCAGTGCACAATCAGGCTAGGGAGGGACCTGGGGAAGGCTCCAGGGCATGTCTGGCCTATCTGCTCAGTCCCTATTGGCCAGACCCCAGTAGCAAGCTAACCTACCTGTCAGAGCATCTGCCCCTGGTGGTCAGTGCACGTCAAAGCAACTGGTCGACCAGTTTACTGTCTGCCCCCTGGTGGTCAGTGCATGTCATAGCGAGCAGTCGAGCTGCCTTAGCATATCATTAGCATATTACACTTTGGTTGTTCAGTTCTTCTGCTGTTCAGTCTATTTGCAATTACCTTTTTATAGGATATATATATTTAAGAGATTTATAAATATATAAATATATATATATATATATATATATATATGTATATATATATATATACTAGCTTTCCCGTTGCAGGAAAAATCCTGCAATAGGATTTCCTGCTGCACTCTACCCCGCCTCCGCTCCGCCCTTGTCCCCCGCCCCGCCTTCTCCTCCAGCCCGCCCAAGTTTCCCTTCACCCCCGGCCCCGCCTCCGCCCCGCCCTTCTCCTCCCCCTGGCCCCGCCTCCGCCCCGCCCTTCCACCCCCCGCCCCCCCCCCCCCCCGGCTTGCTTGCTTCTTCGAAGCTTTAATCCCTTCTGCAGCTGTTGGCTTCTTTGGACGCTGTCTTGATATGCAAATTAGCCGCCATCTTTGTTGGGGCAATTTGCATACTCATCCTGATTGGTTGGTGGGCGTGGCTTGGGTGTAGCGAAGGTGCGGTCAATTTGCAAATTTGTCTATTATTAGATTAGATATATATATTTAAGAGATTCCACTACAAGCATTATTATTATTTCAGTGTAATGCAATTTTTTTTTCTTGTCTAAATTTTACATATGTTTCCTTTTTCCCTGATTGACTCCTCCCCCGCAAAGCCATTCTCACCTCAGTGTCTGTGTCCATTGGTCATGCAAATATGCATGCATACAAGTCCTTTGTTTGGTCTCTAACTCCCCACCTACCCTGCCATTTGACTCTGGATCTATTTTTGTTCATCAAATTATGTTGATCATTATATCCCACATCTGAGTGAGATCATGTGATATTGACCTTTCTCCAACTGGCTTATTTCTCTTAGCATAATGCTCTCCATTTCCATCCATGCTGTTGCTACTGGTAAGAGTTCCTTCCTTTTTATAGTGGCACTAGAGGCCTGTTGCAGGAAAATTCCTGCAAGAATAGGGCTTCTGGCAGGCTTTCCTCATGCCACCACCACCGCTCCTGCCCCCCTCCGCCCTGCGCTTTCCCTGTCGCCTCTTCCCCCCACCCCCCCACCCTCCACGCTTTCCCTCCTGCAGCCGCCACTCCCCCTGCACTTTCCCTCCCACCGCCACTGCTGCCCCGCACCCCACGCTTTCCCTCCCACAGCCACTGCTGCCCCGCACCCCACGCTTTCCCTCCTGCAGCCACCGCTGCCCCATGCTTTCCCTTCAGCTGCCGCCCTGCACTTTTCTGCTGCCCGCCCGCCACCACAGCTGCTGCCCACCACCCGCGGTTTCCCTCCCACAGCTGCCTTGCTTTCCACTTTCCCTCCCTCTTCCTTCTATGCTGTCTTCAGGCTTCACTCCTCCCTCCCTCAGCATATGCAAATTAACCGCCATCTTTGTTGGGTTAATTTGCATACTCGCTCTGATTGGCTGTGGGCGTAGCAAAGGTACGGTCAATTAGCATTTTCTCTTTTATTAGTGTAGATTAGTGTAGATAGTATTCTATTGTGTAGATGTATCACAGTTGTTTAATCCATTCATGTGCTGATGGGCACTTAGGCTGTTTCCAAATCTTAGTTCTTGTAAATTGCGCTGCTATGAACATAGGGGTGCATATATCCTTTCTGATTGGTGTTTCTGGTTGCTTGAAATATAGTCCTACAAGTAGGATTACTGGGTCAAATGGGAGTTCCCATCTTAACTTTTGAGGAAGCTCCACACTGTCTTCCGCAATGGCTGCACCAGTCTGCATTCCCACCAGCAGTGCACGAGGGTTCCTTTTTCTCCAGATCCTCACCAGCACTTGTGCTGTGTTGATTTTTTGATGATAGCCATTCTGACAGGTGTGAGATGGTACCTCATTGTTGTTCTGATTTATATCTCTCAGATGATTAGTGACTTTGAGCATGTTTTCATCATTTTTTAAAAATATATTTTATTGATTTTCCACAGAGAGGAAGAGAGAGGGATAGAGAGTTAGAAACATCGATGAGAGAGAAACATCGATCAGCTGCCTCCTGCACCACCCCCCACTGGGGATGTGCCCGCAACCAAGGTACATGCCCCCGACCGGAATCGAACCTGGGACCCTTGAGTCCGCAGGCCGACTGCTCTATCCACTGAGCCAAACCGGTTTTGGCAAGCATGTTTTCATATGTCTCTCAGCCTTCTGTATGTCCTCTTTCAAAAAGTGTCTACTCAGGTCCTTTGCCCATTTTTTGATTGGATTGTTTATCTTCCCTTTGTTAAGTTGTATGAGTTCTCTGTAAATGTTGGAGATTAAACCCTTATTAGAAATAGCATTGGCAAGTATGTTCTCCCATGCAGTGGGCTTTCTTGTTGTTTTGTTGATGCTTTCTTTTGCTGTGCAGAAGCTTTTTATTTTGATGTAGTCCCATTTGTTTATTTTCTCCTTAGTCTCCATTGCCCTAGGAACTGTGTCGGTAAAGATATTACTACGACATATGTCACTTCGCTGTCTATGTAGTCTTGTAGGATTTTTATGATTTTTCATCTTTATTAGTGTAGATTAGTGTAGATAGTATTCTATTGTGTAGATGTATCCTTCCTTCCTTCCTTCCTTCCTTCCTTCCTTCCTTCCTTCCTACCTTCCTTCCTTCCTTCTTTCTTTCTTTCTTTCTTTCTTTCTTCTTTCTTTCTTTCTTTCTTTTTAAAAATATTTTATTGGTTTTTTTTTTTTCAGAGAGGAAGGGAGAGGGATAGTTAGAAACATCAATCAGCTGCCTCTTGCACACCCCCTACTGGGGATGTGCCCACAACCAAGGTACATGCCCTTGACTGGAATCGAACCTGGGACCCTTCAGTCCACAGGCCGACAGCTCTATCCACTGAGCCAAACCGGTTAGGGCCATTTCTTTTATTCCAGATGAATTTTTGAGAGTTTGTTCTAGATCTTTGAAATATGGCATTTGTATTTTAATGGGGATTGCATTGAATTTGTAGATTGCTTTGGGTAGTATAGACATTTTAATGATGTTGATTCTACCAATCCCTTAACATGGTATGTTCTTCCGTTTGTTTATGTCTTCCCTCTCTCTCTCTCTCTTTTTTTTAAAATATATTTTATTGATTTTTTACAGAGAGGAAGGGAGAGGAAGGGAGAGGAATAGAGAGTTAGAAACATCGATGAGAGAGAAACATTGATCAGCTGCCTCCTGCACACCCCCTACTGGGGATGTGCCCGTAACCAAGGTACATGCCCTTGACCAGAATTGAACCCGGGACCCTTGAGTCTGCAGGCTGACGTTCTATCCACTGAGCCAAACCGGTTAGGGCCCTCTATCTCTCTTTTCAATGTCCTGTAGTTTTCTGAGTACAGGTCTTTTACCTCCTTAGTTAAGTTAATTCTTAGCTATATTAAATTTGTTGGTGCAATGGTAAATGGGATTGTTTTTTCATTTCTCTTTCTGTGAGTTCATTATTGGTGTATAAAAAAACCATAGATTTCTGGGTGTTAATTTTGTATCCTGCTACATTCCAAAATTCATTTATTAGGTCTAGTAGTTTTTTGATGGAGTCTTTTGGGTTTTCTATATATAGTATCATGTCATCTACGAATAAGGACAGTTTTTCTTCTTTTCCAATTTTTTTTCTCATATGTTTATGGTTTATTTTTTACATTTAAATCTTAGATCCAACTGAAATTTACTAAGTGTTGAGGCAGAGATTTAAGGTTCAACTTTATTTTCCCCCCCCCAGAGAGATAAACAGTTGTCACAAAACCATATACTAAACAAATCATGTTTTTCTTTTTTAACTAGGATTATTTTATTTTATTTATTTATTTATTTTTAAATTTCTTTATTGATTAAGGTGTCACATATTTGTCCTCATCCCCCCATTCCCATCCCACACCCCTCCCCACGGATTCCCCAACCCCCTGTTGATCTTAACCATTGGTTAGGCTCATATGCATGCACACAAGTCCTTTGGTTGATCTCTCCCCCCTCTCCCCACCTTCCCCCACCCTCCCTCTGAGGCCTGATAGTCCGATTGATGCCTCCTTGTTTCTGGTTCTGTTCTTGTTCATCAGTCTATGTTGTTCATCATTTCCCCTAGATGAGCGAGATCATGTGTCACTAGAAATATACTTATAAGAACTGAATGTGAGACTAGCAATAATAGTTATGCTGATAGGCAAATGAATCAGTCTGTAGTGAGTTTCTTTCTAGACCAACAGTTCTTTTGAGATCCAATTTCAATGTCCACCAGTTCCTTATGTGTACATGTCAGCACTGACTTTTCAGCTCTGGATGGTGGACAAATGGTGGTAATGCAGGTCCGACTCCCTCTGGTTTGGTCTCAGCCGGACCCAGAGGCACGGCTTCACCCGGATCAAGGGGCACACGGCCTCACCCGGACCTGGGATCTAGCTTCACCTGGACCCAGGGGCGCGTGGCATCTCCCAGACCCAGGGTCACACGGCCTCACCCGGACCCGGGATCCAGCTTCACCTGGACCCAGGGGCGCGTGGCCTCTCCCAGACCCAGGGGCGCATGGCCTCACCCGGACCCAAGTGCGTGCAGCCTCACCCGGACCCGGGACCCAGCCTTACTCGGATCCAGGGGCACACGGCCTCACCCGGACCCGGGATCCAGCTTCACCCGGACCCAGGGGCATGTGGCCTCACCCGGACCCAGGGGCGCGTGGCCTCTCCCAGACCCAGGGGCGCGTGGCCTCACCCGGGCCTGGGACCCGGCCTCACCCGGATCCAGGGGCACACGGCCTCACCCGGACCCGGGATATAGCTTCACCCGGACCCAGGGGCACGTGCCCTCTCCCAGACCCAGGGTCGCGTGGCCTCACTCGTCTTCTTTTCCAATTTGGATGCCTTTTATTTCTTCTTCTTGTCTAATCGCTATGGCTAGCACTTCCAGTACTAAGTTGAACAGGAGTAGTGAAAGTGGGCATTCCTGTCTTGTTCCTGTTCTTACGGGAAATGAGTTTAGTTTTTGCCCAATGAGTATGATGTTGGCTATAGGTTTGTCATATAGGGTTTTTATTATGTTGAGGTATGATCCCTCTATTCCCACTTTGCTGAGAGTTTTTTATCAAGGAAGGGTGTTGGGCTTTGTCAAATGCTTTTTCTGTATTGATTGATTTAATTTTGTGATTTTTGTCTCTCAATTTGTTTATATGATGTATCACATTTATTGATTTGTGGATATTGTACCATCCTTGCATCCCTGGAATAAATCCCACTTGGTAATGGTATATGATCTTTCTAATGTAATGCTGGATTCAATTTGCTAGAATTTTGTTGAGAATAGTAGCATCTATGCTCATCAAAGATATTGGCCTGTAGTTCTCTTTTTTTTGTGGTATCTTTATCTGGTTTTGGAATTAGGGTAATGCTGGCTTCATAGCAAGAGCTTGGAAGTGTGCCTTCCTCTTGAATTTTTTGGCATAGTTTAAGGAGGATAGATTTTAGTTCTTCTTTGAATGCTTGGTAGAACTCCTGTGTAAAGCTGTCTGGACCAGGCCTTTTGTTTGCTGGAAGATTTCTGATCAGTGCTTCAATTTCTTTGGTGGTGGGGGATGGCAATGGTAAGATATGTACACATATAATACCTTAATAAAAAAAATTGAAAAAAAATTTCTTTGGTGGTTATCGGCCTATTCAGTTTTTATTCTTCCTGATTGAGTTTTGGGAGCTTGTATTTTTCTAAAAATATGTCCATTTCATCTAGGTTGTCCATTTGTTGGAATAGAGTTGTTCATTGTATTTTTTGAAAATCCTTTGTATTTCTTTGGAATCGGTTGTTACTTCACCTGTTTATTTGGGTCCTCTCTCTCTGCTTCTTGGTGAGCCTGGCTAGAGGTTCATCAATCTTGTTTATTCTTCCAAAGATCCAACTCTTGGTTTTGTTTACCTTTGTATTGGTGTGTTTTGGTTTGGTTTGTTTGTTTGTTTTTCTCTATGTTATTTCTGCTCTGATCTTTATTATTTCCTTCTTTCTGCTTATGCTGGGCTTTTCTTATTGCTCTCTAACTCTTTGAGTGGTAGAGTTAGATAATTTATTACCATTTTTTCTTGTTTTTTTAAGGTAGGCATGTAGAGCTATGCACTTCCCTCTCAAGACTGCTTTCACTGTGTCCCATAGATTGTGGATTGTTGTGTTTTCATTGTCGTTTGTTGCCATGATGCTTTATATTTCTTCTTTGATCTCTCTGGTAACCCAGTCATTGTTTAATACCATGCTATTTAGCCTCCAGGTGTTTGATTTTTTATTGTTTTTATTGTAGTTGATTTCTATTTTTATGCCATTGTGATCTGAGAAGATGCTTGATATGATTTCTGTCTTCTTAAATTTGAAGAGACTGCCTGTGCCCTAGTATGTAGTCTATCTTTGAAAATGACCTGTGTGTACTTGAGAAGAATGTATATTCTGTGGCTTTGGGGTGAAATGTTCTGAAGATGTCAATTAATTCCATATGATCTAGTGAGTCATTTAGGATTGATGTGGTTTTTTTTTGTTTAGAGGATTTAGCCTGTGATGTTAGTGGGTATTAAAGTCCCTCACTATGACTGTATTGCTCTCAATCTTTCCCTTGATATCTTCCAGAAGTTTTTTTATGTATTTGGATGCTCCTGAATTGGTGCATATATGTTTACCAGAGTTATTTCTTCTTGTTGGATTGATCCCTTTAGTATTGTGAAGTGGCCTTCCTTATCTCTTGTTATGGCCTTCACTTTGAAGTCTAATTTGTGAGATATCAGTATTGCTACCCCAGCTTTTTTTTCATTTCCATTCACCTGAAAAACCTTTTTCTATCCCTACACCATCAGTCTATGTGAGTCCTTTGTTCTGAAGTGGGTCTCCTGTAGACAGCCAATATATGTGTCATGTTTTCTTACCCATTCAGCTACCCTATGTCTTTTGATTAGGGCATTTAATCTATTTACATTTAAAGTTATTGATAGGTTCTTGTTTGTCACCATTTTATTCTTCATGCCTGTGTTCCTTCTTCCCTTCCAATTTCTTCTTTTTACACCAGACCCTGTAGCATTTCATGCATTGCTGGCTTGGTGGTAATAAACTTTCTTAGTTGTTTTTTGTCTGTGAAGCTCCTGCTTGCACCCTCAACTTTGATTGATAACATTTCTGGGTACAGTATTCTTGGATTCAGATGCTTGCTTTGCATGATTTTGTATATTTTCTTCTGTTCCCTTCTGGCCTGATGTGTTTCTATTGAAAAATCAGTCGATAGTCTGATGGGAGATCCCTTGTATGTAACTTTCTGTGTCTCTGCAGCCTTTAAGATTCTTACTTTATCGTTGGTGATTGCCAATTTAATTGTAATGTGTTTTGGTGTCTTTCTTTTGGGGTTCATCTTGTTTGGGACTCTGTAAGCTTCTTCGACTTGTGTGAGTTTTTTCTTCCTGATATCAGGGATGTTTCCTGTCATTATTTCTTCAAACAGGTTTTCTAATCATTGCTCAGTTTCCTCTCCTTCTGACACCCCTCTTATGCAGATGTTGTTTCATTTCTTGTTGTCCCTAAGTTCCCTTATGCTCTCCTCTTCTTTTTTAAGTTTGTTTTTCCAGTTGCTGCTCTGCTTGGGTAGTTTTTCCTATCTCATCTTCTAGCTTACTGATGCTGTCCTCTGCTTCTTCTAGTCTACTGTTGATGCTTTCTATTGTGTTCTTTATTGCAGCAATGTCATTCTTCATTTCTTCTTGGTTCTTATTCATTTCCTCTTGATTTTACACATATTGTTGAATTTGTATTCCATCCTTTTCAGCGTCCTTATGACCATTGCTCTGAATTATTTCTCTGACAAATTGCTTGCCTCCATTTCATTTACTTCCTTTTCTGGTGATTCCTCCTTTTCTTTTGTATGGGGGTTGTTTCTTTGTCTCCCCATGTTTGATAATCACAGGGTATCTGGTTATGTAGTTCTCTCTCTCCTGCACTGACTTAAAGGCACAAAATACAACAACAAGACACAACACATAGGGCACCAAACACAAATGGATTCATGATCCCAATAACCCCAACTAAAGGTGACTACCAGAGAAAAAAAATTAGGGGAGAGAAAAGAGTACATAAATGATATTGAGAAAAGGAAAAAATGCAAGAGAGAGAAGAAAGAGAGGAGGAAGGGGGGGGGGATTATATGTATGTGGGGAGAAAACTCCACAAAACCAACAACTACCCCCAAAAATGCAAACAACAAACACAGAACAAATACCCAGATGAGTCTGAGGAGGCAGAGCTTATTTCTCTCAGGTGATCTGTGACCTTTCTGTCCATGATTGCCTCACCAGCTGTGTTTAATTCTCCAATTCTGGTGGGTGTTATTTGATGCAGCTGTTCCTTCCCTCTGCTCTGTGAGAAGTTGCAGGACCCATCCGTGTATTCAGTCACCACCTTGTCTCCCCTGGACAAACTTTATAGGTGCCTGCGGCCGTGGAGGCTGAAGCCTCCGTGTTTGTGGGTTTGTAGCTGAGGCAGCTGGTCCCTGGGCGTTGTGGTTTTAGGGTCCTGGGAGGTATCCAAGGCCTCCTTGGTTCAAGGTAAGGCTGGTATTCCAATCACAGATGGTCTCCCCTCGAAGATGGTGTGGTCTCCATGACAGAGCTGGCCACTCTGGGAGAGATTTCAGCAGCAGTGGAGGGTGCCCAGCCAGGGCAGTCTAGTCTGCCAGTCACCAACAGTCTTGCGGAATACAGCTGTCCCTCACTCACACATACAGACACTCCCTGCACATCCATGCACTCTCCTTTCGCTCTCTCACTCACATACTATCTTGCAGCCAGCCATATCGTCGTCGACATCTTAGATCTTGAAGATGTTTATGATTTTAAAATGAATAAACTGTCACATGGCTCTGACATTGTGTCAGGTACTTTTGAATGCTCTGCCGATTAGGACACTGAGAACAGATGGGCTAAGTCATTGATTCAAGGTCACAGAGCTGAAGACCCAGAATGTGACCCAATGACCTCCAGCCCCAAAGGTCACCTTCTGAGTCAGCAAGTTAAGCCCCTGATGAGAGGCTGATAAATGGGGTTGGAGAGTGGAGAGGAGACGATAATGACTGTGTGCACATTATACTCTATTCCCATGTGAAAGCCAGGCATTAGGACACTAGTATGTGTGACAGGAAGAGTTCTGGGCATGTAGGGAAGAGAAATGTCCCTTCCCCACCCGAGAGATCCCGCGCCCCTTCAGGCGAGCAGCTGAACTTTTGCTCCACAGGGGCCATCTTCTCCAGCGCACAGCCCTGGTGGGTAGCCTTTGGGGTGACCCTTCTGGCTTTTCTGGGGCTCCTGGTTGGAGCAGTGATCTCACAGAAGAGAAACCAGGCCTCGATCCAGAAGGAACAGCAGCAGCAAATCGCCAATGGTGAGGCCTGGCTGCAGGTGGGTGGGACCTCCCCGCCCCAGGCTGCCCACCCACCGCTCGGGTCCTCTCCCTAAAGCCCCTTGACAGCACCTCCTCTTTTGGCTTATTTCCAGAGAAGCTGCAGGACGAGCTCAGTAAGTAATGATCCCTCGCCACGGGGTTCTGGTGTCCCTGGTTACCCGCCTCACCGACCCCTCCCATTTCCCCTTCAGGGTGGAGGAAGGAGCAGTACCTGGCACGTGAGTACCTGGACCCACATCTGAGACTCTCTGCTGGGACCTGTCCAACCCCTTCCTCACCCCTGACCGCCCAGGGGAAGGAATGAGGACACTGATGGGGGAGGTCGGGCAGGGTTTCCTCCCTGGAAAAAGGGGTCAGGCTCTCTCCACCAGGCCGCTTGTACCCGGATGTCCAGGGAACCCCAGAAAGGAGAGGGGAGATGGACTCAGGATGGGAGGCCCTCCCTCCCTGGCTGCTCTACAGGATCTATAGGCTGCTGAGAGGAAACCGGAAGGAGAGAGAACATTCTCTTCAAGAGGAGGGGCTGGTATCAGTTGTCTCAGATTTATCATAACTGCTGAAAAGCAGTGTCTGAAATTCTCTCACTAAGTCGCCCAATTCTTTTTGGGAAATGGCAGGAAATCATGCAGATTGAGGCAGATGGGTTCTAGCACACACATGCATACACATATGCACACGGCAAGCCTAGCCACGTACAGGAGGAAGACAGTCACCTCGGATGCCAGCAGCATGGGATCCATGACCCCAGTGGGTACCTGGCCCACGGACAGCACTGCGCCCTGGATATAGTGGGATTCTCCTTCTCCCTTAGAGGAAGGCTGCTCATTGCCACACCCCAATGGCCAGCATCACTGCAGTTGATGGGTCATCATTAAGGAACAGAAGGGGGACTTTCACACAAGCCCTGTGAAGCTGAGGCAGATCTGACCATAGACCCGGCTCCTCAGTGACTAAGTGGCTCATGGGAGGAACACAGGGTGGACATGCTGGGCACAGGGATGGTTCTCCGGTTGGCGTGTCAGAGATGGATGGCACAGGATGTCATCACGCTGCTCAGAATGATGTGCAATTTAAAACGTATGAATTCCTCATTTCTGGAATTTTCCATTTAATATTTTCCAACTGTGGTTGACAGAGGGTAACTGCAACTTCAGGAAGGGAGGCGATGGTTAAAGGTGACTGCTGTTCAGACACGTACAGGACAGACCTGCAGGTGCAGCTGGGAAAGCCCCACTCTGTGCCTGTGGGTCATTGGGTGCAGGTGACCTTAAAGAGGAGGGGGAGCAGGGAACTGAACAGGCAGAGGGAGGGAGGTGGGGGTCAGCAGGAGGAGAGAGGAAAGGACTCAGAAAGGACAGGTGAGGTGACTGCTGTCTTCCTTTGCAGGTGACAGGGCTCAGGCCTATGCTGGTGAGTGACTCGTGCTCTCTAGTTCCTGGCACCTGTGTACAAAGCCCTTCAACCCTCTCTGTGCTGGTGAGGGGTCGTCAGACCCTGCTCAGAGCTCATGTTCTGTGGAGGACCACTCTGCCTTTCTGGACACCCAGAGAACCTTCCAGATGCAGCGTCCCCTCACCTCTGACAAACACCCACACCTGGGCAAGGCCTGGCCCTGTCACCCACAGCCCCACCGTGATGGAGGGAAGCCCACATTCTGAGAGCTTTTATGCCTCATCCTCAGAGCTGTGGGGAAGGAAACTAGATATTGGTGGGAAGGAGAGGGAAGAGGCTCAGTGAGGAGAATGGTGGGGGGAGAACAGAAATGATGACCTTTCCTTGCCTGTGTCTCCTCCCTTTCAGAGTGGAAGATGGCCCTTTACCAACCTGGTGAGTGAATGACTGTGTTCCCTGGGACAACACACAGGGGCCTGGCTCCCTTCTTCTCCAGCTCTTGACTGGGGGACATCTGTCTGGGTAATACAAGGTCCCCACAGTGTGCCCATCTGCTGCCAAGAGAGCCAGGGACAGCTGCTGCCCTGGGCTTCCCCAGGTCTGTGGGGAAGGAGAAGGCATTAGGGGTGGAGCTGGGGGCAGGGGCTGGAGGGAGAGGGACGAGGTGACCTGGCCCAGCTGCTGCCCCTCCTACCCCGACCAGAGGCAAGGCAGCTCAATGATGCTGCCCAAGGGGACGGATTCCTGGGCAAAGAGGGCGGGGCAGGTGGGGAGTGAAGGTCACATAGAGCCCAGCACGGCCCCAGCACAGCAGAGACCTGGTTCCTATGGTCACACCACATGTTTCCTCGACGCCGGGCCTTGGGCTCAGTGTAGCTCACATTCTGTGTGATTCTGCCCTAAAGATGAGTGCTTTTATTCCCATGTTACAGACATCACATTGAGACTGTGACATTACATAGCATGTGTGTGTGTGTGTGTGTGTGTGTGTGTGTGTGTGAGTGTGTGTGTGTGAGTGTGTGTGTGTGTGAGAGTGTGTATGTGTGAGTGTGCGAGTGTGTGTGTGTGTGTGTGAGAGTGTGCGTGCGCGTGTGTGTGAGTGTGCGTGTGTGTGTGTGTGAGTGTGTGTGTGCGCACGTGTGTGTGTGCGTGTGTGTGAGTGTGTGTGTGAGTGTGTGTGTGTCTGAAAAGATACTGTGCAGAAAAGGAAGTCATCCAGTGTCAGGTCCAGCCTGAAGATTGAACCGGGCTGAGGTAGGGAGGTGGGATTTGAGAAGAGAAAGAAAGACAGGACAGCGGGATTCGGGAGGTCCACAGCTCTCGAGAAGCTCTGGACACTTTTATTAGCAGTACAGTGCTTTTTATACATAAGACACTAAGCAGGGAATCACTCACAAGGAAAACATTCTTTGTTTCTCTAGAATCACTACTGGAGGGATAAGTTGAAGGACAGGTTTCTTGTTACAATAAATCTCACTAGTTGGATACATATTTCTTGGTAAGCCATGAAAGTAGCTCTTATCCTACTGATAGCAGTCATATAAACAAACCCTGGGAAAGGAAGGAATCTGTGCTGCATTAGTGTAGGGAGCAGTTATAGGGGTAAGCCTCAGACTGACCTGCTCTGTAGGCAGGGGTTGCTCTCGTTATACTGATTAGTTGCCATCCAAACAGGCCTGGGAAATCTGTGTGGGTAGGGTGCCAGCCTTGCTAGCCCCTACAGGTGCAAGGACCTTGTCAGCTTACAGCCCGTTCCCCACAATCCAACTCAGGAGGGTAGACCAGGGGCTGGGGCCCTTGGAATCCATGTGACTCTGCAGCACAGGTGGGCACAGTCCTTCTGGGGTGGAAACAGGAGAAAGATAGAAGGAAGGTGCCACTTGAGAGGTCAGGTTAGGCAGACCTCAGCCTTTCTCACAGTCCCCTTCCTGACTGAACACCTGGCCCTGTGGTTTCTCTTGCCTTTGCTGAGGGGTCACACTCAGGGCAGTCTGGGACCCCAGGCTCTGGGCTGGAGTCTCACCAGCCAGACCCAAGCCTTGGAGCCAGAGGCTCTCGTTTCTGGAAACCATGGCTGACCCCACACCATTGGAACTCTCTGCAGCGGACGTGACTCTGGATCCAGACACTGCACACCCCTCCCTCCTTATTTCTGAGGACCAGAGGAGCCTGAACTATACAGAAGCAAGGAAGAGCCTGCCAGACAACCCCAAGAGATTTAAATATCGTTTCTGTGTGCTGGGCCGTGAGAGCTTCTCATCAGGCAGACACTTCTGGGAGGTGGAGGTGGGGGACAGGACACAGTGGAATTTAGGGGTGTGTAGAGAGCATGTGGAGAGAAAAAAATATGTTAAAATAACACCCCAGAATGGATTCTGGACAATAGGACTGTTCAAAGGGCATAACTTTCTTGCTCGAACAGATCCCTGGACCAAACTTACAATTGCCAACCCTCCTGAAAGAGTGGGGGTCTTCCTGGACTATGAGAACGGGGAGGTCTCATTCTATGATGCCATCGATGGAGTCCACATCTTCACCTTCTCACAAGCTTCCTTCTCTGGGCCTCTGTCACCTCTTTTCAAGGTTTGCAAATGGGAGCCCACTGCCTTGACCATTTGCCCAGCACTGAAAGGAGTAGGGAGTTCCCTTATGTCTGACCCACTGCCTGGCCCTTCCCTGGAGACCTCAGTGGCCTCAGGCTCAGCTGATGGCAATGAAGACCCTCAGGAAGGTCAGTCTTTGCTTCCCCCTGCCCAGCCCTGAGCTGAGGGCCTGCTTAACAGCAAAACCTCAAGCAGGAACATACTTACTAAAAACTCACTGAGTGAAGCACTTTCCTAGTTATCTTTCAACTTTTCCACATGACAGATGAAGAGACCTGGGTGCAGGAAGTTAACTTTCCAAAGTGACTCAGCTCCCTTCCTGCAAACATAGCTCACACTCACGGATAACACAGAATGTGGTGGGTGCTGGGCTAAAGGCTTCAGGTGACTTTCACTCACCAATCCTCACAGCACCCCTGTGAGGGGGCCTCACTGAACATGTGGAAAGGGAGTCAGGACCCAGGAAAGTGACATGTAATTCATGCAGGAAGCAGTGCTGCTGGGAGGTGTTTGACCTCTGACCCTCCCTCTACCTCCAGTCTGTTCCTTTGCAGCCAGTGTTCCTGTTGGTCATGGTCATGGGCAGCCTGAGGTTCCCTCTCTGGGCCCCAGGGTGAAGGTCACTGTAGGTGACTAGGAAGGCCACACCCCACCTGGTTCCTTCAAGGGGGACTGTCAGAGCCATGGCCCACTGCTCCATTGGCTGGCTGTCCATGATGACGTCGTCCACAGAACGAATTCACAGTGACCACATCACCCGGGGCTGAGAAGGGACTAGAGGCCAAACTCCTCACCAGCTTGTGACCTGTGACCATGAAGCTGAACCAACCCTCCAGCTTCATCCCTGAAGCTCACGTGTGAGGCATGAATTGGGGGAGGGAGCCAGGTGAACTGCAGTGGACTTTTTATCACACTGTAGCCCCATCTCCAGGAAAGGGACACTCCACGCTGAGCATGTGTTGATGTTCCCGGAGGTTCTTTAACTGTTGGGTCCTGGGGAAGAGCCACTCCATCACCATCACTGTGATTGGTCACGACCGGGTCCCCTCCCCCCGGCAGGTGGTTGTCAGGTTACATTTGTTAAATAAATTGGTTAATAATCTTCACTCTGCCAATGAGCTTCTTCTATATATTCACCCCCACAGTTTATTTCCACAGTTCCCTCCTTGCCACACATTCACAAAATCCTTATTGGATTAGCTTTGTATGCTGCTGTAATAAAACCATAAATTTCATGACCTAATGCAGCACAGATTCCACACTTCACATTTATGCAGGTGAGAACCCCAGCGTGGCATGGCCCAGCTGACATCCAGGTGTCTGCAGGCTGGGCTCCTTTCTGGAGGGTCTAGGGAGCATTGTGATTCTTGCTAATTCTGGTTGTTGGCAGAATTGAGTTCCCTGCAGTGGTGGGACCGAGGGTGCCATTACTGGCTGGCTGTCAGAAGAAGCTGGGAACCCTCCAGCCTGGGAGCATCTGGAGTTGTTGTCCCAGGAGGCAGATGTGAGGGTACAAGTCAGGTGAATGGAATGGCCTGGGGAACAGAGTCCAGTCCTGTAATAACTGCTAGTGGGACTGTTGCTCGTGCGCTGACTGCAGTGTCGAACTTAGTCAGAAGGTGATGGAGGCCTCCAGAGAACGCATTTAGGCACAGGTGGGGAATGCTGTGAAATGTGCCTTGGGAAGATTATGCTAGAACCATGATAGGCAAACTGCAGCTGGAGAGCCACATGCGGCTCTTTGGCCCCTTGAGTGTGGCTCTTGCACAAAATACCACGGCCTGGGCGTATCTATTTTGAAGAAGTGGTGTTAGAAGAAGTTTAAGTTTTAAAAATTTGGCTCTCAAAAGAAATTTCAATCGTTGTTGTTGATAATTGGCTCTGTTGACTAAGGAGTTTGCCGACCACTGTTCTAGAAGAAATGTACACAGTGGCTCAATGGGGTCCGTGGGGCCCAGGAAGGGAGCATCGGGTGGGTGTGGGGTGCTGGGCCCACCAGACTATCACCTGGCAGGCAGAGCCTTTGCTGGCTGCCATGGTCCGTTCACCGTCTCCTGAGAGAGAAAGGGCTTTGGCCTGTCACTCAGTCTCCCAAGGACTCTCACTGAACGTTTTCTGAATGAGTCACAAGTATCCATAACAACTGCTGTCTGGCTCTGTTCTTTACCCCACGGCCTCTCCTGGTGTCCCCCAATATCTTCCCTGCCCCACAAGTCTAGCAACTTGAATGAAATTCTTTGGCTTTGGGAAGAGGGTACTTACATTCACCTCAACATATGCCTGCCCCAACCCCAATCACACACACATACACACACACACACACACACACACACACGCATGCACCCATACACACACGCACACACTACCATTGCCTCTGAAAAGAGAAAAAGGAAATAAAAAGGCCAGATAATCTCAAAAGGCTATTAACTGTGCATTTTTCATGTTTAAGCAATTTATTCATATTCTACCTAGAAATTAGTCAGGACTAGACTTGGCCCAGGGATCTAGAAATGTTTTCTCTGTCCAGGGCCGGTGTTCATATTTTGGCTGTGCGGACCACGGGGTCTCCTCCACAGCCCCTCTTGTAGCACAATCTTAGATGGAAGGGTTGGCTGCTTCTGGTAAACCCTATGTACGGGCTGACATTTGAATTTCATAGAATTGGGCCGTGTCGCTCAATAAGTTTAGTTTCCCTGTGTCTCTGGAACAGGAAAGACCAGTAGGAGGAGGGCTGCAGAGTGCCGCTGCCTCCTAAACTCGGGACTTAGTTGTTAACTGAGAAATCTTTATTGTTTAAGCCAATAACACAATCTGACGGACACCCCAGGGTGGTGGTTGGAGAGCTGAGGCCTTCAGAGCCTCAAGCCCATTCTCCCACACCTACCACCCTCATCAACGTCAGTCTTCTCTCTCTCCCTCACGTGTGTGTAGTAAAATATGAAGTGAAACAGCTCAGAGATGAGGCTTTGCAGGGGCGATGGTATCACAGCCGAGTTAAATCCAGAGAGGGCTTCTCACCGACCACCTAGTGGATTCCCGTCATCTGCTGCATTTAGCAGGAACCCAGGGCTGACCCAGCTTCTTCTTCATGGGAAACGGGAGAAAGACTCGCTTCTCAGGGAGAACCACATGAGAATGAAGGCGGAGACAGAGCTATGCTCCCACCACCAGGAAATGCCAAGACTGCCCGGAACCCCTGCCGCTAGGGCACAAGTCGGACCACCCTGTGGGGATGCGGAGCTCAGGCTTCCCGCCTCCAGAACTGAGAAACAATTGTCTGGTTTTGAAGCCGCCCCGTTGGTGGCACTTTGTGCAGCGAGACAGACGGAGGGAACAGTGCTCAGCTGCACAGTGGCTGCCACGGTGTGCGGTGTGGAGAGATCCAGGCAGAGATGGGGACGGAGGGGAAGAAATCTTAGCCCGTGTACTTCACCTTCTGCATCAGCAAACTCTCCGGGCTGCCTCGTACCCCGTGAAAGGTTCTTAAACATTAGCATGAAGAGAAGTACATTTGTTTCACTTTCAAAATTAACAATCCGTGTCAAAGAGGAAGCTGCCACTGGACACTCCCCAGGGACCAGTCTATTTTCTGGAAATCAAGGCGGGGGGTCCATAAAGGGGAGATGGGCACATGTGCAGTGAAGACGGGGTGATGGAGGAAAGGGGCTCGCCTGTCAGTCTAACCTGGGAACAGAGGTCATTGGCTACAAGGGTGCACCCCAATGCAAGCCCCTGAAAGTCAGTGAATACACAGACACCAAAGAATTCTCTCTCTGTCTGCAGAGGGGGGCCCGTGGGCAGAGGCGGAGCAGGAAGGCACGTGGGGAGAGCGAACCCTACAGACTCGCACCAAAAGCTTCCCTCTTCCTCTCCTCTCCTCCCCTGTTGGCGGCCAGTCAGCCTAGGGGAGCTGCAGCTGCAGGTGAGGCCTGTGCGGGCTCGCGAGGGTGGGGAGCCCGAGGCGCCGTTCCCCGGGAGCGGGCAGGCACGTCCCGGCTCTGGGAGGGAGTTGGGGGCCTGCGCGCTGGGACGGGCCTGGAGAGGAGGGGGCTGCCCCTCCCCACTGCTGAGTGGGGCGGTGCGGGGTGGGGGTGGGGGTGGGGGTGGATTCCTAGCCCAGACCCCATCCCAGGAGCAGGTGGGGACTCCGGCTCCGACCAGGGTGCCGGATCTTGGGGGACAGGAAGCAGCATCTGGGCCCGCCCCGCAGCGAGTTCCTGGCTCGCTTGTGGGGGTGGGGGGAGGCGGGGTGCGGGTGGTGAGAAAACTGACCAGGGCCGGATGGGTGAGGCACCCAAAACTTGGGGAGAGTGGAAGGCAGAGAGAAAGACGGAGAAACATCCATGTGAGATAACGGACCGGGGAGGAGCCTGCAGTCAGGGTCTGTGCCCTTGGCTGGAACTGAACCTGGGACCCTTTGGTCCACAGGTCGATGCTCTATCCACTGAGCAAACTGCCTAGTGCAAAATACATTTAATTTTCAAAATTGAGCCACGAACTATTAGAGTGTATACATATTTCTTTGGGACACCCCGTAAAATATAAAACTCAGGTAGTGCACTGAGATTATATATATATATATATATATATACATACACATACATGTATATTGCATATAAATATATATATATATATGATCTACGAAATAGATCCAGAAATATTTACATTCGTGTGAAGCAAAGTAAAAGATTACCATTGTAAATTATATAAATTTTATTTTCTGAGTCTTTTCATTTTAAAATTGTTTATAACAAGGAATAAAATGCAATAACCGTCCCTGAAAATAAGTGGAAATATATTCCCCTCTCTGAGAGCTTAAAATTTCAAACGTTCAGATAATTCAGAGAGTGCAGGGAGCAGAGGCCTCCAGCTGCTGCTCTGAGTGCAGTGGGAGCCCCTGGAGGCTGAGGGGAGGCGTGAAGTGAGGGAGCAGGAACCTTAGGGCTGTGGTGTGGAGCTTAGACTGAGGGGCCCCATGGAATCGGGGCTCAGAGAGGGGGGTCCTGTGTTAATCAGAGTGAGATGCTGGAGGCACAGACAGGCTGTTGCAGGAAGTGTGGACAAGGGGAAGCTTGTGAGTACAGTGGACAGCAGAGCCCAGGACATCCAGGAGGCCAGGGCCAAGGGTGGTACACGTAAGGTTCATACTTTAGGGTGGTTTTCCATGTTGGAGTCAAAGGTGAAGAGACTCCCAAGCAGACATTTCAGAGGAGGCTCTGGGGTCACCAGTGATGGTGGGTACACCGGGTGTCGGCCCTGGGGAGGCAGAGGTCTCATGTGGATTCTCCATCTTCCTCCAGGTCGTCATTTCTACCCACTCCTTCTGGTGTCTCTCTGTCTGCACAACAGCCCACAATGCTGAGGTCACTGGCCTTCCATCTGAATCTCCTCCCCGTCTGCCTCGCCTTGGTCCAGCTGCTCACGCCCTGCTCAGGTAGGGAGCATCTGCATTTATGTACCTGGAGCAGTTACCTCTAATGCCCAGTCAGAACCTTGGACTCCTCCCCACACCTGGGAGGCCCATCCAGACTGTACACCTGTCAGGACTGAGTGCCTGTCTAGGTGTTTCTTACCTCACCCTCCCAGCCTGGGACACCCCCTTACCCCCTGGCCTCCAGCTCCCTCTGATGGAGCACCCCTTTCTGCTCACCAGCTCAGTTTGCTGTGATTGGACCCCCTGAGCCCATCCTGGCCCTGGTGGGTGAAGACACTGAACTGCTCTGTCACCTGTCCCCAATGATGAGTGCTGAGACCATGGACCTGATGTGGGTGCGATCCGGCCTCAGGCAGGCGGTGCGTGCATATGCAGATGGCAAGGAAGAAACAGAGATAGCAGAGTATCAAGGGAGAACGTCGATTTTAAGAGAGGACATCGCTGAGGGGAAGGCTGCTCTGCGGATTCACAATGTCAGAGCCTCTGACAGTGGAACCTACCAGTGTTATTTCCAAGATGCCGATTTCCTTGCAAAAGCCCAGGTGGAGCTGCAGGTTGCAGGTGAGCCTGAGGGTGTTCTGAGCTCCTTCTGTGGGTCCTGGGGACAGAGGCCACGCCCACCTCAGGCACTTCTGCCTTCACACCAGCAGCTGCCTCCCTCCTCCACCTCTGCTTCTCTGGGCCATTGACAGACACCAGTTCTCCTGCAGGAAGGGCTCCTCCTGAGCCAAGTGAAGACGCCCCTCCTGCAGCCTCCAGGGTCTGATAGGGGACTGGGGGAGGGTCCATGGAAGGAGGGCTTTGCTCTGGATCAGATGCTGTCAGGAGGGTGTGGGGTGTAACTGGTCACTCACAGCCAGGACAGGGGATGATTGCTGGTTGCTGTGGTCTGGACACTGTTCATGTTTTATTCTGTGTTCAGACCTGATGACTGAGTGGACTTGTTTTGTCCTGACCCATCACAGGGACAAAGCATCCTTGTCTGATGCTGCTGTTCCATGACATTGTTCATGTCCAACATCATTTCTCTTTCTCAGGACACAACCCTGCCATTCATAGGAAGGAAGGAAGGTGGGGGTGGGAGGTCCTGGCTCTCTCCCTGCAGGGCCTCCTCAGCCAGCTTCAGTCCCTTCCTGAGACCACAGCTCCTCTTAAGAAATCCCTCCCTACAGGTCTGGGTTCTTGCAAGTCTTCAAAAGGCTTTCTCCTACCTCCCTTGGGTTGAGAGTTTAGGGACTGGTGATAACAGCTCACTGTTCCTGGCCCTGGGTCAGCTCTCTTCCATGTAGTTGTTCTCCTTCCACAACCACAAAATAAACTTCCCCTGAGTCCAAGGACCCGAAAAAAGGCTGTAAACTCTAGATTAATGATATCAAGAGTTCACCACGGTGACTTTCATACAAGGAAGAGCTTGGGCAGCAGCAATAGAACGTGCATACATACTCCCCACCACCTGGCAAAGCCTCAAGCTCACACAGGACAGGCAGGATAGATAGGGGACGGGGGCATGACCCGCCCAGATAAGGGGGAATGACTTACATGCTTAGGGCGGGTGAGGGCCAGTTCCAGGAACCAGCACCGGGCAGGGGGAGGGGTCCAAGTGTCTCTGAGGGCATGTGTGGGAAGCAGTCTCTGTTCTGGCCCAGGTCCAGCTGGATCCAGCACGAGGGTCCATGAGGGTCAGGCAGTGTTCACCTCATGGAACAGTCTCCCCACACAGCACACGTGGTAAACAGCTCCTCAGTGAACCCTGCCTGCGTGATCTAGTGGAATGGGCCCCATTCCTGATGGGACCCTCACCAACACAGAGGCCTCCCCATGACTCAGGGTCACTCTTCCTTCCCCAGCCCTGGGCTCTGATCTTCACGTTGAAGTGAAGGGCTAT
This sequence comes from Eptesicus fuscus, assembly GCF_027574615.1. NCBI lineage: Eukaryota > Metazoa > Chordata > Mammalia > Chiroptera > Vespertilionidae > Eptesicus > Eptesicus fuscus. Next base: position 489,613 of record NC_072494.1, on the reverse strand, counting down.
GAGGATGGAGGGATCCGTGTGGAGTGCACATCTGCAGGCTGGTATCCGAAGCCCCACATAGAGTGGAGAGGTGACAGGGGAGAGAGCTTGCCTGCCATGACAGCACCTGTGGCTACAGATGGAGAGGGTCTGTATGCAGCCACGTCATCTGTGATCCTGAAAGGCGGCTCTGGAAAGGGGGTCTCCTGTGTCATCAGAAACCCCCTGCTGAACCAGGAGAAGACAGCCAGGGTCTCCATTGCAGGTGAGTGCCCGGCCCCACACTGTGCTCAACTGTGGCTGCTGGGAGAAGGAGGCCTGACTGTCTGCTGCTGACCTGGGTCTTTGCAGTGAACATAAGGCTCAGAGCAGGGATCTGGGTGTCCTTTGCCCCATGAAGCTGTTTATGTCACCTTTTCTGAGCATCCCAGCTGCCACCCACTGGGACAGGCAATGGGATGGGGAAATGGTAAACGTCAGCAAACACATGACAAAGTGGGGAAAATATGTGCAGACATGTCCTGGAGAAAGGGCTAATCTCCTCAAACATAGAACAGCTCAGTAGAAAAAGGAATGGTTCCCAGAAGGAAATACCTCAGGAAAGGGTATCCTGTTCTCCAAACAGGGAGATGTTTTCACCTGTGAGATTGGCAGCAAACAAAACCATGTCGTTGGTAACACTGATGGCAGGATTGTGGGGAGACAGTCAGTCTTTGATGTTTGTTGCTATTATTTGGTATATTTTTGTATAAATTGACACAGCTTATATCCGGGTGCAGTAGAACAATCTTAATCCAAACTATTTATTTATTGACCCAAACTCCCTGTTCTAGGAATTTATCTGACAGATCAGCTCGGGGTTGTGTGAAATGACTGAAGGACAAAGTTATTTCTTAAAAAAAATATTTTTATTGATTTGAGACAGGAAGGGAGAGGGGGAGAAAGAGAGGAACATCTATGATGTGAGGGAGTCATAGGCAGGCACCTGCATGCCCCACACTGGGGAACAAACTCACAGCTCAGGCATGTGCCTTTGGTCTGAATCAAACCTGGGACCCTTCAGTCCACAGGCAATGTTCTATCCACTGAGCCAAACCAGCGAGCACACAAAGTTATTTCTCAGTGCATCAGTTATAATAACAAAACGTCAGAGACAGTGCAAATGCCACTCATGGGGACTCCTGTGCAGAGGAGGAAATTCTGTACTGTTCTCCACAGTGGCTGCACCAGTCTGCATTCCCACCAGCAGTGCACGAGGGTTCCTTTTTCTCCACGTCCTTGCCAGCACTTGTCATTTGTTGACTTGTTGATAATAGCCATTCTGACAGGTGTGAGATGGTACTGCATTGTTGGTGTGATTTGCATCTCTCTGATGATTAGTGACTTTGAGCAGGTTTTCATATGTCTCTTGGCCTTCCTTCTGTCTTCTTTTGAAAAGTGTCTATTTAGATCAGTTGCCCATTTTTTTATTGGGTTGTTTATCTTCTTTTTGTTAAGCTGCATGAGTTCCCTGTAAATGTTGGAGATTAAACCCTTATTGTTGATATCATTGGCAGATATGTTCTCCCATGCAGTGGGCTTTCTTGTTTTGTTGATGGTTTCCTTTACTGTGCAAAAGCTTTGTATTTTGATGTAGTTCCATTTGTTTATTTTTTATTTAGATTCCATTGCCCTAGGAGCAGTATCAGGGAATCAAATGTTTTTTCTGCATCAATTGATATGATTATGTGATTTTTGTCTCTCAGTTTGTTTATGTGCTGTATCACATTTATTGATTTGTGGAAATTGTACCATACTTGCATCCCCGGAATAAATAAAACTTGGTCATGGTGTATGATCTTTCTAATGTAATGCTGGATCCGATTTGCTAGAATTTTGTTGAGGATTTTAGCATCTATGTTCATTTTGGCCTGTAGTTCTCTCCCCCCCCCCCCTCTCCTATCTCTCTCTCTCTCTCTCTCTCTCTCTCTCTCTCTCTCTCTCTCTCTCGGTGTCTTTATCTGGTTTTGGAATTAGGGTAATGCTGGCTTCATAGGAAGAGTTTGGAAGTGTATATTCCTCTCAAAATTTTTGGATAGTATGAGGAGGATAGATTTTAGTTCTTCTTTGAATGCTTGGTAGAACTCCCCTGTAAAGCCATCTGGACCAGGGCTTTTGTTTGCTGGAAGATTTCTGATCAGTGCTTCAATTTCTTCGGTGGTTACCGGGCTATTCAGGTTATTTTATTCTTCCTGATTGAGTTTTGGGAGCTTGAATTTTTCTAAAAATATGTCCATTTCATCTGGGTTGTCCATTTTGTTGGAGAGTTAGTTGTTCATTGTATTTTTTAATAATCTTTGTATTTCTGTGGGATCGGTTGTAACTTCACCTCTTTTGTTTCTGATTTTGTTTATTTGGGTCCTCTCTCTTTGTTTCTTGGTGAACCTGGCTAGAGGTTCATTAATCTTGTTTCTCCTTTCAAAGAACCAACTGTTGGTTTTGTTGATCTTTTGTATTGTGGGGTTTATTTGTGTGTCTCTATGTCATTTATCTCTGCTCTCATCTTTATTATTTCCTTCCTTTGACTTATGCTGGTCTTTTCTTGTTGCTCTCTTTCTAACTCTTTGAGTTGTAGGGTTAAATAATTTATTACAATTTTTTCTTGTTTTTTGAGGTAGGCCTGTAGAGTTATGAAATTTCCTCTCAAGACTGCTTTTGCTGTGTTCCATAGATTTTGGATTGTTTTGTGTTCATTGTTGTTTGTTGCGATGATGCTTTTTTATTTCTTCTTTGATCTCTTTGGTAACCCAATCATTGTTTAATAGCATGCTATTTAGCCTGCACGTATTTGTTTTTTCATTGTTTTTATTGTAATTGATTTCTAATTTTATAACAGTATGATCTGAGAAGATATTTGATATGATTTCTATCTTCTTGAAGTTGAAGAGACTTTGCCTGTGCCCCAATATGTGGTCTATCTTTGAAAATGACAGGTGTGCACTTGAGAAGAATGTGTATTTTGTGGCTTTGGGGTGAAATGCTCTGAAGATGTCAGTTACTTCCATCTGATCTAGTGAGTCGTTTAAGATTGATGCTTCTTTGCTGATTTTTTGTTTAGAGGATTTATCCAGTGGTGTTAGTGGGGTATTAAAGTTCCCTACTTTGACTGAATTGCTGTCAATCTCCCCCTTGGTATCTTCCAGAAATATTTTAATGTATTTGGATGCTCCTGTATTGGGTGCCTATATGTTTACCAGAGTTATATCTTCTTGTTGTACTGCTCCCTTTAGTATTGTAAAGTGGCCTTCCTTATCTCTTGTTATGGCCTTCACTTTGAGGTCTAATTTGTCAGATCTAAGTATTGCTACCCCACTTTTTTTTTTTTTTCATTTTGACTCATCTGAAAAACCTTTTTCCATCCCTTCACCATCAGTCTGTGTAAGTCCCTTGTTCTGAGGTGGGTCTCCTGTAGACTGCAGATATGTGGGTCATGTTTTCTTATCCATTCAGCTATCCTATGTCTTTTGATTGGGGCATTTAATCCATTTACATTTAAAGTTATTATTGACAGGTACTTGTTTGTCACCATTTTATTCTTCATGCCCGTGTTCCTTCTTCCCTTCCAATTTCTTCTTTTTACAGAAGACCCTTTAGCATTTCTTGCATTGCTGATTTGGTGGTAATAAACTCCCTGAGTTCTTTTTTGTCTGTGAAGCTCCTGATTTCCCCCTCAACTTTGATTGATAGCCTTGCTAGGTATAGAATTCTTGGATTCCTACCCTTCCTTTGCATGACTTTGTATATGTCCTTCCATTCCCTTCTGTCCTGATGTGTTTCTGTTGAGAAATCAGTTGATAGTCTGATGGGAGATCCCTTGTAGGTATTTTTCTGTGTCTCTCTGGCATCCTTTACGATTCTTACTTTGTCGTTGGTGTTTGCCAATTTCATTATAATGTGCCTTGGCATCGGTCTTTTGGGGTTCATTTTGTTTGGGACTCTGTGAGCTTCTTAGACTTCTGTGAGTTTTTTCTTTCCAATATCAGGGAAGTTTTCTGTCATTATTTCTTCAAACAGGTTTTCCTCCCTTTTATGCGGATGTTGTTTCATTTCGTGTTGTCCCAAAGTTCCCTTAGGCTCTCCTCCTATTTTTTAATTTTTTTTTTCTTCTAGTTGATGCTCTGCTTGGGGATTTTTTCCTATCTTGTCTTTAGGTCACTGATGCTGTCCTCCACTTCTTCTAGTCTACTGTTGATGCTTTCTATCATGTTTTTATTCCAGCTATGTTCTTCATTTCTTCTTGGTTCTTCTTCATTTCCTCTTGATTCTTACACATATTGTTGAATTTGTCTTCCATCCTTTTCAGCGTCCTTATGACCATTGCTCTTAAGTCTTTCTCTGACAAATTGCTTGCCTCATTGCATTCACTTCCTTTTCTGGTGATTCCGTCTTTTCTTTTGTATGGGGGCTGTTTGTCTCCCCATGTTTGTTCCTCTCAGCGTGTTTCGTTATGTAGTTCTCTCTCTCCTGCATTGACTTAAAGACACAAAATACAACACAACAAGACACAACACACAGGGCACCAAACACAAATGGATTCACGATACCAATAACCCAGATAAAGTGGACCACCAGAGAAAGGAGAATTAGGGGAGAGAAAAGAGTGCAAAAGGTAAAAATGTAAGAAAGAAAAGAAAGACAAAAGAAGGGGGGGAAATATATGTATGTGGGGAGAAACTCCAAAAACAAAACAGAACAACTAATCCAAAAAATGCAAACAACAAACACCCAAACAACAAACACTGAGATGAATCTGAAGAGGCAGAGCTTATTTCTCTCTCTAGGCACAGGGGTCCTCAAACGTTGTAAACAGGGGGCCAGTTCACTGTCCCTTAGACCGTTGGAGGGCCGGACTATAGTTTAAAAGAAACTATGAACAAATTCCTATGCACACTGCACATATCTTATTTTGAAGTAAAAAACAAAACGGCAAAAACACCTGCATGTGGCCCGCGGGCCGTAGTTTGAGGACGCCTGCCTAGGGGATCTCTGACCTTTCTGTCCACAGATTGCCTCACCAGCTGTGTTTAATTCTCCAATTCTGGTTGGGTGTTATTTGCTGCAGCTGTTTCTTCCTTCTCCTGTGTGAGAAAGTTCAAGACCCATCTGTGTATTTGGCTGCCACCTTTTCTTCCCTGGACAAACTTTTTAGGTGCCCGTGGCCTGGGAGGCTGGAGTCTCTGTGTTCGTGGGTTCGCAGCTGATGGAGCTGGTCCCTGGGCGTTGTGGTTGTAGGGTCCTGGGAGGATCTGAGGTCTCCCTGGTTGAAGGTAAGGCTGGACTTCCGATCACAGCCGTCCTCCCCTTCAAGATAGTGTTGTCTCTGCAGCAGAGCTGGACGCACCAGGAGAGATTCCAGCAGCAGTAGAGGCTGCCCGGCCAGGGGAGCCTGGTCCTCCAGTCCCCGACAGCCCTGTGGAATATAGCTGTCCCCCACACATACAGACACTCCATGCACATCCAGGCACTCTCCTTTCACTCTCTCACTCACATACTATCTTGCAGCCTGCCATCTCATCGGCTGCCATCTTGGATCTCGAAGATAGTTATGTTTTTAAAATGAATAAATCTTGCATGGCACTGCTGTTGTGTTAGGGACTTAAGAAGCATTAATTTAATGTTCTTGCCGATTAGGACACTGGGAATAGAAAGGCTAAGTCATTAGTTCAAGGTCATAGAGCTGCTCAGCAGAAGACCCGGAATATGAACCCAGCCCTCCAGCCCCAAAAGTCACCTTCTGACTGATGAGACATGATAAAGGGGGGAGGAGGGTGTGAGTGGAGAAGATACTCCAATGACTTTGTATGTACTTTATATTCGAACTATTCCCATATGAGAGCCAGACATTAGAACACTAGTCTACATGACGGGTAGAGTTTGGGGCACTTTGGGAAGAGAAATATCACTTCCCAAGAGACCCCAGTGACCCCTTCAGGCCAGTGGCTGAGGCTTTCCCTCTGCAGATCGCGTCTTCTCCAGAACGAAGCTCTGGCAGGTGGCCATGGGGGTGACCATTCCGATTCTGCTGGGGCTCCTAGTGGGGGCGGCGTTCTCATGGTGGCGACAGCAGAAGAGAATCCAGGCCTTGAGGCAGTGGGAGCGAAGCGCCAAAGGTGAGGCCTGGTTGCAGGTGGGTGGGACCTCCCCGCCCCCGGCCCCCCACCCACCACGCTCGTCCCCCTTTCTGTCCCCATGACAGCACCTTCTCTTTCTGCTTATTTTCAGAGACACTACAGAAAGAGCTCAGTAAGTCCCGATCCCCCTGCCAGGAGGGTTCTGGGGTCCCTGGTTACCCGCCTCACCGACCCCTCCCTTTTCCCCTGCAGAGAGAAGGAAGAAGAAGTACCTGGCTGGTGAGTACCTGGACCCACATCTGAGACTCTCTGCTGGGATCTGTCCAGCCCCTTCCTCACCCCTGACTGCCCAGGGGAAGGAATGAGGATGCTGATGGGGAGGTCGGGCAGGGTTTCCTCCCTGGAGAAAGGGGTCAGGCTCTCTCCACCAGGCTGCTCACACTCAGATGTCCAGGGAACCCCAGAAAGGAAAGGGGGAGACGGACTCAGGATGGGAGGTCCTCCCTCCCTGGCTGCTCTACAGGATCTATAAGCTGTTGAGAGGAAACCGGAAGGAGAGAGAACATTCTCTTCAAGAGGAGGGGCTGGTGTCAGTTGTCTCAGATTTATCATAACTGCGCAAAAGCAGTGTCTGAAATTCTCTCATGAAGTCGCCCAATTCTTTTTGGAAATAGGCAGGAAAACATGCAGATTGAGGTGGATGGGTTCTAGCACACACATGCATACACGTATGCACACGGCAAGCCTAGCCAGGTACAGGAGTAAGACAGGCACCTCGGATGCTAGGGGCATGGGATCCATGACCCCAGTGGGTACCTGGCCCACGGACAGCACCGCACCCTGTGTATAGTAGGATTCTCCTTCTCCCTTAGAGGAAGGCTTCTCATTGCCACACCCCAATGGCCAGCATCACTGCAATTGATGGTCATTATTAAGGAACAGAAGGGGGACTTTCACACAAGCCCTGTGAAGCTGAGGCAGATCTGACCATAGACCCGGCTCCTCAGTGACTAAGTGGCTCATGGGAGGAGCACAGGGTGGACATGCTGGGCACAGGGATGGTTCTCAGGTTGGCATGTCAGAGATGGATGGCACAGAATTTCATCACGCTACTCAGAATGTTGTGCAATTTAAAACTTATGAATTGCTTATTTCTGGAATTTTCCATTTAATATTTTCCAACTGTGGTTGACAGAGGGTAACTGAAACTTCAGGAAGGGAGACGATGGTTAAAGGTGACTGCTGTTCAGACACGTACAGGACAGACCTGCAGGTGCAGCTGGGAAAGCCCCACTTGTGCTTGTAGGCCATTAGGTGCAGGTGACCTTAAAGAGGAGGGAGAGCAGGGAACTGAACAGGCAGAGGGAGGGAGGTGGGGGTCAGCAGGGAGAGAGAGGAAAGGACTCAGAAAGGACAGGTGAGGTGACTGCTGTCTTCCTTTGCGGGTGACAGGGCTCAGGCCTATCCTGGTGAGTGACTCGTGCTCTCTGGTCCTGGCACCTGTGTACAAAGCCCTTCAACCCTTTCTGTGCTGGTGAGGGATCCTCAGACCCTGCTCAGAGCTCATGTTCTGGGAGGACCACCCTGCCTTTCCTGACCCCCAGAGAGGACCTTCCAGCTCCAGCGTCCCCTCACCTGCTGCCACACACGCCCACTCCTGGGCAAAGCCTGGCTCTGTCACCCACAGCCCCAATGTGATGGAGGGAAGCCCACATTCTGAGAGCTTTCATGCCTCATCCTCAGAGCTGTGGGGGAAGGAAACTAGATATTGGTGGGAAGGAGAGGGAAGAGACTCAGTGAGGAGAATGGTGAGGGGAGGGAGAGAAGAGAATGATGAGCTTTCCTGGATGGCCCTTTACCAACCTGGTGAGTGAATGACTGTGTGTTCCCAGGGAGAACAACAGAGGGGCCTGGCTCCCTTTTTCTTATCCAGCTATTGATTGGGGGACATTGGAGTCTGTGGCATGATGTCCCCACAGTGTGCCCATCTGCTGCCAAGAGAGCCAGGGACAGCTGCTGCCCCTGGCTTCCCCAGGTCTGTGTGGGAAGGAGGAGGCATGAGGGGTAGAACTGGGGGCAGGGGCTGGTGGGAGAGGGAAGAGGTGACCTGGCCCAGCTGCTGTCCCTCTGGCCCTGAGCCTCCTCAAGGTGTGCTGTGTCTCTGAGTCCCTTTGAGATAATGGTGGTCAATCCTACTTATGTGAGGTCGGAGGTAAGACTAGACTAAGTGATGAGTGTGTGTTCATCGAAACTCCTAGAGGGAAGTGATGGTGTGTTCGTGATGGGTGTGTGTCTGACAGTAATGACCACAGTGAGGAGAAGGTTCATAAAAACCTAAAAACAATGTAGGCTACTCCTTATATTATGAAAGACCATATTATAGATTCATTTACTCACAGGGGCATGGGGTTGGAGCCACTTAGTCACTGTGTGTTAGTCTGCACAGACTATTCACCACTAACGGATCTGTTACAGTACATCTTTAACACATAACTCAGGTACTAATGATTGACAGGACAAAGGGACAAGGAGTGTGGCAGCTCCCCATCCCTCCTGTGGTCTTGTGGTGGGTGGTTCTTTATAATCGATACCATCACGTTTGGTGTTGACCTCCACTGTCATGTCATTCTAGTGTTACTAACAAAACTGTTCATGGCTACATTTTAAGGAATATACATCATCATCACCCTGAAGGCTTTGGTGTGCCTGCTAAGAACAGTGAGGTTGGTCAAAGGTTACAGCATGAAAAGATGAAAGAAATCAGAGACACAGAGTTGGGTTGGGTTGATTCTGCCATATCTACCCAGTGATTACAGAGGGTTTAGGGAAGGACCTACTTCCAGAGACAGGGGTATTGTAAGAGAAAGCACAAGGATGAGCAGTGCCCCAGGCTCACAACAGTGGGAGCTGTCACCACCCCCAGGCCCAAGGCAGAGGGATGGGGAGCAGTCACTGGAGCCCTGAGGAGGCTGGGGCTCAGGGAGAGGCTCCCTGAGAGAAGGCGTGCTCTGTTGGAGCATCTCCATCACTGGAAGTGGGGAGGATGGGGCTGTGCCTCTCTTTCCCTCACTCCAGTCTTCAGCCAGTACCTGCCCTTGGCCAAAGCCAGCAGGTGACCAGAGGCAGGGAGCCCAGTGATGCTGCCCAAGGAGGACGGATTCCTGGGCAAAGAGGGAGGGGCAGGTGTGAGTGAAGATCACATAGAGCCCAGCACGGCCCCAGCACAGCAGAGACCTGGTCACTATGATCACACTAGATGCTTCCTCAATGCCTGGGTTTCGCTAAATATAGCTCACATTCTGTGTTATTTCACCCTAAAGATTAGTATTTTTATTCCCATTTTACAGATATCACATTGAGACCTGTGACATTACATAGCGCGTGTGTGTGTGTGTGTGTGTGTGTGAGTGTGTGTGTGAGTGTGAGTGTGAGTGTGTGTGTGTGAGTGTGTGTGTGTGAGTTTGTGAGTGTGAGTGTGAGTGTGTGTGAAAGACACCGTGCAGAAAAGGAAGTCGTCCAGCTCAGGAGGGTAGAGCAGGGGCTGGGGCCCTTGGAATCCATGTGACTCTGCAGCACAGGTGGGCACAGTCCTTCTGGGGAGGAAACAGGAGGAAGATAGAAGGAAGGTGCCACTTGAGAGGGCGGGTTAGGCAGACCCCAGCCCTCCTCACCCTCCCTTCCTCACTGAACACCAGGCCCTGTGGTTTCTCTTGGCTTTGCTGAGGGTCACACTCAGGGCAGCTGGGACCCCAGGCTCTGGGCTCAGGTCTCACCAGCCAGACCCAAGCCTTGGAGCCTGAGGCTCTCAGGTCCGGAAACCATGGCTGACCCCACACCATTGGAACTCTCTGCAGCGGACGTGATTCTGGATCCAGACACTGCGCACCCCAACCTCCTTATTTCTGAGGACCAGAGGAGCCTGACCTATAGAGAAGCAAGGCAGAGCCTGCCAGACAACCCCAAGAGATTTCTGTATTGGGACTGTGTGCTGGGCCGTGAGAGCTTCTCATCAGGCAGACACTTCTGGGAGGTGGATGTGGGGGACAGGAAACAGTGGCAATTTGGGGTGTGTAGGGAGAACGTGGAGAGAAAAAAATATGTTAAAATAACACCCCAGAATGGATTCTGGACAATAGGACTGTTCAAAGGGCATGACTTCCACGCTCAAACAGATCCCTGGACCAAACTTACAATTGCCAACCCTCCTAAAAGAGTGGGGGTCTTCCTGGACTATGAGAGGCGGGAGGTCTCCTTCTATGATGCCATCGATGGAGTCCACATCTTCACCTTCTCAGATGCTTCCTTCTCTGGGCCTCTGGGGCCTGTTTTCAGGGTTTCCATAGTGGAGCCCACTGCCTTGACCATTTGCCCAGCTCTAAAAGGAGTGGGGAGTTCCCCTGTGTCTGACCCACTGCCTGGCCCTTCCCTGGAGACCTGAGTGACCTCAGGCTCAGCTGATGGCAATGGGGACCCTCAGGCAGAAGTTCAGTCTTTGCTTCCCCCTGCCTAGCCCTGAGCCGAGGGCCTGCTTAACAGCAAAACCTCAAGCAGGAACATAATTGCTAAAAGCTCACTGAGTGAAGCACTTTACTAGTTATCTTTCAACGTTTCCACATGACAGATGAGGAGATCTGGGTGCAGGAAGTTAACTTTCCAAAGTGACTCAGCTCCCTTCCTGCAAACATAGCTCACACTCACGGATAACATAGAATGTGGTGGGTGCTGGGCTAAAGGCTTCAGGTGACTTTCACTCACCAATCCTCACAGCACCCCTGTGAGGGGGCCTCATTGAACATGTGGAAAGGGAGGCAGGGCCCAGGGAAGTGACATGTAATTCATGCAGGAAGCAGTGCTGCTGGGAGGTGTTTGACCTCTGACCCTCCCTCTACCTCCGGTCTGTTCCTTTGCAGCCAGTGTTCCTGTTGGTCATGGTCATGGGCAGCCTGAGGTTCCCTCTCTGGGCCCCAGGGTGAAGGTCACTGTAGGTGACTAGGAAGGCCACACCCACCTGGTTCCTTCAAGGGGGACTGTCAGAGCCATGGCCCACTGCTCCATTGGCTGGCTGTCCATGATGACGTCGTCCACAGAACGAATTCACAGTGACCACATCACCCGGGGCTGAGAAGGGACTAGAGGCCACACTCCTCACCAGCTTGTGACCTGTGACCATGCAGCCCAACCAACCCTCCAGCTTCATCCCTGAAGCTCACGTGTGAGGCATGAATTAGGGGGAAGGGAGCCAGGTGAACTGCAGTGGACTTTTTCTCACACTGTAGCCCCATCTCCAGGAAAGGGACACTCCACGCTGAGCATGCGTTGATGTTCCTGGAGGTTCCTTTAACTGTTGGGTCCTGGGGAAGAGCTACTCCATCACCATGACTGTGATTGGTCACCACTGTGTCCCCTCCTCCCGTCAGGTGGTTGTCAGGTTACATTTGTTAAATAAATTGGTTAATAATCTTCACTCTGCAAATGAATGTCTTCTATATATTCACCCCCACAGTTTATTCCCAGTTACACAGTTCCAACCTTGCCACATTTTCACAAAATCCTCATTGTATTAGCTGTGCATGCTGCTGTAATAAAAATCACAAATTTCATGACCTAATGTTTGCCGTGGCAGCACAGCCAAGGGTTCGGCGAGCCTGAGGGAGGGCCGGTGAAGGATGAAGAAAAGACAGACAAAGAGAATACGCTGGGCCTAGGTGGGTCTTCTGTGCCTGGCTGAGACCACAGAAAAAGATCCGGACGGCAAGCTGAGCCTTTATTTTATAGTCGGAGGTAAACAAGGTAGTGGTCACCATAGTTGCAATGTTCTTGTGAGTTTCACTTGCTTTGACAGCACTTGCTACACCTCCCACAGCCCATTAGTTACCCAGGAAAGATCTAGGGAGCAGTCACAAGATCAAGCTTAATTATGCTAAGAGGGCTGTGCCCTCTAAGCGGGGACTTATTTGTGGCTTTGCCAGCAGGTCAGTCTGAGGCTTACCCCTATAACTGCTCCCTACACTAATGCAGCACAGATTCCTTCCTTCACATTTCTGTTGGGAGAACCCAGCGTGGCCATGGCCAGGCTGACATCCAGGTGCCTGCAGGCTGGGCTCCTTTCGGGAGGGTCTAGGGAACAGTCTGTTTCTTGCTAATTGAGTTCCCTGCAGTGGTGGGACCGAGGGTGCCATTCCTTGCTGGGGTTCAGAAGAAGCTGGGAACCCTCCAGCCTGGGAGCATCCGGAGTTTTTTCCCAGGAGGCAGATGTGAGGTACAATTCAGGTGAAGGGAATGGGGCTCAGAGTCCCTGTCGTGGAATAACTGCTGGTGGGACTGATGCTCGTGTGCTGACTGCAGTGTCGAACTTAGTCAGAAGGTCGTGGAGGCCTCCAGAGGCACAGGTGGGGAATGTTATGAAATGTTCCGTGGGAAGAGTATTCTAGAAGAAATGTACACAGTGGCTCAATGGGGTCCGTGGGGCCCAGGAAGGGAGCATCGGGTGGGTGTGGGGTGCTGTGCCCACCAGACCATCACCTGGCAGGCAGAGCCTTTGCTGGCTGCCATGGTCCGTTCACCGCCTCCTGAGAGAGAAAGGGCTTTGGCCTGTCACTCAGTCTCCCAAGGACTCTCACTGAACGTTTTCTGAATGAGTCACAAGTATCCATAACAACTGCTGTCTGGCTCTGTTCTTTACCCCACAGCCCCTCCTGGTGTCCCCCAATATCTTCCCTGCCCCACAAGTCTAGCAACTTGAATGAAATTCTTTGGCTTTGGGAAGAGGGTACTTACATTCACCTCAACACATGCCTGCCCCAACCCCAGTCACACACACACACACACACACACACACACACACACACACGCACGCACACACACACACACACGCACACACTACCGTTTCCTCTGAAAAGAGAAAAAGGAAATAAAAAGGCCAGATAATCTCAAAAGGTTATTAACTGTGCATTTTTCATGCTGAAGCAACTTATTTGTATTCTACCTAGAAATTAGTCAGCACTAGACTTGGCCCAGGGATCTAGAAATGTTTTCTCTGTCCAGGGCCGGTGTTAATATTTTGGCTGTGCGGACCACGGGTCTCCTCCACAGCCCCTCTTGTAGCACAATCCTAGATGGAAGGGTTGGCTGCTTCTGGTAAACCCTATGTACGGGCTGACATTTGAATTTCATAGAATTGGGACGTGTCGCCCAATAAGCTTTAGTTTCCCTGTGTCTCTAGAACAGGCAAGACCAGTAGGAGGAGGGCTGCAGAGTGCCACTGCCTCCTAACCTCAGGACTTTTTGTTCACTGAGAAATCTCTATTGTTTAAGCCAGGGGTCCTCAAACTTTTTAAACAGGGGGCCAGTTCACTGTCCCTCAGACCACTGGAGGGCCGGACTATAGTTTAAAAATAACTATGAACAAATTCCTATGCACACTGCACATATCTTATTTTGAAGTAAAAAAACAAAACGGCAAAAACACCCACATGTGGCCTGCAGGCCGTAGTTTGAGGACGCCTGGTTTAAGCCAATAACACATTCTGACAGGACACCTCAGGGTGGTGGTTGGAGAGCTGAGGCCTTCAGAGCCTCAAGCCCATTCTCCCACACCTACCACCCTCATCAACGTCAGTCTTCTCTCTCTCCCTCACGCGTGGGTAGTTAAAATATGAAGTGAAACAGCTCAGAGATGAGGCTTTCCAGGGGCGATGGTATCACAGCCGAGTTAAATCAAGAGAGGCCCTTCTCACAGACCACCTAGTGGGATTCCCATCATCTGCGGCATTTAGCAAGAACACAGGGCTGACCCAGTATCTTCTTCATGAGAAATGGGAGAACCACGTGAGAATGAAGGTGGAGACAAACCAGGAAATGCCAAGACTGCCAGCAAACCCCCCACACTAGGGCAGATGCTGGACCACCCTGTGGGGATCTGAGCTCAAGCTGAGAAGACAATGCTCTGCGGCTGAAGCCGCCCCGTTGGTGGCACTTTGTGCAGCGAGACAGACCTAGGGAACCTCCATGCAGCTGTACAGCAGCTGCCATGGGTGCGAGGTTTGGAGTGATCCATACAGAGATGGGGAGGGACGGGCAAGAACCCTTAGCCCACATATTTATCCTTCTGCAATAGAAAACTCTCTGGGTTGCCTCATGCTCAGATAAAGGGTTCTTAAACATTAACACGAAGAGAAGTACATTGTTCTCTTTCAAACGTATTTAACAATCCATGTCAAAAACTATAACATGTAGGTAAATGTTTGAGGATCCAACTCCTGTCTTTGGACAACAAAAGCAGAGCCCCACAGGACTTGGGGCCTAATGTTTAAGCCATAAGACAACCGTCATGGAGCAGTTCTTCTCCACCTGCAGGTCCTGGGCCATTGATGGTGCATGAAATCAATCTATTACGTACAGACCAAACTTAAATACACACGAATGGAACTATGAGAGCATACAGTATATATAAGTTGAAGTGTATGTCCTGAGTTACAAAATGAACAATATTTCATATTGTGGATCACAGAGGAATGAAAAGATTTAAGATTTTATTAAACAAAGATCAGGGGACCAGGCTGGAGGACCTGGTGGAGGGAGAGGTGGCTCCTTGCCCAGGCGCACGGGGTGCAGTGATGTGCTTTGGCCACTAGGGGAGGGGAGGTCTGAGGATTATCATCTGAGAAGCTAGAGGAAGAGGTGTGAGGGGAGAAGGGAGAGCTGACAGGAACCAGAAAAGGGGGAGGAGAGAGAGAAGGAGATGGAGGAGAGGAGGGAGAAACGAAGCACCTGTCCTGTAGCTCCTGGTCCCAGAATTAAGAGACCCATGGAACTGATCAGAACCCAACCTGCAGACTGGAGTCCAACACCATTCAGCCAATCACAGGCAAGCCCACCCAGCCCAGCTACACCCAGTTGCCCCCTATAGACCCATGAAGGAGAAAAACAATCCTATGTAATAAATAGGTAATATGCAAATTGACCCTCATGCCCTCACATCATCACAAGATGGCCACCCCCACATTGTCACAAGATGTCCACCTAAATGTCATCACAAGATGGCCACCCCCATGTAGTCAAAAGTTGGCCACCCCTATGTCATCACAAGATGACCGCCACAAGATGACCATCCTCATGTTGTTACAAGATGGCTGCCCACACACTGTCACAAGATGGCCTACAGGGGAGGGCAATTGAGGGTGACCAGGCCTGAGGGGAGGGGAGTTGGGGTGATCAGAATGGCAAGGGAGGGCAGTTGGGGGCTATCAGGCCAGCAGGGGAGGGCAGTTGGGGGCATTTGGGCTTGCAGAGGAGCACTGAGGTGTCAATCAGGCCAGCAGGGGAGCGGTTAGAGGGTGATCAGGCTGGCAGATAGAAGCAGTTAGGGGCAATCAGGCAGGCGAGTGGTTAGGAACCAGCAGTCTCAGATTGTGAGAGGGTTGTCTGACTGTCGCTTTAGGCCTGATCCCTGTGGACATCACCCAGGGGTCCCAGATTGGAGAGGGTGCAGGCTGGGCTGAGGGACACCCCCTCCAGTGCATGAATTTCATGCACTGGGCCTCTAATGTTGATATAATCTCCTGAGATGTTCGCTGTTTGTTTTGAGGTCTGCTGGCTGTTTTGAGGCATGATTGCAATCGAATCCTGTGTAATACACATACACCTGTTGCCCCATAACAAGCTAGTCATTCGTATTAATAACAGGGAAGGAGCAAAGGGGAAGCCAGACATAGTAACCAAGGTCATCTGGGCAGCCCCACCAGGAAGCTGCAACTTGACACTCCCCAGGGACCAGACTATTCCCTGGAAATCACTGGGGGAAGGGCTCCAAAAAGGGAAGATGGGCACATGTGCAGTGAAGACAGGGTGATGGAGGAAAGGGGCTCGCCTGTCAGTCTAACCTGGGAACAGAGATCATTGGCTAAAAGGGTGCACCCCAATGCAAGCCGCTGAAAATTAGTGAATACACAGTCACCAAAGAATTCTCTCTCTCTTGTTGCTCTTGCTTGCTCTCCTGTTTCTCCCTTGCAAGTGACCCGTGTTAGCCCACCATGCAGCCCCCACACACAATGGGCTGCAGCTGGGAACACAAGCTCACCCAGCCAGATACTGGAAGGACTGTGCAAATATGGAGCAAAAAGTGGGCAATGGCTGCAATCCTGGTTCTGCTGAGGACAAAATGGGACTTTTTCCTGGCAGGATGGAGGGAGATGGGGCCTTGGAAACTAGGGCTTTAATTACACAGAATAAAGCTTTCCCCAGTACCTCATCCCCCTGTGGGGCCTCAGGAAATGTTTGTTCCCCGGGCACCCCGAGTTCCACTTCCACCAGCAACAGATGGAGACACGTAGAGCACCCCACTGATCACACACCCAGTACACAATAAGGTTATTATCATTATTATTATTTTTTACATAATGTACTTCCAAAGAGGGTCTTTGCACTTTTTTTTTTTTGTCCTAAGCAAGCATTCTTTCCCCCACCCTCTCTTCCAGATCAGAGACTCAGCTGTAATGAAGACCTATCAGGTGCCTTGTTCTGTGGTTTCCAGCTGGGAGTGCCTAGGGTACGTGGAGGGAGTTGATAAAAAGCCATGGCCCTGGGGATCCTCAGGAGAGAGACTCAGAGCCTGCAGGGCGTTCCTCACCCAGAGGAGTGTGAAGCTGTGAGGGCACAGTGCGGGTACCACTCAGAGCAAGGTAAGGCCTGAACTGGGAAATCTGTGGGAGGGAGACAACCTGAATCAGTGAGCCTCACGTCTGCATAGCAAAGACCTCTTACAGTGTCTCCTGCTTCTCCCTGGGAATGTGTTCTAAGAGATTCCCAAAGACAGGTTGATACCGAGCCCAGGTTTGGCTGCCTGCCGCTTGAAAGCCCATAATGGAGAGACTGGGGCTGGTGGAAGGAAAGTAGGTTCGTGCTAAAACCCGCAGCCTGAGAAGATGGTAGACTCATGTTGCAAAGACCATCTTAACAACTGGACATGGGCAGGGGTTTACTAAGGAGGGAGAAAGACGTGGTGGGTGGGGAACCAGAAGAAAGGGAACAAAAGGAGGAGGTTGAGAGTTCTCCATTGAGGGGACTAAGTGGAAGCCAACACAGTGTGTTCAGATTCCTGGTTGAAGGTCAGCAAACCTCCTGGAGCAGGAATGTCTGAAGGTTGGAGTCTGCTCCTTTTGAAGTTAGTTGCTAGAATTCTGAAGCAAACAGGTGGTTTATGTGCAGCCACATACCAGTGAGAGGACATCATTTACAGAAATAATGTTAAAAGGACGGCGGGGTAGATTATGAGGTGTGTGTCTTAAAGATGCAGAGGTAACGATGTTCGTTACAGAATTATTTGTAATATAAAGAAATCTGCAACAACTTACATGTACAACAGTTGGAGAATGGATAAACAGCACGTTGTCTGACAGTCGAGGGGTTTCCATCCATAAGTCTGTTGGCCATCTGTACCTCCTCTTTGGAGAAATGCCTATTCATGTCCTTTAACCGTTTTTAAACTCGAATTATGTGGTTTGTTGGTGTTAAGTTGTAAGAGTTCTTTACAAATGTAGGATATTAATCCTGTATGGGACGTATCATTGGGAAATATGTTCTTCTATTCAGTCTTTTCGTTTTATTGATGGTTTCCTTTGTTGCGCAAAACCTTTTTAGTTTGATATGATCCCATGTTTATTTTTCTTTGGTTGCCCTTGCCCAAGGAAATGTGTCTAAAAGGACATTACTAAGAGCAATGTCAGAGAATTCACTGCCCATGTTTCCTTCTAGTTTTATCGTTTCGGGTCTCACATTTATATCCTTAATCCATTTTGTGTTTATTCTTGTATAAGGTGTAAGAAAGTGATCCAGTTACATTTTTTTGCCTGTATCTGTCCAGTTTTCCTGACATCATTTTGAAGAGACTGTCTTTACCCTGTCATATATATTTTTGCCTCTTTTGTCACAGCGTAATTGGCCATACGAGTGAGAGTTCATTTCTAGGCTTTCAGTTTTGTTCCATTGAACTATGTGTCTGTTTTCATGTCAGTACCATGCTGCTTTTATCCATGTATCTGTGTAGTATAGTTTACATCAGGGAGGGTGATACCCCCAGCTTTGTTCCTTCTCAAGGTTTCTTTGCTTATTTGGGGTCTTTTGTGGTTCCATATAAATTTTAAAATTTGTTGTTCTACTTCTGAGAACAAGGCTATCGGTGTTTTAATAGGGATTGCATTGAAACTCTATGATGCTTTAGGCAGTAAGGACATTTTAACAATATTAATCCTTCCAACCCATGAGCACGGTATAGCCTATCCTTCCATTAATTTGTATCCTCTTCAATTTCTGTCTTCAATGTCTTATAGCTTTCAGACTATAGGTCTGTCACCTCTTTGGTTAAATTCATTCCTAGGTATTTATGCTTTGTGGGTAAACTTGTAAATGAGGTTTTTTTAAATTTTCTCCTTCTCATTATACATTATTGCTGTATAGAAATGCAACAGGTTTCTGATTTTCTATCTTGCAACCTTACTGAACTCATTGATTGGTTTTAATGGTTTTCTTTGGTGGAGTCCTCAGGTTTTCTATATATTGTATCACGTCCTCTGCAAATAGTGAGGGTTTTACTTCTTCCTTTCTGATTTGTATGCTTTTAATTCCTTTGTCTTGTGTGACTGCGGTGGCCAGGACTTCCAGTACTGTGGGAGCACAAGGGGTGAGAGTGGGCGTCCTTGTCTTCTTCCTGACCTCACAGGAAGGGCTTTCAGCTGTTCACCACTGAGTATTATCTGAGCTGTAGTTTAGGAATCATGTGTTTAATAAAGAGATTTGTTTATAATTATAACAAACATGGATCCAATCTGGGTATTCAAATTTTCTACATTTTGTTATTGCAGGTTTTACTATGATGAGCAGAATTAAACATAAACCATTTTGTTAATGCCTGGTTTTCCTTTCCTTTAAGAGTAATTTCTGTAAGTGGAATTTGTGGGTCAAAGAATAAAACATTCTTAAGGCATCTGATCTATATCCCCAAGATGTATACATACCCTTCGAATAATTATCAAGGCAGTGTTTATTACCATATATTAAATTTTCTTTTTTTACTCTTCACGGGAGGATTTTTTTTTTCATTTGTTTTTAGGGAGAGTGGAAGACAGAGAGAAAGACAGAAACATCAATGTGAGAGAAAGACATCGATTGTTTGCCTCCTGCACGTGCCTGGACCTGGGCCCAGACTGGGGAGTAGCCTGCAATCAGGGTATGTGCCCTTGACTGAATTGAACCTGGGACCCTTCAGACCATAGGTCAATGCTCTATCCACTGAGCAAAACTGGCTAGGGCAAAATACATGTAATTTTCAAACTTGAGCTATCAACTGTTAAAGTGTATACATATTTCTTTGGGACACCCTGTAAAATATATAACCCAGGTAATACACTGAAATATCATATATAATAAAAGCCTAATATGCTAAGTGTCCAGTCATCCATTCAACCAATCAAAGCATCATATGCTAATGACATGTTAAGGCCGCTCAACTGCTCACAATGACATGCACTGACTACCAGGGTGCAGACAGACCAGTCACTATGACGTGTCCTGACCACCAGGGGGCAGATGCTCTGAGTGGTAGGTTAGCTTGCTGCTGAGGTCTGGCCTATCTGGATTAATGAGACATCCTAGACATGCCCTGGAGCCCTCCCAGGGTACCTCCCCAGCTGGCTAACTTCCTGCATCCCTCCCTGGCCCCAGTCGTACACTGGTGGGGTCCCTTAGCCTGGCCTGTGCCCTCTTGCAATCCGGGACCCCTCAGGGAATGTCAGAGAGTCTATTTCAGCCCGATCCCGTAGGCCAGGCCTAGGGACCCCGATGGTGCCTGAATTCATGCACCGGGCCTATATATATATATATATTATTATAATATATATATATATGCTCCAAAATAGATCCAGAAATATTTACATTAATATGAAGCAAAGTATAGGATTACCACTGTAAATTATATATATTTTATTTTTCTGAGTCTTCATTTTAAAGTTGTTTATAAAAGGAATAAAATGCAATAATCATCCCTGAAAATAAGTGGAAATATATTCCCCTCTCTGAGATCTTAAAATTTCAAACGTTCAGATAATTCAGAGAGTGCAGGGAGCAGAGGCCTCCAGCTGCTGCTCTGAGTGCAGTGGGAGCCCCTGGAGGCTGAGGGGAGGCGTGAAGTGAGGGAGCAGGAACCTTAGGGCTGTGGTGTGGAGCTTAGACTGAGGGGCCCCATGGAATCGGAGCTCAGAGAGGGGGATCCTGTGTTAATCAGAGTGAGATGCTGGAGGCACGGACAGGCTGTTGCAGGAAGTGTGGACAAGGGGAAGCTTGTGAGTACAGTGGACAACAGAGTCCAGGATATCCAGGAGGCCAGGGCCAAGGGTGGTACACGTAAGGTTCATACTTTAGGGTGTTTTCCATGTTGGAGTCAAATATGAAGAGACTCCCAAGTAGACATTTGAGAGGAGGCTCTGGGGTCACTAGTGATGTTGGGTACACCGGGAGTCGGCCCTGGGGAGGCAGAGGTCTCATGTGGATTCTCCATCTTCCTCCAGGTCATCATTTCTACCCACTCCTTCTGGTGTCTCCCTGTCTGCACAACAGCCCACAATGGTGAGGTCCCTGGCCTTCCATCTGCACCTCCTCCCCGTCTGCCTCGCCTTGGTCCAGCTGCTCACGCCCTGCTCAGGTAGGGAGCATCTGCATTTATGGCCTGGAGCGGTTACCTCTAATGCCCAGTCAGAACCTTGGACTCCTCCCCACACCTGGAAGGCCCATCCAAACTGTGCACCTGTCAGAACTGAGTGCCTGTCTAGGTGTTTCTTACCTCACCCTCCCAGCCTGGGACACCCCCTTACCCTCTGGCCTCCAGCTCCCTCTGATGGAGCACCCTTTTCTGCTCACCAGCTCAGTTTGCTGTGATTGGACCCCGTGAGCCCATCCTGGCCATGGTGGGTGAAGTCGCTGAGCTGCCCTGTCACCTGTCCCCAATGATGAGCGCTGAGACCATGGAGCTGATGTGGGTGCGATCTGGCCTCAGGCAGGCGGTGTGTGCATATGCAGATGGCTTGGAAGAAACAGAGATGGCAGAATATCGAGGCAGAACTTCGATTTTAAGAGAGGACATTGCTGAGGGGAAGGCTGCTCTGCGGATTCACAAAGTCAGAGCCTCTGACAGTGGAACCTACCAGTGTTATTTCCAAGATGGCGATTTCCTTGCAAAAGCCCTGGTGGAGCTGAAGGTTACAGGTGAGCCTGAGGTTGTTCTGAGCTCCTTCTTCTGTGGGGTCTGTAGACACAGGCCACGCCCACCTCACAGACTTCTGCTCGCAGCAGTGGGTCCAGGGAGGCTGAGCTGCAGGGGCATCACCTGTGCTGCCATGTCCTCCAACCAAGATCACTCCTGCAGTGGAACAAGTTGAGTTTAAAACTAATTGCAGTGAGGAGAACACACAGGTGTGGAACCATGGGGTGTCCCCATGAGGGGGTGTCAGGGAGACTTGGTATAACGTTTGAGCTGATTGGGGACTAGGGGAGGGTTTATGGAAGGAGGGCTTTGCTCTGGATCAGATGCTGTCAGGAGGGTGTGGGGTGTAACTGGTCACTCACAGCCAGGACAGGGATGATTGCTCACTGCTGTGGTCTGGACACTGTTCATGTTTTATTCTGTGTTCAGACCTGATGACTGAGTGGTCTTGTTTTTTCCTGACCCATCACAGGGACAAAGCACCCTTGTCTGATGCTGCTGTTCCATGACATTGTTCATGTCCAACATCATTTCTCTTTCTCGGGGCACAACCCTGCCTTGCCCAGGAAGGAAAAAAGGTGGGGGTGGGAGGTCCTGGCTATCTCCCTGCAGGTCCTGGCTTTCTCCCTCCTCAGTCAGTTACTGCTCCTTCCTGAGACCACAGCTCCTCTTAGGAATTCCCTCCCTACAGGACTGGGTTCTTGCAAGTCTTCAAAAGGCTTTCTCCCACCTCCTCATCCCGCCTTTGGGTTAAGAGTTTAGGGACTGGTGGTAACAGCTCACTGTTCCTGGCCCTGGGTCAGCTCTCTCTCATGGAGTCTTTCCCCTTCCACAACCACAAAAAAAAAAAAAAAATTCCCTGAGTCCAAAGACCCGAAAAAGAGGCTGTGAACTCTAGATTAATGATATCAAGAGTTCACCACGGTGACTTTCTTACCAGGAACAGTGTGGGCGGCAAAAATAGAAAGTGCATATCCTCCCCAACATCTGGCAAAGCCTCAAGCTCACACAGGACATGCAGGAGAGATAGGGGTCAGGGGCATGACCCGCCCAGATATGGGGGAATGACTTACATGCTTAGGCGAGTGAGGGCCAGTTCCAGGAACCAGCACCGGGCAGGG
This sequence comes from Eptesicus fuscus, assembly GCF_027574615.1. Lineage (NCBI taxonomy): Eukaryota > Metazoa > Chordata > Mammalia > Chiroptera > Vespertilionidae > Eptesicus > Eptesicus fuscus. The sequence goes on along the minus strand of NC_072494.1, from coordinate 467,153 downwards.
GGAGGGGTCCAGGTGTGTCTGAGGGGATCCATGGGAAGCAGTCTCCTTTTTGGCCCAGATCCAGTTGGATCTAGCTCGAGGGTCCATGAGGGTCAGGCAGTGGTCACTCATGGAACAGTCTCCCCCGCACAGCACACATGGCAAACAGCTCCTCAGTGAACCCTATCTGCGTGATCTAGTGGAATGGGCCCCATTCCTGATGGGACCCTCACCAACACAGAGGCCTCCCTATGACTCAGGCTCACTCTTCCTTCCTCAGCCCTGGGCTCTGATCTTCACATTGAAATGAAGGACAATGAGGATGGACGGATCCATGTGGAGTGCATGTCTGCAGGCTGGTATCCGCAGCCCCACATAGAGTGGAGAGGTGAAGGGGGAGAGAGCTTGCCCGCCATGGCAGCGTATGGGGCTGCAGATGGAGAGGGTCTGTATGCAGCCATGTCATCTGTGATCCTGAAAGGCGGCTCTGGGAAGGGTGTCTCCTGTGTCGTCAGAAACCCCCTGCTCAGCCAGGAGAAGACAGCCAGGGTCTCCATTGCAGGTGAGTGCCCGGCCCCACACTGTGCTCAGCTGTGGCCACTGGGAGAAGGAGGCCTGACTGTCTGCTGCTGACCTGGGTCTTTGCAGTGAACATAAGGCTCAGAGCAGGCACCTGGGTGCCCTTTGCCCCATGAAGCTGTTTATGTCACAGACATCTTCTGAGCATCCCTGCTGCCACCCACTGGGACAGCAATGGGGATGGGAAATGGTAAAGGTCAGCAAACACATGACAAAGTGGGAAATTATGTGCAGACACGTCCTGGAGAAAGGGCTAAGCTCCTCAAACAATAGAACAGCTCAGTAGAAACATGAATGGTTCCCAGAAGGAAATACCTGGGAAAGGATGTCCCGTCTCACTGAACAGGAAACGTTCCCACCTGTGAGACTGGCAGCAAACAGAACCATGTCGTTGGCAACACTGATGGCAGGACTGTGGGAGACAGTCACTCTCAGACGTGTGTTGGTATAATTTGGTATATCCTATATAATAAAAGGGTAACATGCAAATTGATCGACTGAAGGACTGGTCACTATGACATGCATTAACCAGCAAATGCTCAACACAGGAGCTGCCCCCTGGTGCTCAGTGCACTCCCATCAGCCAGAAGCCGGGCTCATGGCTGGTGAGTGCAGTGATGATGGTGGGAGCCTCTCCCGCCTCTGTGGCAGCACTAAGCCATCAGTCCGACATTCCCCCAGGATACCTAGGGTCCTGAACTGCGAAAGGGTGCAGGCCGGGCTGAGGACCCCCTGCCCAAGTGCCGAATGTCATGCACTGGGCCTCTAGTTTTTGTATAAATTGACACAGCTTGTAATCCAAACTACTTAGTTATTGACCCAAAATCCCAGTTCTAAAAATGTATCTGACAGATCAGCTTGGGGTTGTGTGAAATAACTGATGGACAAAGTTATTTCTTTTAAAATATATTTTTATTGGTTTCAGAGAGGAAGAGAGAGAGAGAGAAAGAGAGGAACATCAATGATGTGAGGGAATCATCGGCTGCCACCTGCACGCCCCACACTGGGACCAAACCCACAACCCAGGCATGTGCCTTTGGCCTGAATCAAACCTGGGACCCTTCAGTCCACAGGCCAATGCTCTATCCACTGAGCAAAACCAGCCAGGGCACAAAGTTATTTCTTAGAGCATCGGTTACAATAACAAAAAGTCAGGACAGTTCAAATGCCTCCCATGGGGACTCCTGTGCAGTGGAGGCTGCCCTGTGGGAGGCAGCACAGACGTGTCTCCATGCCGAGAGGGAAAGGTCCCCAGGACCCACGATGCACTGAGAAAGGAGCTGTGGAGCAGCTTGTGTAGATTCTGCCTGTGGTGTAAACAAGAAGAATAAGATGTCCACATGAGGGGGTGTCAGGGAGACTTGGTATAACGTTTGAGCTGATTTTGTTGCTGTGATTGGACCCCCTTAGCCCCCCTTGCCATCTGCATATGCACCCCACACCATAATAAGATGTTTATGATTATATGTATATATATATATTTGGGTTACTGGAGTGCATCCTTAGAATAAGGATGCCCTGCCATTTGTCTCTGGATCTATTTTTATTCATCAAATTATGTTGATCATTATATCCCACATGAGTGAGATCATGTGATATTTATCTTTCTCCAACTGGCTTATTTCGCTTAGCATAATGCTCTCCAGTTCCATCCATGCTGTTGCAAATGGTAAAAGTTCCTTCTTCTTTATAACAGCATAGTATTCCACTGTGTAGACATACCACAGTTTTTTAATCCACTCATCTGCTGATGGGCACTTAGGTTGTTTCCAAATTTTAGCTATTGTAAATTGTGCTGCTATGAACATAGGGATGCATATCTCCTTTCTGATTGGTGTTTCAGGTTTCTGGGGATATAGTTCTAGAAGTGGGATTACTGGGTCAAATGGGAGTTCCATTTTTAACTTTTTGAGAAAACTCCATACTGTCTTCCACAGTGGCTGCACCAGACTGCATTCCCACCAGCAGTGCACGAGGGTTCCTTTTTCTCCGCATCATCGCCAGCACTTGTTGTTTATTGATTTTTTGATGATAGCCATCTGACAAGTGTGAGATGGTACCACATTGTTTTTTTTATTTGCAAATCTCGGATGATTAGGGATTTTAAGCATGTTTTCATTTAACTCTCGGCCTTCTGTATTTCCTTTTCAAAAAGTGTCTACTTAGGTACTTTGCCCACTTTTTTTTTATTGGATTCTTTATCTTCCTTTTGTTAAGTTGTATGAGTTCTCTGTAAATTTTGGAGATTAAACCCTTATCTGAAACAAGTGGCCCAGTGCACAAAATTTGAGCACATTAAATGGGGATTAGAGGAAATATTTTAATATTGCTATTTGTCCTTTCTCTATAATAGAAGTGTCAGAGATGAAAGAAAATGAGTAAGCCCTAACCAGTTTAACTCAGTGGATAGAGCGTCAGCCTGCAGACTCAAGGGTCCCAGGTTCGATTCCGGTCAAGGGCATGTACCTTGGTTGCAGGCACGTCCCCAGTAGGGGGTGGCCAGGAGGCAGCTGATTGATGTTTCTCTCTCATCTATGTTTCTAACTCTCTATCCCTCTCCCTTCCTCTCTGTAAAAAAATCAATAAAATATATTTTTTTATAAAGAAAATTAGTAAAATGTATATGAAAAGCTTCCCCCTGTCAGAGTCTGGGGCACACCACAGGGCCCAGAGTCAAGTCCCTGCCCACCCACATGCACCTCAAACTCACACGAGACCCAGACCCAGCCAGACCCTCCCCCCCCCATTGGGCTAGATCCAGACCCAGCTGGTCCCACCTTTGTCAAGACCTGCTGGGCAGAGGGTGCAGCCTCAGGGCCCGTGGCCCAGTGCCAGGGTGGGGAGGCATGGCCTGAGGTCCCCAGCCTGGTGCCGGGGTGAGGGGCACAGCCTGAGATACCCTGGCCTGGCACCAGGGTGGGGGGGGGCAGCCTGAGGTCCCTCAGTCCAGTACCAGGGCAGGGGGCACACCTTCAGGTCCCCTGGCAAGCACTGATGGGCAGGGTGTGCGGCCTCAGGTCCCCCGGCCTGGTGCCAGGGATGGGGGCATGTTGTCAGGTCCCCCATCAGGCCCTGCTGGGCGGGGGGCAGGGCCTGAGGTCCCCCATCAAGCCTCATAGGGACGGGAGGGGGCACAGCCTCAGGTCCCTGCTGATTGCTCGTTAAGGCTCATTAAGGGAACTCAGCTTCTGCTGTGGGTGCAGCCATATTTGTGGTGGAGTGACGGTCAATTTGCATATTTCCTCTTTATTATATAGCATAGCATTGGCAAGTATGTTCTCTCATGCAGTGGGCTTTCTTGTTGTTTTGTTGATGGTTTCTTTTTGCTGTGCAGAAGCTTTTTATTTTGATGTAGTCCCATTTGTTTATTTTCTCCTAAGTCTCCATTGCCCTAGGAGCTGTGTCAGTAAAGATATTGCTACAACATATGTCTGCTACTTTGCTGCCTATGGAGTCGTGTAGTACTTTTATAGCTTCCCCTCTTACATTTAAGTCCTTTAGCCATTTTTAGTTTTGTGTTTTTTTTTTGTATGGTGTAAGTTGGTGATCTAGTTTCATTTTTTTGCATGTATCTGACCAAACTTCCTCGCACCATTTATTGAAGAGACTGTCTTGACTCCCTTGTATGCTCTTGCCACCTTTGTCAAATATTATTTGAGTATAATGACTTGGGTCGATTTCTGGTTTCTCTGTTCTGTTCCATTGGTCTATATGTCTGTTCTTGTGCTATGTATTTCTCTCTCTCCTGCATTGACTGAAAGGCACAAAATACAACACAACAAGATGCAACACACAGGGCACCAAACACAAAAGGATTCATGATACCAATAACCCCAAGTAAAGGAGACTACCAGAGAAAAGAGAGAAAAGAGTGAAAACATCATATTGAGAAAAGGAAAAAATGTGAGAGAGAAAAGAAAGAGAAGAAAAAAGAAGGGGAAAAATATATGTATATGGGGAGAAAACTCCAAAAAACCAACAACTAACCCAAAAAATGCAAACAACAAACATTCACACAACAAACACCCAGGTGAGTCTGAGGAGGCAGAGCTTATTTCTCTCTGTAGGTGATCTCTGACCTTTCTGTCCACGGATTGCCTCACCAGCTGTGTTTGATTCGCTAATTCCGGGTGGGAGTTATTCGATGCAGCTGTTCCTTCCATCTGCTCTGTTAGAAGGTGCAGGATCTGACCGTGTATTCGGCCACCACCTTGTCTCCCCTGGACAAACGTTATAGGTGCCTGCGGCCAGGGAGGCTGGAGTCTCCATGTTCCTGGGCTCGCAGCTGAGGCAGCTGGTCCCTGGGCGTTGTGGTTGTAGGGTCCCAGGAGATATCCAAGATCTCCCAGGTTGAAGGTAAGGCTGGGCTTCCAATCACAGCTGCTCTCCCCTACAAGATGGCCTGGTCTCTGAGGCAGAGAGGGCCACTCTGGTAAAGATTTCAGCAGCAGTAGAGGCTGCCCGGCCCGGGGAGCCTGGTCTGCCAGTCCCAGACAGTCCTCTGGAATGTGAATTGTCCCTCAGTCACACATACAGACACTCCCCCCATGTCCACGCACTCTCCATCTGTTCTCTCACTCACTCACTATCTTAGAGCCTGCTGTCCCATCGGCCGCCATCTTAGATCTCCAAGATATTTATGTTTTTAAAATGAATAAACTCTTGCAAGGCACTGATGTCCTGTCAGGGACTTTATAAGCATTACTTTAATGCTCTGCCAATTAGGACACTGATGACAGAAAGGCTAATCATTGGTTCAAGGTCACAGAGCTGCTCAGGCAGAAGACCCAGGCTCTCCAGCCCCAAAGGCCACCTTCTGGGTCAGCAGGTTAAGCTGCTGATGAGAGGGTGATGAATGGGGGAGGGGTGGAGAGGAGATTCCAATGACTGTGTGCACATTATTCTCTAACTGTTCCCATGTGAGAGCCAGACATTAGGACACTAGTATGTGAGACGGGAAGAGTTCTGGGCACGTTGGAAAGAGAAGTGTCACTTCCCCTCCCAAGAGACCCCGTGCCCCTTCGGGCGAGCAGCTGAGGCTTTCCCTCCGCAGGCCTCTTCTTCTCCTGCATGAAGCCCTGGATGGTGGCCGTGGGGATGACCCTTCCGGCTCTGCTCGGGGTCCTGGCCGGGGCAGTGACCTTCTGGCGACAGCAGAAGAGAATCCAGGCCTTGAGTAAGGAGACGGAGAGGGAGCGAACTGAGAAGCAACAAGAGATAAGCGCCAAAGGTGAGGCCTGGCTGCAGGTGGGTGGGTCCTCCCCAACCCCAGGCTGCCCACCCACCGCTCGGGTCCTCCCCCTAAAGCCCCATGACAGCACCTCCTCTTTCGGCTTATTTCCAGAGAAGCTGCAGGACAAGCTCAGTAAGTAATGATCCCTCGCCACGGGGTTCTGGTGTCCCCGGTTACCCGCCTCACCGACCCCTCCTGTTACCCCTGCAGGGTGGACGAACAAGCTGTACCGGGCACGTGAGTACCTGGACCCCATCTAAGACTCTCTGCTGGGATCTGTCCAGCCCCTTCCTCACCCCTGACCGCTCAGGAGAAGGAATGAGGACGCTGATGGGGGAGGTCGGGCAGGGTTTCCTCCCTGGAGAAAGGGGTCAGGCTCTCTCCACCAGGCTCTCTTAACCTGCTGACCCATTCTGCTCGCACCCGGATGTCCAGGGAACCTCAGAAAGGAAAGGGGGAGATGGAGTCAGGATGGGAGGTCCTCCCTCCCTGGCTGCTCTACAGGATCTATAGGCTGCTGAGAGGAAACCGGAAGGAGAGAGAACATTCTCTTCAAGAGGAGTAGCTGGTGTCAGTTGTCCCAGATTTATCATAACTGCTGAAAAGCAGTGTCTGAAATTCTCCCATGAAGTCACCCAATTCTTTTTGGAAATAGGCAGGAAAACATGCAGATTGAGGTGGATGGGTTCTAGCACACACATGCATACACGTATGCACACGGCAAGCCTAGCCACGTACAGGAGGAAGACAGTCACCTCGGATGCCAGCAGCATGGGATCCATGACCCCAGTGGGTACCTGGCCCCCGGACAGCACCACACCCTGTGTATAGTGGGATTCTCCTTCTCCCTTAGAGGAAGGCGGCTCATTGCCACACCCCAATGGCCAGCATCACTGCAGTTGATGGGTCATCATTAAGGAACAGAAGGGGGACTTTCACACAAGCCCTGTGAAGCTGAGGCAGATCTGACCATAGACCCGGCTCCTCAGTGACTAAGTGGCTCATGGGAGGAACACAGGGTGGACATGCTGGGCACAGGGATGGTTCTCCGGTTGGCGTGTCAGAGATAGATGGCACAGGATGTCATCACACTGCTCAGAATGATGTGCAATTTAAAACGTATGAATTCCTCATTTCTGGAATTTTCCATTTAATATTTTCCAACTGTGGTTGACAGAGGGTAACTGCAACTTCAGAAAGGGAAATGATGGTTAAAGGTGACTGCTGTTCAGACACGTACAGGACAGACCTGCAGGTGCAGCTGGGAAAGCCCCACTCTGTGCCTGTGGGTCATTAGATGCAGGTGACCTTAAAGAGGAGGGAGAGCAGGGAACTGAACAGGCAGAGGGAGGGAGGTGGGGGTCAGCAGGGAGAGAGAGGAAAGGACTCAGAAAGGACAGGTGAGGTGACTGCTGTCTTCCTTTGCAGGTGACAGGGCTCAGGCCTATGCTGGTGAGTGACTCGTGTTCTCTGGTCCTGGCACCTGTGTACAAAGCCCTTCAACCCTCTCTGTGCTGGTGAGGGGTCGTCAGACCCTGCTCAGAGCTCATGTTCTGTGGAGGACCACTCTGCCTTTCTGGACACCCAGAGAACCTTCCAGATGCAGCGTCCCCTCACCTTTGACAAACACCCACACCTGGGCAAGGCCTGGCCCTGTCACCCACAGCCCCACCATTCTGGAGGGAAGCCCACATTCTGAGAGCTTTTATGCCTCATCCTCAGAGCTGTGGGGAAGGAAACTAGATATTGGTGGGAAGGAGAGGGAAGAGGCTCAGTGAGGAGAATGGTGGGGGGAGAACAGAAATGATGACCTTTCCTTGCCTGTGTCTCCTCCCTTTCAGAGTGGAAGATGGCCCTTTATCAACCTGGTAAGTGAATGACTGTGTTCCCTGGGACAACACACAGGGGCCTGGCTCCCTTCTTCTCCAGCTCTTGACTGGGGGACATCTGTCTGGGTAATACAAGGTCCCAACAGTGTGCCCATCTGCTGCCAAGAGAGCCAGGGACAGCTGCTGCCCTGGGCTTCCCCAGGTCTGTGGGGAAGGAGAAGGCATTAGGGGTGGAGCTGGGGGCAGGGGCTGGAGGGAGAGGGACGAGGTGACCTGGCCCAGCTGCTGCCCCTCCTGCCCCGACCAGAGGCAAGGGAGCTCAATGATGCTGCCCAAGGGGACGGATTCCTGGGCAAAGAGGGCGGGGCAGGTGGGGAGTGAAGGTCACATAGAGCCCAGCACGGCCCCAGCACAGCAGAGACCTGGTCCCTATGGTCACACCACATGTTTCCTCGACGCCTGGCCTTGGGCTCAGTGTAGCTCACATTCTGTGTGATTCTGCCCTAAAGATGAGTGCTTTTATTCCCATGTTACAGACATCACATTGAGAGTGTGACATTACATAGCATGTGTGTGTGTGTGAGTGTGTGTGTGTGTGTGTGAGTGTGTGTGTGTGTGAGTGTGTGTGTGTGAGTGTGTGTGTGTGTGTGTGTGTGTGTGTGTGTGTGTGTGTGAAAAGACACTGTGCAGAAAAGGAAGTCGTGCAGCTCAGGAGGGTAGAGCAGGGGCTGGAATTGGAATCCATGTGACTCTGCAGCACAGGTGGGCACAGTCCTTCTGGGGAGGAAACAGGAGAAAGATAGAAGGAAGGTGCCCCTTGAGAGGGCGGGTTAGGCAGACCCCAGCCCTCCTCACCCTCCCTTCCTCACTGAACACCAGGCCCTGTGGTTTCTCTTGGCTTTGCTGAGGGTCACACTCAGGGCAGCTGGGACCCCAGGCTCTGGGCTCAGGTCTCACCAGCCAGACCCAAGCCTTGGAGCCCGAGGCTCTCAGGTCCGGATACCATGGCTGACCCCACACCATTGGAACTCTCTGCAGTGGACGTGATTCTGGATCCAGACACTGCGCACCCCAACCTCCTTATTTCTGAGGACCAGAGGAGCCTGACCTATACAGAAGCAAGGCAGAGCCTGCCAGACAACCGCAAGAGATTTCAGTATTGGTTCTGTGTGCTGGGCCGTGAGAGCTTCTCATCAGGCAGACACTTCTGGGAGGTGGATGTGGGGGACAGGAAACAGTGGCAATTTGGGGTGTGTAGGGAGAACGTGGAGAGAAAATATCCTGTTAAAACAACACCCCAGAATGGATTCTGGACAATAGCACTGTTAGATGGGCATGATTTCCAGGCTCAAACAGATCCCTGGACCAAACTTACAATTGTCAACCTTCCTAAAAGAGTGGGGGTCTTCCTGGACTATGAGATGGGGGAGGTCTCCTTCTATGATGCCATCAATGGAGTCCACATCTTCACTTTCTCAGATGCTTCCTTCTCTGGGCCTCTGGGGCCTGTTTTCAGTGTTTCCTCAGTGGAGCCCACTGCCTTGACCATTTGCCCAGCTCTAAAAGGAGTGGGGAGTTCCCCTGTGTCTGACCCACTGCCTGGCCCTTCCCTGGAGACCTGAGTGACCTCAGGCTCAGCTGATGGCAATGGGGACCCTCAGGCAGAAGTTCAGTCTTTGCTTCCCCCTGCCCAGCCCTGAGCCAAGGGCCTGCTTAACAGCAAAACCTCAAGCAGGAACATAATTGCTAAAAGCTCACTGAGTGAAGCACTTTACTAGTTATCTTTCAACGTTTCCACATGACAGATGAGGAGATCTGGGTGCAGGAAGTTAACTTTCCAAAGTGACTCAGCTCCCTTCCTGCAAACATAGCTCACACTCACGGATAACATAGAATGTGGTGGGTGCTCGGCTAAAGGCTTCAGGTGACTTTCACTCACGAATCCTCACAGCACTCCTGTGAGGGGGCCTCACTGAACATGTGGAAAGGGAGGCAGGGCCCAGGGAAGTGACGTGTAATTCTTGCAGGAAGCAGTGCTGCTGGGAGGTGTTTGACCTCTGACCCTCCCTCTACCTCTGGTCTGTTCCTTTGCAGCCAGTGTTCCTGTTGGTCAGGGTCATGGGCAGCCTGAGGTTCCCTCTCTGGGCCCCAGGGTGAAGGTCACTGTAGGTGACTAGGAAGGCCACACCCCACCTGGTTCCTTCAAGGGGGACTGTCAGAGCCATGGTCCACTGCTCCATTGGCTGGCTGTCCATGATGACGTCGTCCACAGAACGAATTCACAGTGACCACATCACCCGGGGCTGAGAGGGGACTAGAGGCCAAACTCCTCACCAGCTTGTGACCTGTGACCATGAAGCTGAACCAACCCTCCAGCTTCATCCCTGAAGCTCACGTGTGAGGCATGAATTAGGGGGAAGGGAGCCAGGTGAACTGCAGTGGAATTTTTCTCACACTGTAGCCCCATCTCCAGGAAAGGGACACTCCACGCTGAGCATGCGTTGATGTTCCTGGAAGTTACTTTAACTGTTGGGTCCTGGTGAAGGGCCATTCCATCACCATCACTGTGATTGGTCACCATTGTGTCCCCTCCACCCGGCAGGTGGTTGTCAGATTACATTTGTTAAATAAATTGGTTAATAATCTTCACTCTGCAAATGAGCTTCTTCCAGATTCTCACCCCACAGTTTACCCACCACATTTTCACAAAATCCCTATTGTGTTAGGTGTGTATGCTGTTGTAATAAAACCACAAACTTCATGACCTAATGCAGCACAGATTCCTTACTTCACATTTCTGTAGGTGAGAAGCCATGTCCTAGCTGACATCCAGGTGTCTGCAGGCTGGGCTCCTTTCTGGAGGGTCTAGGGCGCAGACTGTTTCTTGCTAATTCTGGTTGTTTGCAGAATTGAGTTCCCTGCAGTGGTGGGACTGAGGGTGCCATTCCTTGCTGGCTGTAAGAAGAAGCTGGGAGCACTCCAGGCTGGGAGCATCCGGAGTTGTTTTCCCAGGAGGCAGATGTGAGGGAACAAGTCAGGTGAAGGGAATGGGATCAGAGTCTTTGCCGTGGAAAAACGCTAGTGGGACTGTTGCTCCTGTGCTGACTGCAGTGTCGAACTTAGAAGGTCGTGGAGGCCTCCAGAGGCACAGTTGGGGAATGTTATGAAATGTTCCGTGGGAAGACTATTCTAGAAGAAATGTACACAGTGGCCCAATTGGGGTCTGTGGGGCCCAGGAAGGGAGCATCGGGTGGGTGTGGGGTGCTGGGCCCACCAGACCATCACCTGGCAGGCAGAGCCTTTGCTGGCTGCCATGGTCCGTTCACCGCCTCCTGAGAGAGAAAGGGCTTTGGCCTGTCACTCAGTCTCCCAAGGACTCTCACTGAACGTTTTCTGAATGAGTCACAAGTATCCATAACAACTGCTGTCTGGCTCTGTTCTTTACCCCACGGCCTCTCCTGGTGTCCCCCAATATCTTTCCTGCCCCCACAAGTCTAGCAACTTGAATGAAATTCCTTGGCTTTGGGAAGAGGGTACTTATATTCACCTCAACACATGCCTGTCCCAACCCCAATCACACACACACACATACACACACACACACATGCACGCACACACATGCATGCACACACACGCATGCACGCACACACACACACACAAACACGACCATTGCCTCTGAAAAGAGAAAAAGGAAATAAAAAGACCAGATAATCTCAAAAGGCTATTAACTGTGCATTTTTCATGCTGAAGCAATTTATTTGTATTCTACCTAGAAATTAGTCAGGACTAGACTTGGCCCAGGGATCTAGAAATGTTTTCTCTGTCCAGGGCCGGTGTTAACATTTTGGCTGTGCGGACCACGGGGTCTCCTCCACAGCCCCTCTTGTAGCACAATCTTAGGTGGAAGGGTTGGCTGCTTCTGGTAAACCCTATGTACGGGCTGACATTTGAATTTCATAGAATTGGGACACGTCACCCAATATGTTTTAGTTTCCATGTGTCTCTGGAACAGGAAAGACCAGTAGGAGGAGGGCTGCAGAGTGCCGCTGCCTCCCAAACTCAGGACTTTTTGTTAACTGAGAAATCTCTATTGTTTAAGCCAATAACACAATCTGACAGACACCCCAGGGTGGTGGTTGGAGAGCTGAGGCCTTCAGAGCCTCAAGCCCATTCTCCCACACCTACCACCCTCATCAATGTCAGTCTTCTCTCCGTCCCTCACGCGTGTGCAATAAAATATGAAGTGAAACAGCTCAGAGAAGAGGCTTTCCAGGGGCGATGGTATCACAGCGGAGTTAAATCTAGAGAGGGCTTCTCACCGACCACCTAGTGGGATTTCCATCCTCTGCTGCATTTAGCAGGAACCCAGGGCTGACCCAGCTTCTTCTTCATGGGAAACAGGAGAAAGACTCGCTTCTCAGGGAGAACCCCGGGAGAATGAAGGCAGAGACAGAGCTATGCTCCCACCACCAGGAAATGCCAAGACTGCCCGGAACCCCTGCCGCTAGGGCACAAGTCGGACCACCCTGTGGGGATGCGGAGCTCAGGCTTCCCGCCTCCAGAACTGAGAAACAATTGTCTGTTTTTGAAGCCGCCCCGTTGGTGGCACTTTGTGCAGCGAGACAGACGGAGGGAACAGTGTTCAGCTGCACAGTGGCTGCCACGGTGTGAGGTGTGGAGAGATCCAGGCAGAGATGGGGACGGAGGGGAAGAAATCTTAGCCCGTGTACTTCACCTTCTGCATCAGAAAACTCTCCGGGCTGCCTCGTGCCCCGTGAAAGGTTCTTAAACATTAACAGGAAGAGAAGTACATTTTTAACTTTCAAAATTAACAATCCGTGTCAAACAGGAAGCTGCCACTGGACACTCCCCAGGGACCAGTCTATTTTCTGGAAATCACGGGGGTGGGGGGTGGTCCATAAAGGGGAGATGGGCACATGTGCAGTGAAGACAGGGTGATGGAGGAAAGGGGCTCGCCTGTCAGTCTAACCTGGGAACAGAGGTCATTGGCTACAAGGGTGCACCCCAATGCAAGCCCCTGAAAGTCAGTGAATACACAGACACCAAAGAATTCTCTCTCTGTCAGCAGAGGGGGGCCCGTGGGCAGAGGCGGAGCAGGAAGCCACGTGGGGAGAGCGAACCCTACAGACTCGCACCAAAAGCTTCCCTCTTCCTCTCCTCTCCTCCCCTGTCGGCGGCCGGTCGGCCGAGGGGAGCGGCAGCTGCCGGTGAGGCCGGTGCGGGCTCGCGAGGGTGGGGAGCCCGAGGCGCCGTTCCCCGGGAGCGGGCAGGCATGTCCAGGCTTTCAGAGGGAGTTGGGGGCCTGCGCGCTGGGACGGGCCTGGAGAGGAGGGGGCTGCCCCTCCCCACTGCTGAGTGGGGCGTTGCGGGGTGGGGGTGGGGGTGGGGGTGGATTCCTAGCCCAGACCCCATCCCAGGAGCAGGTCGGGGTCTCACGCCCCGTTTAGGGTGCCGGATCTTGGGGGACAGGAAGCAGCATCTGGGCCTGGCTGGCTTGTGTGTGTGTGTGTGTGTGTGTGTGTGTGTGTGGCGGGGTGTGGGGGTGCGGGTGGCGAGAAAACTGACCAGGGCCGGATGGGTGAGGCACCCAAAACTTGGGGAGAGTGGAAGGCAGAGAGAAAGACGGAGAAACATCCATGTGAGATAACGGACCCGGGAGGAGCCTGCAGTCAGGGTCTGTGCCTTTGGCTGGAACTGAACCTGGGACCCTTCGGTCCACAGGTCGATGCTCTATCCACTGAGCAAACTGCCTAGTGCAAAATACATTTAATTTTCAAAATTGAGCTATGAACTAGTAGAGTGTATACATATTTCTTTGGGACACCCCGTAAAATATAAAACTCAGGTAGTGCACTGAGATTATACATATACATACACATACATGTATATTGCATATAAATATATATATATGATCTATGAAATAAATCCAGAAATATTTACATTCATGTGAAGCAAAGTAAAGAATTACCATGGTAAATTATATAAATTTTATTTTCTGAGTCTTTTCATTTTAAAATTGTTTATAACAAGGAATAAAATGCAATAACCGTCCCTGAAAATAAGTGGAAATATATTCCCCTCTCTGAGAGCTTAAAATTTCAAACGTTCAGATAATTCAGAGAGTGCAGGGAGCAGAGGCCTCCAGCTGCTGCTCTGAGTGCAGTGGGAGCCCCTGGAGGCTGAGGGGAGGCGTGAAGTGAGGGAGCAGGAACCTTAGGGCTGTGGTGTGGAGCTTAGACTGAGGGGCCCCATGGAATCGGGGCTCAGAGAGGGGGGTCCTGTGTTAATCAGAGTGAGATGCTGGAGGCACGGACAGGCTGTTGCAGGAAGTGTGGACAAGGGGAAGCATGTGAGTACAGTGGACAGCAGAGCCCAGGACAACCAGGAGGCCAGGGCCAAGGGTGGTACATGTAAGGTTCATACTTTAGGGTGGTTTTCCATGTTGGAGTCAAAAGTGAAGAGACTCCCAGCAGACATTTGAGAGGAGACTCTGGGGTCACCAGTGATGGTGGGTACACCGGGTGTCGGCCCTGGGGAGGCAGAGGTCTCATGTGGATTCTCCATCTTCCTCCAGGTCGTCATTTCTACCCACTCCTTCTGGTGTCTCCCTGTCTGCACAACAGCCCACAATGGTGAGGTCCCTGGCCTTCCATCTGCATCTCCTCCCCGTCTGCCTCGCCTTGGTCCAGCTGCTCACGCCCTGCTCAGGTAGGGAGCATCTGCATTTATGTGCCTGGAGCAGTTACCTCTAATGCCCAGTCAGAACCTTGGACTCCTCCCCCACACCTGGGAGGCCCATCCAGACTGTACACCTGTCAGACCTGAGTGCCTGTCTAGGTGTTTCTTACCTCACCCTCCCAGCCTGGGACACCCCCTTACCCTCTGGCCTCCAGCTCCCTCTGATGGAGCACCCCTTTCTGCTCACCAGCTCAGTTTGCTGTGGTTGGACCCCCTGAGCCCATCCTGGCCATGGTGGGTGAAGTCGCTGAGCTGCCCTGTCACCTGTCCCCAATGATGAGTGCTGAGACCATGGACCTGATGTGGGTGCGATCTGGCCTCAGGCAGGCGGTACGTGCATATGCAGATGGCAAGGAAGAAACAGAGATAGCAGAGTATCGAGGGAGAACGTCGATTTTAAGAGAGGACATCGCTGAGGGGAAGGCTGCTCTGCAGATTCACAATGTCAGAGTCTCTGACAGTGGAACCTACCAGTGTTATTTCCAAGATGCCGATTTCCTTGCAAAAGCCCAGGTGGAGCTGCAGGTTGCAGGTGAGCCTGAGGGTGTTCTGAGCTCCTTCTGTGGGCCCTGGGGACACAGGCCACGCCCACCTCAGGCACTTCTGCCTTCACACCAGCAGCTGCCTCCCTCCTCCACCTCTGCTTCTCTGGGCCCTTGACAGACACAGGTTCTCCTGCAGGAAGGGCTCCTCCTGAACCACGTGAAGACGCCCCTCCTGCAGCCTCCAGGGGCTGATGGGGGACTGGGGGAGGGTCTGTGGAAGGAGGGCTTTGCTCTGGATCAGATGCTGTCAGGAGGGTGTGGGGTGTAACTGGTCACTCACAGCCAGGACAGAGGATGATTGCTGGTTGCTGTGGTCTGGACACTGTTCATGTTTTATTCTGTGTTCAGACCTGATGACTGAGTGGACTTGTTTTGTCCTGACCCATCACAGGGACAAAACATCCTTGTCTGATGCTGCTGTTCCATGACATTGTTCATGTCCAACATCATTTCTCTTTCTCAGGACACAACCCTGCCTTGCCCAGGAAGGAAGGAAGGTGGGGGTGGGAGGTCCTGGCTTTCTCCCTGCAGGGCCTCCTCAGCCAGCTTCAGTCCCTTCCAGAGACCACAGCCCCTCTTAAGAATTCCCTCCCTACAGGATTGGGTTCTTGCAAGTCTTCAAAAGGCTTCCTCCCACCTCCCCTGGGTTAAGAGTTTAGGGACTGGTGGTAACAGCTCACAGTTCCTGGCCCTGGGTCAGCTCTCTCTCATGGAGTCTTTCCCCTTCCACAACCACAAAATAAACTTCCCCTGAGTCCAAAGACCCGAAAAAGAGGCTGTAAACTCTAGATTAATGATATCAAGAGTTCACCACGATGACTTTCATACCAGGAACAGCATGGGCGGCAGCAATAGAACATGCATATCCTCCCCACCACCTGGCAAAGCCTCAAGCTCACACAGGACAGGCAGGAGAGATAGGGGTCAGTGGCATGACCTGCCCAGATAAAGGGAATGACTTACATGCTTAGGGCGGGTGAGGGCCAGTTCCAGGAACCAGCACTTCTGGGACAATTGGAGGGGTCCAGGTGTCTCTGAGGGCATGTGTAGGAAGCAGTGTCTGTTCTGGCCCAGATCCAGCTGGATCCAGCTCGAGGGTCCACGAGGGTCAGGCAGTGGTCACCTCATGGAACCATCTCCCCGCACGGCACACGTGGCAAACAGCTCCTCGGTGAACCCTGCCTGCGTGATCTAGTGGAGTGTGCCCCATTCCTGAGGGGACCCTCACCAACACAGAGGCCTCCCCATGACTCAGGCTCACTCTTCCTTCCCCAGCCCTGGGCTCTGATCTTCACGTAGAAATGAAGCGCTATGAGCATGGAGGGAACCATGTGGAGTGCATGTCTGCAGGCTGGTACCCGAAGCCCCACATAGAGTGGAGAGGTGAAGGGGGAGAGAGATTGCCCGCAAAGGCAGCACCTGGGGCTGCAGATGGAGAGGGTCTGTATGCAGCCATGTCATCTGTGATCCTGAAAGGCGGCTCTGGGAAGGGGGTCTCCTGTGTCGTCAGAAACCCCCTGCTCAGCCAGGAGAAGACAGCCAGGGTCTACATTGCAGGTGAGTGCCCAGCCCCACACTGTGCTCAGCTGTGGCCACTGGGAGAAGGAGGCCTGACTGTCTGCTGCTGACCTGGGTCTTTGCAGTGAACATAAGGCTCAGAGCAGGCACCTGGGTGCCCTTTGCCCCATGAAGCTGTTTATGTCACAGACATTTTCTGAGCATCCCTGCTGCCACCCACTGGGACAGGCAATGGGGATGGGGAAATGGTAAAGGTCAGCAAACACATGACAAGGTGGGGAAATATGTGCAGACACGTCCTGAAGAAAGGGCTAATCTCCTCAAACATAAAACAGCTCAGTAGAAACATGAATGGTTCCCAGAAGGAAATACCTCAGGAAAGGGTATCCTGTCTCCCCAAACAGGGAGATGTTTTCACCTGTGAGATTGGCAGCAAACAAAACCATGTCGTTGGTAACACTGATGGCAGGATTGTGGGAGACAGTCACTCTCAGACATGTGTTGGTATAATTTGGTATATCCTATATAATAAATGTCAGGTCCAGCCTGACAGTTGAACCGGGCTGAGGTAGGGAGGTGGGATTTGAAAAAAGAAAGAATAAGAGAAACAAAAGCAAGAGAAACAACAGCGGGGTCAGGAGGTCCAGGAACTCTCGAGAAATTCTGACAATCTTTATTAGCAGTACAGTGCTTTTTATTCATAAGACACTAAGCAGGGAATCACTCACAAGGAAAACATTCTTTGTTTCTCTAAAATCACTACTGGAGGGATAAGTTGAAGGACAGGTTTCTTGTTATAATAAATCTCACTAGTTGGATACATATTTCATGGTAAGCCATGAAAGTAGCTCTTATCCTACTGATAGCAGTCATATAAACAAACCCTGGGAAAGCTCTGTAGGCAGGGGCTGCTCTCGTCATACTGATTAGTTGCCATCCAAACAGGCCTGGGAAATCTGTGCGGGTAGGTGCCAGCCTTGCTAGCCCCTACAGGTGCAAGGACCGTGTCAGCTTACAGCCCGTTTCCCACAATAAAAGGGTAACATGCAAATTGACCGACTGAAGGACTGGTCACTATGACATGCATTAACCAGCAAATGCTCAACACAGGAGCTGCCCCCTGGTGCTCAGTGCACTCCCATCAGCCAGAAGCCGGGCTCATGGCTGGTGAGTGCAGTGATGATGGTGGGAGCCTCTCCCTCCTCTGTGGCAGCACTAAGCCATCAGTCCGACATTCCCCCAGGATACCTAGGGTCCTGAACTGGGAAAGGGTGCAGGCCGGGCTGAGGACCCCCTGCCCAAGTGCCGAATGTCATGCACTGGGCCTCTAGTTTTTGTATAAATTGACACAGCTTGTAATCCAAACTACTTAGTTATTGACCCAAAATCCCAGTTCTAAAAATGTATCTGACAGATCAGCTTGGGGTTGTGCGAAATAACTGATGGACAAAGTTATTTCTTTTAAAATATATTTTTATTGATTTCAGAGAGGAAGGGAGAGGGAGAGAAGGAGAGGAACATCAATGATGTGAGGGAATCGGGCTGCCACCTGCACGCCCCACACTGGGGACCAAACCCACAACCCAGGCATATGCCTTTGGCCTGAATCAAACCTGGGACCCTTCAGTCCACAGGCCAATGCTCTATCCACTGAGCCAAACCAGCCAGGGCACAAAGTTATTTCTTAGAGCATCGGTTATAGTAACAAAAGTCAGAGACAGTTTAGAGCATCGGTTATAGTAATAAAAGTCAGAGACAATTCAAATGCCTCCCATGGGGACTCCTGTGCAGTGGAGGCTGCCCTGTGGGAGGAAGCACAGATGTGCTCTCCATTGCGAGAAGGAAAAGTCCCCCGGACCCACAATGCACTGAGAAAGGATCTGTGGAGCAGCTTGTGTAGATGCTGCCTGTGGTGTAAGCAAGAAGAATAAGATGTCCACATGAGGGAGGTCAGGGAGACTTGGTATAACGTTTGAGCTGATTTTGTTGCTGTGATTGGACCCCCTTAGCCCCCCTTGCCATCTGCATATGCACCCCACACCATAATAAGATGTTTATGATATATATATATATATATATATATATATATATATATATATATATATATATATATATATATATATATATATATATTTGGGTTAGTTGGAGTGCATCCTTAGAATAAGGATACCCTGCCATTTGTCTCTGGATCTATTTTTATTCATCAAATTATGTTGATCATTATATCCCACATGAGTGAGATCATGTGATATTTATCTTTCTCCAACTGGCTTATTTCGCTTAGCATAATGCTCTCCAATTCCATCCATTCTGTTGCAAATGGTAAAAGTTCCTTCTTCTTTATAACAGCATAGTATTCCACTGTGTAGACATACCACAGTTTTTAATCCACTCATCTGCTGATGGTCACTTAGGTTGTTTCCAAATTTTAGCTATTGTAAATTGTGCTGCTATGAACATAGGGATGCATATCTCCTTTATGATTGGTGTTTCAGGTTTCTGGGGATATAGTTCTAGAAGTGGGATTACTGGGTCAAATGGGAGTTCCATTTTTAACTTTTTGAGAAAACTCCATACTGTCTTCCACAGTGGCTGCACCAGACTGCATTCCCACCAGCAGTGCATGAGGGTTCCTTTTTCTCCGCATCATCGCCAGCACTTGTTGTTTATTGATTTTGTGATGATAGCCATCTGACAAGTGTGAGATGGTACCTCATTGTTTTATTTTATTTGCATCTCTCGGATGATTAGGGATTTTAAGCATGTTTTCATTTAACTCTTGGCCTTCTGTATGTCCTCTTTCGAAAAGTGTCTACTTAGGTACTTTGCCCTTTTTTTTTTTATTGGATTCTTTATCTTCCTTTTGTTAAGTTGTATGAGTTCTCTGTAAATTTTGGAGATTAAACCCTTATCTGAAACAAGTGGCCCGGTGCACAAAATTTGAGCACATTAAATGGGGATTAATTAGAGGAAATATTTTAATATTGCTATTTGCCCTTTCTCTATAATAGAAGTGTCAGAGATGAAAGAAAATGAGTAAGCCCTAACCAGTTTAACTCAGTGGATAGAGCGTCAGCCTGCGGACTCAAGGGTCCCAGGTTCGATTCCGGTCAAGGGCATGTACCTTGGTTGCAGGCACGTCCCCAGTAGGGGGTGTCCAGGAGGCAGCTGAATGATGTTTCTCTCTCATCTATGTTTCTAACTCTCTATCCCTCTCCCTTCCTCTCTGTAAAAAATCAATAAAATATATTTTTAAAAAAAGAAAATTAGTAAAATGTATATGAAAAGCTTCCCCCTGTCAGAGTCTGGGGCACACCATGGGGCCCAGAGTCAAGTCCCTGCCCACCCACATGCACCTCAAACTCATGCGAGACCCAGACCCAGCCAGACAGCCCCCCCCAATTGGGCTAGATCCAGACCCAGCTGGTCCCACCTTTGTCAAGACCCGCTGGGCAGGGGATGCAGTCTCAGGTCCCCTGGCCCAGTGCCAGGGTGGGGGGCATGTCCTGATGTTCCACAGCCTGGGTTGGGGCAGGAGACACACCTTGAGGTCCCCCCTCAAGCCCCACCAGGCCGAGGGTGCGGCCTCAGGTCCCCTGGCCCAGTGCCAGGGTGGGGAGGCATGGCCTGAGGTCCCCAGGCCTGGTGCTGGGGTGAGGGGCACAGCCTGAGATCCCCTGGCCTGGCACCAGGGTGGGGGGGGGGGCAGCCTGAGGTCCCTCAGTCCAGTACCAGGGCAGGGGGCGCACCTTCAGGTCCCCTGGCAAGCACTGCTGGGCAGGGTGTGCGGCCTCAGGTCCCCTGGCCTGGTGCCAGGGACGGGGGCATGTTGTCAGGTCCCCCATCAGGCCCTGCTGGGCGGGGGGCAGGGCCTGAGGTCCCCCATCAAGCCTCATAGGCACGGGAGGGGGCACAGCCTCAGGTCCCTGCTGATTGCTCGTTAAGGCTCATTAAGGGAACTCAGCTTCTGCTGTGGGTGCAGCCATATTTGTGGTGGAGTGACGGTCAATTTGCATATTTCCTCTTTATTATATAGCATAGCATTGGCAAGTATGTTCTCTCATGCAGTGGGCTTTCTTGTTGTTTTGTTGATGGTTTCTTTTTGCTGTGCAGAAGCTTTTTATTTTGATGTAGTCCCATTTGTTTATTTTCTCCTTAGTCTCCATTGCCCTAGGAGCTGTGTCGGTAAAGATATTGCTACAATATATGTCTGCTACTTTGCTGCCTATGGAGTCATGTAGTACTTTTATAGCTTCCCCTCTTACATTTAAGTCCTTTAGCCATTTTTAGTTGTTGTTTTTTTTTTTGTATGGTGTAAGTTGGTGACCTAGTTTCATTTTTTTTGCATGTATCTGACCAAACTTCCTCGCACCATTTATTGAAGAGACTGTCTTGACTCCCTTGTATGCTCTTGCCTCCTTTGTCAAATATTATTTGAGTATAATGACTTGGGTCGATTCCTGGTTTCTCTGTTCTATTCCATTGGTCTATATGTCTATTCTTGTGCTATGTATTTCTCTCTCTCCTGCATTGACTGAAAGGCACAAAATACAACACAACAAGACGCAACACACAGGGCACCAAACACAAAAGGATTCATGATACCAATAACCCCAAGTAAAGGAGACTACCAGAGAAAAGAGTGAAAAAATCATATTGAAAAAAGGAAAAAATGTGAGAGAGAAAAGAAAGAGAAGAAAAAAGAAGGGGGAAAATATCTGTATATGGGGAGAAAACTCCAAAAAACAAACAACTAACCCAAAAAATGCAAACAACAAACATTCACACAACAAACACCCAGGTGAGTCTGAGGAGGCAGAGCTTATTTCTCTCTGTAGGTGATCTCTGACCTTTCTGTCCACGGATTGCCTCACCAGCTGTGTTTGATTCGCTAATTCCGGGTGGGAGTTATTCGATGCAGCTGTTCCTTCCATCTGCTCTGTTAGAAGGTGCAGGATCTGACCGTGTATTCGGCCACCACCTGGACAAACTTTATAAGTGCCTGCGGCCAGGGAGGCTGGAGTCTCCATGTTCCTGGGCTCGCAGCTGAGGCAGCTGGTCCCTGGGTGTTGTGGTTGTAGGGTCCCAGGAGATATCCAAGATCTCCCAGGTTGAAGGTAAGGCTGGGCTTCCAATCACAGCTGCTCTCCCCTACAAGATGGCCTGGTCTCTGAGGCAGAGAGGGCCACTCCGGGAGAGATTTCAGCAGCAGTAGAGGCTGCCCGGCCCGGGGAGCCTGGTCTGCCAGTCCCAGACAGTCCTCTGGAATGTGAATTGTCCCTCAGTCACACATACAGACACTCCCCCCATGTCCACGCACTCTCCATCTGTTCTCTCACTATCTTAGAGTCTGCTGTCCCATCGGCCGCCATCTTAGATCTCCAAGATATTTATGTTTTTAAAATGAATAAACTCTTGCAAGGCACTGATGTCCTGTCAGGGACTTTATAAGCATTACTTTAATGCTCTGCCAATTAGGACACTGAGAACAGAAAGGCTTAGTCATTGGTTCAAGGTCACAGAGCTGCTCAGGCAGAAGACCCAGGCTCTCCAGCCCCAAAGGCCACCTTCTGGGTCAGCAGGTTAAGCTGCTGATGAGAGGCTGATAAATGGGGGAGGGGTGGAGAGGAGATTCCAATGACTGCATGTACATTATACTCTCACTATTCCCATGTCAGAGCCAAGCATTAGGACACTAGTATGTGAGACGGGAAGAGTTCTGGCCACGATGGGAAGAGGAATGTCCCTGCCCCTTCCCAGTGACCCCCGCCCCTTTGGGAGAGTAGCTGAGCTTTCCCTCCGCAGGCCTCTTCTTCTCCTGTGTGAAGCACTGGATGGTGGCCATGGGGGTGACCCTTACGGTTCTGCTGGGGTTCGTGGCCGGGGCAGTGACCTTCTGGCGACAGCAGAAGAGAATCCAGGCCTTGAGTAAGGAGACGGAGAGGGAGCGAGCTGAGAAAGAAGCAGCTCTGGCTGAGAAGCAGCAGAAGCAAAGCTCCAATGGTGAGGGCTGGCTGCAGGTGGGTGGAACCTCCCCAACCCCAGGCCGCCCATCCACCACGGGGGTGTCACCCTAAGGCCCCATGACAGCACCTCCTCTTTCTGCTTATTTCCAGAGAAGCTGCAGGACGAGCTCAGTAAGTTCCGATCCCCCGCCAGATCCCCCACCACGCGGGTTCTGGGGTCCCTGGTTACCCCCTCAACACCCCGTGGTTACCTGTTTCCCCTGCAGGGTGGTGGAAGAAGTAGTACCTGGCACGTGAGTACCTGGACCCCATCTGAGACTCTCTGCTGGAATCTGTCCAGCCCTGCTCACCCCTGACCGCCCAGGGGAAGGAATGAGGACGCTGATGGGGGAGGTCGGGCAGGGTTTCCTCCCTGGAAAAAGGGGTCAGGGACTCTCCACCAGGCCGCTCGCACCCGGATGTCCAGGTAACCCCAGAAAGGAGAGGGGAGACGGACTCAGGATGGGAGGTCCTCCCTCCCTGGCTGCTCTACAGGATCTATAGGCTGCTGAGAGGAAACCGGAAGGAGAGAGAACATTCTCTTCAAGAGGAGTAGCTGGTGTCAGTTGTCCCAGATTTATCATAACTGCTGAAAAGCAGTGTCTGAAATTCTCTCACTAAGTCACCCAATTCTTTTTGGAAATAGGCAGGAAAACATGCAGATTGAGGTGGATGGGTTCTAGCACACGCATGCATACACGTATGCACACGGCAAGCCTAGCCAGGTACAGGGGTAAGACAGTCACCTTGTATGCCAAGGGCCCCAGTGGGTACCTGGCCCACGGATACCACTGCACCCATGACCCCAGTGGGTACCTGGCCCACGGATAGCACTGCACCCGGGATATAGTGGGATTCTCCTTCTCCCTTAAAGGAAGGCTTCTCGTTGCCACACCCCAATGGTCAGCATCACTGCAGTTGATGGGTCATTATTAAGGAACAGAAGGGGGACTTCCACACAAGCCCTGTGAAGCTGAGGCAGATCTGACCATAGAGCCGGCTCCTCAGTGACTAAGTGGTTCATGGGAGGAACACAGGGTGGACATGCTGGGCACAGGGATGGTTCTCAGGTTGGCGTGTCAGAGATGGATGGCACAGAATTTCATCACGCTAGTCAGAATGTTGTGCAATTTAAAACTTATGAATTAGTTATTTCTGGAATTTTCCATTTAATATTTTTTCAACTGTGGTTGACAGAGGTAAACTGAAACTTCAGGAAGGGTAATGATGTTTAAAGGTGACTGCTGTTCAGACACGTACAGGACAGACCTGCAGATTCAGCTGGAACAGCCCCTCTCAGTGCCTGTGGGTCATTGGGTGCAGGTGACCTTAAAGAGGAGGGGGAGCAGGGAACTGAACAGGCAGAGGGAGGGAGGTGGGGGTCAGCAGGGAGAGAGAGGAAAGGACTCAGAAAGGACAGGTGAGGTGACTGCTGTCTTCCTTTGCAGGTGACAAGGCTCAGGCCTATGCTGGTGAGTGACTCGTGCTCTCTGGTCCTGGCACCTGTGTACAAAGCCCTTCAACCCTCTCTGTGCTGGTGAGGGGTCGTCAGACCCTGCTCAGAGCTCATGTTCTGTGGAGGACCACCCTGCCTTTCTGGACACCCAGAGAACCTTCCAGCTCCAGCGTCCCCTCACCTCTGACAAACACCCACACCTGGCCAGGCCTGGCCCCATCACCCACAGCCCCACCGTGATGGAGGGAAGACCACATTCTGAGAGCTTTTATGCCTCATCCTCAGAGCTGTGGGGAAGGAAACTAGATATTGGTGGGAAGGAGAGGGAAGAGGCTCAGTGAGGAGAATGATGGGGGGAGAACAGAAATGATGACCTTTCCTTGCCTATGTCTCCTTCCTTCCAGAGTGGAAGATGGTCCTTTACCAACCTGGTGAGTGAATGACTGTGTGTTCCCTGGGACAACACACAGGGGTCTGGCTCCCTTCTCCAGCTCTTGACTAAGGGACATCACGGTGGGTGGTATGAGGTCCCCACAGTGTGCCCATCTGCTGCCAAGAGAGCCAGGGACAGCTGCTGCCCTGGGCTTCCCCAGGTCTGTGGGGAAGGAGAAGGCATTAGGGGTGGAGCTGGGGGCAGGGGCTGGAGGGAGAGGGACAAGGTGACCTGGCCCAGCAGCTGCCCCTCCTGCCCCGACCAGAGGCAAGGGAGCTCAATGATGCTGCCCAAGGAGGACGGATTCCTGGGCAAAGAGGGCGGGGCAGGTGGGGAGTGAAGGTCACATAGAGCCCAGCACGGCCCCAGCACAGCAGAGACCTGGTCCCTATGGTCACACCACATGCTTCCTCGACACCTGGCCTTGGGCTCAGTGTAGCTCACATTCTGTGTGATTCTGCCCTAAAGATGAGTGCTTTTATTCCCATGTTACAGACATCACATTGAGAGTGTGACATTACATAGCATGTGTGTGTGTATGTGTGAGTGTGTGTGTGTGTGAGAGAGTGTGTGAAAAGAGACTGTGCAGAAAAGGAAGTCGTCCAGCTCAAGAGGGTAGACCAGGGGCTGGGGCCCTTGGAATCCATGTGACTCTGCAGCACAGGTGGGCACAGTCCTTCTGGGGTGGAAACAGGAGAAAGATAGAAGGAAGGTGCCCCTTGAGAGGGCGGGTTAGGCCGACCCCAGCCCTCCTCACCCTCCCTTCCTCACTGAACACCAGGCCCTGTGGTTTCTCTTGGCTTTGCTGAGGGTCACACTCAGGGCAGCTGGGACCCCAGGCTCTGGGTTCGGGTCTCACCAGCCAGACCCAAGCCGTGGAGCCTGAGGCTCTCAGGTCCGGAAACCACGGCTGACCCCACACTATTGGAACTCTCTGCAGCGGACGTGATTCTGGATCCAGACACCGCACACCCCAACCTTCTTATTTCTGAGGACCAGAGGAGACTGAATTGGGCAGTAACAAGGCAGAGCCTGCCAGACAACCGCAAGAGATTTCAGTATTGGTTCTGTGTGCTGGGCCGTGAGAGCTTCTCATCAGGCAGACACTTCTGGGAGGTGGATGTGGGGAACAGGCAACAGTGGCAATTTGGGGTGTGTAGGGAGAACGTGGAGAGACGATATTGTGTTAAAATATCACCCCAGGATGGATTCTGGACAATATCACGGTTGGAGGGATATGACTTCCAGGCTCGAACAAATCCCCAGAGCAAACTCACAATTGCCAACCCTCCTAAAAGAGTGGCGGTTTTCCTGGACTATGAGAGGGGGAAGTCTTGTTCTATAATGCCATCGATGGATTCCACATCTTCATCTTCTCACAGGCTTCCTTCTCTGGGCCTCTCTTGCCTCTTTTCAGGGTTTCCTCAGAGGAGCCCACTGCCTTGACCATTTGCTCAGCACTGAAAGGAGTGGGGAGTTCCCCTGTGTCTGACCCACTGCCTGGCCCTTCCATGGAGACCTCAGTGGCCTCAGGCTCAGCTGATGCAATGAGGACCCTCAAGCAGAAGTTTAGTCTTTGCTTCCCCCTGCCCAGCCCTGAGGAAGCAAAACCTCACAGCAGGAACATACTTGCTAAAAACTCACTGAGTGAAGCACTTCACTAATATTCAACTTTTCCACATGACAGATGAGGATACCAGGGTGCAGGAAGTCACTTTCCAAAGGTGACTCAGTGCCCTTCCTGCAAACATAGCTCACACTCATGGATAACATAGAATGTGGTGGGTGCTGGGCTAAAGGCTTCAGGTGACTTTCACTCACCAATCCTCACAGCACCCCTGTGAGGGGGCCTCACTGAACGTGTGGAAAGGGAGGCAGGGCCCAGGGAAGTGACATGTAATTCATGCAGGAAGCAGTGCTGCTGGGAGGTGTTTGACCTCTGACCCTCCTTCTACCTCTGGTCTGTTCCTTTGCAGCCAGTTGTTCCTGTTGGTCATGGTCATGGTCAGCCTGAGGTTCCCTTCTCTGGGCCCCAGGGTGAAGGTCACTGTAGGTGACTAGGAAGACCACACCCACCTGGTTCCTTCAAGGGGGACTGTCAGAGCCATGGTCCACTGCTCCATTGGCTGGCTGTCCATGATGACATCGTCCACAGAACGAATTCACAGTGACCACATCACCCGGGGCTGAGAAGGGACTAGAGGCCAAACTCCTCACCAGCTTGTGACCTGTGACCATGAAGCCCAACCAACCCTCCAGCTTCATCCCTGAAGCTCACGTGTGAGGCATGAATTAGGGGGAAGGGAGCCAGGTGAACTGCAGTGGACTTTTTCTCACACTGTAGCCCCATCTCCAGGAAAGGGACACTCCACGCTGAGCATGTGTTGATGTTCCCGGAGGTTCTTTAACTGTTGGGTCCTGGGGAAGAGCCACTCCATCACCATCACTGTGATTGGTCACCACTGTGTCCCTTCTACCCGGCAGGTGGTTGTCAGGTTACATTTGTTAAATAAATTGATTAATAATCTTCTCTCTTCAACTGAGATTCTTCTAGATGTTCACCACACAGTTTACCCACCACATTTTCACAAAATCCTTATTGGATTAGCTGTATATGCTGCTGTACTAAAATCACAAACTTCATGACCTAATGTAGCACAGATTCCACACTTCACATTTCTGCAGGTGAGAAGCCCAGCGTGGCATGGCCCAGCTGACATCCAGCTGTCTGCAGGCGGGGCTGTCCCTGGAGGGCCTAGGGAGCAGTTTGATTCTTGCTAATTCTGGTTGTTTGCAGAATTGAGTTCCCTGTAGTGGTGGAACGGAGGGTGCCATTCCGTGCTGGCTGTCAGAAGAATCTGGGAGCACTCCAGGCTGGGAGCATCCAGAATTGTTTTCCCAGGAGGCAGATGTAAGGGACAATTCAGGTGAAGGGAATGAGGATCAGAGTCCAGTCCTGTAATAACTGCTGATGGGGCTGTTGCTTGTGTGCTGACTGCAGTGTCGAACTTAGTCAGAAGGTCGTGGAGGCCTCCAGAGGCACAGGTGGGGAATGCTGTGAAATGTTCCCTGGGAAGACTATTCTAGAAGAAATGTACACAGTGGCCCAATTGGGGTCCGTGGGGCCCAGGAAGGGAGCATCGGGTGGGTGTGGGGGTGCTGGGCCCACCAGACCATCACCTGGCAGGCAGAGCCTTTGCTGGCTGCCATGGTCCGTTCACTGCCTCCTGAGAGAGAGAAAGGGCTTTGGCCTGTCACTCAGTCTCCCAAGGACTCTCACTGAACGTTTTCTGAATGAGTCACAAGTATCCATAACAACTGCTGTCTGGCTCTGTTCTTTACCCCACGGCCTCTCCTGGTGTCCCCCAATATCTTCCCTGCCCCCACAAGTCTAGCAACTTGAATGAAATTCCTTGGCTTTGGGAAGAGGGTACTTATATTCACCTCAACACATGCCTGCCCCCAACCCCAATCACACACACACACACACACACACACACACGCACACACACACACACGACCATTGCCTCTGAAAAGAGAGAGGAAATAAAAAGGCCAGATAATCTCGAAAGGCTATTAACAGTGCATTTTTCATGCTGAAGCAACTTATTTGTATTCTATCTAGAAACTTTTCAGGAGTAGACTCGACCCGGGGATCTACACATGTTTTCTCTGTCAAGGGCCGGTGTTAACATTTTGGCTGTGCGGACCACGGGGTCTCCTCCACAGCCCCTCTTGTAGCACAATCTTACATGGAAGGGTTGGCTGCTTCTAGGACCCCTATGTACGGGCTGACATTTGAATTTCATAGAATTGGGACATGTCACCCAATAAATTTTAGTTTCCCTCTGTCTCTAGAACAGGAAAGACCAGTAGGAGGAGGGCTGCAGAGTGCCGCTGCCTCCTAACCTCAGGACTTTGTTGTTAACTGAGAAATCTTTATTGTTTAAGCCAATAACACAATCTGACAGGACACCCCAGGGTGGTGGTTGGAGAGCTGAGGCCTTCAAAGCCTCAAGCCCATTCTCCCACACCTACCACCCCCATCAATGTCAGTCTTCTCTCTCTCCCTCACGCGTGTGTAGTTAAAATAGAAAGTAAAACAGCTCAGAGAAGAGGCTTTCCAGGGGCGATGGTATCACAGCCGAGTTAAATCCAGAGAGGGCTTCTCACCGACCACCTAGTGGGATTCCCGTCATCTGCTGCATTTACCAGGATCCCAGGGCTGACCCAGCTTCTTCTTCATGGGAATCGGGAGAAAGACTCGCTTCTCGGGAAGAACCAGGTGAGAATGAATGTGGAGACAGAGCTATGCTCCCACCACCAGGAAATGCCAAGACTGCCCAGAACCCCTGACGCTAGGGCACAAGTCGGACCACCCTGTGGGGATGCGGAGCTCAGGCTTCCCGCCTCCTGAACTGAGAAACAATTGTCTGTTTTTGAAGCCGCCCCGTTGGTGGCACTTTGTGCAGCGAGACAGACCGAGGGAACAGTGCTCAGCTGCACAGTGGCTGCCACGGTGTGAGGTGTGGAGAGATCCAGGCAGAGATGGGGACGGAGGGGAAGAAATCTTAGCCCGTGTACTTCACCTTCTGCATCAGCAAACTCTCCGGGCTGCCTCGTGCCCCGTGAAATGTTCTTAAACATCAACAGGAAGAGAAGTACATTTTTAACTTTCAAAATTAACAATCCATGTCAAAAACTATAGCAAGAAGGTAAATGTTTGAGGATCCAACTCCTGTCTTTGGACAACAAAAGCAGAGCCCCACAGAACTTTGGGCCTAATGTTGATGCCATAAGGCAATCATCATGGAGCAGATCTTCTCCACCTGCAGTCCTGGGCCATTGATGGTGTATGAAATCAATATATTACGTAGAGACCAAACTTAAATACA
Organism: Eptesicus fuscus; assembly: GCF_027574615.1. Lineage (NCBI taxonomy): Eukaryota > Metazoa > Chordata > Mammalia > Chiroptera > Vespertilionidae > Eptesicus > Eptesicus fuscus. The sequence goes on along the minus strand of NC_072494.1, from coordinate 437,922 downwards.
CACGAATGAAACTATGAGAGCATACAGTATATATAAATGTGTGTGTCCTCAGTTACATTATAAAAGGTATTTCTTACTGTGGATCATAGTGTTAAAATAAAAACAAAGAAGGTTTTAGAATAAACATGTGGTAACTTGGCTGGAGGACCTGGTGGAGGGAGAGGTGGGCTCCTTTTCCAGGAGCACGGCGTGCAGTGATGCGCTGTGGCCACTAGGGGCGGTGAAATCTAAAGATTATCTACTGAGCGGTTAGAGGGAGAGGTGGGAGGTGGAGCTGGGAAGGGGGCAGGAACCGGAAAAGTGGGGAGAGATACTGGGATGGAGGTGAAGGGAAAGGCGGGGCGGGAGAGGGGGGAGGGGTGAAGAAGAGAAGATGAAGAATGTGTCCTGTAGTTCCTGGTCCCAGAATGAAGAGACCCATGGAACTGACAGGAACCCAACCTAGAGCCTTGAGTCCAACCCAGTTAACCAGGCCCAGGCGAGCCCACCCGGACCAGCTGCACCCTGTCCCCTGCAGACCCACGAAGGAGAGAATAAATGTTGATAAGATCTCCTGAGACGTTTGGTGTTTGTTTTGAGGCCTGATTGCTGTTTGAGGCCTGATTGCTGTTTGAGGCCTGATTGCAGCAGAATCCTGTGGAATACACATACAACTGTTGCCCCCATAACTAGCTAGTCATTCATATTAATAACAGGGAAGGAGCAAAGGGGAGGCCAGACATAGTAACCAAGGTCATCTGGGCAGCCCCACCAGGAAGCTGCCACTGGACACTCCCCAGGGACCAGTCTATTTTCTGGAAATCACGGGGGGTGGGAGGGCTCCAAAAAGGGGAGATGGGCACATGTGCAGTGAAGACGGGGTGATGGAGGAAAGGGGCTCGCCTGTCAGTCTAACCTGGGAACAGAGGTCATTGGCTACAAGGGTGCACCCCAATGCAAGCCCCTGAAAGTCAGTGAATACACAGACACCAAAGAATTCTCTCTCTGTCGGCAGAGGGGGGCCCGTGGGCAGAGGCGGGGCAGGAAGGCACGTGGGGAGAGCGAACCCTACAGACTCGCACCAAAAGCTTCCCTCTTCCTCTCCTCTCCTCCCCTGTCGGCGGCTGGTCGGCCAAGGGGAGCGGCAGCTGCCGGTGAGGCCGGTGCGGGCTCGCGAGGGTGGGGAGCCCGAGGCGCCGTTCCCCGGGAGCGGGCAGGCACGTCCCGGCTCTCGGAGGGAGTTGGGGGCCGCGCGCTGGGACGGGCCTGGAGAGGAGGGGGGCTGCCCCTCCCCACTGCTGAGTGGGGCGTTGCGGGGTGGGGGTGGGGGTGGGGGTGTATTCCTAGCCCAGACCCCATCCCAGGAGCAGGTCGGGGACTCGGGCGCCGTCCAGGGTGCCGGATCTTGGGGGACAGGAAGCAGCATCTGGGCCCGCCCCGCAGCGAGTTCCTGGCTCGCTTGGGTGCGGTGCGTATGGCAAGAAAACTGACCCGGGCCGGATGGGTGAGGCACCCAAAACTTGGGGAGAGTGGAAGGCAGAGAGAAAGACGGAGAAACATCCATGTGAGATAACGGACCGGGGAGGAGCCTGCAGTCCGGGTCTGTGCCTTTGGCTGGAACTGAACCTGGGACCCTTCGGTCCACAGGTCGATGCTCTATCCACTGAGCAAACTGCCTAGTGCAAAATACATTTAATTTTCAAAATTGAGCTATGAACTAGTAGAGTGTATACATATTTCTTTGGGACACCCCGTAAAATATAAAACTCAGGTAGTGAACTGAGATTATATATATATACATACACATACATGTATATTGCATATAAATATATATATATATGATCTACAAAATAGATCCAGAAATATTTACATTCGTGAGAAGCAAAGTAAAGAATTACCATGGTAAATTATATAAATTTTATTTTTCTGACTCTTCATTTGAAAGTTGTTTATAAAAGGAAAAAAATGCAATAATCATCCCTGAAAATAAGTGGAAATATATTCCCCTCTCTGAGAGCTTAAAATTTCAAACGTTCATATAATTCAGAGAGTGCAGGGAGCAGAGGCCTCCAGCTGCTGCTCTGAGTGCAGTGGGAGCCCCTGGAGGCTGAGGGGAGGCGTGAAGTGAGGGAGCAGGAACCTTAGGGCTGTGGTGTGGAGCAAGACTGAGGGGCTCATGGAATCGGAGCTCAGAGAGGGGGGTCCTGGGTTAATCAGAGTGAGATGCTGGAGGCACAGACAGGCTGTTGCAGGAAGTGTGGACAAGGGGAAGTTTGGGAGTACAGTGGACAGCAGAGCCCAGGACAACCAGGAGGCCAGGGCCAAGGGACGTACAGGTAAGGTTCATACTTTAGGGTGTTTTCCATGTTGGAGTCAAAAGTGAAGACACTCCCAAGTAGACATTTGAGAGGAGGCTCTGGGGTCACCAGTGATGGTGGTTGTACCCGGAGTCAGCCCTGGGGAGGAAGAGGTCTCATGGGGATTCTCCATCTCCCTCCAGGTCGTCATTTCTACCCACTCCTTCTGGTGTCTCTCTGTCTGCACAACAGCCCACAATGGTGAGGTCACTGGCCTTCCACCTCCACCACCTCCCTGTCTGCCTCGCCTTGGTCCAGCTGCTCACGCCCTGCTCAGGTAGGGAGCATCTGCATTTATGTGCCTGGAGCAGTTACCTCTAATGCCCAGTCAGAACCTTGGACTCCTCCCCACACCTGGGAGGCCCATCCAGACTGTACACCTGTCAGGACTGAGTGCCTGTCTAGGTGTTTCTTACCCTGCCCCTCTCAGCCTGGGACACCCCCTTACCCTCTGGCCTCCAGCTCCCTCTGATGCAGCACCCCTTTCTGCTCACCAGCTCAGTTTGCTGTGGTTGGACCCCCTGAGCCCATCCTGGCCATGGTGGGTGAAGTCGCTGAGCTGCCCTGTCACCTGTCCCCAATGATGAGCGCTGAGACCATGGACCTGATGTGGGTGCGATCCAACCTCAGGCAGGTGGTACATGCATATGCACACCGAAAGGAAGGAACAGAGATGGCAGAGTATCGAGGGAGAACGTCGATTTTAAGGGAGGACATCGCTGAGGGGAAGGCTGCTCTGCGGATTCAGAATGTCAGAGCCTCTGACAGTGGAACCTACCAGTGTTATTTCCAAGATGCCGATTTCCTTGCAAAAGCCCAGGTGGAGCTGAAGGTTGCAGGTGAGCCTGAGGGTGTTCTGAGCTCCTTCTGTGGGTCCTGAGGACACAGGGCATGCCCACCTCAGGCACTTCTGCCTTCACACCAGCAGCTGCCTCCCTCCTCCTCCTTCACTTCTCTGGGCCCTTGACAGACACCGGTTCTCCTGCAGGAAGGGCTCCTCCTGAGCCAAGTAAAGACGCCCCTCCTGCAGCCTCCAAGGTCTCAGCAGGGTCGTGGGGTGGGGGCAGGAAGGCTGAGGAAACCTCCCCTCAGTGGAGGGCACACACGTGAGTGGGATCAGCTGTGTTCGAGGCAGTGGACCTTGGTCCTCAGGTGCTCGCTGCTGTGGGTCCAGGGAGGCTGAGCTGCAGGGACATCACCTGTACTGCCATGTCCTCCAACCAAAGGCCCCAAAGGCCCACAAAACACCTGCAGTTGAACAAGTTGAGATTGGAACTAGTTGCAGTGAGGAGAACACACAGGTGTGGAAACATGGGGTGTCCCCATGAGGGGGTGTCAGGGAGACTTGGTATAACTTTTGGGCTGATAGGGGACTGGGGGAGGGTTTATGGAAGGAGGGCTTTGCTCTGGATCAGATGCTGTCAGGAGGGTGTGGGGTGTAACTGGTCACTCACAGCCAGGACAGGGGATGATTGCTCACTGCTGTGTTCTGGACACTGTTCATGTTTTATTCTGTGTTCAGACCTGATGACTAAATGGTCTTGTGTTTTCCTGACCCATCACAGGGACAAAGCACCCTTGTCTGATGCTGCTGTTCCATGACATTGTTCATGTCCAACATCATTTCTCTTTCTCGGGGCACAACCCTCCCTTGCACAGGAAGGAAGGAAGGTGGGGGTGGGAGGTCCTGGCTTTCTCCCTGCAGGGCCTCCTCAGCCAGCTTCAGTCCCTTCCTGAGACCACAGCTCCTCTTAAGAAATCCCTCCCTACAGAACTGGGTTCTTGCAAGTCTTCAAAAGACTTTCTCCCACCTCCCCATTCCGCCTTTGGGTTAAGAGTTTAGGGACTGGTGATAACAGCTCACTGTTATGTAGTATTCCCTGGGTCAGCTCTCTCTCATGTAGTATTTCCCCTTCCACAACCACAAAATAAAAATTCTTCTGAGTCCAAAGACCCGAAAAAGAGGCTGTAAACTCTAGATTAATGATATCAAGAGTTCACCACGATGACTTTCATACCTGGAACAGCATGGGCAGCAGCAATAGAACGTGCATATCTTCCCCACCACCTGGCAAAGCCTCAAGCTCACACAGGACAGGCAGGATAGATAGGGGACGGGGGCAGGACCCGCCCAGAGAAGGGGGAATGACTTACATGCTTAGGCGGGTGAGGGCCAGTTCCAGGAATCAGCACCGGGCAGGGGGAGGGGTCCAGGTGTCTCTGAGGGATCCGTGGGAAGCAGTCTCTGTTCTGGCCCAGATCCAGCTGGATCCAGCTCGAGGGTCCACGAGGGTCAGGCAGTGGTCACCTCATGGAACAGTCTCCCGTGCACAGCACACGTGGCAAACAGCTCCTTGGTGAACCCTGCCTGCATGATCTAGTGGAGTGTGCCCCATTCCTGAGGGGGACCCTCACCAACACAGAGGCCTCCCCATGACTCAGGCTCACTCTTCCTTTCTCAGCCCTGGGCTCTGATCTTCACGTTGAAATGAAGAGCTATGAGGATGGAGGGATCCGTGTGGAGTGCACATCTGCAGGCTGGTATCCGAAGCCCCACGTGGAGTGGAGAAGAGAAGGGGGAGAGAGCTTGCCCGCCATGGCAACGCCTGGGGCTGCAGATGGAGAGGGTCTGTATGCAGCCACGTCATCTGTGATCCTGAAAGGCGGCTCTGGGAAGGGGGTTTCCTGTGTCGTCAGAAACCCCCTGCTCAGCCAGGAGAAGACAGCCAGGGTCTCCATTGCAGGTGAGTGCCCGGCCCCACACTGTGCTCAGCTGTGGCCGCTGGGAGGAGGAGGCCTGTGTGTTTGCTGCTGACCTGGGTCTGTGCAGTAAACATAAGGTCAGAACAGGGACCTTGGTGCTTCTCTCCCCCATGAAGCTGTTTATGTCACAGACATTTTCTGAGCATCCCAGCTGCCACCCACTGGGACAGGCAATGGGATGGGGCAAGTGGTAAAGGTCAGCAAACACATGACAAGGTGGGGAAATATGTGCAGACACGTCCTGGAGAAAGGGCTAATCTCCTCAAACATAGAACAGCTCAGTAGAAACATGAATGTTTCCCAGAAGGAAATACCTGGGAAAGGATGTCCTGTCTCACTGAACAGGAGATGTTCCCACCAAACAAAACCATGTCATTGGTAACACTGATGGCAGGATTGTGGTAGACAGTCACTCTTAGACATTTGTTGGTATAATTTGGTATATCCTATATAATAAAAGGGTAATATGCAATTTAACCCTCATGCAGTCACAAGATGGCTGAGCCCACTGGGGAGGTGGGGTTCCCATAAACGTGTGTTCAGCAGAGACCTGAGGCTGCATGGTGCCAGGACAGGTCGGGGGACCTGAGGCTGTGCCCCCCTTTCAGCGGAGCTTGACTGGAGACCTCAGGCTGCGCCCTTAGCCCCAGTGCTAGGCCAGGAGACCTGACGTTGTGCCCCGGGCCTGGCGGGGCTTGACAAGGGTGGGGCCGACCGGGTCTGGATCTCGCCCAATGGGGGTGGGGCTGTCCGGGTCTGGGTCTCATGCAGTTTTGAGGCACATGCAGGTGGGCAGGGACTTGACTCTGGGTTCTGTGGCGCACCCAGAATCTGACAGGAGGAAGATTTTCATATACATTTTACTAAATTTCTTTCATCTTTTACACTTCTATTATAGAGAAAGGGCAAATAGCAATATTAAAATATTTCCTCTAATTAATTCCCTTTTAAAGTGCATGAATTTCATGCACTGGGCCACTAGTTTTTGTATAAATTGACACAACTTATATGAGGGGAGGCAGGGGTGTGTGTAGAACAATCTTAATCCAAACTACTAATTTATTGACCCAAAATTCCATTTCTAGGAATTTAGCTGACAGATCAGCTCGGGGTTGCGTGCAATAACTGATGAGCAAAGTTATTTCTTTTTTAAAAAGATATTTTTATTGATTTCAGAGAGAAAGGGAGTGGGAGAGAAAGAGAGGAACATTAATGATGTGAGGGAATCATCAGCTGCCACCTGTACACCCCACACTGGGGACCAAACCTACAACCCAGGCATGTGCCTTTGATCAGAATCAAACCTGGGACCCTTCAGCCCACAGGCCAATGCTCTATCCACTGAGCCAAACCAGCCAGGGCACAAAGTTATTTCTTAGAACATCAGTTATAGTAACAAAAGTCAGAGACAGTGCAAATGCCTCCCATGGGGACTCCTGTGCAGTGGAGGCTGCCCTGTGGGAGGAAGCACAGACGTGTCTCCATGCCGAGAGGGAAAGGTCCCCAGGACCCACGATGCACTGAGAAACGAGCTGCAGAGCAGCTTGTGCAGATGCTGCCTGTGGTGTAAGCAAGAAAAATAAGATGTTTATTATATATATACTAGAGGCCTGGTACACAAAATTTGTGCACTGGTGGTGGGGGTGGGGGTGGGGGTTGTCACTCAGCCTAGCCTGCACCCTCTCCAAACTGGTACCCCATGAGGGATGTTCAACTGCTGGTCTAACATCTCTCTCACAATCTGGGACTGCTGGCTCCCAACCGCTGGCCTACCTGCCTGCTTGATTGCCCCTAACCACTCCCCTGCCAGTCTGATTGATGCCTAACTGTTCCCCTGCTGGCCTGATCACCCCCAACTCCCCTTCTCTGCCAGCCTGATTGTGCCCACGTGTCCTTGCCTGCAGGTCAGATCACCACCCACTACCCTTCCCTGCCAGCCTGGTCACCCCTAACTGCCCTCCCCTGCTGGCCTGTTCACCCACAACTAACCTCCCTTGCTGGCCTGTTCACCCACAACTGCCCTCCCCTGCTGACCTGATCACCTACAACTGCCCTCCTCTGCTGGCCATCTTGTGGCAGCCATCTTGTGACAACATAGGGGCGGCCATCTTGTGATGACATGGGTGTGGACATCTTGTAATGTGAGGGTGTGACAGTCAATTTGCATATTACCTCTTTATTATATAAGATTTAAGAGGTTTGAGTACAGGCATTATTTAAATGTAATGTAATTTTTTTCTTTTTTCTTTCTTTCTTTTTTAATTTAATAAATCTTTATTGTTCAGATTATTACAATTGTTCCTCTTTTTTTCTCATAGCTCCCCTCCACCCGGTTCCCACCCCTCCCTCTGCCCTTACCACCCCCCCCACCCCACTGTCCTCATCCATAGGTGTATGATTTTTGTCCAGTTTCTTCACACACCTCCACACCCCTTTCCCCCCCGAGAATTATCAGTCCACTCCCTTTCTATGCCCCTGATTCTATTATATTCACCAATTTATTCTGTTCATCAGACTTTTTATTCACTTGATTTTTAGATTCACTTGTTGATAGATATGTATTTGTTGTTCATAATTTTTATCTTTACCTTTTTCTTTTTCTTCCTCTTCTTAAAGAATACCTTTCAGCATTTCATATAATACTGGTTTGGTGGTGATGAACTCCTTTAGCTTTTTCTTATCTGTGAAGCTCTTTATCTGCCCTTAAATTCTGAATGATAGCTTTGCTGGGTAGAGTAATCTGGTTGTGGGGTTTTTTTATTGTCTAAAGTTTTACATGTTTCCTTTTTCCCTGATTGACCCAGCGCCCCCCCACCCACCTCTCCCCCACACACACACACACAACCCCTGCAATTTCCACCCTGGGCAAGCCCCCACCACCTCAGTGTTTGTGTCCATTGGTTATGCTAATATGCATGCATACAAGTCCGTTGGTTGCTCTCTAATCCCCCACCTCCCCTGCCATTTGTCTCTGAATCTATTTTTGTTCATCAAATTACGTTGATCATTATATCCTACATATGAGTGAGATCATATGATATTTATCTTTCTCCAACTGGCTTATCTCACTTAGCATAATGCTCTCTAGTTCGATCCATGCTGTTGCAAATGGTAAAAGTTCCCTCTCTTTTATAGCAGCATAGTATTCCATTGTGTAGATGTACCACATTTTTCTAATCCACTCATCTGCTGATGGGCACATAGGTTGTTTTCAAATCTTAGCTATTGTAAATTGTGCTCCATGAACATAGGGACGCATATGTCCTTTCTGATTGCTGTTTCTGGTTTCTTGGGATATAGTCCTGGAAGTGCGATTACTGGGTCAAATGGGAGTTCCATTTTTAACTTTTTGAGGAAACTCCATACTGTCTTCCACAGTGGCTGCACCAGACTGCATTCCCACCAGCAGTGCACGAGGGTTCCTTTTTCTCCACATCCTCACCAGCAATTGTCGTTTGTTGATTTTTTTATGACAGCCATTCTGACAGGTGTGAGCTGGTACCGCATTATTGTCTGGATTTGCATCTCTTGGATGATTAGTGACTCTGAGCATGTTTTTATGTCTCTCGGCCTTCTGTATGTCCTTTTTCGAAAAGTGTCTACTTAGGTCCTTTGCCCATTTTTTGATTGGATTGTTTATCTTCCTTTTGTTAAGTTGTATGAGTTCTCTGTAAATTTTGGAGATTAAACAAAATACAACATGATAAGACACAACACACAGAGTACCAAACACAAATGGATTCATGATACCAATAACCCCAGATAAAGGTGACCATCAGACAAAAGAGAATTAGGGAGAGAAAAGAGGGCAAAAGTGATATTAAGAAAAGGAAAAAATGTAAGAGTGGAAAGAAAAAAGAAGGGCAAAAAATATATGTAAATGGGGAGAAAATTCCGAAAAACCAACAACTACTCCAAAAAATGCAAACAACAAACACCCAGATGAATCTGAGGAGGCAGAGCTCTCTCTAGGTGATCTCTGACCTTTCCGTCCACGAATTGCCTCATCAGCTGTGTTTAATTCGCCAGTTCGGGTGGATGTTGTTTGATTCAGCTGTTCTTTCTATCTGCTCTATGAGAAGGTGCAGTACCCATCGTATTTGGCACCACCTTGTCTCCCCGCAGACAAACCTTTTCGGTGCCTGCGGCCGGGGAGGCTGGTGTTTTGGTGTTCGAGGGTTCATAGCTGAAGCAGCTGGTCCCTGGTGTTGTGGTTGTAGGGTCATGGGAGGAATCCAAGGTCGCCCCGGTTGAAGTTATGGCTGGGCTTCCGATCAAAGCTGCTCTCCCCTTCAATATGGTGCAGTCTCTGTGGCAGAGCCGGCTGCTCTGAAAGAGATTTCAGTAGCAGTGGAGGCTGCCCGGCCAGGGAGCCCCGTCGCCAGTCTCCAACAGCCCTGTGGAATATAGCTGTCCCTCCTCACACATACAGACACTCCCCTCATGTCCATACGCTCTCCTTTCACTCTCTCACTCACTATGTTGCAGCTGCCATCTTGGATCTCGAAGATGTTTATATTTTTTAAATGAATAAACTCTTGCATGGCACTGGCGTCCTGTCAGGGACTTTAGAGCATTAATTTAATGTTCTTGCTGATTAGGACATTGAGAACAGATGGGCTAAGTCATTGGTTCAAGGTCACAGAGCTACTCAGGCAGAAGACCCAGAATGTGAACTGGCCCTCCAGCCCCAAAGGTCACCTTCTGAATCAGCAGGTTAAGCCCCTGATGAGATGCTGATAAATAGCGCGGGGAGGGGGGGGAGGAAGAGAGGAGACGCCAATGACTGTATGTACATTATACTCTAACTGTTCCCATGTGAGAGTCAGACATTAAGACACTGATCTATATGACGGGAAGAGTTCTAGGCACTGTGGGAAGAGAAGTGTCACTTCCCTAACCCAGAGCCCCCAGAACCCTTCAGATGAGCAGCTGAGCCTTTCCCTCCACAGGCCCCTTCTTCTCCAGCGCGCAGCCCTGGCAGGTGGCCGTGGGGGTGACTCTTCTGGCTCTGCTGGGGCTCCTGGCCGGAGTGGTGTCCTCATGGTGGCGACAGCAGAAGAGAATCTGGGCCTTTAGCAAGGAGATGGAGAGGCAGCTAGCTGAGAAAAAAGCAGCTCTGGCTCGGGAGCAGGGAGAGCGAAGCGCCAAAGGTGAGGCCTGACTGCAGGTGGGTGGGTCCTCAATGCCCCAGGCCGCCCCCACACCGCGCGGGTCCCCTGTTCCATCCCCATAACAGCACCTTCTCTTTCTGCTTATTTCCAGAGAAGCTGCAGGACGAGCTCAGTAAGTTCCGCTCCCCCACCAGGAGGGTTCTGGGGTTCCTGGTTACCCGCCTCACGGACCTCTCCCATTTCCCCTGCAGGGTGGAGGAAGAAGCAGTACCTGGCACGTGAGTACCTGGATGGGAGGTCCTCCCTCCCTGGCTGCTCTACAGGATCTATAGGCTGCTGAGAGGAAACCGGAAGGAGAGAGAATATTCTCTTCAAGAGGATGGGCTGGTGTCAGTTGTCCCAGATTTATCATAACTGCGCAAAAGCAGTGTCTGAAATTCTCTCACTAAGTCGCCCAATTCTTTTTGGAAATGGGCAAGAAATCATGCAGATTGAGGCAGATGGGTTTCAGCACACACATGCATACACGTATGCACACGGCAAGCCTAGCCTGGTACAGGGGTAAGACAGTCACCTCGAATGCCAGGGGCACTGGCTCCATGATCTCAGTGGGTGCCTGGCCCACGGATAGCACCACACGCTGTGTATAGTGGGATTCTCCTTCTCCCTTAAAGGAAGGCTTCTCATTGCCACACCCCAATGGCCAGCATCACTGCAGTTGATGGGTCATCATTAAGGAACAGAAGGGGAACTTTCACGCAAGCCCTGTGAAGCTGAGGCAGATATGACCATAGAGCCGGCTCCTCAGTGACTAAGTGGCTCATGGGAGGAACACAGGGTGGACATGCTGGGCACAGGGATGGTTCTCAGGTTGGCATGTCAGAGATGGATTCTCAGGTTGGCATGTGAGGATGTCACCATGCTACACGAAATGATGTGCAATTTAAAACTTATGAATTAGTTATTTCTGGAATTTTCCATTTAATATTTTCCAACTGTGGTTGACAGAGGGTAACTGAAACTTCAGGAAGGGAAACGATGGTTAAAGGTGACTGCTGTTCAGACACGTACAGGACAGACCTGCAGGTGCAGCTGGGAAAGCCCCACTAGGTGCCTGCAGGTCATTAGGTGCAGGTGACCTTAAAGAGGAGGGGGAGCAGGGAACTGAACAGGCAGAGGGAGGTGATGTGGGGGGTCAACAGGAAGAGAGGGGAAAGGACTCAGAAAGGACAGGTGAGGTGACTCTGTCTGAATTCCTTTGCAGGTGACAGGTCTCAGGCCTATGCTGGTGAGTGACTTGTGCTCTCTGGTTCCTGGCACCTGTGTACAAAGCCCTTCAACCCTCTCTGTGCTGGTGAGGGATCATCAGACCCTGCTCAGAGCTCATGTTCTGTGGAGGACCACTCTGCCTTTCTGGACACCCAGAGGACCTTCCAGATACAGCGTCCCCTCACCTGCTGCCACACACGCCCACTCCTGGGCAAGGCCTGGCCCTGTCACCCACAGCCCCACCATGATGGAGGGAAGCCCTCATTCTGAGAGCTTTTATGCCTCATCCTCAGAGCTGTGGGGGAAGGAAACTAGATATTGGTGGGAAGGAGAGGGAAGAGGCTCAGTGAGGACAATGGTGGGGGGAGAACAGAAATGATGACCTTTCCTTGCCTATGTCTCCTTCCTTTCAGAGTGGAAGATGGCCCTTTACCAACCTGGTGAGTGAATGACTGTGTTCCCTGGGAAAACAACAGAGGGGCCTGGCTCCCTTCTCCTCCAGCTCTTGACTGGGGGACATCTGGGTGGGTGGCATGAGGTCCCTACAGTGTGTCCATCTGCTGCTGAGAGAGTCAGGAACAGCTGCTGCCTTGTGCTTCCCCAGGTCATTGTGGGATGGAGGAGGTATGTGGGGTACAGCTGGTGGCAGGAGCTGGAGGGAGAGGGAGCAGGTGACCTGACTCAGGGGCTGCCCCTCCTGCCCTGAGCCTCCTCAATGTGTGCCATGTTTCTGAGTCCCTTTGAGATGATGGTGGTCATTCCTACTATGTGAAGGTGGAGGTAAGACTGGATGAGGTGATGAGTGTGTGTTGGTCAAAACTCCAAGAGGGAATCCATGGCCTGTTCATGATGGGTGTGTATCTGATGGTATTGACCACAGTCGGGAGAAGGTTCTTATGACCTAAGAACAATGTAGGTGATTCCTTATATTATAACAGACTGTGTTATAGAGTCATTTACACAAGGGGTGTTGGGTTGGAGTGGACAGACTATGTGTCAGTCTGCACAGACTATTCACCACTAACGGACCTGTTACAGTACTTTTTAACACACAGCTCGGGTACTAATGATTGACAGGACAAAGGGACAAGGAGTGTGGCAGCACCAGCCATAACTACTGGTAGTCTTGTGGTGGGTGGTTCTTTATAATGAACTAGAGCCCTGGTGCATGAAATTTGTGCATGGGGGGGGGGGGGAGGGTATCCCTCATCCCAGCCTGCACCCTCTCCAATCTGGAACTCCTCGAGGGATGTCTGCCCATTTAGGCCTGATCCTACCAGGATTGGGCCTAAACGGGCTCTCAGACATCCCTCACACAATCCAGGACTGCTGGCTCCCAACTGCTCGCCTGCCTGCCTTCCTGATTGCCCCTAAGCACTTCTGCCTGCCAGCCTGATCACCCCCTAACCACTCCCCTGCCAGCCTGATTGATGCCTAACTGTTCCTCTGTCAACCTGATTGCCCCTAACTGCCCTCCCCTGCAGGCCTGCCCTCCCCTGCAGGCCTGGTCCCCCACAACTGCCCTCCCTTGCAGGCCTGGTCCCTCCCAACTGCTCTCCCCTGCCGGCCATCTTGTGGTGCCCATCTTGTGTCCACATGGGGGCAGCCATCTTGTGTGTTGGAGTGATGGTCAATTTGCATATTACTCTTTTATTAGATAGGATGCTATCACGTTTGGTGTTGACCTCTGTTGTCATGTCATCCTAGTGTTACTAAAAAAAACTGTTCATGGCTACATTTTAAGGACCACACATCATGATCACCTTGAAGGCTTTGGTGTGCCTGCTAAGGACAGTGAGGTTGGGCAAACATCACAGCATGAAAAGATGAAGGAAATCCCAGACACAGAGATGGAATTGATTTGATTCAGCCACATCTACCCAGTGATTACAGAGGGTTTAGGGAAGGACCTACTTCCAGAGGCAGGGGTATTGTAAGAGAAAGCACAAGGATGAGCAGTGCCCCAGGCTCACAACAGTGGGAGCTGTCACCACCTCCAGGCCCAAGGCAGAGGGATGGGGAGCAGTCACTGGAGCCCTGAGGAGGCTGGGGCTCAGGGAGAGGCTGCCTGAGAGGAGGTGTGCGCTGTTGGAGCATCTCCATCACAGGAAGTGGGGAGGATGGGGCTGTGCCTCTCTTTCCTTCCCTCCAGTCTTCAGCCAGTACCTGCCCTTGGCCAAAGCCAGCAGGTGACCAGAGGCAGCGAGCCCAGTGATGCTGCTCAAGGAGGACAATTCCTGGGCAAAGAGGGAGGGGCAGGTGTGAGTGAAGATCACATAGAGCCCAGCACGGCCCCAGCACAGCAGAGACCTGGTCACTGTGGTCACACCACATGCTTCCTGGATGCCTGGCCTTGGGCTCAGTGTAGCTCACATTCTGTGTTATTCTGCCCTAAAGATGAGTGCTTTAATTCCCATGTTACAGACATCACATTGAGACTGGAGACATTACATAGCGTGTGTGTGTGTGTGTGTGTGTGTGCGCGCGCGCGCGCGTGCGTGTGTGAGTGTGTGTGTGTGAATGTGTGTGTGAGTGTGTGTGTGTGTGTGAGAGTGTGTGTGTGTGTGACTGTGTGTGTGTGTATGTGTGTGTGTGAGTGTGTGTGTGTGAAAAGACACTGTGCAGAAAAGGAAGTCGTCCAGCTCAGGAGGGTAGAGCAGGGGCTGGGGCCCTTGGAATCCATGTGACTCTGCAGCACAGGTGGGCACAGTCCTTCTGGGGCAGAAACAGGAAGAAGATAGAAGGAAGGTGGCCACTTGAGAGGGCGGGTTAGGCAGACCCCAGCCCTCGTCACACTCCCTTCCTCACTCAACACCTGGCCCTGTGGTTTCCCTTGGCTTTGCTGATGGTCACACTTGGGGCAGCTGGGACCCCAGGCTCTGGGCTTGGGTTTCACCAACCAGACCCAAGCCTTGGAGCCTGAGGCTCTCAGGTCCGGATACCATGGCTGACCCCACACCATTGGAACTCTCTGCAGCGGACGTGATTCTGGATCCGGACACCGCGCACCCCAACCTCCTCATTTCTGAGGACCAGAGGAGCTTGCAGTACACAAGTGCATGGCGGAGCCTGCCAGACAACCCCAGGAGATTTCAGGATCCTTACTGTGTGCTGGGCCGTGAGAGCTTCACGTCAGGGAGACACTTCTGGGAGGTGGATGTGGGGGACAGGAAAGTGTGGCAAATTGGGGTTTGTAGAGTGGACTTAGAGATAAAACTTGTTAAAATAACACCCCAGAATGGATTCTGGACAATAGCGAGGTTGGAGGTGCATGACTTCCAAGCTCAAACCGATCCCTGGAGCAAACTCACAATTGTCAACCCTCCTACAAGAGTGGGGGTCTTCCTGGACTATGAGAACGGGGAAGTCTTGTTCTATGATGCCATCGATGGATCGCACATCTTCACCTTCTCACAGGCTTCCTTCACTTGGCCTCTGTGGCCTTTTTTCAGGATTTTCTCACAGGAGCCCACTGCCTTGACCATTTGCCAGGCACTAAAAGAACTGGGGAGTTCCCCTGTGTCTGAGCCAGTGCCTGGCCCTTCCCTGGAGACCTCAGTGGCCTCAGGCTCAGCTTATGGCAATGGAGACCCTCAGGCAGAAGATCAGTCTTTGCTTCCCCCTGCCCAGCCCTGAGCTGAGGGCCTGCTTAACAGCAAAACCTCAAGCAGGAACATACTTGCTAAAAACTCACTGAGTGAAGCACTTTCCTAGTTATCTTCCAACTTTTCCACGTGACAGATGAGGAGACCAGGGTGCAGGAGGTTAACTCTCCAAAGGTGACTCAGTGCCTTCCTGCAGCCATAGCTCACACTCACAGATAACACAGAATGTGGTGGGTGCTGGGCTAAAGGCTTCAGGTGACTTTCACTCACCAATCCTCACAGCACCCCTGTGAGGGGGCCTCATTGAACGTGTGGAAAGGGAGGCAGGGCCCAGGGAAGTGACGTGTAATTCTTGCAGGAAGCAGTGCTGCTGGGAGGTGTTTGACCTCTGACCCTCCCTCTACCTCTGGTCTGTTCCTTTGCAGGCAATGTTCCTGTTGGTCAGGGTCATGGGCAGCCTGAGGTTCCCTCTCTGGGCCCCAGGGTGAAGGTCACTGTAGGTGACTACAAAGGCCGCACCCACCTGGTTCCTTCAAGGGGGACTGTCAGAGCCATGGCCCACTGCTCCATTGGCTGGCTGTCCATGATGACGTCGTCCACAGAACGAATTCACAGTGACCGCATCACCCGGGGCAGAGAGGGGACTAGAGGCCAAACTCCTCACCAGCTTGTGACCTGTGACCATGAAGCTGAACCAACCCTCCAGCTTCATCCCTGAAGCTCACGTGTGAGGCATGAATTGGGGGAATGGGAGCCAGGTGAACTGCAGTGGACTTTTTATCACACTGTAGCCCCATCTCCAGGAAAGGGACACTCCACGCTGAGCATGCGTTGATGTTCCTGGAGGTTCCTTTAACTGTTGGGTCCTGGGGACGAGCCACTCCATCACCATCACTGTGATTGGTCACCACTGTGTCCCCTCCACCCGGCAGGTGGTTGTCAGGTTACATTTGTTAAATAAATTGGTTAATAATCTTCACTCTGCAAATGAGCTTCTTCCAGATTCTCACCCCACCGTTTACCCACCACATTTTCACAAAATCCTTATTGGATTAGCTTTGTATGCTGCTGTAAGAAAACCACAAATTTCATGACCTAATGCAGCACAGATTCCACACTTCACATTTCTGCAGGTGAGAAGCCCAGCGTGGCCATGGCCGGGCTGACATCCAGGTGTCTGCAGGCTGGGCTCCTTTCTGGAGGGTCTAGGGAGCAGTTTGATTCTTGCTAATTCTGGTTGTTGGCAGAATTGAGTTCCCTGCAGTGGTGGGACCGAGGGTGCCATTACTTGCTGGGGGTCAGAAGAAGCTGGGAGCACTCCAGGCTGGGAGCATCTGGAGTTGTTGTCCCAGGAGGCAGATGTGAGGGAAGAACTCAGCTCAACGGAATGGCCTGGGGAACAGAGTCCAGTCCTGGAATAATTGCTAGTAGGGCTGTTGCTTGTGTGCTAACTGCACTGTCCAACTTAGAAGGAAATTAGCAGTCTCCAGAGAAAGCATTTAGGTACAGGTGGGGAATGTTACGAAATATTCGTGGGAAGAGTATTCTAGAAGAAATGCACACAATGGCCCGATTGGGGTCTGAGGGGCCCAGGAAGGGAGCATCGTTGAGCACAGGGGTGCTGGGCCCACCAGACCATCACCTGGCAGGCGGAGCCTTTGATGGCTGCCATGGTCCTGCGGACACGAGTGCCACCTCACAGGGAAAAAGAGGGCTTCCTCCTCTCACGCCTCCTCCCGTCTCACTCCATGGTTTCAGAGTCACAGGTCTCCTTAGCAGCTGCTGGCTCCGTTCTCTCCCCCAGCCCTTCCCTGAGTCCCCCACCTCCCAGCCCCCCACCAGCCCAGCTACTCTAAAGAGATCCCTGGGCTCTGGGAAGAGGGTGCTTACATTCACCTCAGCCCCAACCACACACACGTGTACACGGGCCTCTGTCTTCATGGCAGCGACGCCACCGTCCGCAGGGCATGGCAAGACTGGAGCAGAAACTCCCTTTCTCTAAAGAAAGGAAAAGGGCCCGGCTCCCCGGCTGAGCGTCAGCCCATGAACCAGGAGGTCAGGGTTCCATCCCCAGTAGAGAGGGGGCGGGAGGGAGGTGTTGTGGGGTCGAACCCTGGAGTCAAAAATAAGACCACCGGAGGCCGCTAATTGACTAAAAAAAGCAGGCAAGGGTTTATTGAAAACTGGCCAGGACGGCCGCGGGGCACCACACGCAGGTGGCCACCCTCACGACCGCCGTCCTAGGTGTAGGCGGTCCTTTTAAAGGTCCAAACCACAAGAACTTCCCTTTGTTCTAAATGCTAAATACATTGGAATGTGGGTCTATCTTGCGAAGGCAGATTGTACAAAAGCAGGACTGAGCAGGGTTAATAATCTCTAAAGGCAGTCAACTCCTGGAGCCACTGAGTCCGTGGGAATCCGTCTCCTGTGGTTCTGGTCCACGGGCACAGGAAAATGACCTTGGTGAGTCTCCAGGTCTCAGTCTGGAGCTGAGGTGACTACCCTATTGTCTAAGCAAGTGAGTGAGTGCAGAAGCCAGAAGAGCAGGGTTAAAATTTAAACGGCAGTTTTTACCGAAGTATAGTTGCTACCATATTTCAGGGGGGGCGTGCAGGGGGCACCCGGTCAGTGATTCTCCATGTTGGTCTCTCTCCTTCTCCCTTCCTCCCTAAAATCAATAAACACATCATTGTTTGAAAAGGGAACTAAAAAGGCCAGACGCCATTGGCTGGCTGACCCCCTGGAAATCTTGGGACCCAGAGGACACAGGTCCCAGCCCCCAAACCCCCCAGGCCCCCCAACCCCTCAGGCCCCCAGCCCCCTGCCCCCCAGACCCCCAGCCCCTGTGGGGGGAGAGGGGGAGTTTCCCTCCCCGCGGGCGGGAAGGTTTGCTCCGGGTCGTGCCTGAGCCCGCGGGCGGGTGACAGAGGGAACAGGAACGTCGCTGCGTCCGCGGAGGAGAGGAGACGCCGCCGTGAAGTCCGACAGGTGCACGGAGGGCGCTGCGCCCCGCGTGGGGGCGGGAGGGAGGCCGGTGGGGGGGGCGGGCCCCGGAGAGGGGGTTCCCGGGGTCTCGGGCGGCCTCACCTGGGGGCGCACAGGCGGAGGGGGTGGGAGGAGGAGGAGGAGGAGGAGGAGGAGACAGGGAGAGGGAGAGGGGGAGGAGGAGGAGGGGGAAGAGGGAGGCGGAAAGCTATCGGGTGACCCTGCGGAAACCGAGCTCTGGCTGAGCAGTGAGCCGAGCCGGGGATCGAGGTTCCTGGCTCAGGCCATGGAATGTTCGGAGTCCGTCTGTGGGGACGACGCTGAACTGGAGAGGAAGGGGGTGCCCAGGACACAGGTGGGGGCTCTGATGGCACCAACACGAGTCACAGGACGTTTGCTGATCAGGACTGCGGTGCCAGGTCTCTGGCCATTCCCCAGGTCTGCGCCCCCGGCCTGCGCCCCGGCCTCCCCGGCGACTGGTCGTCGGTGCCATGGAGCCTGCGGCTTCCCTGCGCGTCTCCCTGCCGGACCCCCTGCTCTTCTTCCCGCTCCTCGGCCTGTCGGCGCTGGTCTCAGGTGGGGGCTGGTCTCAGGTGGGGCTGGTCTCAGGTGGGGGATGGTCTCAGGTGGGGGCTGGTCTCAGGTGGGGGATGGTCTCAGGTGGGGGCTGGTCTCAGGTGGGGGATGGTCTCAGGTGGGGCTGGTCTCAGGTGGGGGATGGTCTCAGGTGGGGGATGGTCTCAGGTGGGGCTGGTCTCAGGTGGGGGATGGTCTCAGGTGGGGCTGGTCTCAGGTGGGGCACTGGTCTCAGGTGGGGCTGGTCTCAGGTGGGCCACTGGTCTCAGGTGAGGGCTGGTCTCAGGTGGGGCTGGTCTCAGGTGGGGCTGGTCTCAGGTGGGGGCTGGTCTCAGGTGGGGCTGGTCTCAGGTGGGGCACTGGTCTCAGGTGGGGCCGGTCTCAGGTGGGGCTGGTCTCAGGTGGGGGCTGGTCTCAGATGAGGGCTGGTCTCAGGTGGGACTGGTCTCAGGTGGGGGCTGGTTTCAGGTGGGGGCTGGTCTCAGGTAAGGTCTGGTCTCAGGTAGGGGCCGGTCTCAGGTGGGGGCGGTCTCAGGTGGGGCCGGTCTCAGGTGGGGGCGGTCTCAAGTGGGGGCCGGTCTCAGGTGGGGCACTGGTCTCAGGTGGGGCTGGTCTCAGGTGAGGGCTGGTCTCAGGTGGGGGCTGGTCTCAGGTGGGGGCTGGTCTCAGGTAGGGCGCTGCCACACTTCCCTCTGTATGTACTCACACCCTTATGCACTTGTTCGTTGAGTTCACACCAGCGCCCCCAGTTCAAAGGCACATAACCCCCAAGTAACAAGTAACCAAAATATAATTCAAACTTTATCAGAGAGGAAAGGAGAGAGAGAGAGGGAGAGAGAGAGAGAGAGAGAGAGAGAGAGAGAGAGAGAGAGAGAGAGATATGATGAGAGAGAATCGGTGATTGGCTGCTGGGGCTGACCGGAAGACCCTGAGTGACGGATGGACAGATGCTCTAACACCCGTTTCTGTGAGAGAGAGGCTAAGGCACTGCTTGGCTGTCGCCACCAAGTACCCTGTTCACCTGCCTCGTTGCCTTTTATTGTCACAACAGCTTGAACTGAAATTAGCCTCAGATACAATCAGCCGGGTGAGTATCCCTAAGAAAGCACATGCTCCTACAAGGTCAGGTCTTTAAAGACTAAACAGAGAGGTTCTAGCAAAACACCCCGGGGCTCGGACTTGTTTGGAAAAGTCAAGGCAGGGCTGCCGCCTTCGGCAAGGTCCCCCCAGAGGCCCCGACCTTCCGGAGAATCCTCCTTACTGACTTTCCAACCAAGTCCCGTGCTCCCCCACAATTGGCTGGGCTGGCTGGGCCTCATTCAAATTTTTGTTGTTCTTAATCCTCATGGGAGGATATTTTTCCATTGATTTTTAGGGAGAGTGGAAGAGAAAGGGAAAGACAGAGAGAAACATCATCCATGTGAGAGAAACTCATTGATTGGTTGCCTCCTGCACGTGCCCCAACCAGGACTAGGAAGGAGCCTGCAACCAAGGTACCTGCCCTTGGTTGGAATTGAACCCGGGACCCTACAGGGCTGGTGGACGCTCTATCCACTGAGCCACACCGGCCAGGGCTGTGTGCATTTCACACCGACAGCAGGTTTCAGTTGGGACTGGCTGGCGGCTACCCTGTTGGACAGTTCCAGTCCCAACGTCCCCCAGGCCGGGCTGGACTGGGGGCCAGGACACCTCTAAGCACAGGGTCTGTAGGTACCCGGTGTGGGCCTCTCTTATGTTCTGTTCACCAAGTGTTAGCCGCCTTGGTAGGTACTTACTAGGCATCTCTAGCTCGAACCAGCCACAGCGACTGGCCCCCAGACCCCTCAGCACAGGAATAGCTGTCCCCGAGAAGAGCCACTTCCTTTTGTTACCGGGAAAAACCCCCTGGGCGGGCTTGGGTTTGCCTGTGGCTGTGTCCAATCACGAAGGCAGGTTGAGGCCTATAAGGCGTTTACTGAGAAGGCCAGCCCACCAAGCAGACAGGGCGCTTACAAGCATCAAGTCCTGTCTCCCAGCAGGTGCAGGGGACAGGATTGTAAAGAGCAAGGGGCTGGGTGCTGTGTGCAGGCCTGGGGGTCTCAGATGTCCGCTATTGTCCTTAGTCCTCAGGCAATGAGATGCCTTTGATCAGATGGTGTTCTGCCTCCTGGTAGGTTGGCCTGACCCTGCTTATGGGTTCTGCTCTCTGGACACACAGCTGAGTCACCTCCCCAATCACTTCGCTTGGAAAGGAAACTGAAGAAAAACGTAACCCCTGTTCACATATAAGAACCTTAGCCCCTATTCACATAAGTATCTGTGTTCTAAGATTTAAAATAACAGGATTACTTTTCCGATTGATTCAGCTGCTCTGCCTACCACATTGTAAGGCCCCTGTCGCCTTCCTGCCCTCGATGTCCGATGGCCCGTGCTCCGCCTGAGCCTGTGCCTCTGTCTCGCAGCCCAGTTTACAGTCGTGGGACCGGATGAGCCCATCCTGGCCATGGTGGGAGAACGCACCGCGCTCCCCTGCCACCTGTCGCCTGAGCAAAGCGCGGAGGACATGGAGGTGCGGTGGTGCCGGGCTCGGCTCTCCCCGGCGGTGCTGGTGTACGTGGGCGGGCGCGAGCGGCCCGAGGAGCAGATGGCACAGTACCGCGGACGGACCACCTTTGTGAGCGGGGACATTAGCCAGGGGAGGGTGGCCCTCGTCATTCACAACGTCACAGCCCACGACGACGGCGTCTACCGCTGCTACTTCCAGCGAGGCAGGTCCTACGACGAGGCCGCCATGCGCCTGGTGGTGGCAGGTGCGTCGAGTCTCTCCTAAGAGCTGAACCTTAGGCCCCTGGCAGCCCCGTCGGTTTTTTTGTTTTGTTTTGTTTTGTTCTTAATATATATTTATTAAAATATATTTTTATTGATTTCAGAGAGGAAGGAAGAGGGAGAGAAACAAACATCAGCCCTGGCCAGTTTGGCTCAGTGGATGGAGCGTCGGCCTGAGGACTGAAGGGTCCCAGGTTCGATTTCAGTCAAGGGCATGTACCTTGGTTGTGGGCACATCCCCAGTAGGGGTGTGCAGGAGGCAGCTGATCGATGTTTCTCTCTCTCTATCCCTCTCCCTTCCTCTCTGCAAAAAATCAATAAAACATATTTTTTTTAAAAGAAAAGAAACAAACATCAATGATGAGAGAGAATAATTGATGGGCTGCCTCCTGCACACCCCCCATATGCAACCCGGGCATGTGCCCTGACAGGGAATGGAACCATGACCTCCTGGTCCATAGGTCGATGCTCAACCACTGAGCCACCGGTCGGCCAGTCAGTAGGTTTTTGCCTAGAATGCCCTTCAACCTCGGAGGACGGCCTCCTCCTGCTCCAGGGCCCAACCAATGGCTTTGCCCTGCTGAGCTGTGGGCATGGAGTCCTGAGAAGCACAGAGAACACAGGGGATCCTTGAACAGGGAGAACGTTTAATCCCTAACGCTTCTAAAAACCTTTATTGTTGAAAATGTTGCATATATCCCCTTTCCCCCATTGACCCCCTCCAGGCCACCCCCTCCCCACTCCAGGCCCTCACCACCTATTGTGTGTGGCCATGGGCCAGGCACATATGCATACAAGGTCTTTGGTTGATCACCTCTCACCCACTGCCCTCCCCCACTCCCTCCGAGATGCTCTGTTCCAAGCTTCCTAAACCCCACAGATGATTCTCTTGCTCCTTGTTAGAGATCTCTGAGCATCTTTACCAAGAACATGCTTCAGAATTAGAGACTTTAGACGTATTTATCTGTCCCCAGGCCTGGGCTCCACGCCCCTCATTGAGATGAAGGGCCATGAGGATGAGGGCATCCGACTGGAATGCACGTCGGAAGGGTGGTACCCCGAGCCCCACGCAGTGTGGAGGGACCCGTATGGTGAGGTCACACCCGCCCTGGAGGAGGCTTACGCCCAGGATGCTGACGGCCTCTTCAGGGTCACCTTGTCCGTGATTATCGCGGACAGCTCCGTGAGGAACATGTCCTGCTCCGTCAACAACACGCTGCTCGGCCAGGAGAAGGACTCTGTGATCTTCATTCCAGGTTAGCTCCCTGCCCTCTGGGAGCCCAGCCATGAGGGCAGTGTCCTCAGCAGACAAGAGCGGAGCCCCAGTGAGGCTGGGGAAGGAGCTGAAATGGGAGGGTGCTGGGCCCTGAAGAGCTGGGGCAGCAGCTGAGCTGAGGCCTCTCCCCGCATCACAAGGGAAACATCAAATACTCTCAAAACTCAGGCGTGGGAGCCTCTTCTCTGAGGGTAAATCTGATTTTCGTCCCTGTGATGGTTCTCCCCCCGGACCGTCCTGGCCTCACGCACTGGGACCTCTCTGGCCCCCCTTCCAGAACCCTTGATCCCCAGCTCGTCTCCCTTCCCCTGGATGGGGGCCCTGGCTGTCGTCCTGCCTGCTCTGCTCCTCCTCATCGTCATCCTCGGCAGCATCTGTCTCGTCAGGAAACTCCGAAGGAGAAAAGAAGCTCTGTCCCTGGAAAAAGATCTTGAAAATAAAGAGAAAGAGATGGCACGTAAGGAGCAGGGGAAAGAACGTGTGGGAAAAGGGAGGAAGAACGTCTAACAAAAGTGAAAGAGTAAAAAGGCAGGTCATTGCTGTCCTCAGGACACCGCTGGGCTGCAGGAGCCTGGGGGACAGAGAACACGCACAGAGAACAAACTGGACTGTGTCAGGGCTTGGGGCTCTGCGTCCCGTCACCCTCCCCCCCCCCCCCACTCCCTCCCAGCTCCCTTTCGCCTTCCTCAGATGTTGCATCCACCCACCTGGCTGCAGAGAGCATCCTGTTGCTGAAAGAAAGCAAACCTAACTGAGCCAAGATAGTCCAGCCACATGGTCCTACCTCCTTTCTGGGACCTGGCGATTCCGAGAGGTGGGGGCGGGGCGGGGAGAGGGGGTATTCTTAGAAAGAGCTTGGCCTTTGTTTACCAATGACTCACGTCCAGAGAGCTATTCGTGTTGAGGACGTTCATGTGTTTCTGTTTATTTTTTCAGAGCAACTTCAAGAAGAATTGCGTAAGTCTAGCATTTCCTGCGTGGCCCTGTGCGCCGCGTGCTTCCTGCTGGTCACGGTTACCAGGGAAAGCTCACTGTCTGTCCCCTTGCAGGATGGAGAAGAGGCCTCCTACACGCGGGTGAGCACCCGGCCGTCCCTCACCTCCTGAGCTTCCCCCCACTAGCCAGCCAAAGGGACGTGTACGCTGAGGGGAACCAGGGGCCACAGTGCCTGGGGGCCTGGGCTGGGGTCAGTTCACTCGCAGCATCCCACCCCCACCCAGTGAGGCATCCCAGCTCTTCCCACAGGGAATTCCCGGGGCTGGCGTCAACTCTTTGCTTCCTTCCCACCCTCGTTTTTTTTAAAAAGATGTTTTTATTCATTTCACAGAGAGGAAGGGAGAGGGAGAGAGAGATAGAAACATCAATGATGAGAGAGAATCATGGATTGGCTGCCTCCTGCACACACACCTCCTCCCCACCCCACTGGGGATCGAGCCCACAACCCGGGCGTGTGCCCTGACCCGGAATCGAACTGGGACCACCTGGTTCATGAACCCCTGAGCCCCGCCTGATTTTGCACTGAGGAAATCACCGGTTCCTCCTCGGTCAGTGTGCCTGCAGTTGCTTCGAAAACCAGTTCTGGGAGTGACTCATGTGTCTCCGAGAGCTGGACCTCCCCAAAGGTTATGTTTCCGTGGTCGTGACTCTTTGGACCCGTGATTAACGAGAGAGAGGACACTACTGGCTGAGATAGTTGTAACCTGGGGGAAGGTGCAGGCTGCCGGGAGGCGCTGTGGGTGGGGCGGGCAGGGGGCTGCAGGAGCCTGCCTGAGGACATGCCTTCCTGCCCACGGGGAGCGGGACTGGGCAGGCGTCCCTGTGCCTCCCCTGTGAGCTCCTTGCGCTGTGTGATTCAGCACCTTCTGCTCAAAGGCACCAAAGAGGCCAGGTTTTAGTAGATTCCATGGTGCTTGGCCCTTTCCTTATTGAATGATTGATTGATTGATTGATTGATGGTTAATCCTCACCTGAGGATATTTTCCCACTGACCTTTAGAGAGTGTGAAAGGGAGAGGGAGAGACACACAGAGAGACACATCGATGTGAGAGAGACACTTCACTGGTGGCCTCCCCATGCACGCCCCAGCCAGGGCCTGGGATCCAGCCTGAGCCAAGGTACCTGCCCTTGACGGGGATGGAACCCGGGACCCTTCAGTCCGCAGGCCGATGCTCTCTCCACTGAGCCCAACCCACCGGCCAGGGCTGGACCGTTCCTCTTCAGGAGAATTTCCGAAGTGTCCCCATGGACTACCAAGATGGGGAGGGAGAGAGGCATTTTAACCCAATGGAGGTGTCGGCGGGTCCGGTCACGGGAGGGCAGGTGGGAGCACCTCCTGTGCCCAGAGAGGTCACTGGCACAGCTGGCTGGGAACAGGGCCCCGCCTTGGCCGGGCAGCCTCCCAGGGGGCAGAGGCTTTGGGGGGGCCTGTCCTCCTGTTGCCCTTTGAAGGGAGCCCTTGTCCCTCACGGAAGTCGCCGGCGCCCGGTTAATCGGGTGGAGCGCAGAGCACCCACCCGGGACCTCCTGCCCGGCGTGCGTTCAGGGAGACGTCGGCCCTGATGGCTTCCCCGGGGCGGGCCGGGGCCGGGGCCTCTGCCGGATGAAGCCGAGTAGGAAAGTTTTCGGCTAAAGAGAGTCGGGGGGTCATAGGTCCCCAGGAGAAAAGGGGGGACCCGAGGATGTGGGGAGTGGGAGCCGCTCCGGCAGCTCATGCGCTGGCGGGGCCGCCTTTCCGGAGCCCAGCTGTCCGCCCGAGGCGCCCCGCCCGCGCAGGTGGGAGCAGGGTCGGGAGTTCTCGCCTGGGGGCTGCCGGGGACCTGGGATCCGGGCCCTTCTCGGGGACCCCATCCCAGGGAGGGGCGTGTCCCCCGCGCCTCACCCGGGGCTTCCTCCGCAGCCGACGTGGTCCTGGACCCCGAGACGGCGCACCCCGAGCTCTTCCTGTCCGAGGACCGGCGGAGCGTGCGGCGGGGGCCCTGGCGGCAGAGCCTGCCCGACACCCCCGCCAGGTTCGACTGCCGGCCCTGCGTGCTGGGCGCCCCGCGCCTCGCGGCCGGGCGGCACTGCTGGGAGGTGGCGGTGGAGCGCGTCATGGGCTGGTCCGTGGGCGTGTGCGCGGAGGGCGCGGAGAGGCGCGGCGAGGCCCCGCTGGCCCCCGAGCACGGCTTCTGGGCCCTGGAGATGTTCGAGGGCCGGTACCGGGCGCTGGCCTCGCCCGAGCGGGTGCTGCCCGTGCGGGAGCGCCTCCGCCGCGTGGCCGTGTTCCTGGACTACGAGGCCGGGGACGTGTCCTTCTACAACACGCGGGACCGCTCGCACCTCTACAGCTGCCCCCGCGCGCGCTTCTCGGGGCCCCTGCGCCCCTTCTTCAGGCTGGGCTCCGACGACGGCGCCCTGTCCGTCTGCCCCGCGTTCACGGGGGCCCGGGGCGTCCCGGTGCCCGAGGGCGGCCTGGTCCTTCACAGGGCGGGGGCCCAGCGCAGCCTCCAGTTCCCTGGTCTCCTCCGAGGAGAGTAGGGGAGCCCTGGCCACCCCTCCTGCCACGCACCCCGCTCTGGTCACCTCGGAGAACCTCCTTCCGAGGCCCCGTGCACCCTCGGCAGCCCCGGGCCCGGCTCCCTGGGAGGCTGTGGCTGCAGCAGCTCAGGTGCTGGTCACCCTGGGGCAGGGGCCAGGCTCAGTCCCCATATGGCTCCCGACCCAGGAGAAAGGTCTGGACGGCGACGGGCGGGCGGAGAGCCCTGCCTGGCATCAGGTGACGTGTGAGCATTGAGCCCGAGTCGACACCAGACACCGCGGACTGGGGGTGAGGCCGGCAGGTGCTCCAGGACCTGAGCACGGAGAGCCACGCTGGGACGTCAGGGATGAGGAAGAGGGACGGGCGGGGGGGGGGGGGGCGCCTGGCCCTCGTGTGGCTGAGCCCCCTCAGGAGGGCCCAGGGTCCCAGCACCTGCAGGCCCAGCCCCGCCCACCCCGGGTTTGAGCCGACACAGCAAAGCTCCCAGGCTAAAAGGATGAAAAAGGAGGACAGAGGGTGAAAGACGAGGCTCCCCGGGGACTGGGCCTGGCTCAGGTGTCCCCCAAAACCAAGGCAGCAGTACTTATCACTGAGAGTGGCCGGAGGTTCAAGGCCCTGGCTGAACAGGGGAGCAGTGAACCAATTCATCACAAGGCCTAGTTCAGGGGAGAGGCCGCTGGTTTCTGCTTCGTGGCCTCAGGATGCCTTTATTCACGTAAAACTATCGAGGCCCCAAAGGGCCTCTGCTCATTTTTGCTTATATCTGCTAGTATTTACTGTACTGGACTGAAAAGCTTCAAAGATATGTTTGACGATCTATATTTATATGAGAGCTATAAACGGATTAAGGCCAACATAACATATTTTTGTGAAAGATGACTTGTTTGCAAAGCAAAATAAATGCTCGTGATGTGCATGGCATTGTTCAGTTTGTTTTGCAAACCCAATGTCTGGCTTTAATAGAGACTGGATTCCCATATCTACTTACGTGAGAAGGTGCGCAATCTCGGGCAGATGCCAATTAAATACTTGCCACTAATTGTTTTCAAGAAATACCCCGACAGGAAAGGCTGTTCTCAGTGGGTGAGCTCTGCCTCGGGTCAAATAAAGGCCAGGGTTGGAAGGGAGGGCTTCCCGGGGAGCAACAAACGGGAAGCGTGGGAGCCGCTCCTGCAGCTCATGCGCTGGAGCCATTAAAATTCACTGGGAACGGGTTTTCAAGGAGAAGGTTCCCTTACTGCCCGGAAAAGGAAGAAGGAAATTCTAACAAAGTGACTTCCCCAGGCCGAAAACGAAACCACACAGTGTTTAGCTGGACTTTCGTGTGTTTTTGTTTGTTTTTTAAAATATATTTTTACTGATTTCAGAGAGGGAGAGGGAGGTAGAAACACCAATGAGGAGAATCATGGATCGGCTGCCTCCTGAGTACCCCACAAGAGGAAAGCAAGGTGGATGAATTCCTGGCCCACCACTAAAATTCCCTGAGGTTTGTAGTCTACCATTTTTCTAGAACCCCGTGAATGCAGCCCTGCCTGGAGGGCTCACCCCCCCAGGTGGCAGGGAGGGGCTGCAGTGGGGTAGGTTCTGGGGGGAGCTCAGGTGCGTCAGACTCCCTGGTCCCTCCCTGCAAGCTCACTCCAACCTCACTTCACTGGCTCCTCCGAGGTCCTATCTCCCTTTCACTTTATTCTGGGAATTCTCCATTGCAGCAGCGTTCCCACTCAGCCTGACCCCAGGGCCTTTTCACCTCTCCCACCCTCAAGAGTCCCTCTTCCATACAGAAACCCATCACCACATCACCCAGGCCTCCTCACTGCCCTGCCAGCACTTCACCTACACAAACTCCGAGGGGTACAGTGCACATACATTCAGCACGGGCTTGGTCAATGGGGATTGATGTCTTTGCTACCATGCCAACCTATCAGTGGGTCCTATCTGGTTATTACCATCGTGCCAGCAGCGTGTCCTGGGAAAGAGCATCGGACCCAATGCTCAGTAACGAGCCACAGAACACAGTGCCATCCATGATGCCTTCACCCAGTCCTTTGTCTTAGCTTGATTAGGCCACATGCAAAGAAGACAAGCCCAAAACCCTGAGCCAGAGCCCTCTTCAGGGCATCCCCACAATTCATGGAAAGCCGGCAGCTGGGAGAGGGAGACAACACTACCATCTTAAGGCCTGACAGGGTGTTGTGGGCTGAGACAACCACATCTCCACCCAAATTCCTCCCAAGGGCGTGTAAGCCGTTGGAGAAAGTAGAGGAGAGGAAGGAAACAGGAAGCAGGAGAACACTCGATCCTACAGCATTTTCTTGCCCTGATTAAGGTGCCTGACCTTGGTGCTGGGGTCACTAGGGAGATTTGTAGGGATTTAAAAATATGTATGTTTTATTTATTTCAGAGGACAGAAACATCAATAATGAGAGTCATTGATCCCCGCTGCTTCCTGCAAGCCCCACACTGGGGATGGAGCCCACCACCTGGCATGTGCCCTGACCAGGGAATCAAACCCTGACCTCCTGGTTCATGGTTCAACGGTCAACCACTGAGCCACACCAGCTGGGCATATGTAGGGATTTTTTAAGCAAAACGTGAAATAATCAGACTTGTATTTGGGAAGTCATTCTCCTAGCAGTCTGGTGGGTCAATCATTTTTTGGTCTCCATCATAGTCCCAATTAGAAGTCCAGGACTAAACTGTGGTAACGAAGGATTTTGCCACAAATATAATCCAGAGCTGACATCTTTAATTTATATATATATATATTTTAAAAGGCTCCAGAATGTATCTGTCTAGGAAACAAATGAGTGATTGGCCTGAAGAGCTCACTTCGGAAAATACTGAGTGGATAATATGAGAAGTGACCAGCCTCACTATTATATAAATGCATGGTAAGCCTGGCCGGCATGGCTCAGTGGTTGAGAATCAACCTATGAACCAGGAGGTCACGGTTCAATTCCCCCGATCAGGGTACATGCCAGGGTTGCAGGCTTCATCCCTAGTGTGGGGTGTGCAGAAGGCAGCTGATCCATGATTCTCTCTCATCATTGATGTTTCTGTCTCTCTCTCTCCCTCTCCCTTCATCTCTGAAAGCAATAAAAATATATTTTAAAAAAATAAATAAATAAGATCGCAGCTTGATCCACTTCCGAGGTACAGGCAGGGTTAGGTGAGGAGGACGATCCAATGACGGTGATACAGGTTCAGCATTCCAGGAAGGAACTTGGGCAGCCGGCTCATCCCCTTGGACCCAACGACTACATTTCTTGGAACTTATCTGAAAGCGTATCAGGAAATCATCAAAGATAAGGACAAAGCCTATGTGTAACGTGTACTGTGTATAGTAGGCAAAAAAAACACACACACACCAAAAACACAACAAGATGCCCACAATCTTGGGAACGGTTGGAACCTACAATATGGTATCACATAACTGTTAATCACCCTTCAAATTATGGGAAAACCTCATCAGTTCTGTTTTTTGATGCACATGCCCATGAAGTAAACCCTGGGAGGAAAGATGCTAACATGTGAGTAGAGGTTATCATTAGTTGGTGACATTATGGGTGATTTCTACTTTTTAAAAATGTTTTCCCATATTTTTTATTTTTCCCATAACAATAAGAGGTTTAGCCTCAAATAGGAATCACAGGCCTCATGAGGTGTTCCCAGGGAGGCAACCTGGGGCCCTAAAAACCGAATCACACAGGTACGTACAGCCTGCCTTGAATTCTCAGCCACATAAATAACAAAAAATAAAATGCACCCTCTGTTAAGTCCCTACCGTATGCTTTGTGCTCTACATGCTTAACCTCATTTAGTCCTCCCGGTACCTCTCTGAACGAGGTTATTATTAACAATATGCCCATTTTAGAGATAAAAGAACAGAGGCTGCCCGTCTCATCCCACGTTTTCTTGCCCCCTTCCTGTTCACTCTGCCCGGCGCACCAGCGTAGACCCTGTTCTCTGAGCATCAGACCTTCCCGTGGTCCCTGGAAAACTTTCCAAAGTAAACACATTGGGATGGGAGGGGGCGGGCGCTCCTGAGGGCACTGCCCCTTCCTCCTCTGTGGCTTTAACTCGGCCTTGGGGCATGCCCAGCCTCCTCACTCTGTGGCAGAGCCTGGCAGGTGCCCTTCCCTCCAAGGAGCCAGGTCGGTGCCCGGATCCCGCTCCGCCAGGAGGCATGTCCTCCCACCCTGGCCCCGGCCTCCTCCCCAGGCCCAGGCCCCCTGACCTGCCCGCCCTCGGCTCTCTCAGCACCCTCCCTGAACTTCTCCAACCTTTCCTCTTGTCCCCCTTCATTCCGGGCACCCCCCTCCGCCTCTATCGCGTTATCTCTGTCGTCATTGCTGAAAGCAAGTGCCAACTCCCTGTCTTTGAAAGAAGAGGGCTTTGTAGAACAGTGGTTCCAGGATTCGTCCCTTCAGGGCACCGTGTCTCCCAGCGCCCATCTCCTGTCTCCTCAGGGTGGGGGGCCATTGGGTTCTTGTAAACGGGCTTGGCCGGACTTAGGGTGATGGGCGAGCGGACGGATGGCTGGGAGGGTGGGGGTGTCTGTGCAAGGCCTGGCACCTCCGAGGGGGAAAGAACTGCGCTTTGTCTTCTAGGCCGAAGCTCCCACAGACTGCGGCGGATGAGGGCGACGGCCGCCTTCCCCAGCCCCTGCCTCAGGGGGTGCCTGCTCACCCTCCTGCTTCTGCAGCTGCGCGGGCTGCACGCAGGTGGGTCTCCCCGCTGTCCCTGGCTGCAGGGTAAATGACCCTTTCCGGTTCTCCCTGGAGGCTCCACCTGGGCCCAGGTGGGTGCCGTGGGGCAGGCTGCCCCAGGAATGAGCGTGGGGACGCTGCCCTGGGGAGGGAGCCCGGTCCCCATACGTCCTTGCCCCTCCCAGTGTCTAACTGTCCCAGTGTCTGGCTGTCCCAGTGTCTAACTGTCCGGTGTCTAACTGTCCCATGTCTAACTGTCCGGTGTCTAACTGTCCGGTGTCTAACTGTCCGGTGTCTAACTGTCCCAGTGTCTGGCTGTCTCGGTGTCTAACTGTCCGGTGTCTAACTGTCCGGTGTCTAACTGTCCCGGTGTCTAACTGTCCCGGTGTCTAACTGTCCGGTGTCTAACTGTCCCGTGTCTAACTGTCCCAGTGTCTAACTGTCCCGTGTCTAACTGTCCCAGTGTCTGGCTGTCCCGGTGTCTAACTGTCCGGTGTCTAACTGTCCGGTGTCTAACTGTCCCGGTGTCTACCTGTCCTGGTGTCTAACTGTCCGGTGTCTAACTGTCCCGGTGTCTAACTGTCCAGTGTCTAACTGTCCCGTGTCTAACTGTCCCAGTGTCTAACTGTCTGGTGTCTAACTGTCCCGTGTCTAACTGTCCGGTGTCTAACTGTCCGGTGTCTAACTGTCTGGTGTCTGGCTGTCCCAGTGTCCGGCTGTCTCAGTGTCTAACTGTCCCGTGTCTAACTGTCCGGTGTCTAACTGTCCGGTGTCTAACTGTCCGGTGTCTAACTGTCCCGTGTCTAACTGTCCCGTGTCTAACTGTCCCGTGTCTAACTGTCCGGTGTCTAACTGTCCCGGTGTCTAACTGTCCGGTGTCTAACTGTCCCAGTGTCTGGCTGTCCCGGTGTCTAACTGTCCGGTGTCTAACTTTCCCGTGTCTAACTGTCCGGTGACTAACTGTCCCGGTGTCTAACTGTCCGGTGTCTAACTGTCCCGTATCTAACTGTCCCAGTGTCTAACTGTCCCGTGTCTAACTGTCCCAGTGTCTAACTGTCCCGTGTCTAACTGTCCCAGTGTCTAACTGTCCGGTGTCTAACTGTCCCGGTGTCTAACTGTCCGGTGTCTAACTGTCCGGTGTCTAACTGTCCCGGTGTCTAACTGTCCCAGTGTCTGGCTGTCCAGTGTCTAACTGTCCCGTGTCTAACTGTCCGGTGTCTAACTGTCCGGTGTCTAACTGTCCCGGTGTCTAACTGTCCCGGTGTCTAACTGTCCCATGTCTAACTGTCCCGGTGTCTAACTGTCCCGTGTCTAACTGTCCCAGTGTCTAACTGTCCCGTGTCTAACTGTCCCGTGTCTAACTGTCCGGTGTCTAACTGTCCCATGTCTAACTGTCCCAGTGTCTGGCTGTCCCGATGTCTAACTGTCCGGTGTTTAACTGTCCCAGTGTCTAACTGTCCCGTGTCTAACTGTCCCGTGTCTAACTGTCCTGTGTCTAACTGTCCCGTGTCTAACTGTCCTGTGTCTAACTGTCCCGTGTCTAACTGTCCAGTGTCTAACTGTCCGGTGTCTAACTGTCTGGTGTCTAACTGTCCCGGTGTCTAGCTGTCCGGTGACTAACTGTCCCGTGTCTAACTGTCCCGTGTCTAGCTGTCCGTTGTCTAACTTTCCGGTGTCTAACTGTCCCAGTGTCTGGCTGTCTCATTGTCCGGCTGTCTCGGTGTCTAACTGTCCGGTGTCTAACTGTCCCGGTGTCTAACTGTCCGGTGTCTGTCTGGTGTCTAACTGTCCGGTTCCCGGCAGCTCCCTTCGACGTGGCAGGGCCCGCGGAGCCCGTCCTGGCGCTCGTGGGCTCGGACGCGGAGCTGCCCTGCCACCTGCCCGCGAACCTGAGCACCACGCCCCTGGAGATGCAGTGGCTGCGGGAGCCAGAGGCCCTGGCGGTGCTGGTGCACCGCGCTGGGCAGGCGCAGGACACCGAGCAGCTGGCCCGGTACCGGGGCCGAGCCGCGCTGGTGCTGGACAGCCTGGCCCAGGGCCGCGTGGCACTCCGGATCCGCAGGGTCCAGGCCTCGGACGATGGCGAGTACCGCTGCTCCTTCCGGCGGGAGGACGGCCCAGGCCACGGAGAGGCCCGCGTGCGCCTGCGGGTGGCCGGTGAGTACCGCGTGCCCTTCTCCCTGACTCCCGGGAGGCACGCGCCTCTTTTAAAATATATTTTTATAGATTTCAGAGAGGAAAGGAGAGGGAGAGAGAGGTGGAAAGTTCAATGCTGAGAGAGAATCATTGATCAGCCCACAACCTGGGCAGGTGTCCTGACCTCCTGGTTCATAGTGTCTGGCTGACCTATGACCTATGCCCACTGGGCTGGCACCCCTTTCTGTTGAGGTTATGAAATGCCTTGTATTGACACCTCTGTTTCCTTGTGTAATGCAGTATGGAGAGGAGTCCGCTCACTCCCCATCCCCATGTGCTCTTCTTTCTCGATCATGCAACCCTGTGGTTATAAGGCTCCCAGAGGGTGTCCTCTGAAGGAGTAAGACCATCTTCTCT
This sequence comes from Eptesicus fuscus, assembly GCF_027574615.1. NCBI lineage: Eukaryota > Metazoa > Chordata > Mammalia > Chiroptera > Vespertilionidae > Eptesicus > Eptesicus fuscus. Next base: position 404,414 of record NC_072494.1, on the reverse strand, counting down.
CTCCTCAGCGCTGGGCTCTGATCCTCACATCCATATGGACGTTCAAGACAATGGGGAGACCCGGCTGGAGTGCACCTCGGTGGGGTGGTACCCGGAGCCCCGGGTGCAGTGGAGGACACCCACAGGAGAGACGTTCTCCTCCACGTCAGAGTCCAGGCATCCTGACGAAGAAGGCCTGTTCACCGTGGCGGCTTCCGTGGCCATCAGCGACCCCTCCATGAAGAACGTGTCCTGCTGCATCCAGAACGTCCTCCTTGGCCAGGAGAAGGAAGCAGACATTTTCATACCAGGTCAGTGAACCCAACACTGGGTTCCTATGTGAAGCGTGACCTCCTGGCAGAGCAGTCTACTTTCTTCACCTAAAATCCCTCCCACTATCATGAGGGAACCCCACCAACTTCACTTAGAGTAAAGGTTCTAGCCCCGCCAGCATGGCTCAGTGGATGAGCGTCATCGACCTATGAACCAGGAGGTTGCGGTTGGATGATCGGTCAGGACACATGCCCGGGTTTCAGGCTCAATCCCCAGTGTGGAGTGTGCAGGAAGTAGCCAATTGATGATTCTCTCTCGTCATTGATATTTCTCTGTGTATGTGTGTGTGTTTTCTCTCTCTCTCTCTCTCTCTCTCTCTCTCTCTCTCTCTCTCTCTCTCTCTCTCTCTCCCCTGAAATCAATAAAAATATATTTTAAAAAATATTCTGAAGGCATAAACTGTACCAAGACCTTGTAGAAAATCCAGATTTGCTTAGGAGATGCACCTTGGATAGAGAAGCTTTGTCCCTGCAGGCCTTCCTGATCCCGAGACTCTCTCCTTGACCAAACAGGAAGACTAAGACTAAGTTCTGTTTCCACCCTTGCCCCCTTTCTCCTCCATCCCAGGCCAGAGCTCTGTCCAGGGTCCTCAGGAAAGCGAATCTTCTCACTGTCCCCCACACACTGCCTCTGGTCCAAACAGGAACTCTTCCTTCTCCCTGGGTCACTGAGTCTGTGCTGTTGCACCCAGAGGTGATGCTTCCCCTTCCTGGGTTATTTCCCTGTCCCCTTGGCTCAGGTCCTCCATTGATCATTAAGGAGGAATTTCCATAACAACATGAATTTGTCCATTTTTTTCTTGTTCTGTCCCAAAACAACTCTTGTTCATTTTCATTCCTCTCTTCCTCTGCTTTTTCCTACCTAAGATTTTTTTTCCCCCTGAAAAGCTTGAGTGGCATTGGAGGGACTATTTTCACCTCGGAAGGAATGGGAGGGAGAGGTTCAGGTCATGCCCTCTTCCGAGTCCCTTTGGAGGAGCTGGACTTGCTCAGTGATTCTCAACAAATGTCCTTTGTCTCAGCTCCTTTCTTCCCAAGGCTGATTCCCTGGGTGGTGGCTGTGGCTGTCACCTTAGTGGTCCTAGGAGTTCTCACCATCGGGTCCATATTTTTCACCTGGAGGCTATACAAGGAAAGGTCCAGACGGAGGAAGGGTGAATTCAGCTCTACAGGTAAGTCATAGAATCCCAGGCTGCTTGTCGGGAGTGTGTCCGAGTGAGGTTGGATCCAAGTCCTGTAGGATAACTGCCAGTGGGAGATATCAGACTCGAATTCTGAAAGTCAGAGGGGATTGTAGGGCTCCTGGAGTCACTGATACTCAATCTGAGCAAGGACAGAGGTTTGGGTGCAGGCTGAGTCAGAACCAGTTCTAACAGGTATTAGACCTGATGTTTGCTCACTACCCACCCTGAGGCTCTATCCTCACTTTTACCTCGGTTTCCCAGTAACGACTACAGATATGATCCAAGCCAACGGGAACTTCCTGCATATTTCTTAGAAAACAACACAATTCCTGTTCTTCACGTTGATCGTGCTTCAGTAACTGAGTAGTCACCTGTAACAGTTACTGCTTTGTGTGTTTCTCACACCAGTTTTGTCCCCCACCCCCTCCACTGTGTCCACTATAGAAGGTCATTTGTTATTTCTCTTTGTTTTCCAGAGAAACTCCTGAAAGAGCTCAGTAAGTTGTCTTCTTGTCATTATTTCACCCTCAAGATTCTCTCTCTCTCTCTCTCTCTCTCTCTCTCTCTCTCTCTCTCTCTTTCGCTCTCTCTCTTGCTCTCGCTCTCGCTCTCTCCTATAAAACCTTTCAGTGACTGTCTCTCTCTCTGTCTCATTGCAGAGTGGAAGAAGGCTACACTGCATGCAGGTCAGTGACTCTCAACCTCTCAAGGGCTCCGAGGCTTCAACCCCCAGGGACTCAAAGTCCTACAATAGTTGAAAACAAATCACCAACACCTTTTAGAGATGAGGATAGAGAGGGGGGAAAGGTGGCAAATGGCATCAACTTTTCCTTGAGGCACGCGGCAGCCCGAGTGGGAAATGGATAGGAGACAAGCCCTTCTGACACAGGGTGTTAGGCCCTGGGGACAGTCAGCTTGTACATCACCTGTGGCTGTCGAGGGAAGAAGGGAATAGAGACAGCTGAGCAGGCCAAACAGCTCAGCTCTACTTGGCGGAGACCTGCCAGTTCCTTTCTCTTTGGAGAAGGGAGAACAGGGCTTGCAGCCTCTCACATTCACGCCTGCTCAGACTCACTTCCTCTTTGTGTCTAGTTGATGTGACTCTGGACCCGGACACCGCCCACCCCCACCTCTTTCTGCATGAGGATTCCAAGTCTGTGCGGCTGGAAGATGCACGTCAGAAACTGCCCGAGAAACCCGAGAGATTTGACTCCTGGCCTTGTGTGTTGGGTCGGGAGGCCTTCACCTCCGGGAGGCATTACTGGGAGGTGGAGGTGGGGGATAGGACTGACTGGGCCATCGGGGTATGTAGGGAGGACGTGATGAAGAAAGGATTTGACCCCATGACTCCCAAGAATGGGTTCTGGGCTGTGGAGCTGTATGGAAATGGGTACTGGGCCCTCACCCCTCTCCGGACCCCTCTCCCCTTGGCAGGACCTCCCCGTCGGGTTGGGATTTTCCTGGACTATGATTCAGGAGACGTTGCCTTCTATAACATGATGGACGGGTCCCACATCTACACTTTCTCCAAGGCCTCTTTCTCTGGCCCCCTCCGACCCTTCTTCTGCTTGTGGTCCTCTGGCAAAAAGCCCCTGACTATCTGCCCGGTCACGGATGGGCTGGAGGAAGTCACGGTAGAGGCTGATGCCAAGGACCCTTCCAAGGAGATCCCACTGTCCCCCTTGGGGGAGGATGCTGCCTCTGGGGACACAGACACACTTCATTCTAAACTCATCTCTGCCCAGGCCAACCAGGGGGCACCTTAAGGATGAGCCCAGCTTAGCTGCTTCCCTTTGCTCTCACCCCTCTCTGCCACCCCGCCCTCTGAGGCCTCACCCAGCCCCAGTGGCTTCCTGTTGGGTAGGGATTGATCAGTCTTGGGAAGGTTGTGTGGCTGCTGCTGGAGAGCGTGGGGTGTAGGACCTTTCTAATCTGTTTCTATACCCATAGTCGGAGTCCGGGGAGGTGGCTCTTCAACAACATCTGTTCTCCTACCCTGGAGGCCACATCCTAAAGGGAAGGACTTGAAATAAACTCAACAGACAGCTCAGGGATCGAGATGGGGTCGGGTTAGATGGTCATGGGGTGATGACAACCATCCTGGTGTCCAGAGGAGGGGTATGTGGAGGAACAGGCAAGCCGAAACCCCAAAGGATTCTGGGAACAGAAGACCCGAGGCTAACACCCCATCAAGGAACCTGGAGGAGACACTGGGATGGAGGAAAGTGAGGTGACCCTAGACCAGGGATGACCACCTGGCCTGCCCCTACAGTGTCAGGGCCCGTATCCCAAATACCTAAGCTTGTCCTATGGGGTGGGGGAAATAGCCCTGTTGCTGTGGAGTCTGAGCGATTGGAAGGGGGAGTGGAGGAGAGACGCTAGGAGCAGGGCCAGGGTGTCGGACAGGAGGTGGACAGGGAGGAGGGTTTTAGACAGTTATGTGCACAGCAGTGTTTCAGACCCCATTCCTCTCTGCACTGACCTGCTGCTCCCTTGCCTGGAGGTCATTCCACCCTCACGTTGTGGGCCCCATAGTTTCTGCTTCTCCTCCTCCTTATGATCTGGACTCTATCCCGTTCAGAGGCTGTTCCAGGAATCGTCCCTCAGGGATCTCACCACTTCATCAGCCACTATCTCAGCCTTGTGCCCCCTCAGCTGTCATCCGAATGCCCTGTGTAACCCCTCAAGCACCCCTTCCCTGAGCATCAACTGCTCCCTTTTTCCAAACCGTGGCCTGTGCACTCTCTCCCCACACAGCCTTCCTCCCATGCCCTTCTCCTTGGGTCCCCTGATTGTGGTGTCCCTGCTCAGCACAGCGAGCCCGATTGCTCCTGTCTGTCTTTGCATTTTCCTTATGCCCGAAGCGTCTCTGGTAAACAGGCTGCACACTTGTCCACACTCACATCTCCTACTCGGATTGTACTTTCTCACGTCCAGGATCGATGTCGCCGCCCGTGGTCTTAACCTAATAAATAAGTCTGTCTGATTGCTGCACCTTCCTTTCTTTATTGCAACGAGTGGACCCAGAACAAAAGCAGAGGAAAGGCCCGGCCGGCATGGCTCAGTGGTTGAGTGGCAATCTATGAGCCCAGGAGGTCACGGTTCCATTCCCCTTAGGACACATACCCAGGTTGTGGGCTCAATCCCCAATAGGGGCGTGCAGGAGGCAGCCGATCAATAATTCTCTGTCATCATTGATGTTTCTATCTCTCTATCTCTCCCTCTTCCCTCCCTCTCTGAAATCAATAAAAAATCTATAATTCACACACACACACACACACACACACACACACACCCCTGAGGAAAGAAGGCATGTTGCTTACTGACATTGTCGTTCTATTTACCCGGGACCCATCGGAGCCTGACAGCAGTGGGTGGGCTCACCCGGCAGGCAGTCCAGGAGCTGCTGTTTCAGGAGAACCCAGGGACTCGAAAAAAGGCCCGGTGCCCACTGGCTGCCCGCCCTCGGCCCCTGTGTGGGTGCTGACTCCATGTTCGCCATTAAAAAGGTGATTCTGGTGGAAGTGAGTGAAGCCATGTCTTGGAATTTTAAAAGTGCTTTTCCAGAAGGAGGAAATGTTTGGAAAACTTTTCATGGTAATGCCTTGGAACCGGGAAGCAAACAAACAAACTGGGTGATCTTTGGAAACCGCTGTTGAAGGCCCTGGTAGTTCATTGAGACTCCCGCTTCCCCCTGCATCGCCCCAGGCAAGGACCAGGCACAGCCACCTCCCGGAGGCTCTGACCAGCCAGCTCTGCCGCCTGAATGGATAGTGTGAGTCTCGTGTCCTGGCCTCGTCCTGCCTCAAACAGTACTCACCCCACACTGCCCCGTGAGTGCCACCCACCCACACTGTATGGCTGGGAGAAGAACATGATTGATTCCTGCTTTTAAAGTGTTCATTTGTGTTCAAATTATGCTTTTAGAAAGTCAAAGAAAGAAAAAACCTAACTTAAAAAAAAATCTTGGGAACCTCAGGCAGTTGCTTTGCTGGTTTAATGTGTATCCTGAAATGTGTATGTGAAAACTCGCCCAGAAGAGACGGGGCTGCCGCAGGAACCCCTGGCTGAGAGTAGAAAGAAAACCGGTTACAGATTTTAATCAGCGCCACAGCCTCACCCCCTCACCCCACTTTCCTTTTCCCTTCAAGGAAAAGGGTCACCAGGCCCGACTGAGCAGGTGACAGGCTCTGAGGGAACACCTGTGTCCTTCCTTCCCCAGCCCCCGCCTCGGGGCACGGAGCACTCAGAAGCAGACCTTATCGGATGGATGCACCTGGGCCACCCTTCCCTGTTGGCACGGTGCCAGCGCCTGGGGGACATTGTCTTGGTAATTCTGGCGTTATTTCTGAATCTTCTAACAGAGAAGACATGCCGCCTTGCCAAATGCTTTGCCAACGCCTGTCTTCGTCACCTGGGGCAGAATCAGTGATCCTGTGATTTCAGAAACCTCTCAGGTGTGTTTACAGAAGTGGCTGTGGTGGAAACCCTGTGTCAAGTGCTCCCTCTGCGGGGTTTACTAGACATAGAAACTACTCATCCTTTTTTCCCTTTCTATGTTTACTAGACATAGAAACTACTCTCCTTTTGAAAACTATTTATTGCAGTGTAACATCCATTCAGAAAAGCCCGCCCATATTCAGCGTGCAGCTAGATAAACTCAGAACAGGCAGCAAGACACCCCAGCCCCTTACACGTGTTGCATATAAGGTAGGGTTTCAGTGGCTGCTATGAACGGAGGTGTTTGCAGCCTTCTCCACAGCACATGTGTCAGTCATTCCTTTCTAAAAACATTGCCTGCAGCGTGTGAAAGGGCGTTCGTGTGAAAGACGAGAGAGTGATCAGAGGTGTTATAGCTTGTAGTTTAAATGCGGTGACTTTGCCTTCTGCTTTCCCTGGTTCCTTTTGTACTTGATGAAAAAATATCCGTGGAACAAAAATATAAAAACGGGAAGGATGGAAATTTTCTTCAAAGGAACAACAAATTCATCTTCGTGCTATTTTTGTAAATAATAAGAAAGTCCATCCTCAGACCCGTGTAAAACACTTTTGTGAGACCCCATAGAGAAAATTTACCCTTAAGATTTAACTTTGATCACCCATCCCCTTGTTGATAGGGGGAAAGCCACACTCGGAAGAAAGAAAAAGGCCCCGCTGGGATTCGAACCCAGGATCTCCTGTTTACTAGACAGGCGCTTTAACCAGCTAAGCCACGGAGCCAGCACGCCGGCTCGGGTCCAAATCGATGGGGAAAGAGGAAGATCTTTGATTTTATTGGGTGCATTTATTTACTTCTCTCTCCGCCTGGGTCAGGAGCAACCCAAATGCTTCCCAAAACCCTAAAGATGAGCCTCGGTCTGCGAGGGTTCGGTCTGGATACTGGCAGCTGTAGGACAACTGAGCCCTCCCGGCGTGGGCGCGGGAACAGAGGGCCAGGGGCGGGGACAGGGGAGGGGAGAGGGGAGGGGACTAGGGGAGGGGACCAGCCGCGTTCACGCCTGCTCCGGTCCTGGGACACTTTGACACCAGAACAGTTCCAGCACCAAGAACAGGTCCGTTCGGGAAGCAAGCTGTGTGTTCTCTATCTCACGGTTTTCAATTCAAGTTCCAGTCATTCCTTACCCCAAGTCTTTCCGTAAATGTGGGTTCCACCTGCCTGCTTGTAGCTTACAATGTTAACTTATGCAATTCTAGAGATGCACCTTAAAAACACAAGGCTTCCTCATGAAAACCTGGTCTTGGAAAAAAATAAAAGAGCGATTCCCTCTCTCTGAAGCCACAGGAAGAGACACTTTCTTGTCCTAAAACTTGTCCAAAGGATCTCGTTTGATAAGATGTCAAACTGAGAGCATTCCCTGGAATTTGCCCTTTCCCATGGGGGCTTGTGTGAGTGTTTGTAGCGGTTCCCAGCTTACCCTCTGCTTGGTAAAGGAAGTCTGAACGAACCGCTGTAGTGAAACTCCGAGCAGTTTACAAACTGTCGCCATAGCTGTGACAGTCTCTTCCCAGTTGAAGCCTGTAATTATGAGGGGCTGTCTGTTGTCATGGTGACAACGCTGAAACGTGTATTTCTAAACTGTACCAGCATTTGAAGGATTTCTCGGTCACACTATAAGGCCTTACTTCCGCCTACATACGTGACGGGGGCAGCATGACTCTGCTAGATGGCCTATTTTTGTCAAGAGATCGAAAGTCGATGAACTCAACCCACAGGAGGATTGAAACTCCATGAAATAAGCACCCATTTCTTTGCCATGATAGGATGAGCCATCATAGCGTTCGAGTGCCTGGAGCCATTAGAGTAGTGATAAGCAGCGCAGTCACACCTGCAGGGCTTTGACCACGCTGTGGCGGACATTCAGAAGTTCAGCGAGTCCCCGGGATCCGGTTTGGGCTTTCCCTTCGACGGGCAAAGGCACAGAAATGCTGGGGCGTCATGGTCTTACTCTCTACTCGGTTCTCAGCGTGACCATCCCGCCAGGGAAAGGCCCTCGGGTTGCGGTTCCAGCTCCTGAAGGTGGAGCAGGTGCAGGGTCCCGCGTCTCCGACCCGGACAATGATGTAAGGAAACGTGGGAGTGGCCGGCAGCGCCGTTTTCCGTCGGCTTCGGAGAGAAACAAAAACCTGGGTCGTCTGTGAACTTGGGTGGGAGAATATAATTTTGTCTACAGAACAAGTAAACTGAAACTGCGTTTTCTTCCATTGTGAATACGGGCAACAGATCACAGCTGTATTTCAGCAGTTTTGACTCTATCACTATGGTTATTTTTCAGATTAATTCCTGTGCTCTATCAGGTTATTGATCCCCCATCAGTGCGGGACGGGTGACTCGGCCGTGCGCTCCCGGCAGGGAGGGTACCCTCAGAAGGGGCTGAGGGAGGGGAGGGATCGGACCCTCAGGCACCGGCGCACCCCGCTGGCTTCGACGGGTGCCCCGCGGGCTGGTTTTGATGAAGACGAGCCGCCGCCCCCGGTCTTCCGTGCGGGCCAGTGGCGCAATGGATAACGCGTCTGACTACGGATCAGAAGATTCCAGGTTCGACTCCTGGCTGGCTCGGTGAACGCCGCTTCATTTTACTTCTTCCTCCGCCGACCACGGAGGAGTCGGAGGAGCTGGTGAAGGAGAAAGTTCCAGCAGACGGCGGCCCCCACAACGCGCGGCCCACTCCTGCGGCGTCTCCCCCCATCCTCACCCCCCTACCCTCACCCCCCGCCGCGTCCGCCCCACCAGTCACTCCGGGAAAAGGTGGGTGGTTGGGAAGAAACCTTAGGCAAAGTGAGAGCAATTAAAATGCACAACTTCATGTTGAGAAGTAACCATGATAGGTTCCTAGTTATGATTGGAACCCCTCTTTTGTGCTCCCCCATCCGGGCATTTCCAGTAAAAAATGACGGGCACGCCTGGGCGCTGCGCATGCGCACAAGACAGGGCTAGGGCCGCAACAGGCACCCGCGCATGCGCACACAGCGCCGCTAGCGCGGGGTCGGAGGCAGAGCTTGTGGGAGGAACTGCAACCCCTGGAAGGCGCTTGTCACCGCGTTTCCGTAGTGTAGTGGTTATCACGTTCGCCTCACACGCGAAAGGTCCCCGGTTCGAAACCGGGCGGAAACAGACCTTTTCCTCACCTTGTAACTCATCATTAAAAGCCTATTTTAATTTTTTTAAATGATCACGACCTCACAAACACGTGCCTGCTTCTCCTGTCTGGCTCGCCCCGGGCTGTGGTGCTGACATGAGTGCGGAGTCGGGAGGCCGCCGCCGCCGCCGCCGCCCGGCCCCGGAAGCGCATCCCCGGCTCGCGGCCTCCCTGCCCCCATCCCCGGCCTCGGGTCCTGCGAGGGTTCGGTCTGGACACTCGGTGAGCGCGGAGCCTCCCGGCGCCTCGGGTCCCACGCTCCGCGCGACCTAGGGCGGCGGGGGCGGCGGCCCCATCGCAGCCCCTGCGGGGAGGTCCAGGCGGGCGGTCCCTCCGGCCCTGGGTTCGAGGCGTCACTGGTGGAACCCCCTTGGAGGGGACAGCGAGGGGCCCCCCGGGCTGCGCTCCCGTCCAAAGCGGAAAGACCACCCCCAAGTTCAGGGACCTGAGGGGTCGCCGCGCTCGTTCCCGGCGGGACCTGCGCCTGGGTGACCTCTGACCTGGGGGACGCGGGTGCGGGGAAAGGCCGCGCGGTCCCACCGCTCGCCTCGGGCCCCGTCAGACGTTCTCGTCGCCGGTGCCCACCCCGGTTTCTGAGGGTCAGCTGCCCTCGGCGCCCGGCAGAACGGGGCGTCTGTGACGTGTTGTGGCGACGAGGAGGGGCACCCCTTCCCTGGAGAGCCGGCTTCTGTCTTCCAACCGGTGCTGGCGCCGCCCCTCCCCCTCACCCCTTCGGCCGCAGCTGTCCCCTCGCGGGGTCCCCTGTTAGCAAGACAGGAAGCGGGGGGCTGCCCTCCGCTCCAATGGATCGAAGATGCTTTTATTTGCAGCCCCGTCTGCACCGCCCGGGAGGCCGGGGCCCCGGGGCCAGGCGGGGGGTGGGGGGACAGGGTTGTCCCCCGCTTTCCCTTGCATCCGGGGACTGCAGTGAGGCCGCTTGGAGGCCGGGAGCCCCCGCCAACCGCGTGCACGTGGCGACTGTGTGTTCGACGCCCGCGGCTCAGCGCTCGGGAGACCCCGTCCTGTCCCTCCTTCCGGGCCCCAGCCCCCCGCCCCCCTGATTCCTAAACTCCGTGAATGCAAAGCGGCCCCCAAAAGCCAAAGGAGCCGAGAGACCGAAGGGCGAGGCAGACGAGTCCGGCGGGTCGGTTAATAGGAGACTCGGGGCAGAAACGCAGCCCTGGGGGGGGGGGGGGGGTCAGAGGGATCTGCGCGGCCCCCCGACACGCGGGGAGGGGGACGGGGCGCTCGGAGGGGCCGGCGCCGGGTCTGCGTCCAGCTCGTTGGGGACACGTCCAGGCGCCGCTTCGGAGACAACTCACGGGGTTCGGGTTCCGTGACGGCGCGGTGCCCAGGACCCCGCGGCCAGGTGGAGAGCAGTGTCACTGGGGTTCGCACACCCTCCTTAACCCCAAATGGAAAGCAGGCTCCGGCCTTGCCCCCATTTCCTCGGGGGAGATGGGGGGGGGGGGGTAGCTGACACCATGTCCTCTTGCCCCTGTAGCTCCCTGCGCCTTGCACACGCTTTACTTGTACTTTTATATCACACTGGAGGCCCGTGCACACACTCATGCACTGCGGGGAGGGGGGCGTCCCCGGGGGTCCCCTCAGCCGGGCCTGCGCCCTTTAGCAGTCTGGGAGCCCTCGGGAATGTCGGGGAGCCCGCCTAAGTCTGAGTGGGACGCCTTAGCACCGCGGCAGAGGCTCCCGCCGCCACCCGTGCGCTTGCCTGCGACCAGCTTCTGCCCCCTGGTGGTCAGTGCACGTCATCGTGACCGGCGGCTCCATTTGGTGGTGACGGTGGCTTAGGCTTTTATATACATAGAAGACATGCTTCACGTTTGCTTTCCTAAGCATGGCGTCACTAACCTTCCTCCAGGCCTCTCCTCCAGCCCCAAGGCCCTCTCTTGCCATAAGTGAGAGGCAGAGGGAGGAGGGGGCCGTGTGACTTTGAGGGGGACTGAGACCCGCACCCACCTCAGAACTTCCTTTCAAAACCCAGGTCAGTGGCAGTCAGGGGACCCAGAGGATGCGGCTGCCGTGTGCCTGCCTGTGCGTGCTGGAGTGGGAGGGAGAATTGTTTGGGTTTTCTTTCTCTGTTGTTTTCTTTGGGGGTGGGTGCATATTCGGTGAAGTGGGGTTTGGTCCATGGACAGTGGAGACAGACTCGTGAAGAAAGAGAAAAAAACATATTTTTATGTGCTTATTCACCATTTATGTTTCTTCTAAGAAGTGCTTTGTTAACTGCCCATTGTTTTCAAATTTTCACTTTGTCCTTTTCTCATCGGTCTTTAGGAATTCTTTATATATTTTGGATTCTAATTCTTTGTCAGTTATATGTGTCATGAATATCTTTGCCCAGCTTGTAACTTATCTTTTTGTATTTTTATGCTATACACAGATCGTTAATTTTAATGTAATCAAACTTGAGTTTTAATGTCATTAAATCCGTCCATCTTTCCCTTTATGGTTTACACTTTTTGTGTCTTGTTCAATAAACCTTTCTAGGGGCAGCGTGAGGAAGAGAGTGGAACCCTGCACTAGAAGAGCCACCTGCGGGGCGCCGCCGCCACCATGCCCAAGAGGAAGGCAAAAGGAGATGCTAAAGGCGACAAAGCGAAGGGGAAGGAGGAGCCGCAGAGGAAGTCGGCTCGGTTGTCTGCTAAGCCTGCTGCTGCGAAGCCAGGGCCCCGGCCTAAAAAGGCCGCTGCAGAGAAGGGGGAGAAGCTGCCCAAAGGCAGGAAGGGGAAAGCAGACGCTGGCCAGGAGGGGAGCAGCCCTTCGAAAGCCCAGCCACAGAGAGCGGGAGGCAGCGGGGAGGCCCCGTGAAGTGGACTTCCCTCACAGCTCTGTGCTGCTAATACTCTACTGTTTGAAATACTATTTTTTAAAATCAAATTTTATAAAAATGCAGGGTTGTTGTTGTTTTTAATGTTAGCATGAAGACACTTTGTTGTTTTTTGTGGGAAGGCCGAAGACCACGAATAGAGTGTTCAGCAGCTGGATAAAAACGGGGGGAAATGGGATTTTCTGTCCTGGCTTTTGAAGATCATTCTTGGTTCCATTCACACGCCGGCCGCTTTGGCTCAGAAGACCTACAGTGGGGGAAGCCCAGCATCCTGTCTGCTTTCCTGATGCCACCGCATAGAGCCGACTTTCTGAAGCCACAGCTCAGGATGTGGCCTTGGCACCCGTGAGTCGGCCGTGTTGGGTAGCCAGGCTCAGGCTTTCTGGCGACGAGGACGAGATGGCGTTGCTCAAAAGAGCCAGAGTTTCTGTTTCTAGGCTGTGGGTCGTCCCACGGAGAATCCTGCAGCTTTTAGAGTTTTTCTCCGTGTCAGACTTGACCTGTGAACAGCTCTTACATGCGTCATATAAAATGTCCCTCCCTTCTGAAAACTTTTCCTGTTCAAAGCAGCAATGGAAGATTTGATTAACGCTTTGAGGAGAGGATTTTGGAAGTTGTAAAATTTGTGTGTGTGGAAGTTGTAGAATTTTATAGATTGTTACCCATATTCTGCTGGAAGTACCAGGGTTTTGTTTGTTTTGTTTGTTGTCGTTGTTCATTTGTGTGTGTTTTCTTTAAGTATCTGAAAAAGCGGAAAGCAAATTGGCAGTGGGAGAGGGACCATTTCCAACCCAGATCCATAGAGATGTTATCATAGAGATACCTTGTAAAAGCTGTATAGTTTTGCTTTTCCCATTTATCCTTAGTCTTTCCTGGACTGATTTTTGGGACACATACATGATAGATGTTCAATATGATATTTTTCCCATATGAATAAGTGGTTCTCCCAGCACCATTTTTTGAAAAGCTTATCCATTCCTCCACTGATCTGTAACACTGACTTTTTCATAAATCAAGTTTCTGTGTGTGTGGAGGGGGAGAGTGGGATCTGATGGTGGTTTCTAGTCTAACTGACCGGTCAGTTTGTCTAACCTGTGGCAGTGCTATACAATCCTGAGTACTACAACGTTAGAAAAAAATCTTGCTATCTCAGGACAAATCCAACCTCCATCTCCATCCAGCACCTCCACCAAATTTTTCTTCCTTGGCATTGTCTTGGCTACGTTTAGCTAGACAAGTTCTAAGTCAAACAAACAAAAATGTGTTGGAATTTTATTGGCTTTGTATTGAATTTGTAAATTATAGTTGATTCTTTCAATCTATGAACCTAGTATAGCTCCATTTATTTAGAATCTCTAAATGTCTTTCAATAAAGTTCTATAATTTTCTCCATGAATATCTTCTTTTCTTAATATTTCCTAGGGACTTTATACATACTTTTTTATTCTATTTTATATGGTACATTTTTAGTTAACTACATTTTGTTTTTAGCAAAAGTTGATTTTTGTATCCAGTAACCTTGCTAATCTCTCATTAATTCTTATATTTGTAGTAGAGGCCTGATGCACGAAAATTCATGCAAAGTAAGCCTTCCTTCCCCCAGCTGCTGGCTCCAGCTTCCCTCCGGCCCCGGCTTTGTCAGGAAGGATGGCTGGAATAACATCCGGAAGATGTCCAGTCTAATTAGCATATTATCCTTTTATTATTACATATATTCTTTTGGGTTTTCTACATAGACAATCATGGATTTATTCTGTATATGCAAACAATACAATTTTGTTTCTTTACCACCATATACCGTTTTTCCTCTTACTAATGCTAGATATTGTCTAGGTGCCCAGGGAATGAGTAAGAAGTACAACAGTGAACAAAATAGTTTCTGCTTCTACCAAGCTTATATTCTAGTGGGGGTGAGTGAGATAGAAAATACACACAATTATGTGAGCGGGTACTACGTTGTGTAAGTGGGTACTACTTTGATAGGGTGGTTAGGTGATATTCCAGTAGAATGAAGGGAAATGTAAGACATTTGGGCCGGGGGGAGGTGGGTGGCTAGCAATCTGAATCTGTGCCAGTAACCTGCCTTCTAGCGCACACTCTTGCTGGCCGATAATTAACTCCATTGATGCCTGTCCTGCCTTGCAGAACCTGTTTCCCAGAACACTCCCATTTTACAGAGGCCATACACCATGAACCATACACAAACTCCAGAGGGGGTTATCAGTGCTGATGCCAGGCCAGGCCTTTGGGTGTAATCTCATGTCCCCCACCCAAACACGGGGCTTTTCGCAAAGCCTGCGAAAGATCCAGAAGCCTGCCACATTTGGGAAACAAAAAAACCAAAGGGTATAAAGGGAAAGCTTCCTCCATATCCATCACTCAGGGTTTGGAGACTGGCTCCCCTGAGTCACTGTACTAGTACATCTGAACATAAACGGTTTTTTTCCCCTGAATCTCTAAGTACTCCTTGTGTATTTTCTGGTTGCCTGGTAAATTCTGTAATAGAGCACTTAATGAAATAAGACAGCAAGAGGTGTGACTATGAGGGGAAAGCAATCCAGGGGAAAGAATAGCAAATGCAGAGGTGAGGTGGAACTAGACATGCTGAGAAAGAACTGGGAGGCAGGAGTGGCTGAATTGGAGTGAGGGGAAGAGCGACAGTTGATATGATTGCAGAGATGGCCAGGAGCCAGGACATGGATGACTCCAGGCTGTGATTTTCCTCCGTGATAGGATGCCATTAGAATTTTGAACAGAGAAAGGACACAATCTAAGGTGTGTTTGTGGCTGATGCATGAGCTGTGTGTGTTCAAGGGGGGAAGAGTTAAAGGAGAAAGACCAGATAAACACAGGTTTCCCACTTCAAATTCACCCTTTTGCAAAATCCTGTTACTTCAAATATTTTTCTTGCGAATTTCTCTGCAGGTTACTGTGCAAATTGAATGAAGATCATTTGGAGGATGTGTGGTTGGTTTGGGATGATGTAAACCTCCACAAACCCAGGAAATATGTGATCTTGTTGGTCAGATGAGGCATAACTTATAATTTCTGCCACCGTTTTCTCCAATGATGAATCCCATTGAAGAAGTTTTTTTCAAATGTTAAGTTCTGCACAAGAAATATTTTGGCACTTCATTCAAACCATGAATATTTAACAGATGTTATTAATCATTCTGTAGCAACTATTACGCCTGAGGATTGTCACAATTACTTTATGAATATGTATATGAAATTGCCACAAGTTGGGGTGGGAGCACCACTATAAGGGAAATTATAAGTAAACAAGTATTTCTGATGTTTAAAAAGTATTTTGTGTTTATTACTATATACATGCAATAAAATATTTAATTTTAACAACTTTGCATACGATTTTTGCTACAAAGCTTTTGAAATTATTTTAGTGAAAAAAATTGCTTTGCAAAGGGTGAATTTGCATTGCAAAAGGTGAATTTGATTTGCAAACGGATGAATTTGAAGTGGAAATTTGTTTATTGTTTGCCAAGGACTGTGTCTGCCCAATGATTTATAAGCATGCTTTTATTTCCATGATTATGAATTCAATAATATTACTATCCCCATTTCACTTCAAATGCAAGTAATGAAAATATTCTGCAAGCGAAGCAAGTTGTAATTTGCAATAAAGAAGGGTAGTAATGAAAGGACAATACATTGCAGGGGGAAGTGGCCATGGAACTCAGAGCGCTAGTTTGTCTTCAACAACATAAAACTAGAAGGAACATGGTTTCCGTACAAGGACGCTAATTTTGTAGACAGAAAGATTCCTGAAGTGGGAAAGGGCAAATTAGGAAAACGTACATCCGCCTTTAAACCACTTTTCCGATCCATTAGGCACTTGCATTCCTATCTGAAAAGGTGTAGTTTATACACATTTGGGAATGTGGTGTCTGGCTTGAAGCCCAGAGTTCTCGTAATCACATTTATAACTCTCAAAAACGGAAGCACTGGTCCTGGAAGGGTTGGGAAGGGGACGGAGGGACACTCATTTCCCTGAATCCGTCCAGGTCTCAACTGCGGTCACGGCGACCACGCAGCAGAAACACCCCTCCTCTCCAAGACCCTCCAATGGCTCCCCGGCCGGGTCACAGGAATGACGACCGGAAGCGCTACCGGAACTTCCGGAGGACGCGGCCGCACCGCGCGGACTCACTTCCGGGTCCCCTCTAGGCCGTTCGGAGGGCCGCCTTCTCGGTTACCCCGCCCGCTGGCCTGGCGGATTGTGCGGTGATTCCCAGGCGGCCGGGCGGCGTGAGCCGGAAGTTCCCTCCCGGCTGCCGCTCCGGCCCCTCGCGGACCAGGCTTGTGCTCCGTCCCGGGCTCCTTGAGTGAAGTTCGGGCGGAAGATGTCGGCCAGCACCAGGAGGTCGGCTCACGCGGGCCTGCTTCCCGCTTAGGTGCCTGATGGAGGCCCTGGAGCCCTTCTCCAGATTATTTAAAAGCCCCCAAAACCCGAAACATAGGTAACAAAGAAAACCAGTTATACTACGAAATAGTTCCCCACACAATTGAGATGATTTGCAATATAGTCATCTGTGTGCTTCTTCATTAATTCAATGCATTGAATATTAAACAGGAAGCCCCCTCTCTTGACAACTGTAGTTTTTTTCCTTTTTTTTTTTTCTTTTTGTATAGCAAAGGTGGAGATTTACTGAAGAACAAGTACAGACTCCCAGGCGGGGAAGGGGAAAGAATCACAGCAGGCTCCCACGGGGGAGGGGGAGAGAGTCCCCGACAACTGTAGTCTTAAGATACTTAAGTAGGAGATAATGGTAACAACTGTATTGTAACAGGAAAATATCTGCGATTTTTCTTGGCGACAAAGCCACAGCTACTTATCTTCCTACTGTAATTTTTTTGCATACATTCATACGCGAAGAATATGCTCAATTTCAGTTAAAGGTTAGAGATTTAAAATTTATTTTCTCATCCAAGTTCACCAGTCCCCAAATAAAACCCAGCAAAAATGCTTAGTACAGTGCCTATGACATGGAAAGTCTCCCCTCCTCATTCCCCCTGCTCCCCCGCTCCCCCGCCCCCCCCCCCCCAACACACACACAATGCAGATATTGGTAATTTTATTCTTACTTTTTTTGCGCCTGTTCAAATTTAGGTGTCACGATGGAGTTAATCACATGAAGTACTGAGTTGAGACAAAGATAAATTACAATTCAGCCCACTAATTCAGATATATTCACCTAAAAATAAAAGGCCAACGTGAGAAGCAACAAGTATTTACTTTCCGAACAGGGTCTAGCTTATTATTTCAATACCGAGCTCAGGATATCCTCTCATTTTTTTAGAGACATCAGCCTGTGGTTTGAGAAGACTTTCCTACTATTTACTGGAATAAAATTGTATAAAGGGATGAGAAAAACAAGGACGCCCGAACAGGGACTTGAACCCTGGACCCTCAGATTAAAAGTCTGATGCTCTACCGACTGAGCTATCCGGGCTCCTATAGGGAGGTTGCTCAAATCGACTGTATTTAATATAACGATAAACTCGAAGGACGAAGTCATTTTAGAATTTTAATCTATGATTCCTGTTCAGAGCTAGCCATTCTGAAAACGCTTCTTAATATTATGAAGCACAGAAACTCAGCTACAACGAGGATTTTCTTTAAGACCGAAGTCAACCCTATTACATTAATAACGATGTCCCTCAAATTCTATCTTTACATATATATCTTTATATATATATATATATGACATATGTTTATATATAAGATAGATATATACATAGTGCTTATAGATTCTTACTGGACTGCAGAGAATTCAGTGCATCAAGGACTGCCAGTTCCTGGGTTTCCCGGAGAAATAGCTCAAATATTCTACCCTTGGGCCCCAGCAGAGAACTTTCAAAAGGGAGCCGATCCGATGCTGTGCTTTAACGGGTTGATTAAATCACTTTTTTCATGGCACTTTGGACACCTAAAAAGGGACAGAAGAAACGGTTTGATTTCGTGCTGGGCCTCAGCTGTCTTTGGAGAAAAGATTAAAGAAAAGAAGTAAGCTTTTGGAGAGAGCCCCCATCTCCTTTTCCTGGTCAGATTTCAGGCACTTCGCTCTATCCCTGTGTGTCTAGGTTAAACGCTGACGAAAATCCTATGATAAATGTCTCATCAACCATTTCAAAGATTTTATGAATAAATGAAGAATAATTTAGCTTTAATTATAATTTAGCTTTAACATTAAAGAGAATCTTTAACATTTAGAGAATTGCTGAGGGGGGAAAAAATCAAATTTTAAAAGTTGGGGAGAACAATAAAGGGGGTACTAACAGGGTAGGGGATGTAGCTCAGTGGTAGAGCGCATGCTTCGCATGTATGAGGCCCCGGGTTCGATCCCCGGCATCTCCAAGCTCATTTTGTACCTAGATACAATCAGAAGTTACATTTTTTTGGAAGTTACATTTTAAAAATGTCCAATGATTCTATGCTGTATCCTTCTCTTCATAAATTTCTTACGGTGTTCTCTTAGCCACGACAACTGTTTATGTAAAAAAGGAAATTAAATTGCTGAAAAGTCTTTAAGGGTATCTTTACCTGAAATTGAAAGAGATAAAAACACCGCCACTTGAGAGGCCGAAGAGGAGCAACCTGGAGAATTGCCCAGGACTCATTAAATTAACGGCCGCCTTTGGTGTCTGGCTGGCCTTTAGGACAGAAATAATCTTGTCCTGCGAACACAGAAAGGGAAGGAGGCCTTTTGTTATCCCCTGGCTGCTGCGTCGCGCCACGGAAAAAATAGGAGCAGCGTTGGGAAAAGGAGAGTTCAGCTGCTGGGACGCACTGCATTCGCAGCAAAGCAAGCAACGTGGAGCCTAGAAGTCCCTTAGGCTAACCTTTCAGGACACTTCGCATCGGTTGGCCGGTTAGCTCAGTTGGTTAGAGCGTGGTGCTAATAACGCCAAGGTCGCGGGTTCGATCCCCGTACGGGCCAGTACCTCTTTTCTCTTTTGCCGTTGCCTTGGTTAGCGGCTCAGCTCAGGATGTTTCAGGCACTGTGGTCGTTCTCCAGAAAAATTCAAACACAAGCTCGCCTGCTGCCCCAGGGCACCCGTCTGCTTTTGCTCTGTCTGGATCAGCGGAAAAGCTGCAGGACACCTAAGCAGTTATTAAATTCATCAGAAATAAAAGAGTGTCACCATGTTCCTGGCCAAGCACTTTCCTCGAAATACTCCGACTCCGATATGTCTTGAGCGACCGGCACGAGGGGCCCGTGTGCGCAGGCGGGTCTCAGTATCGCCGATGCTCACCGAAGGGTTTCCCTCCGGTGGATCCTCAGAGGATCCCGCCCTGAGCCCTTTTCCAAGGATCCACCTCGCCCTCGGTCACCGACTTGTCACTCTGCTCGGTCATTTCCTGATGTGACGCCTGTCAAAACGGCTTCATTTTTCTCCAAAACAGACTTCTAGCGCCTCAGTTATGCATCTCCATCTCCTTGTTGTCCTGTGCAGCCCATTACTTGACTTATTACGATCCCACAGCTTCACATCCTGCTGAGAAATTTTTCACCTGTTTTCACTATTTATTTTCCGTGGGAAATGCTGAGACCGAATCAGCAGCTGCACGTGGGTTTGGGAACGCGCGCGGAGCCACGTCAGCCCCGCGCTGACAGCTGCAAGAGCCTTAGGGGCCTGGTCAAAGTGCAGCCTGGGGGACCTCGCCCCGGAGAACAGGCACAGGTTTCTCGTTTCTAACAAACGCCACGGTTTATTACAAAGGATGGGTCAAGGGCTTCTGAGAAATAAGGCTTCATACGATCTTGAGAGAGTTGGGTTGCCGGAAACCCCGGGAAGTTCTGAGAGCAGCGTTGACCTGGTTTTCAAAATAGGAGGAAAAAAAAAAGGAGCGAGGGACGGGGAGGAGGAGCAAAAGAAAATGTGGGTTATAGTTGTACTCATTTATGCATGAAATACTAAAACACAACAACAAACAGAAATTCTCTATGTATTTAATGTATTCAGGAGCGCAGGCAGCACGTGCGGCTCGTTGGTCTAGGGGTATGATTCTCGCTTAGGGTGCGAGAGGTCCCGGGTTCAAATCCCGGACGAGCCCAGGTTTTCGTTGCTTTTTTTCTGTCACTACATTTTGTGATCTGTCAATACGGGTTAGGGAGAATGGGGGGAAGTGGGAAGATGTGGACAAAGTGCATGTAATGCATGCTAATAATTTCATTGGATGCTTACATTATTTGAATTTCATGTTATTTTACCTATAAAACAAAAGCAAATCATTCAACAAAAATCCAGAATCTAAAAGACATTGGCCCTGGCGCTTACATTTCAAAAAAAAAAAAAAAAAAAATCCAGAATCTTATATTCAATGTCTATCACAAAAGAATCTTAGTAGTTTCATATATTAATAGCCACCTTCACAAGTGCCCGGCTAGCTCAGTCGGTAGAGCATGAGACTCTTAATCTCAGGGTCGTGGGTTCGAGCCCCACGTTGGGCGGATTCTTTTAATTTACTTCCAACATTTTTTTAATGCTTGATTGCGTCTAATAGTCCCTTGGAGACCTTGTCTACGGGCGCCCGGCTAGCTCAGTCGGTAGAGCATGAGACTCTTAATCTCAGGGTCGTGGGTTCGAGCCCCACGTTGGGCGAGTTCTTTTAGTTTACTTTCTACGCTTTTAATAGACCGTCTTTCACCGCTGTGGAATGAGAAAGTTTAGAGCCCAACTCGGTGGGCGGCTTTGGTTCCTGGCTCTGGGAATGCCTTTCTCTGGTTTATTACTTGGTCAGGTAGGGCGTTTACTCTATATAGTTAAGCTCCTTGGATGATCCATACCAACAAAGTCTTGGATGCAGAAAGAAGGTGCAGAGATCCACAGGGAACAGTTTGACAGGCAGAGGCTCAGAGGCGGCAAAGTCCACAGAGAGTCTTGAGCACGTGTCCTTATGGAAACATGGAAGACGCATGTTTTATTACCACGGCCTCCCACACCTTTTCGGGGGGATCCCGGTCACTCACACCCACGCAGCACAATGGACCCAATAGATAATGCTGTTTCCCACCTTTCTTCCTTTCCTGTGGCAAGTAAAAGAACCAACTAAGCCACGACAGGCTGTACTTGCCTACAAAATAAAATCGAAAGGTTTGCTCGGGTTTTTGAGAATCCAAACTGCATTTCTACCCCCAAGTCCCAGTGTCCAGCCACTGATGTGTGCTCACTTCCTTCCACACCATGCACCGTTTTTGCTCATACAAATACATGCTGGTTGTGGAGCAGGTCAATTCAGCCGCGTAACTTCGCCAATATTATCCCAGGTGGGAGCGAATTTGGCTATTACTTGAGAGTGGGTTGAAAGTCAGTCCCTTGGTCAAATTGACCGAGACTTTTTGAGATTTCCCGTCTCTCTGTGAAAATCCCACTGCATACGTCTTCCTTTATTATTCCTTGGAAGCTTTCGTACGTTCACTGGTATGGGTTTCACCAAAACACCCAGGAAAAATGAGAAGAGAAAGTGGACACAACACCCTTTCCATTGATTCTAAAAGCCAGATTAACCACACACACCCCTGACTTCACCAACGCTGTCCTCACGTCCTCTCAGGCCTCGGGACAACGCAGCGGACACGCCTGCGCGTGGGTATCCCAGTCTGGCTGCGCATGTGACTCACCTGGGGGGTTTCTAAAACTTCAGATTTCTGGGCTCTGTCTCACACATGGTCAGCCTGGACCTGGGACGGCCTGGAACCCAAGTTTTAAGGGGGGATACCGATGGCATGCGTAGAATGCCCTCCCACAGGGTGTGCAAGCCGACGTGTCTGAAGAAAGTCATGATTTCTGCAACTTATTTTCGAACGTTACAGCTCAAGGAATGCGTGCACACACGAAAAGGGGCGGGGGCGGGAGTGGGTAAGGAGAGTGTCAGGAGGCTGGCCTTCTCTCCGCGGTGTCCATCTCCTTTTGACAGGCTCCCAGGTTCGCCTTGTGCCGGAAGCCGATCGTTGTTTTCATGAGAGAGAGCTGTGGGCAGGGAATCCGGAGGCCTGGTCAACCTCAACTGCTCTAAAGGGCCAGAGCTAATGACTAGATATTGGTAGTTGAAGCAGCCCCCACCTGTTAGTCCTAAATTCACTGATTGGCTTCTATTGGGGTTTCCTGCCTAGGGCATGTGGGTGTATCCTGTAACTTTAATCTTAATAAAAGGGATGGCAAAGCCAGAGCGAGTAGTAGTCCTCCCACTAGAGTTGCCCCCATTTCCCAAATTAAATCTTTTCTGGTCTCTTTTCATTTGTGTGCGGCCTTCTCCAGAACCCTGAATCGCGCGGGACGTGAAAGGGGTTTCCACAGCCTTGGTCCGCAGCGGTGGGCCTTGGAGGGTCAGGGCCCACTGGTCCCGGACGCGGACGCACCGGATCGCGGGCACCGGGAGCTGAGCGCGCAGAGTTGGCACCCGCGGAGGGGCGGTCAGCGTCGCGCTTCCTTCGATAGCTCAGTTGGTAGAGCGGAGGACTGTAGTGGTGGCTCCCAGGCATCCTTAGGTCGCTGGTTCGAATCCGGCTCGAAGGAACCACTGTTTTGCGTCTTTTTTTTTTTTTTCTTTTCTTTTCTATCTCCAGTCCTTTAATTCCTGGGTGGGCATCCATTTGACTATGTTCATGGTGCAATGAATCTATGTTTTTATATCTTTATTCTCCGTCACCGTGACTAATACGCGCGATCAGATGTCAGCCCCCTCATTCGCACACAGCCGGTGCCACAGGGGAGCCCGGCGCCCCGGCGTCCAGAGCCGCGAATCCGCTCCCCGAGGGACCCGCAGCGGGAGGGGCGGGATGGTGGGGAGGCCCGCCTGGCTGACCCGCCGATCGCGGGGACCAGGTGGAGCACGCGCGCCCCCTGGTGGCCAGAGAGTCAGGAGCCTCCGGGAGGATTTTCTCAGGGGCCGCCCGCAGCCCCGCCGGCGGAGGACTCCCCGGCACTACGCCCGCTCCGCCCTTTAATTGGGCAGCGGCGGTTCCCAGCCTCAGAGGGAAGGGTCGGTGGACGTCAGCATCGCCGGGGGAGGTTTTACAAAGCGCCCGGCTCGGGCCACTGCAGGGAGGCCGCTTGCGCTGGTAGTTTCCAGAGCTCCCAGGTGATCTGAACGTGCTGCGAGGTTTGAGAACCGCTGCTACAAGAGAAACAAATATTTTAGAAGGAAAAAAAAAAGGAAAATCAGTACGATTTTCTGTCCGCTTGGTTAGATACAAGGTAGAGATCTTTCTTAACAATAGAAAGCATCTCGTAATGTGTCCATCTCATTTCTACCCTGTCTCAAAAGTGTGATCCCGAATACCCATTGAAGAGTCCTCGCCTACAAAGATATGCGATCCAGGGAAGAAAGGGCTGCCTGGGGTTGTGTGCCTGGCACTGTCTTGTACCCTTATCCTCATGCTTCAGAACTTTTCATTCAAACCTGAAAACGTGAGAGAAATCCCAAAACGGTGACGCCTGCCGATCACACCATGAAGATGAGGGGACCACCGGTATTGCAGCTCTTGGTGCGACGACCATCCCTGTCCTGAAAACGGGCAAAGAGAAGCCCGGAACCCTGGCGGGGCATCTGTTAGTGAGGACGTTTGAGCAAAGTTGTTTTGTGTAAAAGTTGGAGAATGCGGGCATCGATCCCGCTACCTCTCGCATGCTAAGCGAGCGCTCTACCATTTGAGCTAATTCCCCGCCCTGCCGTGCCTTTGCCCTTCCCTTGCCCACTTTAATATTTGGAAAGAATTTAGAATTTTTCTGATGCTAGCTGCAGTTGACCCATCAGCCAGTGAGACTAAGAGTGGACTGCAGGTCAAAGGAGATCAAACAGCCACAGGGAGAATTCAGGCTGCCAGCGCCACCCGAAACGGGCTGCGCAGAGCTGGGTCCGGTGTGCAGACACTCGCAGAGCGCAGGTGGAGTAAGCGTGGAGTCAGTTTATTTAACACTGGAATCCACCCGCGGAAGCAGGGGCATCCAGGAGGGAAAATTCAGTGTCTCAGGCAATGTGAAGGCCCTCACCCATCATCTGCACCTTCAAACACTGCTTCGCCTCCCGCTGCAGCATTAGAAACTTCCTCCCTGAGGTTTAATGTTATTTTTAATCTAATTAAATTGGGGCAAGAGGATAAAAATTAAAATGGAGAAGGTGGAACATCTTATTTAAGGAAGTGACTCTGTCTCTGAGTTTTGCAGGACATGCAGGATGGACCTTCCCAGATCCTGACAATGTCCTAATGCTTGTTCTTCCTTCTGCCTTTTTATTATTATTATTATTATTATTATTATTGCAATCAGGGCTGACAAAAGTGGATGACTTCCTGTGGAAAGAAACCCACCGCTCCCACCCCCCATCTTAGACAAGAGAGTTCAGAACCTCGTGTTCTTCGTGTTTGTGGAAACCCACCATTCATGGCAGAGAGGCTTACTGTCAGCCTTGCCTCGATTCTCACCACCACCTGCAGTCTCCACACTCTTCCCTGGACAGAATGCACCCAGCCACAGAACTCAGTTTGGCCTCCGCTCATGTATTTCTGCCTGTTTGTCTTCCATGCTTCTGTTAGGAGTGCGGGTGTAGACCTGGAATGGAAGGAAGTAGCCCGCACCAGCCCATCGCTCAGATCCATGGAGCTTTTGCGGGGGGGAGGGGGGGACTAATTGTATTCTATCAATTTCTTTTTAAAATATACTTTTATTAATTTCAGATAGGAAGGCTGAGAGAAACATCAATGATGAGAGGGAATCGCTGATCGGCTGCCTCCTGCATGCCCCCCACTGGGGATCGAGTCCGCAACCCGAGCATGTGCCCCGACCGGGAATGCAACCTGGGACCCTTCAGTCCGCAGGCCGACGCTCTCTCCGCTGAGTAAAACCGGCCGGGGCTCCATGGAGCTTTGTCATGGCTGACAGGGAACTGGGAGTGATGGGTCTGCTCGCGGTCCCCCAGGATGAGGTCTTCACTCCCTATTCCCGGAGAACATACTGGGCATTGACATTTTACAACGGCCGACTTGGCAAACTTCCTTCAAATACGAGTAACCAAGTCAGTGCTGAGAGGCAGTGCCGACGGGGAGCCCATTAGTTCACCTCCAGGGAGGGTGGGTGACAGGCAATACCGGTTACCGTAAGGACACAGGGAGACGGGAAGCTGGTCGAGAGCGCCCTCCTGTGGCCACTGGTGCGCCCTGCACACGGCCCCTTTAAAAGCCATACGGCCCCTTTAAAAGCCAATATGGCGGGTAAGAAAGCCGCACGGCTGCTGGAGAACGACAGTGCACCGTAGAGAGCTGAGTAAGGTGGGACCTCCGACTCATGCAGCCGTGCCTCATACTGCCACCACCTAAGACACTCCAGCCACTTCCCAAATCCCGGAGAAGCCAGCTGCGTCCTGCCATTTCACGCCTCACAAGGCGTTCAGCTGGGCGTATTACAATTCCGGATCAGCCTTTTCCGGGGACCGTCCCTAGCCCGGAAGTCAGACTACTTCCTTTCCTGAGTCTCTGAACAGCTCTCTGGGTTTGAATTTCCCGCTGACCTGGGACCCACTTCCGACCTCTGCACTAAGCCTGGGCCTTCCATTGGCCAGAACCCTCATAGGCCCCACCCCCTCGCCGCAGGTGTCGCACGCAGCGCACGTCGGACGGCGCGGCGCTTTACGGCTGTCGTGCTTCACGTCTCGGCAAGCATGGCGGCAGGGGAGTCGGAGAAGGAAGTAGCTGAGCTGGAGCCTTTGGGAGGGAGAGACCTGGAATTAGAGGCGGAGGAGGAGCAGGAGGAAGCCGAAGAGGCGGCTGGCAGCGCCAAGAAGCGGGTGGTGCCGGGCATTGTGTACCTGGGCCACATCCCGCCCCGCTTTCGGCCTCTGCATGTACGGAACCTTCTCAGCGCCTATGGCGAGGTGGGGCGAGTCTTCTTCCAGCCCGAGGGTAAGTGCGCGGGTCCGAGTCCGTCGTGTGTGCGGGATTCGTAGGGGCCGGGGTGGGGCGTAGCTCTGGAGGCCTATCCTCGGAGAACTGATGTGGATTTTAATCTCGCCTCCGCCCACTCCCGTTTTGGCCCGAATTTACCAGGATATTATATGTGTGCAGCCTGAATAGAATCGCAGTGCTTTTTCTCAAAACGGAAGACACCCCTTTGTCAATTCGGCCGAGGTGAAGAGACAGTCTATGATCAGCCGCCCCCAACTGCCCGGCAGACACTAATTGGAATTGGAGTCGGGGGCCTGTGTGGTTTTAAATAGAACATTTAGGGCAGACCTAATTAAGGACTGTTAACACCAAAATTAAAGGCTTTTCAAAGTGAGAAGCAGCAAGCATTTGTTTGCGATCAATAAGAACAGCTTTTCGGGAAGTACTGATTCTGGCAGAAGCCCCAGTAGCTCCAGCTGGTTTAATTCAGTGGATAGAGCGCCGACCTGAGGACTGAAGCGTCCCGGGTTCGATCCGGTCAAGGGTTGCGGGCATGCAGGCCAATCAGTGATTATCTCATCATTGATGTTTCTTTTTCTCTCCCTTCCTCTCTGAAATAAATAAAAATATACTTTTTTAAAAAAGAAGCCCAAATAGTTCTGATTTTGAGACAAGCACAAAGGGTATTTATGAAAAAAGGAAGGGGACAATTGCATCAGTAGAAGGAAGGCGTTGCTATTGGTGCAGATAACATCGGGATGCTAATTTTAAACAGTGTTTTGAATTTTCAGCCTGGTAATTATCAGTCCATTAGTCATTATCTGCTTTCTTGATATCTTTGCAAAGAGTTCTCTGGGGCACAAAGTTGTTTTAGGCCCAATCCAAAGGTTATTTTGCCCTGTTTAAACATCCAAAGGTTTGAGGCCTACACATATAAAGCAGTTCTTTGGGGATAGGAGCTCTGGTTCCAGTTTAAACTGGCTCCATTTATATTTTGACAGGAGTTAACATTGAGGGAGGAATGAGTTAGACATAGGGAGAAAGGGTGGGCTTTGCAGTTCTCAACTCCCTTCCCTACAAAGAACTTGAAGTAGGATCCTGGTCTGCAGGCAGGTTTTGAGAACTCAGAAGTGGGCGATACAGTTAGTGGCTGCTGCGTCTGTCTCCATGACCACTGCTCTCTCTTTGGCACACAGGTGGGTTCGTGCGGCGCAAGAAGAAGGCAGCGGCAGCCTCCGCCACGGGAGGGAAAAAGCGGTCCAAGTACAGCAAGGACTACACAGAGGGCTGGGTGGAGTTCCGGGACAAGCGAGTAGCCAAGCGTGTGGCCGCCAGTCTGCACAACACGCCCATGGGTGCCCGCAGGCGCAGCCCCTTCCGTTATGACCTCTGGAACCTCAAGGTGAGGGAACAAGCTTGTCTGCCCCATCTCCCATCCTACCTTCCCAGCCCCAGCACCTCTGTGACCTCTTGTTGGCCCTGCCCCCTCCTGTTTTCTCTCCAACCCTGACCTGTCCTACCCAGATCTTATTTTGTTTTCCTGTCTACAGTACCTGCACCGTTTCACCTGGTCCCACCTCAGTGAGCATCTGGCCTTTGAGCGTCAGGTGCGCAGGCAGCGCCTGAGAGCCGAGGTTGCCCAGGCTAAACGTGAGACTGACTTCTACCTTCGAAGTGTGGAGCGCGGGAAGCGCTTCCTTGCTGCTGATGGGGACGCTGCCCGCCCAAATGGCTCCTGGACCTTTGCCCAGCGACCTACTGAGCAGGAGCTGAGGGCCCGGAAGGCAGCTCGTCCAGGGGGTCGTGAACGGGCTCGCCTGGCAAATGCTCAGGACCAGGCCCGCTCCAACCGAGGGCTCCTCGCCAGGATCTTTGGAGCCCAACCACCCTCAGAGAGCATGGGGGACCCCGTGGTGGTCAAGGACTCTTGAGGGGCAGGGAGTCCCCTCCATCTCCTAACCCAGCCCAGAGTTCTGTCTACTTGATAATGACTACTCAGGCAGACAGTTTGTTTCTCAGACCAGGAGTTTCTGGTGAGTGTCCAGATGTAGTTTTGTGGGCCTCTGCTCCCCTCTCCAACTATTGCACATGCCTGGCTGAAGCACCTAATTCATGCTAGTAGATGATTATGACAACTGCAGATGCCTGTTTTGTCTCATCTGATGAGTTGTCTAATTTGGGATTTACCAAGTCACCATATGAGGATGTGAATGATAGTACATACCAACGCATGCTCCTTGGCATTAAGAATTGCGTAGGAAAAAAAAAAAAAAAGAATTGCATAGACCACTAGGAAAGGGGAGCTATTTAAGGAATAAATTTTCAGAGGCATCATGGTGGATGTGTGGTGTGTAAGGGGCCGTGGGAAGGTATGATTCCTGATCACAGCCTTCAGAGATGGGGTGGTTTTTTCACCAACTTTTCCAGATCATTCCTAAAAAATGAACAGAAGTCTGGAAGGGCCTGGTGAACTACAATCGCAGACAGAACTCCCAGGATGGAGTGTTGGGTTGAAAGCAGTGCAAAGGGGGGCGAAGCCTAGGAGGTAGTGGTACAGTGATTCCACTCAGGTGCACCTCGTGTTGGGGCTCAGACGGGGTCACAGACAACATGCAGAGCAGCCCCAGAGGCACTGGGTGTAAACCACTAAGGACTGAAAACGTGTCACCATGACTGAGAAGTCTCCACACAGCCTCACAGAGATGGAAACTGGTCAGAATCCAGTATCAAAGCTGGGCAAATAGAGTAGATCGAAGTTTAGCTAAATTTAATACTCTATAATGAAAGCCCTTACAGTCCAATAATACAAAAGTTTCTTTAAGGGCCATTCAGGGAGATCTTACTACAAATCTCAGAATTGTGAAACATTTAAAATATTTGAATTAAAATCAAGAATGAATGAAGATACTTCCTATTACCACTACTATTCATATGCTGTCCAAGAAATCCAGGTGATACAGAGACAAAGTGGAAAAAAGGATAAAATTGCCCTGGCTGGTGTGGTTCAGTTGGTTGGAGCACTGTCCTGTGCACTGAAAGGTTGCCGGTTCCAGTCCCAGTCAAGGCCCATGCCCAGGATGCATGCTTGGTCCCTGGTAGGGGTCATGCAGAAGGCAGCCAATCCATGTTTCTGCTCTCAGTGTTTCTCCCTCTGCCTTCCTCTGTAGTAATCAATAAAAATATATTTTTTAAAAAGAAAATTGACATTATTGTATAATTTCAACATAAGCCTCCAGAAAATTGGTATTGCCTGTTTGAGCATAATCTATATCATAAAAGGCCTGTGGTTGTGACGCTGTAGGTGTGAGCTATTTGTGTGAAGAGCTACGAGCAGTGGAGGGCGGGGTGCAAGTTCCTAGTGGCAGAGGGCAGGGCACGAGCCATTAGCATTGGGCAGGGTGGCCAGCTGAGGCAAGTGGAAGCGAGCTACTCAACGCACAATTTCGTGCGCACTGGGCCTCTGGTACTGTACATAGAAGTAGCATTCTGCCCAATAACACTAGATAAGGATGCCACAGATATAAAAGTGCACTTAAGTAGGAACACACGTGGGCAATGAGTGTATAAAAGGTTCTACCAGGACTGAGACAGCACTCAACTACAGGGATGGGTAAGTATTCACTGTACAGGCAGTCCTCAGGACTCCATGAACGTCATTTTGTGGTTACGTCGCCATCTCCCTTTTATATAAAAAAAGTTCTGTCATTTCGACGTATGTAGATACATATGTCCTTTGTTTTTTATTATTTACCACAAGTAAAGGTCAGGAATTTTTTTTGTTTGTTTTTTTTTTTTACTGTTTCACTTCATTACTGCTGTGAATGTGCTCTAAGTGAGTGACATAGGTGCTTATGTAGGTGGGTTCCAACTTAATGGCGAAAATCGCGTTACCTTAAGCCGTAGGAATGGATCTGCGACATAACCCGAGGACCTACTGTAATTGTATTGACAGGTCAACCCACATTTCTATCAAAAGGGCATGGGTAGGATTATCAAGAAGAACAAAAAAAGGGGGGTATGGGTATGTGTATGGGTAGGTAAGTCAACTGAGGTAGGCTAGCCTGTATGATGGGTATAACTGACACAAAATGTTGACTGAGGGGGGTCTCAGAGCTCTTACCTGTCATGTTCACCCACAAACCTCAACCCTACACATTGACCTCTCATGGTAAGGAACCCTATAAACCAGGATGAGGAAAGTGTTTCCTGATAAGTTAGAGCCAGTCTGGATTAACCTGTCCACTTAACATCTCTAGAAGGAAGTGTTTCTTGGCAGGATCTATTGTCCTTCACTAATTACATTGAAAAGGACGTTTAACCCTTTCCCCACTCACACCTAGACCTCTCACCATGGGTGTGTTCATGTCCTCATGATGCATTAGCACTGGCCCTTCCCTGCCCAGCGGTGGAGCAGGGAAAAGTAGTTGAACGGAACTGAGCTGCTCCAGAGGACAATATTCTCCCAGGTGTCTGTCTTTCTCTGGGAGCCTGATGTGTTCAACATTTGGGTAACAAGGGCACTGGACTCCACGAGTCACCGATGGTGCATTGGCTGTTACTGAATGTTAGCCAACATGGTCAGATAAAGCTGTTACTCCTCCCTGTGCTCTATGTCATGCAGTGCGAAGGCTCTGAAAGGACCCACTGTCCAGAGAAGAGCACAGAGCACACTCCTTCCCGGTTTCACTCTCAGCCTTAGCACCAGAATTCTATGGCCCAGTGACTACCACCACCACCAGGACTCAGGGCCACATGAATATCCACCTTATTCTTTTTTTCAGTTTATTGGAGTATAACTGACAGATAAAAATTGTAAGATATTGAAAGTGTACACCATGATGAATTGATATATATTGTGAAAGGATTCCTGAATATTTGCTTTATTCTAGTACAAGTATAGGGGGAAAGCTTGTTCTTAGTATAGTAGAGACAAAATGCAGTTTTTCAAAACAAATGTTTATTTAAGAATTAAGGGAAAACAAAAACATTAAAACATAGGAATACACTGAATACAAGTGTCTTGTTTGGTCTGAAATCGTGGGAGTTACTCTAACTACTTACCTGAGGTAGATCTAGGTTGGCACTGTTTCAAGAGAACCTCCATCCATCCCAGAAGTTACCTCCCAGTTTTGGTTACAGGCTCCCAAGTGGTCCTCCCAACCTCAGGTTATGCTACAGGAACAGTAACAATACCTTTCCCCTAGGGTTAAAACGCCTCGGATTTGGTTCATACCCACAAAGTTCTGTGTTCGAGGGATGGTCCATCTTTAATTTACTTGAAGACTAGACAGTTATCACGAGATTCGCTGAAAAAAGGGTCAAGTCATCCTGTCAGTGATACCAACTCTGTCCCCTTCTGCAAGTTCTAATGACTAACAATTAGCCACAGGACTAATTTCATCACCACATGCCAGACACCCATACTATTTTAGTGTTACGATAATCAAACATATACTAGAGATAGGCATGATTTTCAAAAGAAAAACAAATACATGTTGTGTGTTTTACCACACTGGGCAACCTTTCATGGTATAAGAACTATTTATGAAAACAAACATATCAGCTTGACTCACCTCCCGGGATCTGTTTACTAAAAGAAAAAACACCTTAGAATCAGATTCCTTCTATCACTATGAGCTATACCCACTGACCCTAGGATTATCAAGATGAGCAGCCAGTCATCAGGATCATAGCTTAAAGCCACACACAAAGCAGCCGCTGGCCACCTCCATGAGTCTGAGGCCAACGCTCCTGAGTTCAAGGATTCGCATGATTGACCAGATCAACCAGACAGACTAGCAACAAAGTATTTATTCACCAGTCTAGGCCCAAACACTGCAGAAATCTTAAGTATTTTTATTAAATGTCTTTTAATCTGAGGGGACAATACCCTCAGAAGTGTCCATGTATAGATTCCTGGATTAATTACAGTACATCTAGAGAATATTAAATATAATAATTATTCTGTTAAACTGGAAATAAGTGCTTATCCTCAAACCTCTGATGAATTTGGCAACTACTTTTTCTCTCAAGTGTTTAGTATCCTACATTCCAAGCCAAATAAATATCTTATATTGTGATTGCATGGGAATAAAAAGTATTCTCTCTTTTTTGGCAGAACTGAAGCAAATGAAAGACATATCATTATGGAACTGAATTTGCTATAAACAGCAGGATAATGGAGTGAAAAGAACACTACTTTGGAGTCAGGATAGTTAAACCAAGAAGCATGGCTCCTCCATTAACTGCATCATCATGTGTTACTTGCCTGCACAAGTCTTCTGTCAGCCATTCTGCACGGAGCTGATGAGGATGTACTATCATTTGAAGAGATGATACATGAAGTCAAAAAAATGTGTATACTAGCAACATCATAACTGTTACCCTGGAATCTGCATTTCTGAGTTGAAAAGAGATGAATCTCTAAAGTGGAAATTTCAAATACCAGTGATACTCTGACATTTTAGAGAAAGGAAATTTCGAGGGTGTGCCTCAACTCACACCATGTAAAACATTGGGTGTTTTGCTTCTATATGAGATTGGCCCTCCAAAGGAGAAACATTTGGGAGTTCTAATCCAGGATAACTCCTCCCCACTGCATAGTTCTTTTCACTACCAGCAAGTTTCCCAAACACCAGTAGCCAATCTGGCCAAGAATTTTTAAAAAAGAAAAAAGAGTGATCAAAGGGAAAGTAAGTATTCTGCTTTCCCCAACAGTAACACGAGCCACACCATCTGTCACAAGGGAACAGTCCTTTCCTTTACTGGCTTTCCAATTTTTAAAAAAAGAGAAATTAAAGCAATCATCAACTAAGTGGTTCAGATAAAAGCATCTTCACCTGAGTTTCCCATCAGTCTGCTCTGAACAGCCCAAGCTCCTCCCACGACAAGCTTCTGGGTACCTAACAACTGTTTACATACTGATTCATTAAAGTCACCTCCACCCCATCGGTCAGCTAACTATGAGCATGGTTATCCTCATATCTATTATATGTACAAGGTCCACTACTAGATCTCTCACTAGAGCAAAATTCTCTGCAGAGTAGGTTCTTTGGGGCCCAAAGGTAGAGGTTTCTAGCAAGAATTTTTTCACACTCGACATATTTATGGGGTTTTTCACTCATGTGAGTTCCCTGGTATACCAAAGGAGCTGATCATTAACAGCTTTTCTCAGACTTCATAAAGTCTCTTCTCAGATTGTTTGTGTGTGTGTGTTGTTGCAAACCCAAGAAGATTCTCCATCTAATGCTTTTGCCACATTCCAAATACCTAAATTTTCACCAATATGGCTTCTTTGATGGGTAAGAAAGTCATAGTTCTGTTGGAAGCTTTTCCACACTTGCTAGGGTTTCTCCCAAGTGTGGGTTTTCTGACATCCAGTGAGCTGTACACAGTGTGTGAAGCACTGTTCACACCAAGTGCATTTTCTTTTGGTGCGAATTCCCTCAGAAAGAGAAGAGTGAGCATTGCTAGGAACCTCTCTCACTCTCTGCATCTCCAAGGTTCCCCACCGGTACGAGTCCTCTTACGGGAATCAGCTATGAGCTCAGACTAAAGGTTTTCCAAACCTGAAGGCCTTTGAAGGTTTCTTGTTGGAGTGACTAATAGGTGTTCTGTTAGGGTGGCTCTCTGGGCAAATCATTTCCCAACTTCCTAAAACTGCAGATTCTCTGGTCTCCACTGAAGTCTGAGCTCTTCCAAAGGTCTAAGATCTGCCTACAATTTTTCATCTTAATGAGTTCTCTGACTCGAAGTATGTTTTTCTGTGGTGTTATAACTTCTTGTCTGGCCAAGACGTCTGTGAGGTTTCTGATGGGTGGGGAGGGCTGAGCTCAATCCCTTTCTCACCCACATTACAGATATATGGTTTTTCACTGATGTGGACTGTCTGATGCTGAAGGAGGGCTGAGCTCTGGCGGAAGCCTTTATCACACACACTGTATTGATAATGCAGCTCCTCTGTCTGAGTTCTCATTTTGGGTTGGGCCACAAAGCCCATGCCTAGGAGGAAGCCACTCTCGCATGCAGACCACTGACGTGGTTTCTCTTCCATGTGAATTCTCTGATGCACAATAAGGTCCGAGCCACAGCTGAAACTTTTCTCATATTCAAGGCATTTAAAAGTGTGCGTGTGAGTTGCCTGATGCCTGATTAGGTTGGCACTCCGAGTAAAACTTCTCATACATTCCAAGCATTTATAGGGCTTCTCCCCTGTGTGGACTCTCTGGTGAACAATGAGGTCTGATTTCTGGCCAAAGCATTTCTCACAGGCACCACACTTATAGGGCTTCTCCCCAGTATGAACTCTTTTATGAACAATGAAGGCTGATCGGTGTCGATAACTTTTCTCACACTTATTACATTTGTAGGGCCTTTCGCCAGTGTGAGTTCTCTGGTGGCTAATGAGATCCGATTTCCCACTAAAAGCTTTTTCACACTCCAGACACTTAAATGGTTTCTCACCGGTGTGAGTTCTTCGGTGCCGAATGAGGTTTGTACTTCGACTGAAGCATTTATCACACTCACTGCACAGATATGGTTTCTCACCTGTGTGGCTTCGCTGGTGGACAAGCAGATCAGAGCTCTGTCCAAAATTCTTGCCACAAATGTCACATGTATAGAATTTTTTACCTGCATGTGTTCTCTGGTGTCCTGAAAGGGCTAAGTGGTGCCAGAAGCTCTTCTCACATTTGCTACATTTATAAGGTTTCTCATAATTGTGGATCCTCTGGTGTGAAATGAGATCTGAGCGCTGGACAAATGTTTTCTCACACATATCACATCGATAAGGTTTCTCCCCAGAGTGGGTTCTCTCACACATAATAAGAGCTAAGTTCTCACAGAAGTTTTGCTCCCGTTCAAGGCACTGGTATATCTGATCATCTATTTGAGTAATCTCATGCACATGAATGAAAATCTTCTGACCCTTCTGAGGGCACGCATGATATAATTTCCTTCTCTGAGTTCTCTGATTAGCTCTCTCTTCTGAAGTGCACATTTCTATGGCTCTCCTAGGGAGTTTTCCATTGGTCGTCTTGACCCATCATCATCTTCATTGTCATTTTCCTGACAAGAACTTGAATGACACACTTGTTTTAGGCCTTTGAGTCATGAGCTGTTTGTCTCTACAAGTTTCCAGCATCATATACACTAATTTCTTACTCGGTATTTCCAACACTGTGAGACAGAGAGAAATATAATTTTTATTCCTATAACTAAGAAAAGAATGCTCAAAATTAACATCACTGTAGAAAAGACAGAAATTCTGCATCAGGGTACATAATGCCATTGGTTTTTCAGGGGCTGAAATCAGTTAGTTTCTCTCTTTGCCAATATCAACCAATCAGCAATATATATGGAAAGTACTATGGATTATTATTTATTTCATGATCTGGGTGATCTCAAACCCAGGTTCTTCCTCTTCCGTCACTCTGGCTGAGCAGTGCCTGCCCTGGCATTCTCTGTCCCCTTTGCTGCTGTTTTTCTCCATGGCACTTATTACCCAATATAGTGCATATGTAATTCACTGATTTGCTGTCTGCAGTTAGAACATGATATGATGTCTGTTTGATTGCTGCTCTTTCCCTAGTGTACAGAGCAGTTCAGCCATATAGTTGGTGCTTCATAAGCAGCTTATTACAGTTCTACGAGTGTCCTTATCTGGTAAAGGACAAAGGCTGAATGCCATGGGAGCGTCTGAGGAGATGCCTTTTAGAAGAAAGAAGGGACATTTCAAAAGACTGAGGAAATGGAGCTCACCTAGAATGTAAATGGAGGAAAAGCAGCATTTACTTTCTGGTCCTGAGAATGTGATTTCTCAAGGAAGATTGCATTCTGTAAAACACAAGGACAAGAAAAGGGTAAATAGTCATGAATGAGAGGATTTAGCACTAGATCATGTCGCTCAATTTGAAAACGGAAACTTTCATCAACAAGACAAAATGGGGGGGGGGGTTTGAGAAAATGGGTTTTCTTATACAATCCCTGTCATCCCATTTGACTCTGAAGAAAAAGGACAATAAGGAATCTATAACCATCCTTGGGAGTATGACAGCATTGCAGGAAAAGGCCCATAACACTAACCTCTTTGAAACACTAAGGCATCACCTTCCCCAGGAGTGCAAGCTGCCCGGGTCTGAAGTACATCAGGGAACACATGTCCCTGGGGACGACACCCCACCTTTCCTGCAGGCCTGCCATCGCCACCATTCTGGTCATCCACAATTTACAACAGACTTGGCTGATTTATATTTCAGCCACAAACAACTCAGGACACAGTCAACTAGGGTATGAGCAGTTAGACAGCCAGACCTGTCCACTGATTTCTCCCCTCACAGCTCTAACCTGCCTGCTCCAGGTCACAAGACTTGCATTTGTTCCCTCAGCAATTTTCTGCTATTGAGGACCTGACGCAGACAGCACAGGGAACATACACGTAGCCCATGGCCACCAGGAATAACATGACAGGGTTCATGGCTCTGGTTCCAGGAAAGACGGAGGCATGCCAGCTGGTTCTCCCATGAAACGCAACTCTGAACTCCGCACCAGATCACGGAACACAACCCGACCTGCAGTGAGTTCACTATTTTTTTCTCCCCTTCTGTATCCCCTGGCCTGAACTCAATGCAGGTTGAATCACAGAAGTCAGAGAAACTGGAAAATGTAATTCAGTTGGGATTTTTTGGAAAATCTATGGGCTCCCATGCCAATGATTTAAAACTGACTTCAGCCAGTGGACAGAAAACAGAGTTCGGCAGCCTGTGGCAGAATCAATCTAAAGGTCACTGTCAAAAAGAGAAAACCCACTCTAAGTACAAAAAAAATTTTAAAGACTTCTGATAACAGCAGAATACAAGGAAGAGACTAAGTGTGCACACAGAAGAGGTGGCCCTGGAACAACTCGTAGGAAAGAGCAGAAAGGAAGAGGAGGAATCCTGTGGACCTCACAGCCAAGGAGAAAACGAACAAAGGAAAATTTAAGTTCCTTCACATGGAGAAAAATGTTTAAATCCACAATCTATCCCCCTGGTATATTCTAAAAATGACATCCGGGTTTAAAACAAAAACAAAGCTTTACCACAATGGCAAAGTGGTAATGTGCTGCTAAATTAGCAACCTTGTAAAATATGTTCTAATAAAATAAAAATAATTCAACTGAAAACTGGGAGAAGATGAAGAAAACAGTGAAATAACCTCACTGACTACTGCATTAATTATTATGGCAGGCAAGAGTTAAGAATACTATTAAGAACTGGGAAACCAGATAATTAAAGGTAAAATAAGAAAATGGGGCTAAAGGTATTTAAAAAGATCTAAGTACAAAGGTAGCCACTGTAACAAAAATCAAACTTTCTAAAAATACGTCTTAATGAAAGAGCAATGAAAACACATCATGTAGAAAAAAACAAAAACCCACAGGACAAATATTACATAACAAACCTGATGAAGAGAGCATAAAACAATTTTACAGCCCAGTATCAGTATCAATGTGAAAATTACTAGCAAAATCCAACACATTCTTACACAAAATGTAGCATACTCTTTTATACTGTTGTTTTTTTAAATTTACGATTTAGTGCTCACTTTGGCAGCACTAAAATTAGAACGATACAGAGAAGATTAGCATGGCCCCTGTGCAAGGATGACATGCAAATTCGTGAAGCGTTCTATATGAAAAAAAAAAAAAAATCACCATTTATCCTGGAAATCACTCCACATCTATTGGTAAAGATTTTCTTTATTCATTGTCACAGCTGCATAATACCCCATTATATGTGGATATACCAAGTTTATTCAACCACTTTCATACATATGGACACTTCAGTTGTTTTAAATATTTTCAAACTAGGGGCCCGGTGCACGAAATTCGTGCACTGGGGAGGGTGTCCCTCAGCCCAGCTTGCACCCTCTCTAATATGGGACCCCTCGGGGGATGTCCAACTGCAGGATTAGGCCCGATTCCACACAGGAATCGGGCCTAATCCTGCAGTTGGACATTCTTCTCACAATCCGGGACTGCTGGCTCCTAACCGCTCACCTACCTGCCTGATTGACCCCTAACTGCTCCTCTGCGGGCCTGATTGCCCCCAAATACCCTCCCCTGCTGGCCTGATCACCCCCAAGGCTTTTATTAGTATAGATATGACCCTGCACAGAAAATTTTACTAACCCTGCTTTACAATAAGGGCTTGACAATTGAATCATTAGGACCAGACACCAAGATTTCCTTTCTTTGAATAGTGGAGGGAATACTTACCTTGTCTTTAAGTTGCCCGGAAATTAAAATGAGATAATGACTTAGAAAAGTATAAAAGCATCACATAAAGACAACTGTCTTTTTAATGAAGTGGCAAAATGAAAAACACTTTTTATTCTCCCCTTCCTTCCTTTACAGCTTTTATTTAAACTTTGAAATTTATAAAAATTTCACTCCAATTTTCATTTCTTTACATTCAACATTATTTTGTATTGGTTTCAGGTTTTATATTAGTTACAGAATAGTGGTTAGACAATCATATACTTTACAAAGTGTTCCCCGATATTTCTAGTACCCACCTGGCATCATACCATCATTACAACACTATTGACTATATTCCCTATTTAAGTGACAATGGGTTTACAGGTTCCTTTCAGTCTTTCTTTTGTGTTTTTTTGTCCGTCCTTTTCTTTCTCACTTCTTCCCTCATTTTCTTTATATAATATCTCAATTGGCCATCAAAGCTCAGTGAAGGCACTGGGACAGGCTTCATCCATTTTACAGACCAGGAAACTGAGGCCAATTCCAGTTGGCTGTGGAACTTGACTCAGGAAGCCCTCAGAGCACACAGGAAGCCCTCAGAGCCATGCTCTTTGCTCTTCCTAAGGGGCAGCGGCCCAGCAAACAGAACAAACCTTCCAGTCAGGCTTCCCAGCCTCTTTCTCAAGCACCTCTTCATTGCAGATGCTCCACATTCTTTCCTCTCCCCCCATTCTTTACTGCCCCGCCTTCTCCGAAGCAGGTGGAAGGCGTCCCACTCACTGCCTAGGCATGCTCTGCTATGGGGCAGGGTGTAGCGAGCTTGCTTTTGGGTGAAGGCAGGAGCAGTAGTCACTGCCTCTGAAGTGTGAAGGCCGCCTGAGCGAGGCCCATTAGCACTGGGAGCTTCTCTGAATCACCTCAGTCAGTCCAGTACCCTGCAGTGCAGCACCCCTCCACTGAGGTGGCTCCATCCCTCAACCCCCGCCTCAGGGATGAGGGTCCTTGCCCCTCTGCCAGGAGTCCTTCCATGCCCCTTGACCCCTGGCTGGGCCCACCCACATCTTGGGGGCACTATAGAACCTCCGTCTCTCTGCAGATGAAGCAGATCCCTGCCCTAGGTCTCTGCAAAGCTATGAATCTGTGGCCAGAGGCCTGGTCTGGGTCTCAGCAACCACATGCCTGCAATGTTCCCAGGGACCCTGGGAAGGGCTGGGCGAGTCCTGCCACGCCCAACCTAGGGTGGCGATGGCCCCCGGATGCCCCCGAAACGCATGGCTACGCCCGAATCGACCCCCCAGGGTGGTGCCTGGCTCAGACAGGACACGCCCCCCGGGTGGCCATGGATGCGGACACCCAGGGAGCGCCGGGCTCCGCCTGGACACGCCCCCCGGGTGGCGATCGCCATGCTGACACCCCGGGGAGCGCCAGGCTCGGCCCGGACACGTCCCCCGGGTGGCGATCGCCATGCTGACACCCCGGGGAGGGCTCGGCCCGGACCCGCCCCCCCGGGTGGCGATCGCCATGCTGACACCCCGGGGAGCGCCGGGCTCTGAGTGGACCCGCCCCCCCGGGTGGCGATCGCCATGCTGACACCCCGGGGAGCGCCGGGCTCGGCCCGGACCCGCCCCCCCGGGTGGCGATCGCCATGCTGACACCCCGGGGAGCGCCGGGCTCGGCCCGGACGCGCCCCCCGGGTGGCGATCGCCATGCTGACACCCCGGGGAGGGCTCGGCCCGGACGCGCCCCCCCGGGTGGCGATCGCCATGCTGACACCCCGGGGAGCGCCGGGCTCGGCCCGGACCCGCCCCCCCGGGAGGCGATCGCCATGCTGACACCCCGGGGAGCGCCGGGCTCGGCCCGGACCCGCCCCCCCCGGGTGGCGATCGCCATGCTGACACCCCGGGGAGCGCCGGGCTCGGCCCGGACCCGCCCCCCCCGGGTGGCGATCGCCATGCTGACACCCCGGGGAGCGCCGGGCTCGGCCCGGACCCGCCCCCCCGGGTGGCGATCGCCATGCTGACACCCCGGGGAGCGCCGGGCTCGGCCCGGACCCGCCCCCCCGGGTGGCGATCGCCATGCTGACACCCCGGGGAGCGCCGGGCTCGGCCCGGACCCGCCCCCCCGGGTGGCGATCGCCATGCTGACACCCCGGGGAGCGCCGGGCTCAGAGCGGACCCGCCCCCCCGGGTGGCGATCGCCATGCTGACACCCCGGGGAGCGCCGGGCTCGGCCCGGACCCGCCCCCCCGGGTGGCGATCGCCATGCTGACACCCCGGGGAGCGCCGGGCTCAGAGCGGACCCGCCCCCCCGGGTGGCGATCGCCATGCTGACACCCCGGGGAGCGCCGGGCCCGGCCCGGACCCGCCCCCCCCGGGTGGCGATCGCCATGCTGACACCCCGGGGAGCGCCGGGCCCGGCCCGGACCCGCCCCCCCGGGTGGCGATCGCCATGCTGACACCCCGGGGAGCGCCGGGCCCGGCCCGGACCCGCCCCCCCGGGTGGCGATCGCCATGCTGACACCCCGGGGAGCGCCGGGCCCGGCCCGGACCGCCCCCCCGGGTGGCGATCGCCATGCTGACACCCCGGGGAGCGCCGGGCCCGGCCAGGACCCGCCCCCCCGGGTGGCGATCGCCATGCTGACACCCCGGGGAGCGCCGGGCCCGGCCCGGACCCGCCCCCCCGGGTGGCGATCGCCATGCTGACACCCCGGGGAGCGCCGGGCCCGGCCCGGACCCGCCCCCCCGGGTGGCGATCGCCATGCTGACACCCCGGGGAGCGCCGGGCCCGGCCCGGACCCGCCCCCCCCGGGTGGCGATCGCCATGCTGACACCCCGGGGAGCGCCGGGCCCGGCCCGGACCCGCCCCCCCGGGTGGCGATCGCCATGCTGACACCCCGGGGAGCGCCGGGCCCGGCCCGGACCCGCCCCCCCCGGGTGGCGATCGCCATGCTGACACCCCGGGGAGCGCCGGGCCCGGCCCGGACCCGCCCCCCCGGGTGGCGATCGCCATGCTGACACCCCGGGGAGCGCCGGGCCCGGCCCGGACCCGCCCCCCCGGGTGGCGATCGCCATGCTGACACCCCGGGGAGCGCCGGGCTCGGCCCGGACCCGCCCCCCCGGGTGGCGATCGCCATGCTGACACCCCGGGGAGCGCCGGGCTCGGCCCGGACCCGCCCCCCCGGGTGGCCATCGCCATGCTGACACCCCGGGGAGCGCCGGGCTCGGCCGGGACACGCCCCCGCTGGTGGCGATCGCCATTCAGACCCCCGGAACTTACTGGATTGCCTGCAGCCATCTTGGTCTTCCCAACGGCCGGATGGGCCACCCGGAGTCCCGCCCCCAGCCTCTTTCAGGCCCAATCATGGGCATAGCGGAGGTGCGGTCAATTTGCATGTTTCTCTATTATAAGGTAAGATTATAAGCATTATGATGAATACCCTTATGGATGTGTACTTTCATATTGTTGGAGGTGTATCTTCAGAGTCAATTTCTAGAAAAGGGGTTGCTGAACCAGATGTAAATGCACACCTATGTGAGCAGAGAAACAAGTAGACAGAATCATAAAGCAAACAGAGTAAAATGTTAACATTTAGGGATACAGGAAAAGAGTGTATGCGCATTCTTTGCACTATTTTACAACATTTTTGTAAGCCTCAAATTATTTCCAAATTAAAAGTTTTTATTTTTATTTTTATTTAAACAATTTTAAAGACCATGGTAGCTGGGAGTCGGCACACTGCGCTAGTTAAAATTAAATGTTCAAGCTCTGAAATCAGATTTTGGTTCAAGTTCCCACTACACTCGTCTGTAGCTGTGAGAACCGGGGTACTGACTTAGGTCCTTTGGCTTCAGTTTCCCCTTCAATAAAGCAGGGAAGCTACGATTACATGCCTCAAGGAGCTGCTGTGAGAACTGAGACAGTGTCAGTTAAGGACTCAGCTCAATGTCTGGGTCTCCACAGGTGCTCGATAAATGACAGGTCCTGTTGTTTTCTTGATTCCTCCTTCACATGCACAAAAAACCCTAACATTCATAGAGCCCATCCTCTGTGCCTGCCTCTTGTGTAAAGCCTTGTTGAAAATCCATTTAAAATAATTAACTAAATAATAAAATAACTCAGCAAGTTAATGATTAATAGAAAGATTGTGCAAAAACAGTTATGGAGAAATATCACGAGGAAAAGGGAGAATCCAGAATCACAACTAAATAAAGATATGCAGGATCTAGACAAAGAGCTAATATAAGATGTGTTTACGGGAGTTCTGCCTTTTAAAATGTGTATTACTGTTAAGCTCAAACAGAAAATAGAGTAGAAATAAAGGATGCTGCCCTGTCGGGTCTGGCTCAGTGGATCAAGCTTCAGCTTGAGGACTGAAAGGTCCTGGGTTTGATTCCTGCCCAGGGCCCAGTCGGGGCATGTGCCAGAGGCAGCCAAAATGTTTCTCTCTCTGTCTCTCCCCCTCCTTTCCACTCTCTCTAAAAATCAGTGAAAAAAATATCCTGAGATGAGGATTAATAAAAAAAGAAATAAAGGATTCTGAGCTTGGTCATAGCCTGTAAGTGAATCAGAGTATTTCCTAAAGTTACCAGCCCAGAGTATTATATTTGCCCTAAGTAGCCAACAACTGTGGGGCACTAAGAAGAAAAAAATAATTGTTAAATAAGGAAATAATTTGGTTAAAACTCTAAGTAGACCATAACACTTTCCTAGTTCAAATACTGTAATTGTCTCTTATCACACGGAATCAACACAAACTTTTCACAGCTGTACGCAATGTGGCACCTCCACCCATCTCCAGCCTCACTTCTTCCTTCTGCCTGGGACGCTCTTCCCCCAGGTAGCCTGCCCCTTTATTTGATTCAAGTGCCTGACTGAAAATTCCTCAGAAAGAAGCACACTCTGCCGACTTTACCTCACATAACCATACCCCCTTATTCTGCGTTATTTCTCTACAGAGCACTTATCCCAACTTTGTTTTGTATACTTTATATTTGTTAATTTGTTTCTCTCTCCTACTAGAATATAACTCCCATTAGGACAGGGTAAGAACTTAGTCTTTTGTTCACTGCATTTTTTTGTTCTGGTATTCATTCATCCATCCATCCATCCATCCATCCATCCATCCATCCATCCATCCATATTTTTCATTCATTCAACTAATGTATTCCAGATGCTAGGGTTACGAGCCATCACCATCCTTGAAGCCCCAGCAACAATGGGCTAGGAGCTCT
The DNA here is from genome assembly GCF_027574615.1 of Eptesicus fuscus. Lineage (NCBI taxonomy): Eukaryota > Metazoa > Chordata > Mammalia > Chiroptera > Vespertilionidae > Eptesicus > Eptesicus fuscus. The sequence continues at coordinate 361,064 of NC_072494.1, read as the reverse complement.
GGCAAACGTACATGTATCCTTCAAGTCTTAGCTTCAGGGAGCCCTCCTCTAGGAAGACACCGGCTCTCTCTTCCACCAGGAGGGTCAGATGCACAGAAAGAACAGCAAGCAATAAAAGCACAAGCACACCAGCTGAGCAGAGAACTCCAAAGCTCAAGGTTAACCTTACAGTTAAAGGTTATATGGGACAAGCACACGGAGTCTGTAAAGCTTTATCTAAAAGTCCGATAATTCTTGCCCTATCAAGGCCTAGGTTAGGGATTATTATACCTATTTTTCATTGATTACACAGACTGTCTCATTTAATCTTCCCAAGAACTCTGTAAAGCTGGTGTGAATACCAATGTTTGCACCTTACAGATAAAAGCCTGATGCGTAGGGCAGTTAAAGAATTACCCAAGATGTCACAGCTAGTAAGTAGTAGAGCCAGGATTTAAACTGCCGTCTTCTGACTGCTGAGCCTGCCTGAGCATTGGACACACTGCCTTTTGGAGGGCTGCCAATCAATCAAGAAGCAATTACTATAAGCCTATTGCGAATATGCACGCTGAAATGGAGTATAAAATACACGTAAACTGGTAGGACAGGACCTGATTATATCACTCTGCTACCCCACAAGCTAAAAAAGGCTCATTCCCCTTGACCACGTACCTTCTCCCATTCCCACCTGTCCTCCCAGTCCCCCTTTCCTCCTCCTCCTCCAAATCCACCGATTTATATAGAAACAGACAGCGTGGTAGGCCACTTGCTCCAACAACAAAGACTCAAGACTGTCTTCCTTTTGGCTCCAAAAGGTCTTTAGTCCATAACTATTCACCACACACAACTCTTCCTTCTCCTAGAGAAAACACACACACACACACACACACACACACACACACATACACAATAACGTGTAACTTTTCTGGAGCTGGGCATCTACACATTAGTCCCATGTTCTCCCCAGTCTGGTCAGCATCTTGCACCCAAATCTGACCTCTCCCCGCCTTTGCTTCATTGTTTCTCCTGCGAGAAGTACCTGCCACTGGTAGCCATGGCTCCCTCCCTCCCAAACAGCTCGAGACAGAATCTCAGGAATCCCTCTGGATAATAACAAACTTCGTAACAAAGCCCCGAGTCGTTCGCTTGTTTAATGTCTGTCCTTCTGCTAATGGCTTTTATTCCGTCAACCTCCAAGGTCAAGAACCCACTCTCCTACCACTGCTAAGTGCATATAACAAAGTGACATAGAATGCAAGTTTCCAAAAATGGCCACGGCGCGATGCAAACAACCAGAGCCTCCCGCATGCAGACCCGAATGCAACGTAACTCATCTCTGCATGAAAGACGGGGCGGGGGGGCCCCGGGGCTCCACTGACCGCCCGCGGGTTTTCCCTACACGAAAGGCCCAGGTCGCTCAGAAACGCGCCTGGCAGGGTCCACGGCCACGCTCCGCAGGAACCGCCGCGCCGAGCGGCTCTTCTTTCAACTTTTCATTGATCGCCTTTCCGTCCGGGGTCCAGGGTCCCCGAGCCGCGGGGGCGCACGGACCAGGGCCGCTCCCAGGCCGAGGCCGCGGCCACGGGGTTCCTGTCCGCTGCGTCCCGCCCCGGCCCCGCAGGCCCGGCCCCCCGAGGCCCGAGGCCCGAGGCCCGAGGCCCGTTCGCCCCGCGGCCCCCCGCGCCGCCCCTCGGCCGCACTTCCGGTGACTCGGGGACACTAGGTCCGGTTTCCTGGCGGCCACGGACCGAAGGGCCCACCCTCGGGCGAGGAGGGGAAGCAAACCTGGGGCCGACGAGAGCCGGGAGCAGCGCCCTCTGCGCGCAGGGCCGGGGGGCAGGGGCCTCCACGCCAACCGGGCCGGTACGCGAGCCCTCTCCGACAGGCCGGAGGCGGCGGCGCAGCCCCGCCCCCAGGGTCACGTGGTCACGCCCCCGGCGACAGCGCGCCCCGCCCGCCTCTGCGCCAATCGGGCCGAGCCTCCGGAAGGGGCGGGGCCCGAGGGCGCGGGCGCCACCCCAGCGGCCGAGGGCCCGGATGTAGGAGGTCCTATTGCAGTTCCTGACGCCGGTTTCCTCCCTTCCCGGCGGTGCCGAGGGGATGGGACGCCGGAGTGGAGTCGCAGCGATGGATTCTGCCAACCCTGAGGAAAGCACCCCGAAGGACCAGCCAGAAGTGGAAGACCCCGGCGTGTTAGATGGGAGGAGGGTCTCAAGGTTGGGCGGTTCTCACTAAATGCCATTCCTGTTCAAGGTCAAAACGTAGCCCTGCTGGTGTGGCTCGGAGGTGGTCCCGGTTCGATTCCCCGTCAGGGCACATTCCCGGGTTGCGGGCGCCATCCCCAGTGGGGGGCGTGCAGGCGGCAGCCTGTGGATGTCCCTCTCATCCATGTTCCTATCTCTCTATCCCTAGGCCCTTCCTCTCTCTCTAAAATCAATAAAAACATTTTTATTATTATTTTTGCTGTTAACCCTCACCCGAGGATCTTTTTCCATCGATTTTTAGAGAGAGTGAGAGAGAGGGGGAAAGACAGAGAGAAGCAGCTTACTAGAGGGAACGGTGTTTTATTTCCTCTCTAATCGCTGCACCCGGAACAGTCTCCGGGTGAGGTGTGTGTGCTCCAGAAACAGGTGTTGGATGACAAAAGAACGAATGATTTTACACCTGGCCCACCCGCTCAGAGCTGTTGGGCGACCTTCAGAGCTCGGGGCTGGAAGAGCAATGTCGCTGCCTCCTCCACGAGAGGGAGAAGGCCACGCGCAGGTGCAGCTCGTGGTTTCCGGTGTAAAGTGATTTGTCCCCCAATCATTTGAATCAAGGCCCCGGGAAGCTGAAGGAAGTCCAAAAGTAACTTCCCCGTGCAAGGGAACATACGGTGGGTTTTGAAGAGGCTATTTGAAAACATCCGCTATTTCTTCTTTGCGCCGCATCCCGAGGGACTGGAAAATGACAAAAGCCGTGCCCTCTCTGAGGCTCGAACTCAGGACCTTCAGATTATGAGACTGACGCGCTGCCTACTGCGCTAAGAGGGCAATTGACTCTTTGTCTCCACACTTCAAATAAAATGGTAAATTTTACTTTCCAAGCACCGGCGTACTGTCAGTTTTCAAAGAGCACAAGAGATGCTTCCTGAAAATCACGAACCAGAACTGCACCCTAAGGATTCGGCCAGGCAGGGTGGGGTGCACGCCTTTCCAGTTTCACCCAACACTGAAGCCCTCTGAGCTGTGGGACCAGAGACAGCTGTGCTGTCCTCGGCTGCTCTTGTGTTCCAGTGATGTGGTTTTTCCTGCCCACAGAGATCTCAGTCGATCTTTCACCTTTCATGGTCTCCTTTAAAAAAGAAAAAAAGAAAGAAAGTAGGAGGTGCTCAGTAGATATTAGTTCACTGACCAACTGACTGAGTAAATGAGCAAATAAATCGTCCTCCAATTTGTCTTTTCTGTTTTACTCTGTATGTTGTATATGACTTAATCTCACATATATAACTATATATTGAGTTTCTTATAGTCAGCACATTTATTTTTAATACATCCTGGCAATCTCTGATTTTTAATGTGTTTAGATTGTGTATACTTAATGTTAGTATGGATACATTTGCATATAGGTTTACTAATCGATAACTTATTGATCGTTTATTCCCTTTGCTTTTCAGTCTTCTTTGTTCCTCTTCCTACCTTTTGGGGCTTATTTAAACACTAGTGACCCAGTGCACGAAATTCGTGCACATCAAAAGGGGATTAATTAGAGGAAATAATTTAATATTGCTATTTGCCCTTTCTCTATAATAAAGGTGTCAGAGGTGAAAGAAAATTAGTAAAATGTATATGAAAACCTTCCTCCTTTCAGAGTCTGGGGCACACCACAGGACTCAAAGTCAAGTCCCTGCCCACCCACACGCACCTCAAAATCGCGTGAGACCCAGACCTGCCCCTCCTTCCCCCGCCACTGGGCTAGATCCAGACCCGCCCAGTCCCACCCTTGTCAAGCCCTGCTGGGCAGGGGGTGTAGCCTCAGGTCTGGGGTGGGGGGCGTGCCTTGAGGTCCTCAATCAAGTCCCACCAGGTGGGGAACTCCGCCTGAGATCCCCTATCAAGCCCTGCTGGGTAGAGGGTATGGCCTGAGGTCCCCTGGCCTGGCACTGGGGCAGGGGGTGTGGCCTAAGATCCACCAGACTGACGCTAGGGTTCGGCCTGAGGTCCCCTGTCAAGCCCCACAGGGGTGGGGGAGGGCATAGCCTCAGATCCCTGCTGATTGCTTGTTAAGGCTTCTTATGGGAACTTGGCCTCAGCTGTGAGTGCAGTCATCTTTGTGATGGAGTGATGGTCAATTAACATATTCCCTCTTTATTAGATAGGATTGCTAGTAGCTGATGGCTGTGTTGGATTCGGGAAGTGCAGACAAGGAGGCAGGCAGCCACTGTCCCTGTAGCTCCCTCATTGCTGCAAATCCTCTCCCTCTGGCTGGCGGCCTTCCCAGAGCTCTCCCCTCAGTGTCTGTCTTTCTTCTTCCTTCCTTCCTTCCTTTCTTTCTTTCTTTCTTCCTTTCTTTCTTCTTTCATTCTTCCTCTCTTTCTTTTTTACCCCCTTTGGGAACTAGACATTAACGACTAGGACATTAAAAAAACAATGCATATATGGGAAATATTAGAAAGCAACTCTGTGTGCCAAGGAAAAGGCTCAGAAAAGACCCAAGAAGACCTCAAATTTACACTTTAGGCTGATCCTCAACACAGGGAGAGCCTACAATGATTTATTTTAAAAGAATAAGAAGAATAACAACCAAAACCTGAGAAAGGAGGAGAATCTGATTGCCAACGTTACCACATTATTAGATTCAAATGTACTGTGCTCAACAACAAAAATTACAAGGCATACAAGGAAACAGGAAAGCATGGCCTTCAAATGAAAGAAATATATCAATAGAAGCTGTCCCCATAGAAGATCTAATGTCAGATATATTAGACAAAGACATTAAAACAACTGTTTTAAAGAGGTTCAAATAACTAAAGGAAAATATGGGGAAACTCAATAAAATGTGCAAATAAAATGAAAATATATTTTTAAAAAAGGTAGAAAACCTAAAAAGAAACAAAACAAATTATGGATCTGAATGTACTATTACTGAAATGAGAAATTACACTTGAAGGATTTGAAGGCAGATTTGACCAAATAGAAGAAAGAATGAGTGAACCTGAAGGTATGGCAATGGAAATCATTGAGGCTGAAGAACAGGAAGAAAAAAAGATTGAAAAAAAGTGAACAGAGCCTGTAAGACTACCAAACAAGCCAGCATATGCATTATGAGAGTGCCTGAGGAAGAAAGGAGGGAAAGGGGCAGGTAGAATATTTGAAGACATAATGGCTGAAAACTTCCCAAACTTGAATAAAAGCATACATATAAACATTCAAAAACCTCAATGAATTCTAAGGAAGATGAACTCAAAGAGACCCACACTCAGACACATTATAATAAAAATTTTAAAAGACAAAGGCAAAGAGAGAATCTTGAAGGAAGCAAGAGAGAAGTGAGTTGTCACATACAAGGGACCCTCTGCAAGATTTCTCATTAGAAACTTCGGAGGCCAGAAGAAGTGCTATAAGGAAGCGGGGTGGGGGGGTGGTGGTGGTGGTCAAACATGAATTCTATAGCTGGCAAATCTGTCCTTCAAGAGTGAGGGAGAAACTAAGACATTTCCAGGTATACAAAAGCTGAGGGGTTTTCTGTTAGGTGGGGCAGCCTCCGAGGTACCTCCTCCCAATGTGGCTTCAGTTGCTGAGTGGAATTTCATCCCTCTTCCTGTCTTCCTGGAAGACAGAATCAGGGAAGGAAACTAGGAAAAACTAAAGAGGGCAGGAGAAGTCTAATAGACTTTGGCTTTTGTAGAAATCTGGACTTTTCCTCACAGACTGTAATAAAGGGAAGGTTGACAAGGAGAACTTGTCCAAATCTCATCCCATTGTCATTATCTCTGAGTATTTTTAGTCTAAAATCATTAGAAAAGGCTCTTTCCTCTCCTGAAAGTAAAGGCAACATTGTACCCAGGGACCATGGAGAACCTCAGAGGGACAGGAAGAGAACCTAACTCTCTAAACCTATTCCTTAAGCACCTAAGGAGTATCTGGGATGGAAGCCCACGAGAGAGGGAATTTTTGTGTTTTACTTACTCTCTAATCACTGTACCCTTAATAAGATGTTTGCACCAGAAATATCTGTTGAGTGATAAAGGGATGAGTGATTTCATACTGGCCCACCCTTTCAGTGCAGTTGGGCCACCTTCAGAGCACGAAGTTGGAAGAGCAGTTTTCCTGCTTCTTTCCATGAGAGGGACAGGAAGAGCCTGAAAAGGTGTCGCTTGTGGTGTCTGGTGTAAAGTGAATTTGTTCCACAATCATTTGAGTCAAAACCCTGGGAAGCCAAAGAAAGTACAATAGTGATTTCCCTTTAAGGGCGGGGTCGGGGAGGATGTGGGATCCGTTTTGAAATGGTTATTTGTGACCATTTGTGACTTTTTCTTTGTGTTGTGATTTAAGGTGCAAGGAACATGCTGTAAAAAAAGCAGCTCTGCCCTCTCTGAGGCTCGAACTCAGGACCTTCAGATTATGAGACTGACGCGCTGCCTACTGCGCTAAGAGGGCAACTTGGCAAAATTTGCTGCATTGCAAATACAATAGGAAAGGTTACTTTTCAAGAACCGTGGCAAATCACATTCCAGCTTTTAAAGAGCACAATCCATCCTGGTTGACGATTATTCCTAATGAGCCAATGTCATTTCCCTTTCATTTTCCTCTGGCCATTTTTCAGAAAATATTTTTTTCTTTAGTTTTCAGACGTTTGATTGCGATATGCCTGGGTGTGGATTTCTTTGGGTTTCTCCTGCTGGTGTTTTGCTGAGCTTCTTCAACCTGGGTTTATGCGTTTTGCACTTTCCAGGACTATGTCGAATTCAGGGCCAAGTTGCAGGACACATGGAGAAAAATAGCAATGAAGTAGACCTCACACTTGTGGGATCACAGCTCCTCATGAGAAACTGACGCGTTCTAAATTGGAAGATCTATATGTACTGGATTTAGGGTTAACATCCGAACTGAGGCTGGGGTAGTAAAAACTGGAGAATGTGGGCATCGATCCCACTACCTCTCGCATGCTAAGCGAGCGCTCTACCATTTGAGCTAATTCCCCACATGCTATTTGTTTCCTCCAAAGGTCAAAATCAGAAAAATGGCCAAATGACCACTTAGTTCAAAACAGTGCACATTTTGGTTTTTTTCTTCAATGGGCAGAAGATTTGATAGAGAAACAAGGTCAGTTGAATACTAGGTGTACCAGTTAATAATGTGGATTTTTTTTTCAACAGATGGAGATACACATATGTTGATATATATACGGTTTGATATGTATGCTATTTTGTTGTATTGACAACAAGCTTCAAAACTTCATAGGTCAAATTTCCTGAAGGTGTTAACATCATACATATTTTTACGCTTAAAAATGTCAAATTTCGTGCCAAAAAAAGAGCGTTTGCGGGAAGTTTTAATTCATTGCTTAATTTTGAAGAAAAGTGCTGCTGAAAGTTATCCTATACTTCGGGAAGCTTATGGTGAACATGCTCCATCCATCTCAAGATACTCAAGGAAAGTTGTATTGGGACGGTATCCACAAATTACCTGAAAGATGGGGGAAATGTATAGCTAGTGATGGACATTACTTTAAATAAAGCACTTTTGATGTTTCTCTTGAAATTATCGTGTTTTCTTCTATTGCAAAATCCACATTTTTAACCGGTATCCGGATTTTTGACCAGTAAAGGGTCAATCCGCATTTTTAACCGGTATACGTATTTTTAACCAGTAAAGGGTCAATCCACATTATTAACTTCTACCGGTTAAAAGTGCAGATTTTGCAAAATCAAATCGCATGTGTATCAACATATGTGTAACTCCATCTATGGGGGGAAAATCCGCTTTATTAAACCGGTACACCCAGTAAAACTTGGAGAATGTGGGCATCGATCCCACTACCTCTCGCATGCTAAGCGAGCGCTCTACCACTTGAGCTAATTCCCCACCTGCCACTCTTCCCACATCAATTTTTTTTCCTTTATAAGCAAATGTGTGGGTCTCTGTTATTAACTATTTCTGGTCGCTCAGGACCCAAGGGAAACCAAGGCCGTGAGCACGGAACCAGAACTAAGAGCGCATGTTCTCAAGGACGATGGGTGAGCGCGCGGGTCACCTGCTCCTTGGCTGGGGAAGGACGGGGAGAAGGAAGAAGGATTCTCCGCAGGTAAAGTGGCGCCGTCGGAACTTCACGTTTCATATTTTTTTCGGAACAGAAGATAGCAGGTCCCAGGTGGACGGACCCGCCCCAAACAGCTAAGGTGGCACAGCTCCCTCGGGAGGATACCCGGCCTTTCAAAGGAGTGAGTCCCCCTGTTCCTTGCAGCTGGGTCTGCCTGGGAGGAGGTAGTGGGGCGGCTTCTCCCAGGTTCTGGAGGCAAAACCAAACAAACAAAAACACCAACCGCTGTTTCCATTTGGTCTTGAAGCAGGACCTTTCGCCGGCGAGGCCAGTAGAAAAGCCTCTCCAGGACCCTCACACTTGAGCCCTCTTTTGCTTTTATCTGACACATGCATTGATTCCTACTCAGGGGTAACCTGTAGAACGCACACGTCCACCCCACATGAAAGTCAGCAAAAATCACAAAAGTTTTACAGACAAAAAATCATGGGGGTTAGGAGACAAGATCACAGGAGAGCGAAGGATTTAAAAATTGGAATTGAGGGAGCAAATTAGGAGGGAGGCACCCAGGGTGGGAGAGACCATCGAGGATGCCAGACAGGAAGGTACCCATCTCCTTGGACTGCATGGTGCCTGGGTGCGTGTAAATCGGCCTTAAATATACATGAAGGGAAGTAGTGATTAGAGAGCCTTGACATTGGGAGATATGGCCAGAAACACATTGTTAAGGCTTAAAACCCATGGGGGCGGGGGGTAGTCCAGGCAGACACCTTATATAATCAATTTTACATGCTAGAAAAGGGGTTTTAATGTTGAATGCCAAAGACCTTGGAAATGGGAACTGGAATTGGAGAGAAAGGGAAATGAGTTATAAAGTTATTGAAGTATTGAGATCTATTCACATGTCTCCTGCCAGCCCCTGAGGCCAAGTCTGTCTCCAGCTCCTGCCCCCACTGTGCTGCCTGGCACAGAATAGCGCCCCATAAACACTGTGGACTGAATGAGAGGTAGATGAAGGGCAGGAAGAGAAAGATTCTAGAGAGGCTTAAAGAGAGCGTCCACATGTGCCATTGTGTGTAGAGCCTTGGGAGAAGTTTTCGGTACCAACAGGCATACCGACCCACAGAATAGATCAGAGACCAGACATAAGTCTGGGCATATTTTCTTTCAGCACTTCAAAAACATGCTTCCATTTCCTTCCAGTGTCTGTAGTTTCTGGTAGGAAATCCCCAGACATACAAACTGTAGTTTCCCTTTCCTTTTCCTCTGGCAGCTTTCAGGAGTTTCTTTTTAGTTTTCAGACGGTGGGTGGTGAGAGTCTTGGGTGTGGGTTTCTGTGGGTTTCTCCTGCTGAAGCTTTGCTGAGCTTCTTCCATCGGGGTTATGCGTGTTGCCCTCTCCAGGACTGTGTCCAATTCAGGGCCACGTTGCAAGTAGAAAAATACAACTTAGACCTCACCCTTGTGGGATCACAGGTCCTCATGAGAAACACAATATGAATTACAAACGGACAGATCTCACTGTACCGGACTTGGGGTCATCATCCGCCCCGTGTTGTCCATGTGCACGGGTCAAAATCAGAAGAAATGGCCAAATGGCTGCTGCGTTCAAAACACACCACATTTTGTCTTTTTCCTCGAAGGGTCAGAAGGTTTGATAGAGAACGGAGGTCGGTTTGGTAAAACTTGGGGAATGTGGACATCGATCCCGCTACCTCATGCTACGCGAGCGCCCTACCGCTTGAGGCCATGCCCCACCTACTGCCTCCCAAGCCCAATAGCTTTTCTTTTATGAGCGGGTCTCCATTATCCACATTTCTGGTGACTCAGGACGTAAAGTCAGGACCGTTAGCGCGAACCCGGGATTAAGGGCGCGCGCTCTCCAGGAGGACAGGTGAGGGCGCAGCGGCCACCTCCGCCTCAGCCTCAGCCTCAGCCGGGGAAGGAGGAAGGACGTCTCCATGGGAAGCGCAGATGCCGCCAGACCTCCGCGCCTTTGGGTCGGATGGTCCTGGTCACCGAGGGAAGGTCTCGTCGCCCGCGAGCCGCGTTTCCTCACTCGCGGAGCTGGAAACCTGACCGGGACCCCCGTGCGCTCTGCGCTCCCCAAACTTCCCTCCTGCGTCGATCCTGACAGCTCTGGTTCTGTTCCGGCGCGGGCTTGGGCCGCTGGACGTGGGAGAACACGGAGCAGGATTCGCCGAGGGCCCTGTTAATTCTCGAGGGAACAGGAACAAGGAGGCGGGCGCTCTCAGACGGAGACTTTTTCATGCAAAATGGGCCAGCAGAAGAGACACGGAAGCGTGGAACGGAGGGAAGGCGGGGGAGGGCGGGAGGTGGTCAACCCAGGACTTTGCGTAGATGCGTGGCCCCTGGACGAGGCAGCGGGACGGTGAGGGCCTGGGCTGGGGGCGGGGCGGGCTGGGGGGGGGGGGGTCGATGGGGGAAAAGGAGACACATGTCATACTTTCAACAATCAAGACTTATTTTTTTCAAAATGGGCTGGCAGAGAAGATCGATTTCTCTCTCTTTTCTAGCCTCGTTTGGCCTGTGGTGCAGGTAGGATGACAGGCCTGTGGTTGCATCCACCACAAGTGGGGCGCTGAGCACAGAGTCAAGTCTCCAGCCGGTGACCGCCAGCAGCAGAGCGGGGCTGGGCTGGAGCCGGGCTGAGAAGTGGGCCTCCCAGGTGAAGAGAACGTCTAGTCTGCTGACAGGAAAGAAAAGAAAGGCTAGGGAGGAAGAAAAAGGGGAAAGGAAAGGAGAAAGAAAAGAGCAAAAATGGGAAATTAAAGGGAAGGAAGGGAGGGAGGGAAGGAGGGAGGAAGGAGGGAAGGAAGGAAGGAGGGAGGGAGGGGAGTAGGGAGGGAGGGAGGGGGGAAGGAGGGAGAGAGGGAAGGAGGGAGGAGGGAGAGAAGGGAGGGAGGAGGGAAGGAAGGGAGGGAGGGAGGGAGGGAGGGAGGGAGGGAGGGAGGGAGGGAGGGAGGGAGGGAGGAGGCTCAGGGAAACAGGCACACACCAAGCCGCTTCCCATTGCATTCCTGCGTTTGCTTCTGAGTTTTCTCCTGATGCCGTGAGGGGAGGCTTTAGAACACAGTGATGTGAAACCTGCAAGACCTCTGCCAAGGGTCCCTCTGCAGGGACAGGAGGCGTTAGGCAACAGCTCCACAACAATCGCAACAACACAGCTCACGGGCTTACACAGGGGATTGATGGTCACATCTGACACGTCCAGGGTGTGGGGAGGCTGACGTCTGGTTGCCTCAGGGCCTCTCTGGGGCCCCAGGACCAGGCTTTAGCTAGACCCTCTGCAGGCTGTCATTCTCGGCCTCCCATCTCACAGCTCAGCTGGTCCCCAGAGGAACCTCACGCTCTCACAGTCTTGAGACAAAGTCCAGAAGAAAAGCACACAGACCTCCGTCTTGTCTCTTGTTGAGGGGAACGTCTCCTCCATGCTCCTCTCCCACGGTGAGGTTTCCCCTCACATACTCTCCCCTAACCCAGTCCTGCCCAGCCTGGGCCACTGTGATGAATGAGGTCAATCAGCCCGGCCTGCGGCCTGTGTTGCCCAGTGGTTCAGCCTGGATCTATGAACCAGGAGGTCACAGTTCAACTCCTCATCAGGGCACACGCTCGGGTAATGGGCTCGATCCCCAGTAGGGGGCATGAAGGAGGCAGCCGAGTCATGATTCTCTCATCATTGATGTTTCTAGCTCTCCCTCTCCCTCCCTCTCTGAAACCAATAAAAATACCTTTTAAAAACAAGGTCAATAATCCTCATTCTGCCTCTAGAGCTGAGAGGGGGACCCACCTCCTTCAAAGCCAAAGCGGGATACAGAGGGTCTGTGAATAGAATCATGTTCCTGTTGGGAAGGAGGAATGCGGGTGTGGTGTTGGTGTGTGGAGGTGATAGAGGCAAGCTGTATTAGCTGCTATACCCAGGTCCACCCCCATATTCTATATAATAAAGAGGTAATATGCAAATTGACCATCACTCCAACACACAAGATGGCTGTCCCCATATGGACACAAGATGGCCACCACAAAATGGCAGGCAAGGGAGGGCAGTTGTGGGCGATCAGGCCAGCAGGGGAGGGCAATTGGGGGGGACTAGACAGCAGGGGAGAACAGTTAGGGGCAACCAGGCCAGCAGGAGAGGGCAATTGAGGGTGACCAGGCCAGCAGGGGAGGGTTACCCTCAGTTGGGGACAACCAGGCCTGCAGGGAAGGGCAGTTGGGGGGAACCAGGCCTTCAGGGGAGAGCAATTAGGGGCGACCAGGTTGGCAGGGAAAGGCAGTTAGGGGCTACCACACCAGCAGGGGAGGGCAGTTAGGGGCTACCAGGCCAGCAGGGGAGGGCAGTTAGGGGCTACCAGGCCAGCAGGGGAGAGCAGTTAGGGGCGACCAGGCTGGCAAGAGAGGGAAGTTAGTGGTGACTGGGCCAGCAGGGGAGGGCAGTTGGGGGTGACCAGGCTGACATGGGAGGGCAGTTAGGGGTGACCAGGCCAGCAGGGGATGGCAGTTAGAGGCAATTGGGCCAGCAGGGGGGCAGTTAGGCATCGATCAGCCTGGCAGGGCAGTGGTTAGGGTGATCAGGCTGGCAGGGCAGTGGTTAGGGTGATCAGGCTGGCAGGCAGAAGTGGTTAGGGGCAATCAGGCAGGCATGCAGGTGAGTGATTGGGAGCCAGCAGTCCTGGATTCTGAGAGGGATGTCTGACTACCCGTTTAGGCCTTATCCCATAGGGCAGTCGGACATCCCTCGAGGGGTCCCAGATTGGCAAGGGTGCAGGCTGGGCTAAGGGACAACCCCCCCCCCACCCCATGCATGAATTTTGTGCACCGGGCCTCTAGTTTAAAATAAGAGGAAATAAGTACTTTTAAGCATTTTGAAAGCTGAGAGCTCTGTTCCTTACATTAACCAGCATTAAACCATAGCCAGAGTTCCAGATCTAACCATCATAGAACTGATTTGACCAACAGCTTGTATTCAGTGCTTGTACTCAGAACATGGCATGACTTGTACATGCTTATACATTGACCTATAAATCAGAATCATACAAGTTGGCTATTAGTAATGCCATACGTCACAGGTCCTTATGACTCCGTGGCAAAAGGACACTTCATTTCTCAATCTGGATTCGGGGGCTAACGTGGCATCACAGGGCAGAGACCTGAAGCTCCGCCCAAAACCACCACCTCCATCTGCCTCCCCGGAGAGGACAGGAGTAGTTTTATTTATTCTGGAAATTGGTAATTTACGCTGCCTCAATTTGTCAATCAAATATATACCGTAACTCTCATTCGCTCCCAGACTTACTTTTGTAGCCTCTTGAATAACCATTGATTTTTGTTTTATCCTCACAATCAGTTCACCTCCAGCATAACCCTAAACACTGTCTGCCTTAACTTTTGCTCTTGATTCTTGTTATTGTTCACATAGAAATTTGATCTGAAAGAGCAGGCTTAGAGAGACCCATACTAAAGTCTTGACTCACCAGATATCTGAATTTGGATGAATCACTTTTGAGTCAGCCCGTTACCTTATCTGCAAAATGGGGACGATACTCACTTGGCAGGTTTGTTGTGAGATTACAGGACACAGTGCCGGGCACATCCTGTCGGTAAAGCGTGGCCACTATTGACAGATCTAACCACCAAAGAACTGATTTGACCTATAGCTTGTATTCAGTACTTGTATTCAGTACGTGGCAATCTTCTAAAGCGTCACCTTAGTAACTCAAAGGGTATTTATCTATTCACCCAGCAAAATGTGAAACCCTGAGGCTGCAAAGGTAAAGCTCACTCCTCATTCCTCAGGGAACTAACATCTAGTCAGAGAGACAAATCTAAACTCATAGCTACACTAAAACAGGAATGAAGGAAACATGCTGGGGACAAACATCAGTTCACGTGGGGGGGACGTCAGGGGCGCTCGTGGGATGTCGCACTTGAGCTTCATCTTGCCACGGAGAACAAGCTGACCCTGTGGAGAAGGAAATGCAGTTGCTGGCAGATTTTAGGAAAAGCTGTTCCAGGAGGTTGAACAGTGTGAACTGGGGTGAGGGGACTTGGTGGGGGGGGGCAGAACGGGCTGGAGGGGTTCACCTGGAGCCTCGGGTATACTGGCCTGGCAATGTTATTTTTCTCTAGATAAGGTGGTTCCTTTCTGATCCTTCCAGCTGTACTTTCTTCGCATGTATGGCATGAATCACAATAAAAATAGTAAAACATTTTGAAAGATAGGTTGGCATCAACTTATAAAGATCTTTATTTATCAAGATAAGGAATTTATCCTGAAGGTAAGAACAAGGCACAGTGGTTTTTAAGGAGCACATTCTCAGCTCTGTGCTCTAAGAAGAGGGGTTGGTCGCATGGTGGAGACAGACCGCAGTGGGGAGGCCACTAGGAGCCCCTGGCCTGGCAGGAGTGGCCCAGGCGCAGTGTGTGCAGAGCTCAGAGGGGAGCAGAGGTCTGGCTGAGGGGGAGGGACAGGCTTTGGAAGTGATGAGAAGGGGAACTTAGGAGACGGTTTGCATTTAGGGGTCAGGAAATTCCATTAAACTTTACCGAATAGTTAAAAAAAGTAGTGTTCTGGAGGAAAGAGCTCCAGGTTCCACCCGAGTCTTGTGTAGCCCTGATCCTACCAGGACTTTTGTTGGGTCGATGGACTATCCCTGCGTCTGTCCAGTGAGTTCACTCTCTTGTTGTCATTTAAGTGAGTTTAGATGAGGTTTTGTTGCCAGCAACAGAGCCCTGAGTTATATGACAGTGAAAAGATCACTCTCACGGAATTACCAGAGGGCAGAGAATTTATATCAAAATTCAGGCCACACAGGTGGAGAAAGAGCTTCGTTGCTGTTAGGACACGCCTAGCAGGACACAGGAAACACTGAGATGAGAGGGTGGGCCTTGGTCAGGTTCAAGGTGAGAGGAGCTTTTCATTCCAAGTCTCCGAGACCCAAAGCAGACTCATCACTCCCCACCCCCGACTGTGTCTTCTCTCACATGAAAACCCAAGTCCCTGGAATCCTAATCCTCATCGGAATGATGGTCAGAAGCGGGACAACTCTTTCGTCTTCCACAGCAATTAAACAAGAGAGCGTGGAGCTGGGAAGTCTTGAGGTGCAGGCTAGACAGGAGGTTCCCACGGTTAGCCTGCTCGCCACGGAGAGTAGACTAGCTGTCTGCACTCGGTTTACTCTCGGTGTCAGTTACGGGGCAATGACTGGCCATGGATGTTTGCATGGGTTCCACTTGAATCGGCCGCTGCAGGACCCACCGAAACCAACAGTGGTGGGCGCTGATGAAACAGAGAATTCCTAAGGAAAAAAAAAATGATGATGTTGAAAATGACAACATTTGATGTTTTTAAAGAAATTCAGTTTTTAAACAGGTTTAACAAATGAGTGTGGGGTCGAGGGACCTGTCATCCCATTTCTCTACCCCACCTACCCCTTGCCCTCCTACCATCTGTCCTATAAACTCTCACATCCCAGCCATGGTTCTTACTGAATGTACAGGAGAAATGGATGCTGTTTTTCTATAAAGGCAAAATTCTAACATAGAGTAGGAGCAGCTGCAATAAGCAAATGAAACGTCACTGCACTAAATCCACACCTAGAAACTAACAGTACTCAGGGCAGAGAGCTGGAGCCGTGGGCGTGACTGTTCTGGACTTAGGACCTAGCCCAAGTGCTCACAAAGCCCCCAAAACACTCACCAGACAGGAAAAACAGCGTGATGCTGACTGAGAGGATGAAAGTGGGGTAGAGAAAGGTGACTTTCGCTTCCTTGAAAACGTCAGTTACTCTCCAAATATACAGAGAGTGCAGCAGCAACGTAAGGAACACACAGACACCTGCTCCTCAGGAAAGGGGCAGAGAGCAGCCCGGTTAGTTAGTGTGTGGCCTTCAGGCGAATTCCCAAGACCCAAAGCTGCCATCTAAGCTCCTCTGCCCTGTTTCCTTATTGACATGGGGCTCTCTGTGACCTTAGCAGAGCTTGGGCAGATTCTAAGGAGCTGTGACCCTGGAACGTGACCCCAGCCCAGCACAAGGCCCACTGAGGGAACCCACTTCCTCCCATCTCTCACCTATGATGAAGCAGGTGATGGTGAAGACAAAGTACTGTTTCCAGGTGTCAGGAAGGGAATTAGGGAAGGCCAGGAGTGTGATGTTCAGGAAGAAGGAGAGAAGAAGGGCGCTGATCATGAAAATTCGACCAAATATGAAGCAGTCTGAATTAGGGAGGGAGAGGGGAGAAAGGCCAGCAGCTCCCTCTAGGGTTCCCTCCTTCCTGGGTCTGAATCCCCACAATACAAAGGAAACAGTGCAGGGACTTTGATGAAGAAACCGTTGGCAGCAGGTGGGAAGCATAGGGCTTGAGGGACGTGCCAGAAGGTCCAGGACAGCGATTCTGGCCGAGCTGGTCACCCCAGAGGCCTGACCCCCTGGCCCATCTGGAAATGAGCCACTGTTACTGAGCGGAGTGTAACTGCTCCGCCCATGTGACCAGGGCAGAAAAAGAGGCTGGAACTTCCTGGAAGGGACAGGTTGGAGCAGGGCCCTCCCTTTCAATGCCGGCACTTACATGACTTGGATGGAGGAACCCAGCACCTGACCTCATCACTGCAGATGGCAAACAGCGCGCTGAACAGGACCCGGGGGCCGTCAGGGATGTCCACCCTCGCCCAGGTGGACAGGCTGAAGGCCCACCACAGGAGGGCCGACCCCGTGACCGTGCAGGTGAGGACCAGAATGCGGTACGGCTTAGTTATCCCACATCTCATACAGAAGGGTGCTGACTAGAAAAAAAGAGGGGGGGGGCAGTATATGAGTTCATTTCCCTTTGGGATTTCTCCCCAGACAAGTCCAACCCTCTGGTCCTTTCTCATACTCGGCTCCCAGGCTCCCCTCCTCCTTGTCCCCTAACCAGATCCTCTCCAGGCCGCCGGCTGACCGGGTCCCTCGCCAGCGGGATGGAAAGCTCCTTCTTTTGGTCTCTGCATCTCGTCTGGCACACCCCTCGCACACATTCCTCCACAGCCTGCCCTGCTGCTGTGCTTCCCCACAGGCCCCGTCCCACCACCTAGACTTGATGTCCCTGGGGTCCGACTCCATCATCTCCCACGTTTGGCACAGTCCTTACATGTAGGAGGAGCCCCGTAAGTATTTCTTAACAGAAAAGGGGGAAACCACAGCACATTCCAAGCACATCCCTTGGTGATGTCAAGCGAAGTAAAAGTTTTGGATGCAGCCTCAGCATGCCTCCTCGTCGTCATTCCCCTCAAATCACAGCCAAACTTTTCTCCTGCTGGTCCTGACTCCAGCGAACCTTTTGTCTTAGTTCTGTTTTGACCCTCTTGGTTTCAGCTTCCATCCTTTGATGCCCTGTTTTCTATAGCAGCGCCTTTTTATGGCGAGGCCCATCCTGGCCTTCTCAACAGAACACTGTGGTCCCTTCCTGTTTCATGGGTTCCACTGGCAGGAACGTTTAGTGACATCATAAATATGTGACCTGCCTCCTAAAAAAATGTGAGCTCCTACCCTGTAGCCCCTGTTTTTTTAAAGAATGAGTCATGTCCCATGCCCCTCCGCCTAGTAATGCCTTTGTGTTCCTCGGCACATGTACACTTCACAAGTTATGGCTTGTGTCCTTAGCTCTAGCTTCTAATACCAAATGGGCCCATTCACCCTATTCCTGTACAAGACTGAAGGGCACGTGAGAGAGAGTACAGGCTAATCAGGAACTAACTGGGAAGGTGTAAGTAGAAACAGATTTTATGTGAAGGGCACAGCGGATCATACTACGTCCTTCACTAGAAGGTGTCAAGACATGTGATGCCTTCTGACCCAGCCTTATTGTCTCACACACTGGTTGACCAAGGGTGAACACTTGGCATGTTTGTTGATGAAAGAATTAATAAATGAATAAAAATAGAGACCAAGAAGCAGAGGGTTTCTAAGAACCTCTGTTTCGGTGTTTCTTAAATGTAGGCTGTGGGAAGGCAAGGATTAACTTTGTCTATTAAATTCACGTATGAAGTCTAAGCACCTGCAACTTTACTGGCAAGAGGCAGGTGTTGCATAAATATCTGTGGAATGAGTGAGTGAATGAATGATCCAGGAACAGTTAGGTTCCTCCACTGGGTATATACTTTGCCCTCGCATTTCCAGGATTGACTAGGATGTTGGCGTGTGCAACAGCAGTGCATTGCCAGCTGAGCACTATAGGTTTATGTGTTGATCAGTTGTACTACTGAATGAGGACAGCGTGGCAATGGCATTGTCTGAGGAGACAAGGAATATTCACAGCAGGAAATAAGAAATAACTCAACAAGGTAGAGAGTACTTTTGACAATCATGTGCACACAGAAACCCAGCCAGGAGACTCAGGGAGAGTCAACATTTCAAGGCAATATGTTTAAATCTCTAGGTTGGTGGGAACCCTTGTTTTCTCCTGAACTTTGAACTGACCCAGAAAAACAAAGCAAATGGACAAACTGATTTTTGCTGATGTTGAAAAAGGAACAGATGGAAACTATAAACATATTTAAAAGCAAACTCTCAACTGTCAACATTGGTCTCTTACTCTTATTTACAACTTCTCAATCCACACATTAAAAACATAATTACTTACTCCACGTCAACTTTAAGTTGCCCCTTAAAATGACACAACTGTTTTTTTGTTTTGTTTTGTTTAAAATGGCTTGGGAAAGGAGTCAAGGAGAAATTGGAGACAGGAAGCCTTCATTTAAATACTAGTTTTGCCAATTACTTTTTGGCCAAGTAACTTCTTATAGTAAGAGAGAGAGAGAAAGAGGGAGGGAGGGAGAAATTACTTTCATTTGCTGAATGTGGTAGTGGTGTTGCACTTACATAAATACTAGAGGCCCGGTGCATGAACATTCATGCACTGGAGGGGGATGTCCCTCAGCCTGGCCTGCCCCCTCTCACAGTCTGGGAGCCCTCAGGGGCAGGAGGTGACCTGGTGATCAGGGGAAGGTTATGCCCCCATCACACCTCTGCTGCTGCCACTGTCGGCAGCGCAAGCCTCAGCCAGCCCTGGTTGCCTGCGCCTCGGGCATTGGCTGGGCAGCCGCCATTCCAGGCTTGCCTGCATTTCGGGCCAGCCCTAGGTGGCTGGGGGGCTGAGGGGACTGGGGGACTCCAGAGGCAGGTGTGCCTGCTGCCCTGGCGGGGCTAAGGGGACTGGGCGCAGCCATCTTTGAGGGTGTGAGTCAATTAGCATATTCCCTCCTTATTGGCTGTGGGTGCCGCCATCTTTGTGAGGGTCAATTAGCATATTCCCTCTTTATTAGATAGGATTATATACTATAAAGTTCTTATCTCTAAGACATACAAAGTGAAGAATTTAGGATATGATAGCTCTATGTTTAACTTTAAATTATTCCCTTTCCCACCCCCACCTTCCCACTCCACAAAAAACATAGTGAAAAGATAGAGGAAACAAGACTGGCAAAATGTTGATGATTCTAAGATTGATTACAGGGGATTTCATGATCTAATTATGTCAATGCCCATATGTTTGAAAATTTTCAAAACATATAGTTTAAAATATGTAATAAAATTTGACATTTCAGATCCTAAAGGGCTAGAAACTAACGCCTTTCTTATGCAAACACACTGCTCACATGGTTGAAAATGCTGCCTGCTCTCTAACAGCTATAGGATTACAAAAACATTTAAATAATAAGACTTGAAAGTTGAAATTATTTTCCTCCCTTGAAATTACTTCTTGTTACAAAAGCTGCAGGATGGATGCTGTGTTAGCAGGAGTGAAAGCAACATCAGAACGTAACATCTGCCAAGCATAATAAAGCGCAGCACAAGACTAGCTAGCTTGTTGCCTCTTTTATACACGGAAGGTTTGTGGCAATCCAGCCTGGAGCCAGTCCATTGGCACTATTTTCCCAACAGCATTTGCTCCATGTCAGTGTCACATTTGAGTCATTCCTGCAGTATTTCATCGTTACGATCTGTGATCAGCTACTTCGTGCTATTGTCCTTGTTTCGAGCACCATGGCGTGGCCAAGGGTTTGCCACGGGTGCCCCTTCGACACTGTGCCTTGCATAAGCTGCTCATAGGGACACCCACATACTCTGGGTCCCCGACTGGAGCTGAACAACGTTAACTGTCTGAACTGACCCAAGTCCGAGATCTGAGCTCGCTCACTGCGACTGGGCAGGTTTACGGAACTGGTGACAGAGCAGCTTTATCTTCGCGTCCGGCGGAGCCACTCTGCTCCAGCCGTGTGTGTCACTGCTTGTTAATTTCTTGGCTAAAATGGTCAAGCCATGATAAAATGCAACCATTATTTAAAACAAACAAACAAACAAAAAGGAACCACTGACTTCTAGCCGATTAAATCAGAATCCGCAGGCTGGTTCCAGCCATGTCTTTTCAAACATTGGTTACTATTCTTTGTAAAAGCCCCCCAGGCTGTGCTAACGTACAGGTAGGGGCGAGAAACGCTGGACTAAACGGTCTCTGAGGGGACTACTTGCTGGATTCTCGTGTCTCGAACACAACCCCCGGGGCTGGCGGGAAGCCTACACGAAGGAGATTTAAATGAAAAACAAAGCGGTGGGCGGAGGGGGCAGGCCCGCCCAGGGACGCCGGTTAGTCTGGACCGCGGCCAACCCGCAGGAGGGACGCCTGGCCCGGAACAGCACTTCCGGCCCCCGGTTGCTGACCCCTCACCTGAGCCCCAAGAGCAGACAAGACCTTGGCCCTTCTCCCGGGTCCGCGGGGAATTCGGCGCCTCCCGCCGTTGGGGAGAGGCTTGGGGAGGCCCTGTCCGTTCCACCCCTGGTTCCTCCCGGACCCGGGGTCACAGGTCGCAACCAGAACCCCTGGGAGCAGAGGGCATCTTAACTTCCGGAGGGAAAAATAACGAAAGTGCGCGAGCCCGTCGCCAACTTCCGGTTCCCCCGGGCGCTTGGAGCCCCGGACAACAGGGTTCCGGGACCCGCGCAGCCCCAGGAGGCTGGCCCGCACCGGGGCCTCCCGGTCGCCTTGGAAGTGTCCTCTCCTCGTTCGGGGAGCAAGCGGCTCCATGCCGGCAGGGGGAGTGGTCCGGGTGCCCCGCGGCTGGACCCAGTCCCCAGGCTCCGGGGGCCACAGCCACCCGAGCCAACGCCGGACTGAGTAACCAGTGACCGGAAGTGAGGGCGGGCACTCCAGTGGCGCAATCGGTCAGCGCGCGGTATTTACAGGGCGTGCGTGCGCGGGTGATGCTGAGATTGTGAGTTCGAGCCTCACCTGGAGCATCTTTTCCCACCGGAGCGCGCAACCCTTCCCCAGTGCTTTCCACCGGGCTTGAGCTTTCCTTTTTTTGAAATATTAATTACCGACTCCATCTTAAAAACGTATTATATGTCTGTCCAGATTTTCTATTTTTTTCTTGTGTTCATTGCCATAATTTACATACTCTGGGAAATTTTTAAATATATTTTTTATTACTGATAGTATTACAGATATCTCCCACCCTCCTCCCCCTTTCCTCCCCTCCTCTCAGCCCCTAGCTCTGGGAAATTTTTCATTTCATCGAAGTTGTCCAATTTGTTAGCATGACATCCATACTGTTTATCCCTTTATGATGTTTTCAATTTTTTTTTTTGAGATCAGTAGTGATGCTCTCTGTTTCCTTCCTGATTTCTCATCGTCTCTCTCTTTTTTCTGGTTGAGTCTAACTGAAACTTTGTTCATCTTGCTGGCTTTTCAAAAGACCCATCTCTTCATTTCATTGGCTTTCACCATTATTTTTCTGTTTTCCATTTTATTGATTGTACTCTAATCTTTATTCTTTCCTTTTTTGTACTGGCTTTGGGTTTAGTTTGCTCATCTTTTTCTAGTTCTTAAAGATAGAAGCTGAGGTTACTCAATTGAGTTCTTTCTTCTCTAATGCAGGTATTTAAGGATATAAATACTGTGTAAGTACTGCTTTAATGAAAGGCCACATTTTTGATGTATTATAGGTTCTTTTATTCAACCCAAAACGCTCTTTTTACATTCTCCTTCTGATTTCTTTTATACTCCTGGATTGTTGATTCAATTTTCCTTCTGTTGCTGATTTTAATTTAATTTTATCATCAGAGAACATTCTTGAACTTAGCACGGGAAGGTGCTAAGGCCTCCCACATGTGTTTCCATCGCATCCCAGCTGATTTGTCCTTGCTTCCCCCTCAGGTTCTTGTCTGTTATGCGAAGGGAATGAAGCTGTCTCCAAGGCCCCACCTCCCCGACATCTCCAGGCCCCATCCCAGAGCCTCTCCATCCGAGAGCTTCTCCATCTGGGAGTGACATGCTCCAGGGGCTTGGCCTGTAGAGACGAGGTGGCCGAGTGGTTAAGGCGATGGACTGCTAATCCATTGTGCTCTGCACGCGTGGGTTCGAATCCCACCCTCGTCGACTGTGTGGTTTTTAATGTGTAAATCTCCTAAAAAGTCTCTTGGATATATTTGCCCCCTGACCTTGATCTGAGCAACACTAATCCTCAGTCACTATGATCTGAGCACTTCCCTGTCCCCTTCATAAGTGGTCATTCTTGCATTCTGTTAGAACAGGTTTTTGGAGAATATCCCTCAGTTTTACCTGATGTAACATTGTTTGCTTGAGGGGGCTTTTATTTTCAACCAACTCAAAATTAGAATTCTCACGTTTAGCATCCATTACATACCTCATCTTATTAGTATAACAGTTTCCTGGTTTGCCCATCTGTTTCCAATTTTTATATCTATGACACACACATCTCAATATTCCCAGAGTTGTCTTTAAAAGCACAAGTTCTTTTCCAGTGAGTTCACTACTTATC
This sequence comes from Eptesicus fuscus, assembly GCF_027574615.1. Classification (NCBI taxonomy): domain Eukaryota; kingdom Metazoa; phylum Chordata; class Mammalia; order Chiroptera; family Vespertilionidae; genus Eptesicus; species Eptesicus fuscus. The sequence continues at coordinate 338,009 of NC_072494.1, read as the reverse complement.
ATTGTCTGGCTTTCCTCTGAGGAGACTCTGGAGGAAGCCCAGATCAGTCCCGGGTTTCCCAAGGGGACTAGGAGGAGCCGAGTAGGATTGGGTGCTGTCAGGAGACGAGTGGTTTATGAATTACCCAATAATGGTGGGGTACAGCAAAGTGGGTTGAGGCATCTATGGTAAGAAACAAGAAATCCCTAAAGGAGATGACTGCTGTAAATAACCTTGGAGAAACAATCCCGGTAACGTCGTAGCCAGCGCTCTCTGTATGTTCTCCCAGCCTGGTTGCCAGCAGGATGGATTCCCTCTTCATCAGTCCCGGCCGCTCACCACTCTTTTCAGGCCCTAATATGACTTTACTTTTTCTCTACTGACTCTTTTGCTGTATTTAAAATAAGATGCTGGTAAGGAATTTTTGTTCTTACACTAGATACAAAGATGCTTACTTTCTTGTTATTGTTTTGTATCATTTTCTAAAAATACTTTAATCAGAAATAACCTAAGACATTTGTATAGAACTATGATTATGACCAAAGTTTCTATTTTGCCAAAAAGTTAAATCCCAGTAATATGTCCTTGATTCTGTTCCTGACAAATTCCAAAAAGTGACAAAGGGAACTCAAGGTGCCCTTCAGAGTCTGATTTCTGCACAGGAGAAAGTGGGGGTCTCAAGAAGCCACCCCAGAGTTTTCTGTGGTTCCGGCTTCTGATCTCAGGGGAGAAATACTCAAGCATTTCTGGGGTCATAGAGGCGGAAGCTGGTCCCCATCCTCTTTCTGGCCCCAGAGACACTCCCTCGGGAGATCAGAGTGAGAGTCAAGGTCCTCAGGCTGACAGGTTCCTCTGGTGAAGTCCTGGGGTGAGTCAGAGAGAAGCAAGGCCCCGGCTTTGGAAGAAACGGTTTTATGTGCGCTGCGAGCGAGTGATGCAGGAATGGCCGCGTCACTGGTGAACTCACCCTGGTACTTGCTCTGCGGTCAAGTTCTTTGTTGCCCCTTCTGGCGGCTGAGGCCCCTTAAGCCTTCTTTGCAACGTCCGGGTTTGAGGCACTCCTGGCTGTCATCAACTGTCACCGAGACTTCACCTGCCGGGAAGGAGGGACCCTCTGAAGAACCTCAGTGCCCGAAGGGCCACTTCCCCTCTCCCTCCGCAGTTACAGTTGTTTGCCTCAGAAATGTTCTTAGTCAGGTTTTCATTCTATTAATAGGAAGGATGTGAGGGAGAACATGAACTCGTCCAGTTTCCCTATCAGCATTTCCCTTTTTTAAGTCCCTCACTCTCCACCTTCCTAAAGTTGCAAAGCTCTGATCCGAAACGAGACCAGCTTCTGAGACACACACGTCACTTTCCTTTCTGGCTTAAGGCCTCGCTTGTGCCCAGGATAGAACTCACCGTGCCTGGCCCTGAGGGTTTAGCTTTCTAGGCAGATCAGGGTTCTGGGAAGAAAAATGACTTCCCCTCTACCCTCCTGAGTTCTAAGCCGAGAGCCCTGCCATAAAGGAGAGTTCCAAGAGAAAACAAGCCGATATTTATGACCCTGTCTGCCCCGTGTGTACCTAGGACACCCGGAGAAAAGTGCCTAACTCCCCGAGTGTCTAAGAATTGCGGTGTAAACACGATTTGAACAGGGCAAGGGTTTCTCTCCAACGAAGATTTCAAGAGGAAGTCTCACTCCTGAACAGGGCACAACGAGAAAGGCGAAGGGAAGGGAAGAGAAGGGGGGAGGGGGGAGGGAAGGGAAGCAGGTGGACCACGCCACAGTGCTTATCAGGTTGCGGGGACGGGGGCTGGGTCCCTCCTGGGCAGCTGGCTGGATGGCTAGACCGATGCAGGGCGCGCGCTCCCGGGCAAATTCAAACCCGGCTCAGCCTCGGCCCAGGCGCGAGTCCGACGTTATCCCTGGCCCGAGGGCGGCCGTGGTTAAGTTTGCTTGGAGCTTAGCATTTCCCTAGCGCTCGCTCCTTCACCCTGGGGAGCCCTTTTAAATGTAGGAAATCACTAAATGACACCGAGTCCCAGACCCTTGAGAGGCAAGCAAGTATTTTTGTCGTTAGTGGGTCGAGAGGTTCTCCAAAGATTGTTGCCCGACTTCGCACCAGCTCTTTCGCTCTGAGAATATAGGTGGCTCTGAAAAGAGCCTTTGGGTTCGAGCGGGGCCGCGGCGCCTCACTTGGAGCTGGTGTACTTGGTGACGGCCTTGGTGCCCTCGGACACGGCGTGCTTGGCCAGCTCGCCGGGCAGCAGCAGGCGCACGGCCGTCTGGATCTCGCGGGACGTGATGGTCGAGCGCTTGTTGTAATGCGCCAGGCGCGACGCCTCGCCCGCGATGCGCTCGAAGATGTCGTTGACGAAGGAGTTCATGATGCCCATGGCCTTGGACGAGATGCCGGTGTCGGGGTGCACCTGCTTGAGCACCTTGTACACGTACACCGAGTAGCTCTCCTTGCGGCTGCGCTTGCGCTTCTTGCCGTCCTTCTTCTGCGCCTTGGTCACCGCCTTCTTGGAGCCCTTCTTCGGGGCGGGCGCCGACTTGGCGGGCTCGGGCATGGTCGGGAGGAAGCGCCGAAGATGGGGAACGACTGGAAGGAAGAGTGTGAGGCTGCGAGTGTCCTCTGGGTCCAGTCTCCTTAAAGGAGGCGGGGAGTGAAGGCGTGTCCGACCGGTGGCGAGTCCCGGAAACGTCACCGGGGTGTTGTCCACTGAAAACAAGTGTATTTCAGCCCCAGGATCCCATTGGTTCAGTGAAAGGGCTGTAACTTGCCGCCAATGGCACAGACTCACTTTCGCTTCCTGGCGCGACTATAAAGAGGGCAGCTCCGGGCGATTCGACTCGGACCCAGGTCTGAGCGGAGGTTTTCTGTTCATCATGTCCGGACGCGGAAAGCAAGGAGGGAAGGCCCGAGCCAAGGCCAAGACGCGGTCGTCGCGGGCCGGGCTGCAGTTCCCCGTGGGCCGCGTGCACCGCCTGCTGCGCAAGGGCAACTACGCGGAGCGGGTCGGGGCGGGCGCGCCCGTGTACCTGGCGGCCGTGCTGGAGTACCTGACGGCCGAGATCCTGGAGCTGGCGGGCAACGCGGCCCGCGACAACAAGAAGACGCGCATCATCCCGCGCCACCTGCAGCTGGCCATCCGCAACGACGAGGAGCTCAACAAGCTGCTGGGCAAGGTGACCATCGCGCAGGGCGGCGTGCTGCCCAACATCCAGGCCGTGCTGCTGCCCAAGAAGACCGAGAGCCACCACAAGGCCAAGGGCAAGTAAGGAGCAAAGCGCAGCGTTCAAAACCAAAGGCTCTTTTCAGAGCCACCCACGCTTTCACTGAAGAGCTTGCAATTGCCATGTTGTAGCAGCTACTTGAGAATCCCCTTTGCTGATTAGAGATTGCAGTAGGTAAACACCCCAGGAAGGAAACTAGCCATTCATTGAAAACAATGTTGCCATCAGCTGAGTAATAGGAACACAGTGGTTTGTGTCAGGTAATGAAGGCAATTGCCCTGGAGCTTAAGTGCCTCCGGATGGAAAGGGAAGCGCTCAGCAGTCAGCTCCTGATCAGAGCCACTCCCCTGGTAAAGAGCTTAGCACTTGAATTTGTAACCAAGTCAGTTTCCCGTTCAAAGGAAAACATAGTCAAAAAATGCATGAAGAAATGTGTATCCATCCACATGTATCTATATTGTGTTAGTGAATTTTATTTTTTAAATATATTTTATTGATTTTTTTTACTGAGAGGAAGGGGAGGGATAGAGAGCTAGAAACATCAATGAGAGTTGCCTTCTGCACACACACACACACACACACACACGCCCACACACACACTGGGGATGTGCCCACAACCAAGGTACGTGCCTTTGACCAGAATCGAACCTGGGACCCTTGAGGCCGCAGGCTGATGCTCTATCCACTGAGCCAAACCGGTCAGGGAGTCTTCATGAATTTAAAAAAAAACACCTTTCCATCCTGATACAGTTTCTTACAATAGAAAATGTTGGCAACAATGTGTCACAATGAAAGACGCTCAAATGACTCCCAGAAGTGTTTGTTTTTTTTTTAAAGGTAAATTTTGGGTTGTGAATAGGACCATGAAGAAAACTAAGCGGGTCCTGTGGCTGAGTGGCAGGAGAGCTGGGGGTGTCTCCTTTTATGTCACTTATTCACTATCGACACCCTCACAGTTCCAGGGGCCAGAGGTCCGAAATCAAGCTGCTGCCAGGCCTGGTTCATCCCAGGGCCTTTGAGGGCGGCACCGCCAGGGGACTCTTCCAGATGCTGGAACATCGATGGCCAGCAGTTCTCAGGGTTCCTTGACTTAACCATCCCTCCAGCCTCTGCCTCCTTCACACCCTCCTTGCCCGAGTGTCTGTCCTCTCCTCTTGCAGGATCACAGCAATCATTAGACCTACAGCCCACTCTAAATCCAAGACGTTTTCACCTTGAGATTCTTAACCATCACATCTGCAGAGGCCCTGTTTCTAAACCAGGTGGTATGGTGACAGTCAGGTAAGGCAGGAATTGGGGGGGGCGGGGGGGGGGGAGAGACACTCTTCAACCCACTCCCATGACTGGGGAAGCATTCTGACTGGATTGCATTTGAGCAGAGATTTATTTAAAACCGGGTAGTCAATTATGTTGCTCTTTTGGGTAATGTTCTAAGCAAAGAAGATACTCCCCAAACCGTCATGTTTTGGCCGTCATGTATGTGGAATGTTTAGCAAGATCCAGAGGTCAGGGTGCAGGCGTTCCTCACCCTAGAGCTCGGTCTCGTCTCGATCGGGAGGTACTAGCGTCGAAAGTGAATTCAGAGACAGAGGTTAGGTCATATAGAGCTAGGATCGTGTTGGGCAGAGGTCGGCAAACTCATTATTCAACAGAGCCAAATATCAACAGTACAACGATTGAAACTTATTTTGAGAGCCAAATTTTTTAAACTTAAACTATATAGGTAGGTACATTGTTATTAACTTAATTAGGGTACTCCTAAGCTGGCCTTTGCTAAAAACTCAAGGGTCCAAAGAGCCGCATGTGGCTCACGAGCCGCAGTTTGCCGACCACTGGTGTAGGGCGTTTTATAGGTCATGCTACATTTGGCAAATGATTCCAAATCTCCATCCTATGAGTTTTGGTTGTAGTAGAGTATAGAAATGTTTTTAAAAGTTTAAAAATGTCTAAAAAATGTTAAAAAGGTTTTGAAATGTTTGAGTTAACTTTCCTGATACTTAAAGTGTGATATTAAGGACACATTCCCCACTGCCCTGAGGCGTGTGTACCCCACAGATAAAGATTTGAACCTCAGTTACTTGCTAAGATACCCATTTGTGTGAGCGATGTACTCCCCCTAGATAACCACATGTAGCCCCTCGCCCTGTTTAAAATTAATGTGTGCATTGATGTAATTCAATAGCCACCTGGACTGCTGGGGTACGAACAGGCTTTAAAAACAGATCCTGACCAACCAACAGTGCTCGCCTGTGGAGACCGCCACACAGGCACGTCCTTTTGCCAGCTCAGCTAGCGACGCCGCTCCACGCTCCTCTCCCTGCCAGACGGCAGAAGAACGGCTAGTACCGCCCGATCGAGATGAGACCAAGCTCTCGGGTGAGGAACGCCGGCCCCCTGCATCCGGACCGGACCAGCCCAGCTGCCGGACCCCAGAGGACAGCACCACCGGGATCCCGTTACGCCTGCACCCGCAGCATCAGGAACGTGTGTGAGTAACCAAGTGCTGTGTGATCTGCAACTGCACCTGTGCCATGTGGTGTCATTCCTCCGGCAGCTAATTGAATTATTTTGCGTACACTTAAAACTGAAGTTAAACTTTCTGGTCTTTTCGGTCTTAGGCCTGCCCTTGGTCCTGCTGCTGTAGAGTAGTCTCTTCACTAGCAGCTACTTCCATGTCCCGACACCTGCAGGGTTAGAGTTCATCTCAAGGGACACCATAGATAAACCACCCAGATCCTTTACGGGATCTACCTGGGACAGTTTTGAAGACAGAAATGGCATAGGTTTCTTGGAAAGTCATTAAGACAGCTGACTGGTGAACACAAACTTCAGGACAGAACTTTGTCTATGAGAAACGACCCTGGCTTGATCTCATTGGGAGCAGCAGACCAATAGTTACGGACTTTGCAGCTGTAACTAACAAAGTGTGTTGCCGGATTTGATGTGTACTTTGTGGGAGAGGAGACAATAAATTCCTCTGAACCATTCTCAGTGTTTAGGTGAGATCCCTGTAATAAAGCCAGAGAGAAAAACCAGAATTTTATCAATTTTACCAATGTTTATGGGACAGATACTCGGGGAAACTGAGTAAACTCTCAAAAAGGCCCCAAGCCACCTTCTTCAGTTAAAGACAAAAGCCAGGGGAGGGGAGGGCAGTTAGGAGAGATTACCTGGAGGAGGACATGTTTTCTGATGCAAATTAAGTACAAGCTTTCCCCTTGGGTGAGATGTGTGGTTTCTAGTACCAGGAGGGAGATGGCTGGTGAGATTTCCTTTGTAAAAGTAAACATCCCTTATGAAAAGGGAACTTCTGCTTTCTTCCAAGATTCTCTCCTGTTGGCTGGTTCTCAGAAATAATCAGGTCAAATTAATCCTCTTGCCAAAGAGGCTCAATGGGGGCGAGGGGGGGGGGGGCTTATTCTGATCCCTTTCTATTGAGGAAGACTGTAAAGAACAAGACCTGGGTTGTAGCCACGTTTGCCTTCATATAGGAAGGTTTTTGGTATGTTCGGAAGCAGCCCGAGTTGCCTTACATTTTTATAAAATGATATGTGTATCGCAGCATAAACACCTTTGGCTATTATAATTTCCCGAACTACAAAGAGCCTTACACCCCCCACTGGGGATGTGCCCGCAACCAAGGTACATGCCCTTGACCGGAATCGAACCTGGGACCTTTCAGTCCGCAGATCGATGCCCTATCCACTGAGCCAAACCGGTTTCGGCCTGTATTCATTTTTAAAGTAAAGAAGGGCCCTAGCCGGTTTGCTCAGTGGATAGAGCATCGCCTTCGGATTGAAGGGACCCAGTCAGGGGCGTGCAGGAGGCAGCCAATCAATGATTCCCTCCCATCATTGATGTTTCTCTCTCTCCCTTCCTCTCTAAAATCAATTTTTTTAAAAAATGTTAAAGAAGGTCTATAAAATGTATATTAGTAATTAAGGTTGGATATAGTAAAAGAAACATACTTTCCCCCTTCATTTGAACTTTCTGCATATTCACCAATGAGTTCATTGCTCTTGTAATTAGTAAAAGTGTTAGGGGCAGACATAGAATATTAGGGACAACATCTACAATTGTAAGAACTATTAATCCTGCTCTGTTCACCGTGATGGTTCTGTTCTAGTTGGAGAAAGCACCTTCTACCTGGCAGGGAGCTGTACGCCCTGGGACAGGGGAGCTCACACGGAATGCAGCCATCCTCCCATCCTGAGAACTGCCTACCGTGGAAAGATTGACAACCTCTGGAAAGATTGACAACCTCGTGGCCGAGACCATCTCGTCCCTGAGGCACCTGCTCTTTACAACCCCCATCCTATTTCCTGTAAACTGGTCCCGAGTGTCCAGAGGTGCCTGCCCTCTACGACCCACCCCCCCCCCAGCCCACATGACTTGTAACCTGTAATGAGCGCCCTGTGCCCACTTTCCCAGCCCTGCAATTCCTACGTTCCCACGTAATCTTTGTCCTTCTGCCCAATATAAGCAGCTGTCTTATGGGTGGGGCAGAGCAGATTTTTGTGGATGACCTGCTGCTCTCCCACGCTTCCAACGTTATTGGAATAAACACTCATGTGATTCCATCCCGTCTCTGCTGAATTGGCTGAAGTAGTGACAGCCAGCCTGGGTTCCTTTGTTGTCTGTTTACAAACGTGTGTGGGGTTTTTTAATTTTAAAAAATATATATTACCTGCACTTATCAGATCAAAATCAACCCAGTAAGTTTCCCCTTGGTCCCAGCCAGGGGAATGGTGATTATATATATATTCTAGAAAACTCTACTGAGGTACATATGTGGATTAGTAATAGTATTTTTCAGGTTAGGAGGACACAGCATTTCAAAGATAAATTTACCCTAAAAATGCATAGCTTTAGCACAGTTTTGATCAGACTACTTAGAGAAATTCTTGGTTGCAAGTAGACAACATAATTTGTAATTTTAAGAAAAAAGAGTGGTGATAACAGAAATTTTTTTAAAAAAATAACTGGGGTGGGAATTCACTGCCAAATACTAAAATATTTTTCAACATGACAAACCACTGTAATACTCCATCATTACAATAAAAACTGAAGAATTAATTTTAAGTGAAATATTTAATAGATGATGAGTTGCTCAAATCAGTGGGGACATATTTGATGTGTTGTACTGATTAACCAGCTGGTTGTTTTTCAAAGTTAATTCTCTATCTGGATCGTTGGGATTCTTTAAGTAATTCCACCCAATATTAGTAAGACATAATAGGCTCTGCTGTTAAAAATGAAAATAAGATGGTGCCTTGGGTGGAAGAGAATTGAACGATGTATCTGCAAGACCCTAAAAGTCTCTACTTTGTTACCATCCCGTTCTATGGAGAGCATCTCCCCTGGAAGCTGCGGAGGGGATCGTTCCAAACCGGCATAGCCCGGAGCCAACAGTTAGAGAAGGAACACAGGTGGACATGAGGAAACCACGTTCCCCGCTGCTTTCTTAGCATCTTCTCCGACAGCGAATTAGGCCTCGACTTGCGTGTACCGTGAGGGGAGAAGGTTAAAAATCGCTGCTCTGCAATGATAAGGTTTTGTGGCTTAATTTGGACAGAGCAGTTGGCACGTGAAATAAAACAAGGAGAGAAGCAGGCCGGTGTGAGCATTAAAAAGAATTGCCTGCGGGGAGGGGGGAGGGGGGAGAGGTCACAGCCCCGGGTTTCAGCTCTTAGGCCCCCCCCCCCCCCCCCCCGCCGGCGCCTGGGTTTCCCTCTGGTCCGCCCGCGGCCCTATAAGAAGGCGGTGCTGCCGCCGCGGGCGGTTTGCTGGTCTCGGATCCACTGACCATGTCAGGACGCGGCAAAGGCGGGAAGGGCCTGGGCAAGGGCGGCGCCAAGCGCCACCGCAAGGTGCTGCGCGACAACATCCAGGGCATCACCAAGCCCGCCATCCGGCGCCTGGCGCGGCGCGGCGGCGTCAAGCGCATCTCCGGGCTCATCTACGAGGAGACGCGCGGGGTGCTCAAGGTGTTCCTGGAGAACGTGATCCGCGACGCCGTCACCTACACGGAGCACGCCAAGCGCAAGACGGTCACGGCCATGGACGTGGTGTACGCGCTCAAGCGCCAGGGCCGCACCCTCTACGGCTTCGGCGGCTGAGCCTCCAGCGACCGGCTCCTGCAGCGAAACCAAAGGCCCTTTTCAGGGCCGCCCACCCCCTCTCGGAAGGGCTGAGCGCTGTCCAGCTTTATGGGGAAATGGGGCGGGAGGAACCCGGTTCTTCATCCTCAGGGTCCCAGCAGCACAGGGACGTGAAGGTTGTTGTGGGAACCCCACTGCCCGGGGCCCCAGGAAAGGGGCCACCACAGGCTCCGCCAACGCCCCTAAGTCCTACCCGGGGGGGCGGTGTCTCGGGAAAGGGTCTGTAACGGTGTCCCTGAGGCCCCTGCAAAGTGCGTTAGAGCAGCACCTGTCACCGAGGTGCGGGCTGTGCTCACCTGCTTGCCTCGGGCGTCGGGAAAGTGGGAAGTTAAAGCCCCTGTGTCTCCCCGGCTGGTTGGGGTCCAGGTCTCACTGCCTTAAAGCGGTACAGGCTCCGGTCAGGCCCCGCCCTGCGCCCAGGCCGAGCGGTTGGTGTTGCTGTCGGGGTCAGGGTTCTAACCCAGGGTGTTCGTTCCGAGGCCTCAGGCCTCAGTTTGCATCGGAAGGAGTTGCCTCCCGCCTCCCGCTTCGCCTTCCTCCTAACGCCCAGCTGTGCAGCATGAGGCGGGTTTCTGTGGCGTTTTAGTTTTCAGGGGGCCATTCAAACACTACAATGTGGCTATGGAGCTAAGCTTTTGAAACGTCTTCAGATTTAACGCAAACTCGCATTGTGTAGCGAAACCAAAGGCCCTTCTCAGGCCAGATGTTGAGAAAAGGAAGTGAGGAGTGCAAACAAGGCCTCGGCGCAGGCTGCTGGGAACGCGGGCAGGGGCAGGACTCGGCGCCCGACCCGAGCTTTGGACCTGAGGGTGGGGCCTCGGAGTGTCCCCGGGCCTCCTCCCTCCCCCACCCCATCCCGCTCCACCGGTTGTCTGCCTTCGGGCTGGAACTGCCCGGGGCCGGATTAACCCGAGCCCGAGGCCTGGGGTCTAGGCGGCCCTGCCCATCGCCAATCTCCCCTGAAGGTATTCGTGCCTCGCGGAGGGGAGGGGTCTGAGCGGGGGAATGCGTCGCTGGTTTCCTGGTGTTTTGCTTCACAAGGGGTGGCCGAGGGCTCTCCTGTGGGTCTTGGAAATCCTGCGTCTTTCTCTTTCTCTCTCAACATTTAACCTAAAGATGAAAGGGCCTTTCAGAGTGAGAGGCAGCGAACATTTACCGGAGACCAATAGGCCAGGAGCCCAGACAGGGTCCCGATGAGGAGACAAACAGGAGGGACTGAGGGCCAGGGAGGGGGGGTACACCCACCGCAGGAAGGCGGCGCTGTGCGCACAGGAAAGGTACCGCAGTAACGCAGTTCCAAACAGTTTCTCTCTTCAATCTGGCGCCCATCCGCTCCGTACTTAGTATTTGCTTTCTTTTCCTTTCAAACAGTTCTTTGGGATACAATGTTGCCCTAGGTTAGGTCCAAAGGTAACTTTGCCGTAATTCTTCAAGGTTTGAGGTTTAAGTAGCTCCAGAACCATTTTGCTTTTGGGGTGTTTTTGGATTTTGAGGGCACATTTGTTAAAGCTGGGGCCAGTGAGAGGACAGCTGTGGCTCTAAAACTTATGGGAAAGAAATGAGCCACTGGGGTTGGCTTTAGCTCCTTTGGAAGTTAAGAGGAGAGGGGGCCAGGAAGATAGGTTCAGGGGGCTCGCCTGGGTGAGCCCCCCTGCCCGCAGCTCCCCCTACTGTACGTCTGTGGGGACCCTCCGCCTTAAAGTATGTCCCTTAAAAGTATTTTGTGTCTGTACTTATTAAACATCTGTGTGCCTCGCCTGTACTCTCCCCACCCCCCAGATTTGAAGCATGTGCTTCCAGCTCTAACATGACGATTGAGTGGCTCTGAAAAGAGCCTTTGGGGTGAGGAGTCAGGCCGCGGCGCCTCACTTGGAGCTGGTGTACTTGGTGACGGCCTTGGTGCCCTCGGACACGGCGTGCTTGGCCAGCTCGCCGGGCAGCAGCAGGCGCACGGCCGTCTGGATCTCGCGGGACGTGATGGTCGAGCGCTTGTTGTAATGCGCCAGGCGCGACGCCTCGCCCGCGATGCGCTCGAAGATGTCGTTGACGAAGGAGTTCATGATGCCCATGGCCTTGGACGAGATGCCGGTGTCGGGGTGCACCTGCTTGAGCACCTTGTACACGTACACCGAGTAGCTCTCCTTGCGGCTGCGCTTGCGCTTCTTGCCGTCCTTCTTCTGCGCCTTGGTCACCGCCTTCTTGGAGCCCTTCTTCGGGGCGGGCGCCGACTTGGCGGGCTCGGGCATGGTCGGGAGCTCAGTGGACCTGGCCGGTGGGAGGAATAGTAAGGACGGGGCACGCTGTGTCCTATTTATATACAATCTCGCATGCAAATAAGGTGATGAACCAAAATCCTGTGTCTGTTGGTTATTGGAGAGCAATCTCGAAAACTTAGCTCTGCCCAATCAGAGCGCCAGAATCCCAAATGGCACTTTCACTGGTTAAGACGAAGCTGAAACCTGAACCAATGACACATCTGCTTTTTCGCGCCACAAACGTTTATAAAAAGTGCCGCCCGAGCACTTTCACTTTTGCAGCCACTTTCACTGAAGTTTATAGTCAGAATGTCCGGCCGCGGGAAGCAGGGCGGCAAGGCGCGCGCCAAGGCCAAGTCTCGCTCCTCGCGGGCCGGGCTGCAGTTCCCCGTGGGCCGCGTGCACCGCCTGCTCCGCAAGGGCAACTACGCGGAGCGGGTCGGGGCGGGCGCGCCCGTGTACCTGGCGGCCGTGCTGGAGTACCTGACGGCCGAGATCCTGGAGCTGGCGGGCAACGCGGCCCGCGACAACAAGAAGACGCGCATCATCCCGCGCCACCTGCAGCTGGCCATCCGCAACGACGAGGAGCTCAACAAGCTGCTGGGCAAGGTGACCATCGCGCAGGGCGGCGTGCTGCCCAACATCCAGGCCGTGCTGCTGCCCAAGAAGACCGAGAGCCACCACAAGGCCAAGTAAGGAGAAAGCAGGCTAGGAACCTGGACAACAAAGGCTCTTTTCAGAGCCACTTACACTTTCGGAAAAAGCTGAGCGCGTGCCTTGTCCTATTCTCTCGGCAGACGTTTCCATTTTAGCGTTTGGCTCCAATGGGAGTGACAATTTGATCTGATGATTTAAAATAGGCGGAAGTTCCTGGGACCCATGTTGGTAAATCCGTGGCCCTGTTTCTTTGGGACACCTGTGCTCGTGTCCTGAATTCCAGGCAGGTGAGGCTGCAACAAGGAATGCACCCTTAGGAATCGCATGCATGGGAAGCCGGGGGTGGGGGGGTGGGCGGAGACAAGCAGGCATAAAGCGGCTATTTAGATCGAGAATAAGTGGAGGTAAACGCTTTAAGTAAAGGAGCTACATGACCAGAGTCCTACCTAAATTGAGAAAAAGAATGAGCCCAGCATATGTTAGGGGAAGAAGACTCCAAAGAGAGTGAAAATGCAAAGGCCTTAAGAGGAAATGTGTGTGGCCCTTCAGGGAACAGTCCATTATAATGCAAATCAGCGAGCTGGACTAGACGCTTAATGAGCTAATTAGTTAGGAGTCATCTTTATTGCACACAGGTTCAGAGCAGATTTCCTCTGTCAAATTCTGAACCCCCAAAGGAGGAAGCATTCTCTTTTTTTCATCTTTTTTAGGTCCTTGTGTAAGTTATTTTTACAGACAATTTGTAACCTTGAGTACATATACCTAACAAACACCTGTAACCTTGAGTATCATATCTACAGGCACCTGGCATCAATGTCAGCGTATCAGTTAGATGGCTAGCTTGCAAGGTCAGACAATTAAGTTTATCTTTTCTATTCAAGCAAAAAACAAAGCTATTTTACAGTCTAAAAATAACAAGAGTTGACCTACAGAAGAAGAGACTGTCTAAGAATAACAGTAGTTCAAACAGCAGTTTTCCAACAGAGGGATTACTATGCTTCACCATGAGGCTATGAAGTAAAAGGTGGGTGTGGGGGTGAAATGGGACCATAAGTATGGAACTTTGTGGTTTTGTAAATTATGCACAAGTATTTAGCCCGGTCAGTGTGGCTCTGTGGTAGAGCATTGACCTATGAACCAGGAGGTCATGGTTCTATTCCAGATCAGGTCACATGCCCAGGTTGTGGGCTCCATCCCCAGTGTGGGGTATGCAGGAGGCAGCCGATCAATGATTCTCTCTCATCATTGATGCTTCTGTCTTTCCCTTCCTCTCTGAAACCAATAAATATAGAATCAAATAAAAACAACATTAATCCTGATCTGACATAATACATTTGATAATATAAATTAACTATGGAATGCAACCTACTTTTTTAAAGAGACACCATAGAAATACAGTATTAATGTTAGCATGTGGTTTACAACCTGAAAGACTTGAGAGGAAATGGTCTGTAATTCAATACATAGATTTGTTTGTTGCTTGTCTTTGCAGAAAGCATGTTGAGTAAAATAATAACATACAACAGACCCCTCCACACACAAAAACTCGGCGATGTAATGAGGCACATTGGGCTCTGTGGGAGCAGGTGCTGAGATGGAGTTTGAAGTGGAAAATGATTATCAGGTCCCCAAATCTGAAGGGAGGAGAGTGTCACCGGCCAGGTAAACGTGGGGAGCTCTGGAGCCAGTATTGTCTGTTAGGTGTTCCCACATTAGCTCAGTGTCCCTGGACCAGCCCTAACATCCCCACATTGCCCGTCACTGGGTGTGGGAAGGACGGAGGGAAGGAGCCATCTGCACTTGGCCGGGGAGTCTGGGCACTGCATTCGCATCCCTGAAACCTTACTAGTAACATGAGTAGAAAGATCAGCGTGGTGCCCTAGCCAGTTTGGCTCAGTGGATAGCTCCTCCGCCTGCGGACTGGAAAGGTAGTGGTTCGATTACGTGCCTGATTTGTGGGGTCGATCCCCAGTAGGGGGCGTGCAGGAGGCAGCTGATCCATGATTCTCTCATTATTGATGTTTCTATCTCTCTTCCTAACTCTCTGAAATCAATAAAAAATATATATTAAAGATCAACATGGAGCAATGTCTATATTGGCCCTTTACTATTTTAAAAAAATATTTTTTTATTGATTTCAGAGAGGGAGAGAGAAAAACATAATAATGAGAAAATCATGGATCGGCTGCCTCCTGCATGCCCCACACTGGGGATCAAACCCACAACCTGGGAATGTGCCCTGACCGGGAATCGAACTGTGATCTCCCTCCTGGTTCAAAGATCACTGAGCCACGAAGGCGATTCGCAAAACAAAAGGACCCCCAGTTAGCCTTCGAGGGGGGAGAAGGGAACCCTGAGGTCACTGGTCATCAAACTTCTGCGTGTAAAGCAGACGAGCTAACCACTGCACTATGGAACCACTCACTCAGGGTGTTTGTGAGTCAAAGAAATGTTTATAATTCACCCAAAGCTAAATTTGGTGGGTGTTTGGGGTTTTTGGTGCTAAATTCCATTTCCTGTGCATCTCACTTGCGTAAGTTTGAAATATCTTCAAATAGGGTCATTGTAAACTCACGAGGAAAAATGATCTAAAACCACATTCTTGACCCTGTGATCATGTCTCTGTCCAGGGTTACGTATTCTGGGCGTCCACCACGCCACGTGCCACGCACCTGTCAAGGCGCTGCCCACGGCGGGGCCACCTCTTATGTAGCGGGGCCTGCACAACCCGAAGCAGACACCAGGCGTGGGGTCAGTGGTCCCCTAAGTGGAAGCCACCGCTCCCGGGACCGGCCTTCATGCGGCTGGTCAGCACTGGCCGACTGAGGACCGCTCACTGAGTTATGCGTAAGATATTTGTGCATTAAGACGCGAGGGAGCCCGGCCGGGTTGCGCAGTGGTTGAGCATCGGCCTATGAGCCAGGAGGTCAAGTTCGATTCTCGGTCAGGGCACATGCCCCGATTGCGGGCTTGATCCTCAAGTAGGGGTCGTGAAGGATAATTCATCATTCATGTTTCATATTTCTCTCTCTCTCTCTCTCTCTCTCTCTCTCTCTCTCTCTCCCTCCCTCCCCCCCTTCCTCTCTTAAATCAATAAAAAGATATTAAAAGAGAGAGAGAGAAAGATGGGAAGGAATTAAATAGAGGATGCCACCCCAAAATACATGTGCCTCTGGCATTTTGATAATTTTGAATGCAAGGCACTTGAAAACAACAGATTTTTTTTAAAAGGCATCCTCTGCAATTACATAAAACTGAGGAGGCTTAGATAACAAGGTGTGGGGTGCTACATGAGCACCCACACATCCTGGACACCCTCACTGAACCAAAACTTTGGGCACTAGAAGACACAATTCCAACAGAATGTCACATACGAACCGGACGTGTATCTAGGTCTCCAGATGGATCAATGTCTCGAATGTGAAAAAGAAAACTGTGGGAACCCCTTCCACATCCCGAGTGATTCAGGGTTCCAGTTCAGGGTTCGGGTTCTGGAGAAGGCCGCACACAAATGAAAAGAGACTAAAAAGCATTAATTTGGGAAATGGGGGCCAGGCAGTAGTCCAACTCTAGTGGGAGGACTACTACTCGCTCTGGCTTTGCCATTCCTTTTATTAAGATTAAAGTTATAGGATACACCCATATGCCCTAGGCAGGAAACCCCAATAGAAGCCAATCAGTTAATTTAAGGCTAACAGGTGGGGGCTGCTTCAACTACCAATATCTAGTCATTAGCTCTGACCCTTTAGAGCCATGGTCGGCAAACTGTGGCTCACAAGCCACATGTGGCTCTTTGGCCCCTTGAGTGTGGCTCTTCCACAAAATACCACAGCCTGGGCGAGTCTATTTTGAAGAAGTGGCGTTAGAAGAAGTTTAAGTTTAAAAAATTTGGCTCTCAAAAGAAATTTCAATCGTTGTACTGTTGATATTTGACTCTGTTGACTAATGAGTTTGCCAACCATTGCTTTAGAGCAATTAAGGTTGACCAGCCCTCCGAATTATCTGTCCGAAAACCTATACATTATTTTGAGAGAATATTCATAACCTAGTAACAGAGAAAGACCTGTTAAGCCTAACTTCAAAAATACAAGTCCTGCCCTAGCCGGCTTGGCTCAGTGGATAGAGCGTGGGCCTGTCACAGGTTTGATTCCCGTCAAGGGCACATGCCTGGGTTGCTGGCTCCATCCCTAGTAGGGGACCTGCAGGAGGCAGCCAATCAATGATTCTCTCACATCATTGATGATTCTAGCTCTCTCTCCCTCTCCCTTCCTCTCTGAAGTCAATAACATTTTTTTTAAAAAAAAGTTCTGATCACAAGAACAACAACAACAACAAAAAATACAAGTCCTAAGTGGGAGGGAAGACAAATTATTAACAAAATGAGGTTCCTGCCATTAAGTTTCTCCACCGACAACGTTGATAGGACATAACAGCAGACCCTATTGCAAGGTCTAAAACTCCCAGCAGACTAATAACTACAGTCTGCAGTACACGCCTGTACACCACCATGAAAATACATCAGCCTCCATTTTTGTTATGGCCCTCACTTTTAAAGTAACGCTAACTGTATGGATGATGTCTCAAATGTATTCAATGATATTCGTCAGGGACTATCTTCTTTTGAAAAAAAGACATCAACCTCAATACGAACGCGGACAAACGATAAGCGTGGATGTGCGTAAGCTGCAACTCGATGGCTGAACAGTCTGTAAAGAACATGAATGCAAACCTTAAAGAGCAATGATGAGATCCATCCCTCCCACACCCTGGACTACGAAGGGGGGAGCTGGGTACCTGGAGCCGGGCCGGCTAGAGCTGGCGGAGGGGAGGGTAGTCAGCCCGAGAACACACAGGAACTGACTAGCCTCCTGCTCCCGCCTGCATATCACAATGCAGTCCTCACACAAGTACGTAAAGGGGGCTGGCGGGGTGTGTGGGTGGGGAGGGGGGAGTTTACCTGCAGCATTGGGACTGGAGGCCCCTGTGAGTCCATCCCTGGACAGCGGGCAGGAATGGACTGCCCGGCCTGCGCGCAGCGCCAGAAGCAACGACTTGGTGTCCACAGGGCAACTTGGATGGATGTTAAAGCCACAATGTTTTTCTGAAAGACATAACAATAGATATATAGCAAATGTATCATATATGTACACAAAACAAAAATGTCAACTTTGTAAAAAAACAAACCAAACATGATCAACATGGTGCGCAATCAACCAAGGAGCAAGGATGCTTGCTTCTGGGGAGAGGCAGGGTCTGCGGAGCAGGACACCGTAGGTCCAAACCCTCCGCCCAGTTCTACAGTCTGAGGACAGGAACCGAGTCGGCACCGTGAGCAGAACAAACCTGTGCCCCAACGTTTCACCGAACCCCGCGCGGAGCAGCAGGTCCGCAGAGGCCCAGGCTGGGCTCGGGCGAGGCGGGAGCAGGCGGCTGCGGGTCCCCTCCGCACCCCTGGGTCACCAGCTTCGCCTCCTTTTCTGTGGAAGCAGAAGGAGCAGGACGGTCTGGCCGTGGGCCGCCAGTTCGCTCAGAAGGTAGCACCGTGGGCTCAGTCACCTGACCACAGCGGAATCGGTTTGGGCATCACGAGTTTGTTTGCGGTTTGGAAACCAAATAGTAAACACTTGCTTTCTTGATCTTCCTCTAGAATACAGACTCTACAGAAGAAGTTTCTGTTTTGTTTGCTGTTCTAGCTCCAGTACCTAGAAAAGTCCCTGAAACGCAGGAGTGGCTCCACATCTGTGGACAAAACGATTTCCGTCATTAACAAAGACTCAAATTTAAAATGTGCTGCAATCTCCAGTATTTCCTCTAGATGGCGATAGACTCCATGAAATAGGAATTTCAATTCCATTTTAAATAATTTTTTAAAATAACATTGCAGTACAGAATGCATTTTTTAAAAATGTTGATGTTTCTGCTTTAGAACGAATTCAGAAATACTGACAGTCATAAAATCTCTGTCATAAAATCAGGTAGGTCTGGCAAATCGTTACATTTCACAGAAAAAGTTACAAATATGATATAACTGAACATTTACCTAAAAGGGGGCCCTGTGGCTTAGCTGGTCAAAGCGCCTGTCTAGTAAACAGGAGATCCTGGGTTCGAATCCCAGCGGGGCCTTCTCATTTGGTTTTGTATTTTCAATAGTGTACATACCACTAAATAAGGTACAGAGGCATGGAGGCATTTAGATAGCTGATTGGGCCTGTATTGAATTGTTATTTCAACTGCAAAAGGTAATTGCATCACCGTATGAGGGACTGGCATGGAGAGAAAAATGTATGAGGTTTCTGTAGTTGATAGAAAACGATGGGTTTCAAAGGCAAGGAAAGTAACAGCAAAAAATAAATGAATGGGAGTACCTCAAACTAAACCACTTCTGCACAGAAAAATAAACCATCAACAAAGCAAAGCATAAAGGCAAACAACTGAATGGGAGAAGATATTTGCAAATAATTCCTCAGATGATAGGCTAATATCCAAAAAATATAAAGAACTCATACCCCTCTTCTGGGTATCCACATAAAAAAATTAAAAACATTTATTCGTAAAGATGTATATGTCCCTATGTTCATTGAAGCATTATTCATGGTGGCCAAGACATAGAAACTGAAGTATCCTTCGATGGATGGTTGGATAAAGAAGATGTGGTACATATATGTCTAAGAAAGGATAAAATACTGCCTTTTGTGACAACATGGGTGTGTATTTTTTCATTTGAGAGAGAGAGGAAGGGAGAGGGAGAAAGAGAGAAACATTAATCATTGAGATTATCAAGCTAAGCAAAATAAGTCAGCCAGAAAAGGACAAAGACCATAAGCTTTCACTCATATGTGTCATATAAAACATAAAGCAACACACGGACAAACAAAACAAACTCATAGACAAAGACAACAGAATGGTGGTTGCCAGAGGGGAGGGGGCTGGGTAGGATAAAGAGGGTAAGGAGGTCAAATATATGGTGATGGAAGGAGACTAGACTTTGAGTGGTGTGTGCACAATGCAATGTGCATGTGATATAGAACTGTACACCTGAGACTTATATAATGTATTAACCAATGTCACCCCAGTATATTTAATTTCATTTAAAAATGAAAACAAGAAAGTAATGGGTTCTCTGATGATTGGCAAAACTGCAATATGAACTGAGCAATACTCATTTAAAGTTCTGTCTTGGAAGTTCAGTCTTGGGTCTCTTAACCTGGGACAACCAACATTGTTAGCTACTAAAAAATGAAAAGTCAACCCAGTAAACTTAAAGATTTAACTGGCTTTATTGAATCAGGGCAGCATCCCATCCAGTACATAGAAAGGTGCTTCAAGTTGTACAAAATGGAAGGTTTTGTAGGCAGAATGAGGGTGGGACAAGGAAATGAAAAGAGTGGGTCATTTCAAGCCATGTCACCTTGCCTAGGGGAAGGCAGATGACCTCACTAGTGCTGACCAGGAAACTCCAGGCTGATTGGTATGAAACCCCTCTCCTGGGAGAGGCCGAACTGCCGATAGGCATTAAGCCTTGATGGGGCTCAGCACAAGGGGCTTCATTTAGGGCCTGTTGTTCTTTTTTAACACAGGCCAGTGATGGAGTCTGGTTGTTGGTATGCAAAGAATTAATAAGCTACATATAACATTGGGTGTGGAGTCAGTCTCGATTTTATCTTGAGAACAAGTAAGAGAACACTGGTGAAATTTATACTCTCGCCATTTGGGGTCATATTTCTGAGTGCAAGGGGGAAATTAAAGCTCAAGTTGTGTTTGTGGGCACCGGATAGTTAACATTTCATATGCACAGCTTACAGAGGCGTGTGGGGGAACAGGATAACAATGAGGAATCCTCATTATGTCTACAGGTATTTTGTCTAATTAGACATTTTGAGGAAATAAATCACAAATAGGTCATCACATTCTTTTTTTAATTAAACCTTTATTGAAAGTATTATATATGTCTCCCTTTTCCCCCATTGACCCTGTCTATCCCGCCCCTCCCCCCAACCCTAGGCCTTCACCACCCTATGGTCTGTGTCCATGGGTTATGCATATATGCATACAAGGTCTTTGGTTAATCTCTTCCCACCCACCACCCCTTAATCTGCCACCAGTGGATTTTATGTACCTTCCTTAGGTTTTATCCTCTGATTCTAATTATAAACCGAATGCAAAACTACTATTAGCTAGAGCATTTTCTCAATCCTTTGAGATTTTGCTTCCAAGTCCAGCCCTCAGCTTTGGCTCAAATAAACTCTTTAAAACATTCTTTAGGTTTGGAATTTCTTTCGTCAACATAAACAAACAATGAAACAAACAAAAAGGCTTCAAGCAAAAGGTTAACCGTCCTATCTAATAAAGAGGGAATATGCTAATTGACCATCACTCCGTCACAAAGATGGCTGCACCCACAGCTGAGGCCAAGTTCCCATAAGGAGCCTTAATGAGCAATCAGCAGGGACCTGAGGCTACACCCTCCTCCACCCCCATGGGGCTTGACAGGGGACCTCAGGCCACGCCCCCCTGCCAGTTGGTCTTGAAGGGGGACCTCAAAGCATGCCCCCGCCCCCGGTTTGGGCTGGGGGACATCAGGCCATGCCCCCCGTCCTGGCACCGGGCCAGGGGACCTGAGGCTGCGACCCCTGCCCCAAGTAGGACTTGACAAGGGTGGGACTGGCCGGGTCTGGATCTAGCCCAATTGGGGGGGGGGGCTGTGTCTGGGTCTCACGCAATTTTGAGGTGCATGTAGGTGGGCAGGGACTTGACTCTGGGTCCCATGGTGCACCCCAGACTGACAGGAGGAAGGTTTTCATATACATTTTACTAATTTTCTTTCATCTCTGACACTTCTATTATAGAGAAAGGGCAAATAGCAATATTAAATTATTTCCTCTAATTAATCCCCTTTTAATATGCACGAATTTTGTGCACCAGGTCACTAGTTTAAAAATAAAAAACATATGGCAGTTTATTAAGTTGCCTTGTTATTTAAGGCGACAGAAATGTGGTTTTTACTGATTTATCTATTTATTTACATTCTAGAACTAGCAGAACATTTTTTATCAAACAGGATTGTATCTCAAGAGCAATCCTCATTATGTCTGCAGGTGCTTTGTCAAAAACGTACTTTGGGTTGGCTGTTTTCCCGGTTTTCGTGCCCCAGAAACAACCCAGGTTCCTTGTTAGCAGCGTTATGTTTGTCCTGCAAGTCTGGCTCCCATCAGCTCTTGCGCTTTAGAGAATTATGGGCAATAAATTAATGACAATCATTTAAAATCTTGCCATCTGGGCCCATGGACACAGACAATGGGGCAGTGAGGGCGGGGGTGGGCGGAGGGAGTCGATGGGGGTAAAAGGGGACATATGTAATATTTTCAACAATAAATAATTATTAAAAAATAAAATGTAAAAACCTTGTGTCATCTGTACAGTTATTTTACTTCCCAGCTTCCCTGAGGGCATGTGCCGCGAACACAGGGCTGAACGCGCCCCGGAAAAGCGTCCCGGCAGCTGCTCCTGGGCCCAGGGCCCCGGGGGCCTCGCCTGCCGGGTCCTTCCGCCCTTGACCTCGGGAAGTGCACAGTGTGACGTGCAATGGAGGGCGAGGGACCCTGCATTCCGATCCTGATGTTTCCCCGGCGCTGCTTTGAGCTGGTCTTTGTCCCGCGCCTGGCGGAGGCAGCACCCCGCCAGCAACGCGAGCCCCGCCTCCCGGGTGTGCGGAGCTCCCGGGTTCCCGGCTGAGCCTTAGGGACATCCCTGTGGGGTTCGGTATCCCGGTGTCGTGTCCGCAGCGCCCCGCGCTTGTAAACCAGACAGGGAGTGAAATGGTGCCGGGAGCCCGAGGGGCGGGAGGGCCAGCTGACGGCGGGCGCGGAGGGCAGCGGGCGGAGCAGCCGGGCCGTCCTGTCCCCGTCGCGCGCCCAGCTTTGTCTCTCAGATCCTGGGAGGGAAGGTCAGAGGTCACTGCGGGCGGAGCTCCGCCTTGGGGTCCAGAAGAACCAAACACGAAACCCCGCCTCCGGGGCGCGCGGCTGGAACCTGCAGCCCGCACACCGCGGGCATTCGGGGAGGGCTTCCTCAAGCTCTGTCACACCCCGCGCGTCCAGCTTCGTGCAGAACGGCCCCTGTTCCCCTCATCCCTAAATGTCCTCCCCACCTCTCCATCCCAACTCCCCTACGTTCTCTCTCAGACAAAAACAGAAAAAGAACCTGACGCACCTTGTCGCCCAGCGGTGGTGATCTGAGCAATGTCTGTAATCGGATGTGAGCAGAGTCCACGACGAGGCAGATATAAATTTTTTTTAAAAAAAAAGAAAAAGAATACCGCTGGCCCGTACGGGGATCGAACCCGCGACCTTGGCGTTATTAGCACCACGCTCTAACCAACTGAGCTAACCGGCCGCACGGTAAAAAGGTCCTCTCTTAGCCTTTGTAAAGTCATGGTAGACTCAAGTCAGCGTGTTCTTTTACAAAAGGGTAAGAAATGTTCTCTTTCCTACAAAGAGAAAAGAGTCATCGAGATGCGGGCGCGGAGGAACGTGCTCCTCCCGGGAAACAGAATTGCTCTGACCGAGAAAACTCGCGGAGGCACGGGTCCGGCGCTGCAGTGCGGAGCGTCCGACACGCGGTGGCGCCCGAGTGCGGCGGGCGTTCACGGGGCCGGAAGACCGCGCGACCATGTCTCAGACCCCGCGACCCCATCCGGTTCCCAGGAACAAGGACCCCCAAACCCACGACCATCGGCGTCCAGGGTCAGGGCTGTTGTCTGAACCGGGAGAAACGCCGAGATCGCAGGGGAGATGCCCCTCCCAACGGGGCCTGAGAGGTGTCCACGGGGGAGGGGCCGCGCAGCCCTCATCCCTGCGTCGCCTCTGCTCCCTCTTCTCTGTTGGACCCTACGAGGCTCCCATTTCCTCTCTGCTTTTCTACCCTTCGTTGCGTCTGCAGTGAATGGACCCACTACATGCAGCTGCCTACGTGCTGGGCGATCTTAGGCACTGACACTAAGGACCTGGAGAGCTTCCCTAGGGGGCGTATAACTTCACCTCCGCTTACTCGGAACCTCCTGGGTTGAAATCTCCCTGGCTGGCTTTGCGTAATTCTGGAGATTTGTGCGGAACCCCAGTGACTCCGCGGGTGTCATAGGATAACGCTTGCTTTCCAAAAAGAAAGAAAGTGTACGAACTCTGAGTTCTGTAACTTATAAATATCGAGATAGCATTTCAGGAAAACTATGTTTCCGCCCGGTTTCGAACCGGGGACCTTTCGCGTGTGAGGCGAACGTGATAACCACTACACTACGGAAACAACTGGCTGCTAGTAGTGGTGCCCCTCCCATCCAGAATAGAGGAGACTGCCTGAGTGGCCTGGGTTTGCCACAACCTTGTATAGAAAATGCACATTGTTGTGGATTTTCTTTTTTAAAAAAATTTTTATTTCAAATTTATAAAGACAAAAACTTATAACCAAGCAAAGGCTTTACCCAGGGCTCCGAATATTACACAAATTCCAGGCACTAAAAGCTAAGACAGCATCCTGGAGAATCTTTGTGTGTGGATTAATGATATTCCGCCCCCCGCCCCAGTTTTACTGAGCTATAATCTACACATAGCACTGTATAAGTGATCCAGGGTTCAAGGACAAAGTGTGACCCATGAGGAGGTGAGCTACACATAAGAATTGCATGATTTGGCCAACTTATACTGAAAGAAGCCGGGCAAGTTTGAGTAGGAATGGATCTTACGTGTATAGAATCAAAGTGGAAAGAATATAAAGTTGAATCAAATCAAATTCATTGACGTGGTCTTAGTAGGCAGAGATACTTGATTTAATATTTTAACTCAAGAGCCTAGGGACATCTCTAAGTTTTTATTAATTAAGAATTATAACCAATTCTTAATTAATTGGCTATAATTAAAATAATTATATTTTAATTACAATTAAGAATATAATTACATCAATAAAAAGTTTCCAAATTTTAATCACTCTAAAAATAACATTGCATAATGCAAAAGTAGTTTAAACATGCTGTACAGTTATAGTGCACATGAAAGCAAACTATGACAATAACACAAAACATAGGAGTAAACTCCTCACCTACACAGGACCAGCATGATCTTATTTAGAAGAAGACATTATTTGTAGCTGTATATTAAATCCTAGGGAAAGCACTGTAAATTGTTTTAAAAGACATAAATGTTAAAGCAATAGTGGAGAAAAAAAAATCCAAATCATGAAAAGTGCTCATATATTTCAAAAACAGGAGAAAAGACTTAAAAAAGAAACAAAAGGACACAGAAAACAACTTAAATCTTAGTACAGAGATGTCAGTAACTATGTTATACTGTGTATCAATTACCTAAACCCATCAATTATAGACAGCCATTGGAAGGACTAACGTCCTTCTAGTTTCAACTAGAAACTGGCCTAGTATTGCACAAGGAATTCATCCTCTCCCCACATAAAATGCCTCCCCCACATAAAATGCCTGTTACGATCAGCCTACCGGGAGTGGGGTTCGAACCCACGCGGACATACGTCCATTGGATCTTAAGTCCAACGCCTTAACCACTCGGCCATCCCGGTGACAGAAGGGGGCTTTTGTGTTCAGTATTACCAAGTTAGTACTAATTAGAACTGCAAGTTCCTGGAAGATTGTGAATAATAAGTTTGTAAAGCTATTTGCCACTTAGGCAACAGAGAACATCATTCGGTGCCCTGCATCCCCCAGTGGTCAAAAGAAAGAGAGCCCAACCTGCTCTGGAAAAATGGCCCTGGAGGAACCGGTTCACCCCAGGCGCAGGAGCGGTCGGCTGAGGAGCAATCGCCAAAAGCACAAGTACACGTGGTGATTACTGTGGACTTCTTTCAAACTGTAAGGATGCTTGAAAAATTCTTCACACAATATCGGCCCTTTTTATTCATTGACACCGAAGCCAAGAAGGCTTTGAGGATGGAAATGGAAATTGTTATGTTCGTCTTGGAACAGTTGATTCTTCCCCACCCATCACCTTCAGGTTAAATCTAAGTTCCTACAGTGGAGCGTCTCCCTGAGCCCCCTGCCCCGGCCCATGCATGTTACTGATTCTCCGTGACATGGATTTCCGCGAGAAGGAAGGGAGGAAGCCAAGCTCTGGTTCACCCCTAGAATGGGCGCTCTCAGACCCACTCCCGCTGCGCGCTAGGTTCGCCCCAGTGCAGGCACCTGCCCTCCATTCTGCGGCCCTTCAGTCACCTCAGGTGTGTTTGCGTCACATCACTTCCCCCAGCAAGTATTTCCTGCCCAAGAAGACTGGAAGGGATGCCAGTCTTCTGTGAGAAATCCCTGTGACTTTCATTCTGTGCACCAACCTGGTTGTAACTAAGTCACGACATACAAACTTACCATGACAATCAGCATGGCGACTTTGGGGACAAGCACTTTTTCTCTACTCAGTGCCTCCGGGGGGAGGGAGGGGGGGGTCAGCCTTAGACCCTAGTGGGAGGCAGGTGGCCTGTCCCTGGGAAGGACGGTGACTTGGGGCCCTGGAGATGGGGTGTTTCACCAAGAAGAGTCAGGTGAGCCACAGAGGTCACCTTCCTGCTGTGGGACGTTGCGGGACATAAGACACGAGTGCACACGTCCCAGGTCGGTGACATGAGACAGAGAACAGAACAGAAAAGTGTGACGGCGGATGGACTGACTCGAGGCCCCTCCCCCCACTCCTCGCAGGCACACCGGGTCCCGGCCACCCCCCTCCCCAGGTCCTGGCCTTGTCCTCTGAGCTCGGCCAGCTTCTACAAGATAATTACAGTCACCAAGAGATGGGTCAGGGGAATGAGCGCAGAACGTGCCAAGATAATTCTTGAAATTTCCCAGGCGCCTGAGCTCCCAGTCCGGTGCGCGGACCGTCGCTGAGAGATCAGCTCCAACGCTGTGGATGCCAAGGATCTGGGTGTGAAAGGAAATCAGTGTCTTTACACACACACACACACACACACACACACACACACACACACACACACACACAAAAGACAAAACAAACAAACAAACAATTTCATGGAAAGGATAAAGTCAAAGTTAATTCTTACTTATTTTGAAATGCAAAAAGGTAATAGCCGGCCGGTTTCCGTAGTGTAGTGGTGATCACGTTCGCCTAACACGCGAAAGGTCCCCGGTTCGAAACCGGGCGGAAACAGCTTGTTCACCTTTTCTGGAATTTTACAGTGAAGCCACTCTACATGGCAAGTTTTAATATAGAGCTCACCACGCATAACTAATCATCTCTGAATTGATGCACAAAGTTCAAAATAAAAATCATGTTTTATGTTTTATTACCCAGTTATGAACTTCATACATTCCAGGGCCTTTCTCCAACTGTGCCACATTAACCGTGCCATGACCCACCCCTCAGCCTGTCCTTAACTCCAACATTACTTGGATAAGAAAGAAGAAAGAGAGAGAGAGAGAGAGAGAGAGAGAGAGAGAGAGAGAGAGAGAGAGAGAGAGAGGAAGGAGGGAAGGGAAGGGAAGGGAAGGATAAAAGGGAAAGAAATATGGATGTGTCTGATTGTGATGGTTTTAACCATAAGAAGTACCGTTGTCGACAGAGCTGAAAAGGCAGCAGGTGAGGAGACAGCAGGTGGATGAAGCATAAGCGACTCGCGGAGACTCGTGGCGCTCAGAGTCCGACGCCGCCATACACACATCGCACCTCCGGGACCACCCCTTCTCGTGTATCCGCATCCTCTTTACTAAAATTTCTATGTGAAGGCTTTATGCCACTTTTCCTCAAGTCGTTTTTTTCTTTTTGTCCCCCACCCCCTTCCTTTGAAGAGGGGGACAAGGAACGTTGGTGTCACTGCTGAAGGTTAAGAAATGAAGCCAACATTTAATCCCAATCTTACACCGGGGAGGCTATTTCCCGCGTGTGAAGTGACTGCAGCAAAATTAATTATGTTGAGGAAGAGAAAAACAGCTCTCGTGGCCCGTACGGGGGTCGAACCCGCGGCCTTGGCGTTATTAGCACCACGCTCTAACCAACTGAGCTAACCGGCCAGCTGTGAGAGGCGCCACTTTTACTTAGGGAAATAAAAAGTTTGCTGACATTCTTGCGCGCCTACAACTAAAGGATGTCTCTTTCCTCTTTTCAAAGCAGACTTTCTTGTTTAGCTCATTTTAACGACGACTGAAGGGCAAGGAGGGGAAACTGAAGCTCAGCGAGGGGAAACTGAGGGACAGGGCAAGGGAGACCAGGGGACGAGAGGGGAGAAAACCGGGAACAGAGGGAAGACACTGGATATCCAGGTGCGGCTTCACTAGCCTCTGGACACAGACTCGGGCGTCCCTGCCCCGCGTAGGTGGATCCTACCGACGCTTGACCTGTCCCTGGAAAGGCGTCTGCAAAGAAGCCCGAGCTCCTGCGGCTATAAACCTCCCGGCCAGCTCTGGGGACCGGATGAAGATGCCGAGCGCCTCTCGCAGAGGACTGGGCAGCATGGCCCTGGGCCCTGCCCTGTGGCTGGGCCCTCTGCTCCTGGCTTCCCTCGGGGGGTCCTCAACTCCAGGTAGGAGAAGCCTGGGGTTCAGGCAGGGGCTCCGAAGGGAGCTCGGCTGAACGCTGTCCCCTCTGGGCCCCGCAGCCTCCCTCCTTAGGCGCCTCAGCGAGCACATTCAGCGTTTTCAGGAGAGCTCTGTCCTGGGCCTGAGTCTGGACCCGGGGGTGGCGGCCCTCCCTAGAGAGGGGTGGCTGGAGCAGCCCCTGGACCCCTTCAATGCGTCTGACAGGAGGACCTTCCTACAGGTGAGGTTGGGAGCGGGGGAGCCCACTGTCTACCCTGCCCTCTCCTTCCCTCCCTACTCCGTCCCTCAGCCTCTGCGTCCTCTCTCTCTCCCTTTCTACCTCTCTCTTCCTCAACCCAGCCCCACCCCACCCCACCCCCCATGTCCTTCAGAATAAACGCTAAAACCACCACCAGTCTGGATGTGTAGCAGAGACTTGGACTGACTTTGGAACCAGCCCTGGCTCACAACTTGACGATATCTCCTGAATGAATGAACAAACTCACCCTTTTTCACACCTACTCTGTACGCAGTCTCCAAAGGCCCTCTCACCTCAGTGCTAGTCCCAATCCACCTGCACGTGTTACTTATTCTACAATGATCAACATAGAGCAGGTGCCTCCCATGTGCTCGCCACTGCACTTGGGCCTGGGATATAAGAGAGAAAAGGGTGACCAAAATACCTGCTCTTGTAGGTCTTACATTCTAGGTGAGAAGACAACAGGCGGGAAATGAACCCACAAACAAGCCTGTTTCCGACACTACTAAGTATAGGAAGAACGATCCCCTAGGGAGAAAGACCGGGAGGAACAGGGAATAGAGAAGGGAGGTCAGAACGCTCACAACCCCATTTCTCCTTCCTCATCCCACCTCTCAGCGGTACTGGATAAACGACCAGCACTGGACCAGCCGGGATGGACCCGTATTCCTGCATCTGGGCGGCGAGGGCAGCCTCTGGCCGGGCTCAGTGATGAGAGGTGAGAAGCAAGAGTGGGAGAGACGTAGCTGGGGAGCCGGGGGAGGGCTGGGAGAGCTTCACCCATCTCACACTCCCCTTCCACCCTCTTCACAGGGCACCCTGCAGCCCTGGCCCCAGCCTTGGGGGCCCTGGTGATAGGCCTGGAACACAGGTTTTATGGCCTGAGCATACCTGCTGGGGGCCTGAACATGGCCCAACTCCGCTTCTTGTCCAGCCGCCATGCGTACGTTGGGATAGGGAAAGTGTTTGGGGTCATGGGACTAGAGATGTCTCCCCTGCCTGAAGTTGACCTTGAGTCTTTGGTTCATGGTTGTTGTTTTTCTGTCTTTCAGTGTCTTATTCTCTTTCCATCTCTGGGTCTCTGTCCCTCTCCATCTCTTTCTTTTTCATACACTGTCTTCTCTCATCCTGTCTTACTATGATGACTGGTCCTCACGACCTGGTCTCTGCTCTGAAGGACACAGCCTCCTCACTGGTCTCCGTTGCTGCCCTTGACCTCTTCAGTCCATTCTCCAGATGAAGCCAGAGTGGTTGGTAGGGCGTAATCCGGACCACCACGCTCCCTACCTCAAAGCCCTCGCATCTGTCATCTCATCACAGTAAAGTCCTATCTTCACAGTGGCCCTGAGGTTTGACTGCCTCTGGCTCTGTCACTCTCTGTCCTCCACTTCCTCACACTCTTAGGGCTCCAGCCACACGGACATCCTTGCTGTTCCCCAGACATACAGGCTCAGCTGTCTAGAGCCTCTGAACCCTTCCCCTGGGCTCCCCCCAGATGTTGCATATTCCTCCTCCCCTCCTTTAGGGCACCCTACTCCTACTAGCAACCCCCCTGCTCTAACCCCTCACCTGCTCCAGTCTCCACACACTTGTCTGGAATCCTCTCCTTTGCCTTTCTCTATCTTACTCTTGTCACTGTCTGTCTGTCTGTCTGTCTGTATCTCTTTGCCTCTGTGTTGCTCTCTATCTTCCAATCTTTCCACAAACTTACCCGGTTTCTAACTGCAGTGGGATGGTCCTGGCTGCAAACTGGTTGGGGAAGGTTAGGGAGGGAAGAAAGCACTTAGAATAGAAAAGAGGATGTTAGACGTGTCCCAACATCGCTTTTCCTTCATCTCCCCTGCCCCAGTACTCTCACCCCTCCGCCTAGGACCCTCCTCTGCCTGAGGAACTCTTCTCCATTTGTCTGGTTTCTCCTAAACTGCCTTGAGGTTTTTCCTCTCCCACATAATATGGAAGGAGAGGAGGGTGGAGGCTTTCCAAAGGGTCTCCCCTGCCCTGGCCACTTCCGGAAACGGATGTGTGGATGAAGCCTTCAGAAATACTTCCTGAGAAAGAAGCCCTGGCTTCTGGCCAGACACCCCCTGCCCCGTCCGGCCCCGCCTGCACAGAGGGGTATCCCAGGGATTGCAGAGGTGACCGACCGGCCTCTCCTTGACCCCAGGCTGGCCGACGTGGTCTCCGCCCGCCTCGCGCTCTCCCGCCTCCACAACGTCTCCTCTTCCAGCCCCTGGGTCTGCTTCGGAGGCTCCTATGCCGGCTCCCTGGCCGTCTGGGCGCGGCTGAAGGTCCCGGGACCCCTCTGGGGGTGGGGTGGACTCAGGGGTCCCCATCTCGGGGGATAGGAACATCCTCTCCCCACACCCTCCCCCTACAGAAGGGCTTTCCATAGCCGGCTCCACAAGGGCCCGGTGCACAGGGAAAGGGGTTCGCCTAGGGCCACGCGAGGCGTGCGTGGCAAAGGGCGGAAGATTGGGGGTCCAGCCCCCGCCCGCCTGACAACCTCTCCCCGCCAGTTCCCGCATCTCCTCTTCGCCGCGGTCGCCTCCTCGGCCCCAGTG
Organism: Eptesicus fuscus; assembly: GCF_027574615.1. NCBI lineage: Eukaryota > Metazoa > Chordata > Mammalia > Chiroptera > Vespertilionidae > Eptesicus > Eptesicus fuscus. The sequence goes on along the minus strand of NC_072494.1, from coordinate 307,382 downwards.
CGGGCCGTGCTGGATTTCTCCGCGTACAACGAGGTGAGGACGCGGGCGGGGCCCGGGAGGAGCGGGGTCTCGGCCGTCGGGGTCCCTGATGCGCCTCTTCTCCTCCGGCGGTCGGACCACAGGTGGTGTCCAGGAGCCTCACGAACACGGCGATCGGCGGGTCCCTGGAAGTAGGAGTGGGCCCGTCCTGGGGCATGGAGAGGGGAGGCGGCCTTCAAATTGGGGCCAGAGGGAAAAGTGCAGCCAGCTCGGTGGCGGGGTCTGGGGAGGTGGGACCCCAGAGATGCACGGACCCTAGGAGGCTGGAGCTGAAAACGGGCCAGGACGTCTGGAGGGAAGAGCTTCAACGAGGGCGGGGCTGGCGTGGGCGGGTCCGAGGAGAGTGGACCTATCAGGGGGTGAGGCTCAGTATGGGGCGGGGCCACAGGAGAGTGGACCTATCAGGAGGTGAGGCTCAGTATGGGGCGGGGCCACAGGAGAGTGGACCTATCAGGAGGTGAGGCTCAGTGTGGGAATTCGGGAGCTCAGGAGGATGCTGGTCAGGGAAGAGACCGGCCGGGCCCAGGAGCTGGTCTCCGCTGACGCAACCTTTCTTCCCGCAGTGCCGGGCGGCGGTGTCCACGGCTTTCGCGGAGGTGGAGCGGCGGTTGCGCGCGGGAGACGAGGCCCGTACAGCTCTGAGGGCTGAGCTGGGCGCCTGCTCGTCCCTGGGCCTTGCGGAGGACCGGGCGGAGCTGCTGGGGGCGCTGCAGGCGCTGGTGGGGGGCGCAGTGCAGTATAACGGGCAGGCGGGGACGCCGCTGAGCGTGCGGCAGCTCTGCGGACTCCTGCTCGAGGGCAGGCGCAATGGCAGCCGCCCTGTGCCCTACCACGGGCTTCGTCGGGCGGTGCAGGTGAGCTCCCCACAGCACAGTGGGAAAGTCCTAGACCAGGGCCCCTGCCCCACCTCCGCTGTGCAATCTTGCGCAGCCTTGAACCACTTCTGAGCCTTATTTTCTTCGCCTGTCAAACGGGGATGGCACAGGGCCCTGGGGAGGTGAAATAAAGGGGCCTGTCATGGGCTCACACACGATGCAAAATTAGCACCTGGGCCCGTGGTCGGCAAACTCCTTAGTCAGCAGAGCCAAAAAGCAACAGGACAACGATTGAAATTCCTTTTGAGAGTCAAATTTTTTAAACTTAAACTTCTTCTAACGCCACTTCTTCAAAATAGACTTGCCCAGGCCGTGGTATTTTGTGGAAGAGCCACACTCAAGGGGCCAAAGAGTCGCATGTGGCTCGAGAGCCGCAGTTTGCCGACCACGGACCTAGGCTATTTTGTCTGTCTTGTTTTGTCTTATTCTCAGAACCTGCAACAGGGTCTGGCAGACATCAAGTGTCAATTAGAATTTAGACTGAATGAAAAAACATAGGTAGTCCTGAGGACAGAGTTCTTCTGAAGCCAGAACCCCACCTTCGGAATCCACAGTTGCGATCCAGGTGTTACTTATACAGCGCTATCTGCACGGAGAGCTGTGTGAAGTGTTTTGCATGAATTATTTCAATGAATTCTCACAGTAGTTCTAGGAGACAGGCACTGTTATGATCCCCACTTACAGAGGGGGAAACTGAGGTCCAAGACAGTATCTATCACTCACTCCAGGTCTCACAGGTAATAAGGTCCCAGGCATCTAGGACCTGAACCTCTTACCCACAGGGACCCAGGCGCCCACCCCCTCTGACCACTGACTCCCAGGAGAACTCAGGCACTCCTTCTGACTTCTCACCTTTGACTTTTAGGGACCTATGCTTCCAGACCCTGGCTTGCAGGTGGGAGGGGAAACGCTTATGAATGTATGTGTGTGTGTGTGTGTGTGTATTGTCCCCCAGCTTGTCATGCACAGCCTGGGCCAGAGGTGTTTAAGCTTCTCCCGAGCAGAGACATTGGCACAGCTGAGGGTCACAGAACCCCAAGTGTCCGGCGTGGGTGACCGGCAGTGGTTGTACCAGACATGTACTGAGTTCGGCTTCTGTGAGTACCTGACTCAACCCTCCTCTGATAACCTTAGGAAAAAAAAGTTTATTGAAGTGATAGGTGATAGGCAATAAGCATTTACTTGAGATCAATAAGAATACCTATATGAGAAGCACTGATTCAGGCAGAAACTTAAATAGTTTTCCAATTAAGAGACAAAGGCAATGGGTTTTTATGAAAAAGGAAAGGGAACAATTACATCAACCAAAGGAAGGGATTTATTTCTATTGGTACAGATAAGCTGACATAGTAAATAAGCATTTTAAACAATGTTTTAATTTTCAGCCCATCACAGCCCTATCGTTCTGGGCCATCACTGTCTGGGGTGCGGGAGGTGCCTCTCTGACAGGGCTGTGAATTCATTGGTCATTGTTGGGGAGAGCTCAACAATTAACTGAAGGAGGCTGGGGAGTTGGGTTTATACCCCACACTTATAGATATCTCCCTCCACAGATGTCACCTGTGAGGACCCCACATGTCCTTTCTCCAAACTCCCAGCACTGCCCTCCCAGCTGGAGCTGTGTGAGCAGGTGTTTGGGCTTTCAACCTCGTCCATAGTCCAGGCTGTGGCTCAGACGAACTCCTACTACGGTGGCCAGACCCCAGTGGCCACCCAGGTGCTGTTCGTGAATGGTGAGTGTGCCATCAGAACCTGACCTCAAAGTCTCCACCAGGGCCCAGCTCGGCACACCATTTCCCCTTTCTTCCCAGGGGATTCGGACCCCTGGCATGTGCTGAGTGTAACACAGGCCTTGGGACCCTCCATGTCAGCCCTTCTCATCCCCAATGCCTCTCACTGCTTGGATATGGCACCTGAGCGGCCCTCAGACACCCCCAGCCTCCGCCTAGGGCGCCAGGTAAGACAACAACAAAAAGCCCTGGGTGATTTACTTTTTCATTTGCATACTAATTTACATGCGCATGCCCTCACTAGTACTAGGATCTGACTTTCAAAATTCTCCCACCTCTTTACAGAGCATCTTGCAGCAGCTGCAGACCTGGCTCAAGCTGGCAAAGAAGAGCTTGGTTAGGGGTGGGGTCTGAGCCCCGCACCCTCGCCACTCCCTGCTGCCGACCTCAGACCAGAACGTATTGTTCACTGGACAGGAGAAAGCAGCTTGTTTAAGAAGAGGAAATTCCCAGGAATTGGCATTCAGCACCTGTTCTGCATATAACTGACTTGTGTATGCAACCATCTTCACTCACAGCTAAAATGTCTCTGTTACAGACAAGAAGTTCTGCAAATATAACTGGGTGATTACTCTCATTGTGGATGTCGGTATTTTAATGGCAAATGTCAGAGAATTGTCACTGTTCATGCTGGTGCCCTCCCCCCACTAATCGGAGTCTGGCTCACGTTCTGCTCTGCTGCCAGGTGGGCACCTCTGCACATCTCTGTCTGGCCCTCAGGCCCTGCCCTGCCTGCTTCTTGCTCTGCTCATTAAAAGGCATCTTTAAGAAATGGAAAGACAAGTGAAAGAGTGAGTGAAAACATGCATAATACATATATCTGACAAAGGACTTGGGTCCAGATTATTTAAAGAAATCCCAGAAACCAATAATAAAAAGATGAGTGAATGACAAATGCGCAAAGCACTTGAATAAGCACTTCAATTTTAAAAATACCTGTATAAAAACAAAGAAAAAATACATGTATGGTCAATAAGCACATGAAAAAGATGCCAACCTATTTAGTCATTAGAGAAATGTGAATTAAAACCACAGTACTACTTTACACCCAACTGAGTTACAAGCAAATAAAACAAAACCCTCTAAAAGTCCAAAAGGTGAGGATGTCACCCTGCCTAGTTTTGGAGAATTTTGAACTCAGGTTTTGAGGTACATTTGATTATGAGTCATAGAATTTCCATATTTTTATTTTAACAAATAATGTGAGGAAAAAATGCACTGTGAATGAAAATGTACTAAAAGAAAAAATCATTCAAAAGTATTAGTTTTGGGGACACCCAGAAAATAAGTATGTGACTCCGATATACCTTGTAAAGCAAGCATTCAGCATGGTGTTTCCATAGTGTAGTGGTTATCACATTCGCCTGACACGCGGAAGGTCCTGGGTGGAAACAACCCTTGCTTAAGGTCTTTTGTATTTGCATTTCTCCTCTAAATGCCTTTGAGGTTTCCAAAAAGTCCTCCTGAGAGGAGCACCACTGAGACCCACGTCCTCATTCATGCTGTCAACCTGGGAATTTATGCAGAGAATTTCTAAGAATAACAACTCCAACTCCACCAAATTATATTTAAGAATTAGATCCTTCCCTCTTAGCATTGCACTTTAGCAATTCTTTGTCATCTGGATCCAAGACCTTTTATGGTATGTGGATAGATGGCAGATGATTGATAGATAAATAATAGATGAGTAGATGGACGATAGATAGTGGATGATAGATAACAGATGGATAGATCCTAGATACAGTTGATGATGAATAGGTTCGACAGATAGGAGATAAAGAAAAAAGGAAAGAAAGGAAGACCTAAGGACGACCTTCGTCACCAGGCAGAGGCATTCCAGGTGCGGGGACCAGAGCCCAACCCTCAACTCCAAATCAGGGCTTCCGGGTGCAAGTACTTGAGTCCCACCCGCGTCTCCAGATCTGGGAGGACCTGAGCCCAATCTTCGTCTTCACACCGGGACTTCCCTGAGCCTGACCGGTCGCCTGGCCCAGACTTCCAGGTGCTGCGGCCACTAGGGCCAGAAGTCAGCTGGGCACCGAAAAGCTCGGCGTCAATAGGTTCAACTTTCAGTTCCATTTCGCACAGACCAGTCCCGGCTGGGATTGCCACAAGGTGAGGGTGTGTTTACTTGGGTGTGTGATTGAGGTAAGTCTGCGAGACAGACACGCAGGGACCCGGCGTTTAGGCCTCGCAGGTAGGGTGTGGTGACAGCCAGCGGTTCCGCTCGGACATTTCCAGGGACTGGTATCTGACTCGGTTGCAGGTGCGCGCCCAGCAGGTGACGACCCCTGGGTTGCCAGGAGGGAGCCCCACGCTTCCAGGAGTCAGGACCATGGACAGCGCGCCCTGGATTTGCCGGGTCGAGTGAGGGTTTTATGGGAAGTGAGAAAGCAGGGGAGGAAATCAATCGTTTCACGGTACATGGAGTTGGTGATGTGTGTGTTTAGTTCACATATATTATTTTTATTTTTATAAAAGCCTGAGATACGGAACACATTGTTTCTAGCTGATTGAATGCAGGCTGGAAAGCGGGCTCTATACCCCCTCGGGGAAATACTTCACCATCCGACTGCTGGTGCGCCTGCGTTTGCCCAGCACAGCACCGCGGGGGGCAGGGAACCCGGTTCCAGTTGGGGAGGCCAGGTCTCCCGGCTGCCAGCGAGACCGCCAAAGGGGATTCACATAATCCGAATTCCCACGCGTTTTCTCAAATCGTTTGGGAGAAACGTAGCGCTTCTATACTGAGATTAGGTCAGACCAAGTCTCAAATTGTGTGTACTTTGAGAGGACAAAGGGATAAGAGGCAGACACTGTTGTGTGTGTGTTTAATGAAAGAGCTGACTATCAATTACCTACATGTTTTTGTGCTTATTTATTATGTCACCCTAAGATTATGGCCTGAAATCCTCTCCAAGACCACTGTCCTGTCTGCAGCCTCATTTTCACATTTCACGGCCCCTTTCTCTCCAACACACTGTCCTGTTTACAATCTCTCTAATTTACCATGGATTTGTGCACATGTCGTTGTCCTTCCTTAAATACTCTTCTATACTGATTAGCGTCTTTTCAATCTTCACTTTTTTAGAAAGAACTTCCCAAAACTTTCTAGATAAATCTTCATATTTCTCTTAGCACTATATACTCTTCTCATTGCAAATTTTGTGTTAATTTGCACGATGACTCAATTCCTCTGTCGCTCTCACTAGAATATAATTTCCAAGAGATGTAGTGCCCAGTTTTGTTTGTCAGTGAAACCCTAGTACATATTGCCTAGTACACACAATAAATCTTTTTAAAATAGATTTTTATTGCTTTCAGAAAGGGAGAGGGAGCGATAGCAATATCAGTGATGAGAGAGAATGTGGGTTTGGTTCCCATAAAGGCCACAGGTGTGTTTATGTTTAGAGAAACTCGATTCTGAACCGATAAAAAACATAGACTAACCTATACGGTGCCACGTTCTCAAAGTTCCAATCCATCGCTCTTGCTATCCTTTAATCCACTCATGACCCAATTCAGTGCGCATAAATTCGACACGTTCCCCGACAGTGTTTCCTCCGGGAGCAGTGGTTCGCGGGGGCAGAGGACTCAAAAGTGGGAGCTCTCCCCCATGGAAAAAGAAAAGTGGAAACGATAGTTGGCAACTTTTTAAAAAGTTTATTCGATTTTAAATGGTCTTTCCAAAGTACCAACTAATCTACTTTTTAAAGTCAACAAGAGATACGAGGTAAGGAGAAGTTCTTAAAAGGTTGTTCCTTCCATGTCTCTGAAGACTCAGATTTTACTAAAAGCCCACGTGGCCCTGGGAGGAAGCACCGTGAAAGATGGCCAGGTTTCGGACGCGTCCTCTCCCTACGCGTTTTTTTTGCAGATTCCGATGTAAAAAAGAGTTGGCCGGCACGTGACAAGTAATCGCCCACCACTTAATCCTAGAGAAGGAAAGGCAGACAGACTTACCTTTATACCTAGGTCAAGGGGCTTGGGAGAAAGGATTATGTCACCAAAGAGTTTAGGAAAGCTGCTAAGTATGTGGGCCCCATGGTGTAATGGTTAGCACTCTGGACTCTGAATCCAGCGATCCGAGTTCAAATCTCGGTGGGACCTTATCTTGTTTTTGGTCCTCATTTGACCTCCACTTCCTCTCTGCAACCCACTCTCTTATTCGTACAAATCCCAGCACCCAGGTTTATCTCTTATACTCACACCTCACACTTTCTGAGCTCGGTGTCTGCAGTCACCAAGCCAAAAGACAACTTTACGCTTGCTGGGCGCAATTTCTTTCTTGGGGGTGAGGGTAAGGGGACTGGGGACGGGGGGCGGGAGGGCGGGGACCTGGGGGACGGGGGGGGGGGGCGGGATCTCAAAAGAAAATACGCGCAGAAAGCATCCAAGCTTGCTGGAACTGGAAATCTCTAGAGAAAACCCGTGAATGGAGGAGAGGGAAGGGAAGGCGGCAGGCGAGCAGAGCGAGAGGAAGTTTGTTGGTAGTCTAGACTCTAGACGAAGAGTGGGGATGGGATGTTAGAAAAGGATTTACCCTGGACAATGGGCCCGAGAGAGTCGGCTGTCACTGCAGCGGAGAAAACTGTTCGCAGACCAGACCACATAGGGATGGAGCCCACGTTCGGAGATACGAGTAGGTTGACCAGCAGCGATGGTCAGCGGTCAGGGGACCTGCGGGTCCGAGTTTATACACGCTTTTCTGGTTCAAGAATCAGAGAAAGTCGATTCACAGACGCTGCTCCGACCTCCCCTCGTCTCCCCCGAGCGTGAACAAACCAGGGGCTTCGTTAGAATGAAATTATAACGTTTTATTCAAGGGTCTTAAGCGAACTGCAATTCTGGAAATACTACCAAGCGATACTCAGAGTGTTTTGAAGAAAAAGAAATGTTGAGCGTTTTTATAGTAAAACTAGAGGCCGGGTGCATGAATTCATGCACGGGTGGGGTCCCTCAGGGTGGCCTGCGGAGCTCGTGCCCCCAGCCTCGCAGCCCTGCACCCCCGCCTGGCACCCCCTACTCCACCATCCCGCCGTGACATCCCTCTCTGGGGGCCATAGGGCAGGCAGCGCCTCCACTGTCCCCGGTGCCAGCGCGTGTCAAACCACCGCCCCGCTTAAGAGGGTTGTCCACAGGATGTATGTCCGTCTGGGCATTGACGCACAGCTGAAAAGCTAGGAAGTTCAAGGCCTCAGGTTAGTTAAAAGTAGATGAAAATGATCTTCATGTTGCAGCCCTTTCTGATTTAAGTCTTTTTGTTAGCTTGAGTGTAGTCTCTCTATTCCCGCCCCCCTCACTTTTTCCTCATCAGCAAAGGTGCCCAGAACTGTGTGCCCCCTCCTCACAGACCCTCGTGGGGTGACCGACTGAAAGAATAAAGGGGTATCTGAAAAAATCTGAAAGTACATGTTGGTTAATATAAGTATCTTTGTACAAAAGGGATTATGGTGTATTCATAGTATTTTGTTTCTTGGATGCTGGTTACATTGATGGTGTTCTGTATGAGAAAATTCAGTGAGCCATACCCCGATGTTCAGGCTCTGACTATATTATTCTTCAGCAGAAAGTTTAAAACACACACACACACCAAAACAAAACAAAACAAAACAAAACAACAACTAAACACTGTGATCATCCAAAGACAGCATTATTTGGGTGAAATACAAGTTTCTAAGTGGGAGAAAATATTGCAATACAAAGGCCTCACAGTGAGAAAAAAACAAACAAACAAAAAAACCTTCCATAACTCAATAAGAAAAAGAAAAACAAGTCAGACGAAAATGTGCAGAAGATGAGCTTCCCAGACAGAAGAAGATCTTTCATTGGTCAAGGACATTGCATTTGCTCCTCATAACAACCCTGGGAAGAAACACAAGGACAAAAAATTTGGAAATAAACATATAACAAGAGTCTGAAGGTGTTTATCCATATTTACCCAATGGTTCCACTTCTAAGCTTCAATCCTTGGGAAATATGTAGATAAATATTTTAATACAGATATGTATTAAATATGTATCCAGCATTATTAAGAAAAATATTTGGAATGTACAAATAAAGTATAATTGGTTTAAAGTAACAAATATATATGAGCCTAATGCATTCACTATCATTGACACAAAATAGGCATGAAGCATATGTGTCCTCCCTAAGTGTCCTCCATTCAATAAAATACATGGAATTTTCAGAATTATATTTGCGAAGAGTATTTGTTGTCATGGAAACAAGTGCATGAGTATAAGATTAAACAAAAAGTAATATATTAAAATATGTATATGTAATATATACATATACATGTAAAATAAAATTATTTTAACAAATCCTTTCTGGGTGCCTTCTCTGGAAGGGTCAATGCCCATCCACCCAAGCTTAGTTTTTTCTATTTTCATTTTTCATCATGTGACACCATAGGACATGACACACAAGTGTCACAGGTGGAGATGAGCTGGTCAAAAACCAGCAGGACAAGCAGACTCTCAATATGGTCCCCATCACCACCTCCCATGGTCATGTGCTAGAAGCCGATCATTGTTTTAATAAGAGAGAGCTGTGGACAGGGAATCCGGAGGGCTGGTCAACCTTAATTGCTCTAAAGGGTCAGAGCTAATTACTAGATATTGGTAGTTGAAACAGCCCCCACCTGTTAGTCCTAAATTCACTGATTGGCTTCTATTGGGGTTTCCTGCCTAGGGCATATGGGTGTATCCTATAACTTTAATCTTAATAAAAGGGATGGAAAAGCCAGAGTGAGTAGTAGTCCTCCCACTAGAGTTGGACTACCGCCTGGCCCCCATTTCCCAAATTAATGCTTTTTAGCCTCTTTTCATTTGTGTGCGGCCTTCTCCAGAACCTGAACCCTGAACTGGAACCCTGAATCACACGGGACGTGAAAGGGGTTCCCACAGTCATGCCCTTGTTTGATCTCATCTCTGGAGGATCTGGCTTAACCTATTGCTTTCTTCTCACAGACTATGATAAATGTAACAGGGAGTGAGTATGTGTTTATGATTATGTGAATAAGTTCTATACAGTATCACCCATTTACTTTGCTGAAGCAACCAGCATGGATACTGAGCTGGGTTCGAGTTCTAACCTTGGTGATTTGCTATATGAGGGAGGAGAAGTCTAGACCTTGGAACCTTTTGGGCTTAAATCCTGTATCTCCCCTCTACTAACAGGCGGGCGCGGGCAAGCTTCTTAACATCTTTCTGCCTCCAAATTGACATGAGTTTCACAGTCATTTCTACATCATTGACTTACTTAGACAATTTTTATTTTATCAACCAATTTAAAATGGCTTATTTTTCCAATGAGGCCTCTTTCAAGGTATCCATAAAACAAAACAGCAGAGAGATGTCTACAGGGAATCAGTCATTCTTGTCTCTTTTTTTTCTTTGGGATGATAAGCAGTGCTAAGGAACATGTCACAGCTCATTCATAGGCCTCTCATTGGTTACAGAGCAGAGCCCAGTCCAATATCTGCTCTCTTTTGTTTTCTTCCTTTGTTCTCAGGCCCAAGAGACTTCCTGTCCTCCCCAGACTCCCCTCCCCCACCCCCGGAGACAAGAACATGGAGGAGTGGTTTGAGGTACAAATTAAAAGGAAAATGAGATGTAAGCTTTGGTTCCCTAACTGCATTTCTTGCTCCTACTGGAGGCAACATGGCCGATGTTGTAGAGGGAAGAATGGTTGCACCACCCTGCCTGTCCCTGCCTGGCCCTAGTTCTTCCTGACAAGTCATCCCTTAAAGCCAAAAACACTTGAAAATTGGCATTTGTAGACACAATGTGGTGCGATTCGACTCTTCCAGTGAGGTAGGCCCCAGACTTAGGTTCCACAGGTAGGTCTGGTCATTTGTCCTCCAAACTCAGCTGAAAGCACACATAGCAGTCCTATTAGACACCGTGAAGAAGGGTCTTTGTGTATAGACTGGAGAATGGTGGACAAAGAGGCAAGGCCCACCTGCCTGCTCCACGGCTGGAGGGTCACTGGTCAAGAGCTTCCCTTTTCTGGAATGAGGAGTGGGCTCTTCTTCCAAGAATGAGGACTCAGCGTCCCCAGGGACCAGAGAAAGGGACCCACTTCTTAGAGGCAAATAAAAACTAAGACTTTAAATCCATTCCTACTCCCAAAGATGCAAGAGGGTGGGGCTGTGCCCGCTACCTTCCTGGCATGTTGGTTCCCAGGGGAAAAGCAGGTGATACAGAGAGGAATGGGCAGGGGGAAGGAGGGCAAGAGTCCAGAGGTCCCACCCAGTTTCTTTCTGCTGTCACCACTAGACATCCTGATGCTCCACCTTCTAGGATATAGATGAGGACCCACAGGTGAACATAAAGCTCTAGCCTTAAATCTGGGTATTTTTCCCGTTAGAAAATTAGAGGATATGGAGGCTCTTCCCAACAACACAGAGGTCCGAGTCAGGGTGAGGGTGAGGGACACAAGCTATTTCTTGTGGGCATGATGCCTTCGGGAATGCCCTGGCTCCCGATTCTTTGGGTTTTTTGGTTTGGCACCAATGGAAAATGAAGGGACTGCTGATCTGAAAGACCCTCTCCCAAGGGAGCCCTGGGCAGGCGGAGAGGGAATCCCTAAGCCAAAGCTACTGCCCGTCTTAACTGGTCTGGGGACAGGGAGGCTGTGAGCAAAGGGGGCCATGGGAGGGCCTCCAAACATAATCTTTCTTGTAGAAATACTGGACCTCCCTAAGGCAAAAGGGGTGTTCTGGGGGGTCATGCCCTGGGTGTTCTGACTCCAGCCTTTTCCAAAGGGTGTGACGGTATTTGTGACGCCACTGGGCATTGCTCCGATGGAGAACACTCCAGAGTTGGAGCTCATGTCTGGGACAGTCATGCTGTCCCCAGACTCCCCACAGTCCATAGGGGTCACTAACCCCCCAAAGGCAAAAGGTCGTGGGGCTGTGCTGCCAAACACTGAGGTCTGAGCCCCAAGCTGGCGGGTCTGGGAGACAACCCCAAAACCAGTGGCACTAGCTGGACCAAAGCGAAAACCTGCTGGGGTGCTGCCTGCACCGGTCTGGATGCTGGCAGGGACGTGGAAGGTGGAGGCAGAGGGTGTCCACACCCCGAATGCTGACCGTGTGGGGCTGCTGAAGGCTGGCTGAGCTGGAGTTGGGGTTGGGGTTGGGGATACCACTGCTGAGTTTCCTAAAACAGAAGAGCTCTTGAAGCTTGGGCTAAGGGCTGGTTGGTGGGCCCCTTGCCTTTGCCCACCTGAAGCCCCAAACGCAGGCTGGGGCATGACTCCCAGGGATAGTGGGAAAAGTGGCTTTGAGCTTGAACCCAAAGAAACTGTGAGTGCTGAGGTTGGGTTGCAGATGCCCGATGACAATGTGGGCTGGCTTGGGGTTACGAGGGCTGAGGCCGACAGAGGGCTGCCCTTGCCCTTAAAATGGGCAGTGCTTTTCCTAGGGGATATCTGGGCAGTGCTGGGAAGGACCTGGCTGAAGATGCTGACTGCATTTACCATGGGAATGGTAGAAAGCTGGGGAGCTGGGAAAATGAAGCCCGTGACTGGGTTTGAGAAGTTGGCCCTGAAGGCATGGGAAGCCCCAAGGGGGAGAGTGTGAGAAGCGGAAGCGTCAGAGGAAGTGTTGCCTACGGTCCTGGTAACACCTGCTCCACCAAAATCCCGAGGTGGCTTGAAAGAGGAGTCTGTGGGTGTGCTGACTGGGGTGGTGGAGGTGGCTATAGAGCTGGTCTTGCCCAGGTTGTGGAAGAGGTGGGTAGCAGCAGGAGAACCTGGAGGAGAGGTCTGCTTGAAGGAGAAAGGCCTCGTTTTAAGTGGTTTGATGCTGCCAAAGACGGGCTTGAAGGTGGGCGTTGAGAGGCCTGGAGGGGTTCGGGCTGCCGTTGTGGCTGAGATTCTGGAAGGTAAGGAGACTCCGGCCTCATTGTTAGGGGGGGGCCTCCAACTGGGCTTTGATGTGGGGTCCGCAGACACGGCAGCAGGCACTGCAGAGGCAGAAAGATGGTGAGCTGGTCCCCTCACCACACCAAACACAGTCCTTTCTGTTGAGGGTGCTGTGGGGGTGATGGCAGGTGGGCCTGGGGGCCTGGGAGACGTGTCAGCCTGACAGGTTGAAGGTGGCCGTGTGGTGTCAGTGACAGATGAGGTGGGAGGAACAGGGGTCAGAAGGCTGACAGCAGCTGTGGGCTCTGAGCCTGCAGAGGGGCCTGGACGGGGTTCTGGCCGGGAGCACCTGGGTGGGGCCAGCAGGCTGGGCGTCTCCAGAGGCGAGTGGACCACACTGGTTCCCTCTCCCGCAGACATTGGGGAGGCCCGTGGACCTGGAGATGCCACCTGAGGATCTGTGCCCTCGGCTGGAGCGGTGCCTGCAGGAGACCGGGTGCGGGACAGGGAAGGCAGAGCCGTAGACTGAGCGTCAGGTGCAGGGTCTGCGGTGGCATCCGTTGCATCCTTCTTGGTTTTGTTGCTCCACGGAAGCCCAGCTTCTGTCCCCGAGGCCAGGTCCTCAGCGGGGACTGCATAACCAAGCTGCGGGGGTGGACTCAGGGACAGCGGAGGAGCAAGGCCAGCGCGCAGCCGTGGAGTCTCCTCACTTCGCGGCCCGGGGCTGCCGGACGATGCCGGGGGCTCCTTCGAGGCCAGTGGGCCTGGCGAGTGCCGCTGAGGACCGCTTTTCCTTTTCACCGGCCACTTGGGCATCTGGAGGGGCGCGTGTCTCTTCCAAGGCTCGGAGAGGCCTCTGGCGGAGCTGTAGGAGCTTGTGATCGCGTTTCTTTTGGAGCCGAGGGGGCCCGCTGGGTGTGAGCTGGCCAAGGAGCTCAGGGAGCAGGAACTGGGCCTCCTGTTCAAGCTGAGGCCCAAGCTCAGAGGCCCAAGGCTGGGCACGAAGGAAGCGAGGTTCCCACTCTTCCCCAGAGGCTTAAACGCAGATGCTCTGGCCTCGGGGCTCCCCCTCTTGCTGTCCGGCCTCTCAGGGGCCTGGGACGGCGGCTCCTCCAGCCGCAGCCTCACTTGCTTGGACTCTCTGAGGACCCGGAGCACGGTCTCCTTTGCATGAGGGTCTGGGGGCTTCTCCGAGGCTGAAGCCCCTGCTGGGCGGATGGTCTGCGCCGGCGGCCTGGCGGGGAGCCCTCGCTGAGCCAGAGGAGTGATCTTGATGGTCACGGGGCTCCACACAGCCCTGGGGTGCCGGAGAGACCAAATGGTCCGCTTCAGGTAGCTTTCCCACCAGTCCGAGGGGAGCGGCCCCACGATGGAATTCTGGGGGCGCCGCATGGGGAAGCGCCTCCAGGCCTCGTTCGCGACCCACGAGGCGGGGTTGGCGGGGTCCCAGTCCCGTGGCCTCCTCCCCGGTCGGAGCCGCGGCGCAGGGTGGGCGCGATGGACGTGCTGAACCCGGTGGACCTGGTGAAGGGCCTGGGAAGGCTGGCGGGTCACGGGCCTCTGGGGCAGGTCTGCACCCGCCTCGGCCGGGGGTGGCGGGGGCCCCTGTTTGCCCAGGTAACCGCCCATGCGGAGAGCGAGGCGACTCGGCGACTTTGAGGACGGCGTCGGCCTCAGAGCTTTCCGACATCCGCCGACTCGTCCCGGCGCGCAGGGTTCGGTGACGGTTGGGATCCCGGCGCGAGGAAAATGCGAGGGTGTTGGGGCGCCCCGCAACCGCGGGCCCCGCGCCAGTCGATCAGCGTCAGCGGGAACCGGGGCGCGCGGGGCCGCGGCAGCCCCGCAGGCTCTGCGGTTTGGGGGCCTGAGCTATGTGCTAGGACAAGGAGAGGAGGATTCCAAGGGGGAGCGAGGAGTGAAGGGCTGGGCCCGTGCATGGGGGGTGGGGTGGGGTCTGGAGTACAAGGCGCCGGGTCCCCAGGCGCTGACGGCAGACGGGCTCGCGATCCCGCGCGGGTCCCTGAGTCGGAGCCGGGAGACCAGGACTGGACACCGCGCAGCAGGATGACGGGCGTGGCGCGGTGCGCCAGGTGGGGCCGCACGTGGCGAGATGGCGACGTGGCTGAGCTCGTGACCGGCGGTGCCTTCCGGGGCTCCGTGGGGAGAGGAGGCCGCCGGAGGCCCTGCCCGACTCAGAGGGCGCGCCGTGGGAGGTCGGCCGGGATGCAGCCGCTGGGAGGCGACCCAGGGTGAGGCCGGGAGCTTGTCCTCCAGGCAGAGGACTGGCACCTGCTGGTTGCAGGAAGGCCAGTGCGGAGGAAAGGAGGCACAGCCCATCGGTCCAGTGCTCCTGGCTGGTCCTCTGAGTCAGATGGGGCCTCCTCTCCCCACCCAGAGCCTGAGTCCCCGAAGGCACCGCCGGCCGGTCCGGAGCTCGGTCACCTCGCCCTTCGCCATGCGCGGCCCCGCCGGGCGCAGCAGCCCGAGCGCCTGGCTGGGAGCAAAGACGCGGGAGGCGGCCACACCTGCTTTGGGACTGAGTGGGTTTCAAAGGGAACTCATTCCCCAACGACCTTCCTTGAAAGAGTCGGATTCAATGCGTGCCAATTGTATTATTAGAAGGAACTTCTTTCGTCATCTTTAAAAGTTATTTGGCTTTAAAACTTCGAGAATGTTAGTCACCTAGTTGATCCTGGCTTAGTGAGCAATTGAGCCTCAAATTCAATGAGACCTTATGTATTTGCATAAAAATCGGTTATTTGGTTTCTCTACAATAATTGTATCCAAGTTGTTCGCCTATTTTCCCCTTTAAAATATCTATTTTCTGATTTTAAGGAGGATTTAGAAAAGAGTATTTTATTGTTTTTATAGTAAATGATTGTAGACAATCTAGTCTTCATTCAGCATATTTTTGTAGCCAGTTTTTATTTTTTTCCTTTTGTTTGTAGCCAGTTTTGTAAATCAGTTTACTTTGTTTCTTAAAATGGATTGTATGGATTCATTCCATTTTCTTCTTCAGAAACATGTGCGTGAACTTGAAGTGGATTGATTCTGTAAATGACACCCATCGGCTTGCAGCTGGACCCCGCAGAGTGAGGGCACCTCGGGGGTTCCAGGTGCACCGGACTCTGACGCCCCTTTTAATTTGGTGCAGTATCTGGCCGGGGAGCAGGACCCCCTCCGTCCTGGCCCCGTCTCCCCGGATGCCTCTCCCAGACTCACCAAGGCCTTTACTTCAGGCTGAAAATTCTTTCTCCTAGTCAGTTCATGGGTGACTGGAGGACCACAGGAGAGACATGGGGAAGGGCAGCTCCTCCCTTGTCCCTGGAGGACTGACTGCGTGTGGAGGCGCCTCCTTCACTCCCCGGAGGACATTCAAAGAAAAAGAAGTATGTTTCCTGGATTTTCCAATATATAGCAAAGCTGTGCAGAATACCTTGTACTTACATGTCAAGTAGTGTCAGGTAACAGCTTTTTTCGAAAGTCTGGCCCAATAAGGGACATTCTTTGTTTTGCAGGAATGTCCACCATCCCTGGCCCTCAATCAGCATGACAACCAGAAAACTCTCACAAATTCCCAAAACTCTCCCTAGGAGGTGGTACTGCTGTTATAGAGAAGTGCTCTAGTGATATATTAGCATAGGATCTGGGCTACAAGAATAGAGGCCAGCCAACCTGGCAGGAAAACAAGTTCCCATAAACTATGCAGCTGGATTTTAGTGCAAGATTCTAAATAAACTAGAGGCCTGGTACATGAAAACTCATGCACTGGTGGGGGTGTCCTGCCCCCTCTCAGTCTGGGAGCCCTCAGGGGTGGGAGGCGACCCGGACACCAGGGGAAGGCAACGCCCCATCACACATCTGCTGCTGCCACTGCCAGCTGCAAAAGCCCCAGCCAGCCCTGGTTACCTGAGCCTCGGGCGGCCCTGGGTGGCTGGACAGCTGCCATCCGAGGCTTGCCTGTGCTACGGGCCGGCCCTGGGTGGCTGCAGGGCTGAGGACAGTCAATTAGCATATTCCTCCTTATTGGCTGTGGGCATCGCCATCTTTGCAACGTTGTGAGGGTCAATTAGCATATTCCCTCTTTATTAGATAGGATTAGAAATTCTGACTCCTCAGTCAACCCAGTGGTAGGATTCTGGTGTTCTCAATTTCCAGCTGAAATGCATGTTCTTGGCAAAGCTGGACACAGACAGCACCACCACAGTGGTGCATTCTGGGGGTCCCTCAGCCGGGCCTGCACCCTCTTGAGTCCCAGAGCCTCAGCTGGACATCCTTAGTGCTGCTGGGGAGGCAGGAGAGGCTCCCTCCACCACCACTGAGGTCACCAGCTGTGAGCCCAGCTTCTTCATTGGTCTGCCCCCTGGTGGTCAGTACATGTCACAGTGACCAGTCATTCCTCGGACTGGTGGATTTGCATATTAGCCTTTTATTATATAGGATAATTGTTGGGTGTAAAAATATGAGTCAGGAGGACTTGCAGGAGACAATCAGATAGGCAAGCTGAAATGTCCACGTGGGCACCAGAGGAATTGGCTAGAACAGTGATTGGCAAACTGCGGCTCGCAAGCCACATGTGGTTCTTTGGCCCCTTGAGTTTTTAGCAAAGGCCAGCTTAGGAGTACCCTAATTAAGTTAATAACAATGTACCTACCTATATAGTTTAAGTTTAAAAAATTTGGCTCTCAAAAGAAGTTTCAATCGTACTGTTGATATTTGACTCTGTTGACTAATGAGTTTGCCGACCACTGGGCTAGAAGATCAAGGTCAGGACGAGTTGTGGTTTGCCCTCTGGTTCCTCAGTAGAGATGCAAGAGCCTACATTGCATTTGAAAGGGGAATGTCTATTTTTTAAGAAAAGTATGGCCAGCCTACTGGCTCAGGGGTTGAACATTGACCTATGAACCAAGAGGTCACAGTTGGATTCTCCGTCAGGGCACATGCTGGGGGTTATGGGCTCGATCCCCAGTGTGGGGCATGCAGGAGGCAGCTGATCCACTATTCTCTCTCATTGATGCTTCTCTCTCTCTCTCTCTCTCACTTCCTTTCAGAAATCAATTTTTACAAGTGATTTTTAAAAAAGAAAAGTAATGCTCTCCTAATAATAATGATTTCAGGTGACTAGGTGGGGTCAGAAGGAATCAGAGATGGGGAGGGTGGTCTGTCAGCTTTAAGAAGAAAATCTCACTGTGGCTCCGCTGCTGCTGCCTGATGTCTCCACGATGACTCCGGAGGCAAGGCCAGGCGCTTGGCGAGGCCCTGCAAGAGGGAGAGAGACTCCCACGGTGGGTGGGGAAGGCTGCGCACCAGGCCGGACCCCGCATGCTGAGGGCGCGTCTGGCCCTTCTCGGGCCCCCTAGCCAAGGCCGCCTTGTGTGTGCCCTTTTCACGGGAGGTAGCTCCCAGGAGTCGAGGGGTCGAACCACCAGCCTCCCCCAAACCCCATTCTTTGCGAGGTTTGGGGGCCTCCGTGAAGCCAGATGCCCCAAAGAGCCCGGAGGGCGCGCATCTGGCTGGGAGGCTCCACGTGCAGGGCTGCCCGCCCTTCTCCTGGTCCGCCTGCTCCGCCCCGAAGTAACGCCTGGGGCGCATCTGCCCCGTGAGTGGGCCCTGCCCACCCCCCACAAGCCGGTGTTTCTTTTCCTTTTCAAATATTAGTTCACTAACTTGTTAACGTGTGGATTCTGGCTATGGACAGACTTCTTGAGGAGGTCTGAACCCAGTGGGGTGGCGGAGGAGCGCGCTTTTCCTTCACCGGAGGAGGCTGCTTCAGATGCGCTGATGTCTTCTGTAATGAAACTGTTTGTGATACAAGACACGTGATTATGCACTCTTGATCTTTAACAATGATTAATGCTTTCTGATACAGCAGTTTGGAGATCTAAATTCAGGTTAGTACTTGGTTTTAATGAAGAAAGTGCATTGTTGGCTATGCTTGCTAACCACGATATTCATTTTCCAATCCCATTTTTATGCAAAGGTTTGTGTTTAATTCTGCTAGTGATTTTCTGTCTTTCCTGGTATGAATTAGTTGTTCTTGTAAACTAATCAGAGCATCTTGCATTAAAATTTTGTAACAATGAAAGATAGAAAAAGGACTATAGTTATGAACTCCAGGTGTCTGATATAGTGTAAACGTGAGCTTGGAGTTGTTGAGGAATAGTCCTTTGCCCCAATTCCTAGTTGATGGCTTTTTATGCAGTTTTGGGAGGTAGAGGGGCAGCTGGTGATTAATTTAACTTTTCCATCCCATCAAGGTCATCTTTTGTCTTTACTCTCCCAACACATGTTGTCTTTTAAAATTTCCCTGTGAAAGGAAATGGAGATGGAAAGGAAAGGCAGTCAGAGGATGAAATAATTTAAGGGGCTGGTGGGCCATCAAGACACCAAGTCCATACCTTTTGAGGACTTAAAAAGAACTTTAATATAATCTGTGGCCCAACATTTGATTTTTTTTTCTTTTTAATTTAAACTATGAAGCTGTATACCAGGCATGATTTAGCAATAGTGTATAGTTCCTGAAGCAATTCCACTATGCCACTAGGATCAGGTAACGCTGGTTTGAGCTCTAGGAGAATCTCTAGAGTTGTAATAAATTAGAATGTTAAAACATACTAGAAAACAATAGGAAAGTTCAATACTTGTGCTAAGATATTACATGCTACTGAATTATTAACATGAGGGTATTTTATAATTCTTTTTATTAAATAGGAACCAGTTACTCAAACAATTTAAATGCATTAGAACAGGAGCACAATAGATCCCTAGTTGCTGAAGTGTAAATGCTTTCTCTTAGCAAAACATGCACAAATATATTCTAGATGCAACACAGCAGAACCTGTTGTATAGTAATCCTATTCAAGATATATTATGAGTAGACTGAATATAAACCTCCAACCAACCTTTGAAATCATCTTCTCCAAATCCCTCATTTCACAGAGGAAAATGAGGCTTGAAGCAGTGGAATTTTCTAATGTTACAAAGTAGCTTAACATAATTGATTACTTGAGCCCAATGCACTTTCCATTCCATAGTGTGACAGTAAAAAGTTAAAACAAGTTAAGCAGTTTCTCAATCCATCCTGGTTCTTCGGTACTTACAAAGTCAGTCATATGCCAGAGTGCAGCCTCTGATGTTTGTTGAGAGCAGAACGATACCTGAAGGCTTTTCCACAATCATTACATCCAAAAGGTTTCTCTCCCGAATGAACCCTCTGATGCTGAATGAGGTAAGTGCTCTGGCTGAAAGTTTTCCTGCATTCATTACAGTTGTATGGCTTCTCCCCAGTGTGAGTGTTCTGATGCTCAGTCAGGTGAGTGCTCCGGCTGAAGGCTTTGTCACATTCGTTACACTTATACGGCTTCTCTCCAGTGTGGATTCTTTCATGCTGAGTCAGATGGGAGCTCTGGCTAAACGCCTTTTCACATTTATTACACTGGTAGGGCTTTTCTTCTGTGTGCGTTTTTTGATGCTGAGCAAGAGATGAACAATGTCGAAAGGCTTTGCCACACTCACCACACTCATAAGGCTTTGCTCCCGTGTGAATCCTCTTATGTTGTGTAAGGTGTATGTTCTGGTTGAAGGCTCTCCCACATTCATTGCACTTGTACGGTCTTTCTCCAGTATGTATTTTCCTATGCTGAATAAGGGATGAGCCATAACTAAAGGTTTTCCCACATTCATGACACTGATAGGGTTTCTCACCAGTATGAATTCTTTCGTGTTTAGCAAGAGACGAACTCCGAATAAAGGCTTTCCCACATTCCTTACATTCGTAAGCTTTCTCTTGGGTATGAGTCTTCTGATGCTGGTTAAGGTTTGAGAGGTAACTGAAAGCCTTCCCACATTCACTGCATTCAAAGGGCTTTTCTCTGGTATGGATTCGGCGGTGCTGTGTAAGGGATGAGCAGTAACTGAAGGCCTTCCCACATTCATTGCATTTGTAAGGTTTTTCTCCAGTATGAATTTTCAGATGTTGAGCCAGGGATGACCAGTAACTAAAGGACTTTCCACATTCAGCACAATCATAAGGTTTCTCCCCAGTGTGCGTTTTCTGATGTTGAGTGAGGTTTGAGTGCTGACTGAAGGCTTTTCCGCATTCATTGCATTCATACGGTTTTTCACCAGTGTGAATCATATGATGACGGATAAATGTTGAGGGCCCATTGAAGGCCTTCCCACATTCATTACACTTATAGGTTTTCTCTCCAGTATGGATTTTTTGATGTTGAGTAAGGTGAGTGCTCCTTGTGAAGGTCTTATCACACTCAGCACATTTAAATGGTTTTTCTCCTGTATGAATTTTCTGATGTTCCATAAAGTGGCCTCTCTGGCTAAAGGCTTTTCCACATTCATTACAAGTATATGGCTTCTCACCGGTATGAATTCTATGATGCTGAACAAGATGGGTCCTCTGACTAAAGGCTTTCCCACATTCCTCACATTTATAGGGTTTTTCTCCCGTATGAATTCTTTGATGTTGAGTAAGAGATGGTCCCTCAATGAAGCCTTTTCCACATTGATCACATTTATATGGTTTATCTCCAGTATGAATTCTTTGATGGTTTATAAGGTTTTCGCTCCTGCTAAAAGCTTTCTCGCATTCATTGCACTTGTAAGGTTTTTCTCCAGTATGTGTTCGCTGATGGCGAATAAGCGCCGAACAATAACTAAAAGCTTTCCCACACTCATTGCACTTACAAGATTTCTCTTTTTTAACTGGTTTTAAATTCTGTTTGGTGCTTGTTTTAGTAGCAGTCTCTTTTGGAGATACGTCCTGTTGTGGTACTAGGTTTGAACTAATATTGATGCTTTTTTCAAAGTCATGATTTACATGGTCTCTCTCCAAATGTGGTATTGTTTTCTCAGTTATTTTTATTTCCTTTGGCAATGTCTGTTCATTTGCCTGATGCCTCTCTAGACTTTCTTTAGATAACCATGCTTCTGAGGAGTTAGAACTCCAAGACTCATCACTTTTGTGTTTTTCTACTACTGCCTCTGGAGATGGCTCTGGGACTGATAAGTTATTTTCTGGTCTTGTTTCCCAGTCTGAAAGAAAAAATAATGCCAGTATTCTCTGAATAGAGGGGTAAAAAACAAATAATAAATAAACTGCTGTTTGGAAATGACCTAATGAAATTAAAGCCCGCAGGATATTCTGAGTATTTTCAAAAATAGCCCTATTATTTGAGGAGAAATTTGGAAGGAGTTAAGGAAAGTGATATATAAATAAAACATAAAAATAGTAACAGAATATCTAATTCAGTTTTTTTAAAAAATATATTTTTATTGATATCAGAGAGGAAGGAAGAGGGAGAGTGAGATAGAAACATCCATGATGAGAGAAAATCATGGGTTGGCTGCCTCCTGCAAGTCCCCCACTGGGGATCGAGCCCACAACCTGGGCACATCGAACCTGGGACCTTTCAGTTTGCAGGCCAAAGCTCTATCCACTGAGCCAAACCAGCTAGGGGTAATTCAGTTTTATATATAATCTCTAAGAACTCGTAAGGAAACTCCATTTAAGGAAATTATTAATTTAAAGAGTGACAGAGAGATAACTAAGAGGAGACACACATAGACTAAGAGAAGGTACTCTGAACTGAGATTTCTCACCAATGAACAACAACACAGAAACTAAGAACCCTGATGTCAAGACAGAACAAACAAAAAAGACCTGGCTAAAGCTGCATGGATTCTGGCCTGGAACACTGAAGTAACAGTCATTTCACTGCTAAAAATGGGAAAGTTGTAAATAGTAGCGGAAATAATTTAAGGGGGAGGGGAGGACAACAGTTTGACTCTAGGTGTTCTGAGAATTAGGAACAGAAATGGAGACTATAGTAGTATTTATGGGGGTGGACACCAAAAGAAGCAGAATAATCAAGATCTTGAAATATAGGTTAGGAAATATCAACTCAAAAAATAAAGGAAAACAATAGCTGAAGCCATAGGAATGTATGTAAGAAAAGAACACAGGTGAGCGTGTAGGGTAATGGGATGAATAAACTGCCTAATGAAAGAAGGCAGTTTATTAGCAAAGAAAACAATAGATGAAACAAAAAGAAAAGTACATTATCAGGAAGTAGAGTTACAGTACTGTACTTTCTACTCTGGGGGTTAGGGTGTGTTTTTCAAGTCCCAAGAAAAGAAAGATGACAATTAAATGAAGCAGGGTAGTCAATGTTAGCAGATTCAGTCAAGAAAAAAGACTGTTTGCCCTGACCCAAGTGGCTCAGTTGGTCGAGCATTGTCTCATGCACCTAGAGGTCACCAGTTTGATCCCAGTCAGGGCACATGCCCAGGTTGCAGGCTCAACCCCAAGTAGTAGGGGTGTAGGAAGCAGCCGATCAATATTCTCACACCCATGTTTCCCTCTCTTCCTTCCTCTCTCTCTAATACCAATAAAAAGATTTTAAAAAGAGGCTGTGTTTTAAAAATCTGTTAACAGGAAGGTATAGCAGAATGAACCTGAGCTGCCAGCCCAGCCACTATCACTGTCATCCCTGCAAGCTCAAGCAGTGAGGCAGACCACACCTGGCACCGTGGGGCGTGGTGCCACCTGTGTGAGAGCAGCAGGTTCAGAACAGCTTCCCAAGCAGGGACCAAACAATCAAAGCAACACAGGCTTTGGGAAATATCCATCAACGGAAGTGACACTAAGAAAGACACTTGTACAGCAGATGGCCATGAAGATGACCTCAGCTCCTAAAAGTACTTCACAGTGGAGGACTGGAGACCATGGCATCTGATGCTATTAAAGGAGAAAAGGCCCAGGCGAAGGAAGCGGCTGATCTCCAGCCCTGGCTGGAACTCCAGTTGAAGACAACAAACTGTGACCTATGCTATCCACACTGCCATGTCTTCCACATGAGCAACAGTTACCAGAATATCAGGGGTGGGCAAGGAATGAAGGACTGAGAAAGTTCCAGAAGGCCAGACTGAACAGCACCACAGGGACTGCACAAAGCCATTTCCACTTCACCACATGGAAAGCCTATGGGCACTGAGTGATAATTGGGGGTGTTGACAACCAGCAGCTAAGGAACACCATGGGCCAGTGAGAAAGACGACACATCAGAATATGATCATGACTCTGCAGGGGCCAGCTCACAAGGCAGCCTAGAAAGGATGTCAAGAAAGAGGGTAAGAAAAACCACACAGACAGGGCCCAGGACAGTGCCATCTCAGTGTAGGTACCATCACAACTTCAAATACCTGTACGGATGCTGGCAGAACTATATATCAAGTTACAGACATGAAGCATCCAAGTCACCAGCTAAGGATAAATCTGCTCCAAATGCTGAAGACGGCAGGACCAGGGGCAAGCTTGCCAAGACTGTTGTCAGTGGCTCACTTCCAGCAACAAGAAGTGAACAAGAGACTGGAACTAAATACTGCAAGGGATTGTCTTCTGCACACCGGAATTATCTACATTATCTGTGCAACATGGGTGTATTATTTTTTTACCTAAATATAATCTCTTTTTGGTAATGACTAAAGCATTAAAAAAACACTAGGATTTATTTTTCAATACCTTTTTAAGTATTTTAAAATTGTTTTATATGTGCTCATTTTGGGATTTTTAAAGACTTTTTAAAAAATATTTTTTAAATGATTTCAGAGAGGAAGGGCGAGGGTGAGGAGGGTGAGATAGAAACATCAATGATGAGAGGGAATCATTGATTGGCTGCCTCCCGCACGCCCCCTATTAGGGATGGGGATCGAGCCTGCAACCGGGGCATGTGCCCTGGACCAGAATCGAACCTGGGACCCTTCAGTCCACAGGCCTGATGCTCTATCCACTGAGCCAAACCAGCTAGGGCTAAAGACTTTGTTTTTAATTCATAATAAAACTTGGAAGAAGGGGACGGGGTAGAAGTGGAGGAGAATATAGGGAGCATAATGATGGGAAAAAAAATTTTTTGAATACATACACCAAAGACAAAAAAACAACAACACAAAAGTTAATAAGTACAAAGTTAATAAGTCTCTTATTTAAAAATATATTAGTTTTTTAAATTGCATTCCATGAAACCATATTCTAATGTAAAGGTTATAAAGGTGCAGTGTGAAAAAGGATTCAGGACTGGGGGAGGAGAAATGTTATATTCTATGCAACTCTGTTGAAAATTCATAATACCCAGCTGTATATTTTAAAACTCTATGAATGGTCCTCCAATAATTAACTTGCTAAAATTTAAGCTAATCAGCACTTTCCAAATTTGAACATGGCATGATTTTTTTCCTCCATAAAAAAGAACCTCTGGTGGGTGGGTGGGAAGAGATTAACCAAAGAACTTGTATCCATATATGCACAACCCATGGACACAGACAATAGTGTGGGAAAGGCCTGGGGTGGGGGACAAGTGAATGAGGGGAAAGGGGACATTTGTAATACTTTCAACAATAAAGATTAACAACAACAACAAAAAGAACCCCTACTCCCACCTCATTCTCTCTGGAGTGTTCTCCCTTACCTAGAGTGACTAAGTTTGTACGTTTTCCAGGATCTGGTCTTTGAAGAGGTGTTTCTGTGCAATTTTGGAATTAATGCTTTGCAAAGTATAATTTCAAGGATAGTCTGGTAAAGGGACAGAATCAGAAGCTGATATTAAGAATCACACTGATATTAAGAAAGGTATGCAATCACTATTGCAGTGTGTGGATGGGAAAGCAGGGGGGCAGACTGGATGGTAGCCAAATAGATTAATCATGTTGAATGAAAGTACTTGGAAATTAAGGTTACCTACTTCTGTTTGAAGGTACTAATAATACAGCCAGTAACTCAAAAGAAAACTGTAAGGGCTAAAAAGTGAAATGATAATCATGAACTGAGGTTCCCAAAAGAGATGGGAAAAGATGGAATCCAGAACTAGTTAAGAGGTTACCTTTACAAAAGGTAGGAAGGGTACCTTCTCTGAGGAGTATAAAAATAGAATATGTGTTGAGATAGTGTTTTGACAAAGTATAAGGGAGTCCAGGTGGCATCCCATTTCTCCACAAGAAGCAAGTACATCCACATTTCAGACATGAAATCCTCGTCAGGCTGGTGGTTGGGTTAATGACATTCATCTCCGGGACCCATTACTTACCTCCAAAGCCACCCACTGGAATGCCTGGCTCCACACTCCACGGCTCTGTCCCTTGCTCTAACTGGGAAATCACATCAGGTTTGGAAACTTGGAGTCCTGCTCATGAGGAAGAAAACAAAAGACAGGTACCTGTCTGCAGTAAAGGCAAAGTGCCAGGTCAGAATTCCTTTTCACCACGTTGTGTCAAGAGGAAAGGACGTGTAGGACTGATCCAGTGGGAATGAATAGTATATCAAGCGTCAGTGTTACAAATTCCCTGACATGGTATAATTTGGGAACTGATCTGGGTTCAGAAAAATTATTAGTCTGTCCTACTTGCTAGGAGAGAGAAACCTGTTTAAAGCCTTTCAAAATTAGGAATCCTTGGTTCCTTAACTTAAAGGCAAAATTCACCTAAGTACAAGATAACCCCCTTCCTCCTTTATACCCTAGATATTAACTCAGAGACATCATCCTTACCTATAGAGACCAGGTGTGTGTAATTTTCCAATGTCACATCCCTGAATAAATCTCTCTGTACAGGATCCAGCTGTTTCCATTCTTCCTGGGTAAAGTCCACCACCACATCCTTGAAGGTCACTGATTCCTGAAATACCAAACACATTTCTGCTGGACCACAAAGCATTTACCTAGGAAAGGGGTAAAGTTAGCAATACTGACAGGGTAAGGCAAGCCATGGGCTATCTGAAAAATGATTCTGATATTTCCTCCTTTGTAAAATGAATATGAAAACATAAACCAAAAGGTTGGGGTTTTATTCTCGGTCAAGACACATAACCACGTTGCAGATTCCATCTCTGGTTGGGGCATGTACGGAAGGCAACCAATTGATGTTTCTCTCACATAGATGTTCCTCTTTTTCTCCCTAAAATCAGTAAAATATATCCTCTGGTGAGGGTAAAACAACAACAACAACTAATGGTTCACAATGATCTATAAAATAAAGCTTTCAACTTCTTATCTAGACATTCACGACCTTTCATATTCCAACCTTGTTCAATCTTTTACCGTTTGCCAAAATAAATCATCTTCTCCAATTTTTTATGAATCCTGTATAACACCAGCTAATTCTTATCTGTTAACTTTTGTTCATAATCTTTATCCATACTCACAATCTATCTCAACTCTCCGACCTTATTTGTCCAAATATCCATCTACATCTTGTTCATTCTCTATTTTCCACAGCATTCACTTTGCCTTTTAAATACTTACTTGCCACATTGAAGCATGCCAAACTACTAACAAACAAGAAGAAAGTGGTAAATTCATTAGATAAGCTGGAGAGGCAGAACTAGGAAGAACATCAGATGGGAGCCCAAAACAACATTGTTTTTTGGATAAATATACCCCCACAGCAAAAGAATATACAATCCCACCCTAAGGGCTGAAATGGCATTTCAGGAAATCCCAACTTACCTGAAAACTGGCTGATGGGAGTATAGTATGTCCCCCTTGGACAAGGGCAGATACTGGAGAGGGCAGATCTAGGTGAGGAAGAAGAAACCAGTGAATATTGTCCATCATAGCTGCCTGCCCCCAGCAATCTGTAAAGTCCACTTATTTTTCTATTTGAAAATAACAGGAATTGTGCCATATCCTTTAATTCAAAATTCACAGAATCCAAAGAAGAATCAATATAATTGCTGACTAGGGACCTGACATGAGAAGGTAAATGAGAAGGTAAATCATTACTTTAAGATTAACAATTTTGTCTCTAGATACTTACAGCCATATGGATCATACAACTCAATCTATGTTCCTATTAAGTGGGACAAAACATTTCTGCTGCTTCCTCTGTTACATAAAAAATATGAATAGCCCTGACTGGTTTGGCTCAGTGGATAAAGCATCGGCCTGCGGACTGAAGGGTCCCGGGTTCGATTCTGGTCAAGGGTATGTACCTTGGTTGCAGGCACATCCCCAGTAGGGGGTGTGCAGGAGGCAGCTGGTCAATATTTCTCTCTCATCGATGTTTCTAACTCTCTATCCCTCTCCCTTCCTCTCTGTAAATAATCAATAAAATATATATTAAATATATATGAATATATCAGACTACTTTCCAAAAGTCTTCAGAGGCCTTTTGAAACTTTGCTATTAATGCAAATTAAATGTCAGAGCAGTGTATACTACTTATACTCCTTACAAGAATGTCTCAAGTTAAATGGACGTGGTCAATACAACTGCTGGTATCAGGGCAGGAATTCGGGGGCAGCTTTCTCCCAGATAGCCGTGCTCGCAGGGTCACTGTTCCTGTGCTGGGACCTCCCCCTTTGCAGAGCGACTGGCAGCCATATCTGAGTTTCCATCAGCATGGTGCACACTGTTCACTCTACCCGGGTGATTCCCTGAGACCCCGCCCCATCCTATTTGCAGCCCCACCCAAGCTGTTTGCAGTGGCTTTTCCATAAGAATGGCCTGTCCTGGCTCAGGCTTCAGACTTTTAAAAAATCTCTTAAGCAGCAGCTGGCATGAGCATGCCCCAAATCTAGCAATAAGAGGCCCAGGCACCAGCCTGCCTTGCTTCACAGCTGGGCCTCACCTGGGCACTTCCAAGCCCACCTGGTGAACTCTTTGTGGCTCCTGCTGGGTGGCCCCAGGCAGTGACTGACTTTGTACCTCCAGGGCGGCCCCAGAGCCAGTGGACAGCTTCAGACCATAGCAGATTACAACTCTACAAGTCCACAAGCGACACCCTCAAGGGGCAGACTCGGTGAGCACCAAAGCCCCACTGAAGCAAGTTCTGCTCCATAGGGGTGTTTCCTGCACAGCAGCTCTCCCACTGTAGTCACAGCTGGTCCTCACAGCCAATTGGCTTGCAGATCAATTCCTCCCAGTGACACCAACAGCAATCAAGGCTCAACTACAAGACTGTACACACAGCCCACACAGGGGAGCACCTAGAGTGCCCAGCTCAGGTGAGTGAGGAGGCTGAACTACTGGCCCTTATAGGACACCTACTACCAAGGCCACTCTGCCAAGTCGGAAAGACATAGCAGCTCTATGTAGGGGGCGTGCAAGAGGCAGCTGCTCAATGATTTTCATCATTGATGTTTCTCTCTCTCCTTCTCCCTTCCTCTCTAAAATTATATATATATATAGAATTGAGACAAATATAAGGTATAGCTCAACTTACATAAGTAATATAAATAATGTTAAGACTTCTAATGATATTAAAGAAATCCAAGAAAATGACTGTATAATTATAGTTAGGTTAAATCAGTGGTCGGCAAACTGCAGCTCGCGAGCTGCGGTTTGCCGCTCTGTTGACTAATGAGTTTGCCCACCACTAAGATAGGGGCTTAATCACAAGGAACAACAACAGCCTGTAATTATTGGAATCGAGAGTCTAGATCAGTGGTCGGCAAACTCATTAGTCAACAGAGCGGCAAACCACAGCTCATGAGCCACATGTGACTAGCGAGTTGCAGTTTGCTGACCACTGGGTTAAACCAAACCTGACTGCATAACCATACCTAAAGAATGTAGACAGTGACAATGCAGAGGGAAGTCTAAAGGGACATGTCACAGAGCTCTTTGCTTACCCTGACCTGTTTGGTGACATGTAGGAAGAAATAGAAGGAATATGTAATAAATCTGCTAGTTACATAAAGTTGGAAAAAAGAGTTAAAACAATAAGTAACTACATTAAGATTCTTATAACTATTTGGACAAGCTGGAACAGTTGGCCAAAATATTAAATAATCATAAATGTGAAGTCCTGGCATTAGGGATAAAAAAACAATTCTATTACACAAAGTTCATTGCAAGTTATATAAAAATGATCTAGGGTTTACAGCATAATATCACTAATTTTTAAAATCCAAATACAATCTGATACTAAACCACAGAAGTGTAATCCAAATTGAAAGTAGTACATTATACTTTTAGTATTTTTGAAAGCACATCCACTGAACTATGTTTCATTTTTTTTTTAATATATTTTATTGATTTTCCACAGAGAGGAAGAGAGAGGGATAGAGAGTTAGAAATATCGATGAGAGAGAAACATCGATCAGCTGCCTCCCGCACACCCCCCACTGGGGATGTGCCCGCAACCAAGGTACATGCCCCTGACCGGAACCGAACCCGGGACCCCTGAGTCCACAGGCCGATGCTCTATCCACTGAGCCAAACCGGTTTCGGCACTATGTTTCATTTTTAAGAAGCACGCTGTCATTGCAGTAGAGTTTCAGAGAAGAGGTCTCGATAGCCTATGTAATAAAAAGGTAACATGCAAATTGACCCTCATGCTATCACACAAGATAGCCACCCCCTGTGGTCAAAGATGGCTGCCACAAGATGGCCGGTAGGGGAGGGTAGTTGTGGGTGATCAGGCCAGTAGGGGAGGGCAGTTGGGGGGACCAGACCTGCAGGGGAGGGCAGTCGGGGGCAATCAGGCCGGCAAGGGAGTGGTTAGGGGGTGAGCAGGCTGGCAGGCAGGCGAGCAGTTGGGAGCCAGCAGTCCCAGATTGTGAGAGGGATGTCCGACTGCCAGTTTAGG
The DNA here is from genome assembly GCF_027574615.1 of Eptesicus fuscus. Classification (NCBI taxonomy): domain Eukaryota; kingdom Metazoa; phylum Chordata; class Mammalia; order Chiroptera; family Vespertilionidae; genus Eptesicus; species Eptesicus fuscus. The sequence goes on along the minus strand of NC_072494.1, from coordinate 277,213 downwards.
CTCGATCCCTGGGATCAGGCCTAAACTGGCAGTCGGACATCCCCCGAGGAGTTCCAGATTGGAGAGGGTGCAGGCTGGGCTGAGGGACAATACCCCCCCAATGCACGAATTTTGTGCACCAGGCCTCTAGTACCACATGAACAAGCATCAAAGGAATGAAGGCTATTCTGCTTAGAAAAGAATTTGTGAATAGGAGTTGTAATAGCTGATTTGACATGAGAAGGACAGCAGTATGAGAGTGAAAACAGTTTTGCTTTGGGGACTCCAAGAACTAAGATGAATGCAGAAGTGAAGGAATAGGCACTTCTGTCTAACATAAGGGATTGAAAAAGAGAGAGGAGGGAAAAGTCCACACAAAATGGAGAGTTTAATGCCACACTCCTACAGGCATCAGCCTGGATGGCCATCTCCCAACCATATGTTAAAAAATGGTTTCTTGCACTGAAAGAATGATGGCCAGGATTTTTTTCTGACTTCAAGATTATCATTCTGACCTATAATAATAAACACGTAATATGCTAATCAGACTGACGTCCTATAGGAGGACTTTCTGGACAAAGCCTGGACTGCGAGTGCGAGGGAAGGGGGCGGGGGCAGGGGGAGAAGGCCTACTCTCGCACGAATTTCATGCATCGGGCCTCCAGTATTTAATAAATATGTCATATGAGGATCACAGACATTCTGCATCATTCCTCCTTGTCATTCCCCAGTCCTAAGGTGACCAGACGTCCCGCTTTTGGCAGGACAGTCCCGATTTTTAACAATTTGTCCCGTGTCCCGCGGCGTTTTAAAAAAGTCCCAATTTTTGGAAAGAATGCACGACAAGCTAGGGAACGGTGGGAGAACGGGAAGGGAATATACGGTTTTCGGCGGCCATGTGGCTATTTAGCCAGGATAAATAATGCACTAAAAATTGTGGAATACGCGCTGTCCTTACCAGGAACTAATGCTGTGACTGAACGCGTTTTTCCTACAGTAAATAAAGTGTGGACATCAGAAAAATCACAATTAAGTGTTGAGACTTTGAAAGCCATTTTATGTGTGAAATATAATTTAACAAATTCTTGTGAAAAAGAATTTGGAGAGAGACCATGTAAACGATGACAGCAATCTACTAAAAAAAATTCACTCAAATGAGAAATATGCCAAAGAATAAAATAATACTATACATAATTTTATTTATTTATTATATTTTTAAATTGTACGTATGTTGAAATTTTAAAAAATATATTACAATACTATTTTTGCTTTCTATGAAAATTTTTGTTGCTCCATATAGACCAAATTTTTAATCAAGAACCCCCCTCCCCCCCGGTCAATGGTGTCCCGCTTTACCAATGTTAAAATCTGGTCACCTTACCCAATCCCCAAGTCTCTAAGTCTCATTGGTAGCATGAGAAGGTAAATCATATGGATCATACAACTAAGTCTCTCCCTGCAATGTAAATCGGTCTCTTCCCTTGATTCTTAAATATAAGGTTTCCTCCTTCCGCCTCTTCCAGCTGACAAGTGCTGTACGAGTATTTGCTCTTCAAGTTATGACTGTTCTTTTGCCTCCATCATCACGCCCCCCATCCCCCACCCACCTCCGTGGTCCCCACTACCTTCCATCTCAGGAGCTCATCCCGTTCCTCTGCAGCCCGGTCGCCAGGGTTTCCCAAGCAGCGTCCCTCCAGTGGGTCCTCCGTCTGGGGCTCAGATATCCAGACACAACTCTGAACCTTCACACGCGCTCAGGATGGCTGGCCTAGGGGACACGGGTGGGTCAGCAGCAGGCGTCACAGTCAAACCTCCGAGTTTTGCGTAGTGGCCAGGGGGTCCTTGGAGAGAGAAGCGCCGGCAGTGGCACTCCCGCTGAGCAAAGCAGGCAGCTCGGTTCCAGGTTCAGCCCAGGACTAAGAAACCCCTCGGCGCCTCCCCTGGAGTCGGGCCAGAGGCGCCCACAGGACTTCCCCTTCCCTTCGGACCCTGCGGGCTGGGATTCGGGACACACACCTGTTGCGGGGGCAGAAAGCTGGAAGGTGGCCCAGCGGGGCGGGGCCCAGCTCCGTGCTTCCTCCCGGGGCGGAACAAAAGAACAAAGCCGTCCGCGGGATCCGGGCGAAACCGCCCGCCTGAAGCTGAAGGCGGCGTGGGGCGCCCCCTTCCAGGACTCCCCAGCTCCCTCCGCAGAGGCCTTTCCAAGCAGGGCGAGCAGGGTGACGTCACGCGTCCGGAGAGCTGGCGGTTGCCATGGTGATACCTGCGCTTTCCTCCAAAGCGATCCCACAAGCTCCGATCGCTGGTTCGGAAGCGCCGGGAGGATTCCCAAACCCAGAGCGGCTAGACTTGCCCAGCGCCTACCTCCGTCCCGGTCTACAGTGGCTTCAACGGCCACTTCCGGTCGTCTGGAGAGAGCCCGCCCCCGTTCGAGGGTTCGTTAAAGCGCTGGTGGACACACAGGACTACGATTTCCAGAATGCTCCACGCGCTGGCGCAGGACTACGATTCCCAGGATGCTCCGCGCGCTGACCCATTTCCCTGTGGCCTCGCCGCCGGGCTAAGACCCTGTCCCGCGGGCCTGCCTATCATTTGCCCTGAAACGCTCAGGTGGAGGTGTGCATTGGAGCGCGGACTCTCGAGTTTGTGGATCGGACAGATAAGAAATACACACTTTCACGCATATACTTTTAAAAAGCAAACATTTCGCCATGCATTAAGTACTGTTAAGACCTGTCCTGCCCTCTATTCAGTGTTCTATTCCTTTGTTTAAAAATTCTGGTCCTGACCCACTCTTGCTTTTATGACTCCCAAATGTGTCGTAACCCATATTTTTTTAAAATGCTGAAGGAATCGTGAGGTGGCGTCACCATGTTTTGCCCGACTGTAGTGCAGTGGGACGTCGGTGGGTTTTTGTATTTTTCAACACGTGGCCTACTCATTTTACTGCGCGTGTCTGCGTCCACAGCACTTGGACAGGGGCCAAAATCAAGTGACGCAACCTGTTAGTTGACAGAACTTAACTCGGAAACCCTAATAGTAAGTGGACACAAAGATGCAGTCAAGGAAAGGTAACAATATCTAGAAGTCTCTTAAGAGCAGATTTCCGGGCGGGGGCAAGCGGGCAGGGGGTCCTGTAGAAACTAGAAAATGTAAAGAAACAATTTGGTATTCTCAATAAATTGCAAGAAAACATGGCATAAATGAAACTCGAAAGAAAGCTGTGAGAGAACACTTGAAATAAAAGGACACGAAGTGAAAAGGAATACAGACATATAGCAAACATTTAAAATGCAGCAACAAAATTAAAGTTATACTGGAGAAGAACTGATGCTGTGGCAAAGTGAATCAGTTGTGTGTAGGATAGTCTTTTATTTATTTTTTTAAAATATATACTTTATTGATTTTTCACAGAGAGGAAGGGAGAGAGACCAGCTGCCTCCTGCACACTCCCTACAGGGGACGTGCCCGCAACCACGGTACATGTCCTTGACCAGAATCAAACCTGGGACCTTTCAGTCCGCAGACCAACGCTCTATCCACTGAGCCAAACCAGTTTCAGCCATAGGATAGTCTTTCAAAGCTCTTCCATGATTGGAAAGAAAAAGATGGATGATAAAGGACAGGAAGGAATGCCAAGGTGTGGAAACTGGCCACCGGGAAGAGACCACGTGAGGTCAGCTATCATTTAACTCTGTGTGCCAGGCAGAGTTTTAGTGCATTCCATCTATTTATTTAATTCTTGAAACAACTTAGTGAAGTTATTTCTGTATTATTGTTTCTGCTTCACAACAAAGGAAATGGAGGCACAGGTAAGTTGAATAACCTGCCCAAGGTCGCATAGCCAGTAAATGGGGAAGGGAGGACTTCAATTTAGTAATTTGGTCCCAAACTCTCACTTTCAGTCTCTAACACTAGACTCCCTCGTAAAGAGGTAAGCAATTTTCTGAGTTTAAGAAACATCAATCAACCAATGAATGAATGCATAAATAAGTGGAAAAACAAATTGATGTTTCTCTTTTTAAAATTAATAAAGAAGAAAGAATACATCTCTTATTCTTTGCTGGTGGGTGTGCAAAGTGGTATAGCCACTTTGGAAGACAGCTTGGTAATTTCTTACAAAACTAAAAAGAAAAGGATGGAAATTTATAGAATATGTATAAATTAATAATTTAAGATCTAACCCTGTCTCAGTTATTTCCATAATGAGTAAGATTTTAGTAATTTTTAACTTGAAATTGCATAATGAATATCTTATATAATATCCTATATAAATAAAGGGTAATATGCAAATCAACCTAACAGCAGAATGACCAGTCATTATGATGTGCACTGACCACCCGGGGGCAGATGCTTAACACAGGAGCTGCCCCTAGTGATCAGTGTGCTCCCACAGGGGAAGCTCTGCTCAGCCAGAAGCCTGTTCAAGGCTGGGGAGCAGAGCAGCAGTGGTGGGAGCAGGCCTAAGCCATCAGTTGGACATCCCCTGAGGGCTCCTGGACTGAAAAGGGCACAGGCCAGGCTGAGGGACCACCCCCCAGTGCACGAATGTCATGCACCAGGCCTCTAGTTCATGTATAATGTACCTTTCAGTGACAGCAAAAGTATTACATCCTATTGATGGATTTTTTAAAAAGGAAAATATTTACTGAAGTATAACAGATACACAAAGAAAAGCATATGAAGGTGAATGACAATATATTTACACAAAGCAAACACACCCTTCTACCTAGCACCCAATGTGCAAACCAAAATCGTTACCAGAATCCCAAGGGTAGTGGGGCCTCTCAGTCTGTACCTTATAACGGTAATAATTCTTCTGATTTCTAATACCATAGGTTAGTTTCACCTGTTTTCAAGCTTTCAAAAAATGGAATGCACTATAGTATGTATTCTTCTGTGTCTGGCTTTTTATCAGTTTTTGAGATTTCATCCATATGGTTGTGTATACTTATAGTTTCTTCACTCTTTGAGGTGTGTATTCCACTTTATGAAAAAACAAAACAAAAAAACCAACCCACAATTTTCTCTACTGTTGATGGACATTTGGTTTGTTTCCAGTTTAGGGCTAAAATAATAACTAATTTTTGTTTCCTGCAACTCAAGCCTGACTCTCTTCCTTTACCAAAAATCCATTCTGCCATGTTTTTTTCCCCATCCAATAAAACAGAGTTGCAGCTATGTCCAGTGCTTGTTAATTGTTACCCTAAAACAAACAACCAGTTAATAGTTTTAGTTCCAACACATCACGAATTGTTTTCTATTTTGCAGGTTTTATTAAATACAAAAGTTTTATTTATTTATTTTTGGTATCTAACTTCAAGCAAAGCTAAGTTTCCAAATGACTTAGGGGAAGGGGATAATTTATGTTTGACAAAAACGTGTGCACTAAAAACAAAAACAAAAAACTGATATGTATAAATGATGGACAACAATCATTTCATCTAAAGGTTTGTGTTCATCTTACAAAGCCTGTTTGTATATGGGATGCAAATCGACAAAAGCACGTGGTTACTCTTGTTTGTGTTCTTTGTTGTCTATTATCTGAAGAAGAGCTTTCAAAGTCTTGTAGTCGTGGCCGAGTGGTTAAGGCGATGGACTAGAAATCCATTGGGGTCTCCCCGCGCAGGTTCGAATCCTGCCGACTACGTGGTCCTTTTCCCCAGGCAGGCGACTCCGCTCCGTCCCCCAGGACCTGTTTTGTGTGTGTTCAGTCACGGTTTCACACTTGCCACAATCATGCCCCTTAGGATCAAGTACTGTATTCCACCTTTCTTTAACATGAAAGCCGCAGATCTCACTCTGATTTCTCAGGTTCTGGGGGTGCAGCTGTCACTTCTTTGTCTCCTGGCGCTGGGCTCTGAGCTGCAGGGGACTGGTCCCCTTCCAGTCCTAACCCTAACCCCTTCCAGGCCCAGCCATGCAGAGAAACACTGACTGGAAGGGGACCAGTCCCCTGCAGCTCAGAGCCCAGCCGTGCAGAGAAACACTCCGGTGCCATCCAAAGGTATCCCAACTACAGCTACGTTAAGGCTCAGAGGAGAACTTGGGTTTAAAAGGCAGAAGACGCCTTGGCCAGTTTGGCTCAATGGATAGAGTATCCGCCTGCGGACTGAAGGGTCCCAGGTACGATTCTGGTCAAGGGCACACGGTTATTGGCTCAACCCGCAGTGGGGGGCTTGCAGGAGGCAGTTGATCAGTGATTCTCATCATTGACGTTTCTCTCTCTCCTCCTCTCTGAAATATTTTTTAGAAATAAATAAAAGGCAGGAGACTTAGCAGACTCATTGGGAATTAGTTAGAATTTGGTTGTCTGGCACCTGCCTCTCATTTGCACTTGCACAAAGAGCTACTGGGCAAAATGTCAAGAAGGTCAAGAAGCCCATGTAGGTGTTGAAGTCATCCATCCTCCTAGCCGGCACACCCTAGGATGATGTACAAGAATAGTTTTGACAGCACTGTTTATCAAGACTCAAACTGGATGTGAGTTTATTTGAAAAGTCTTTGCTACGTAATCAAGGTGAAGTCCTACTGGGTTAGGTTGGTCTATAAATCTAATGACTGTCCTTATAAGGAGAGGGAGAATCAGAGACACGGACAAAGGCCACCTGAAAGGGAGGCTTCTCCGAACGTGAGGTCAGAGGCCATCAGACTGGAAGGAATCAGGATGTAAAATTCTAGCTGTTTTGCATGTGTGAGCAGAGTCAGTGCAGCAGAAGCGCGCTGGGCCCATAGCCCAGAGGTCAATGAATCAAAACCATCATCTGCTGGGTTTTTCTCCCCACGCTTTTCCAAGACCCATGGAGACCCAGTCAAAGGGAAGGAGACAGGGTGACCTCGTTTTGGGGGCTCCAACTGAGTTCAAAGTTCACAGAATAAAGGAAGATGCTCCCCAGTCTCTATCTTCTGTCTCAACTGCCTGTTCGCTGAATGAATCAGAGAAACATGACCGTGAATGACCATGGCCATGGTTGGGCATATTCCTCCGCTGCTGGGTGGTCTGGTCCTTAAAGCGGACAGAGTCCGGGTCCACTGTGAAGGGGGCGGTCCGAGAAGAACCTGGAATAAAGGAAATCTCCGTGTGCAGGTGGAGGCAGACAGTGGACTGATGTGATTTCACCTTGTCCTGGAGCAAGGAAAACGGAGGAGAAAGTGTTCCACTGGGAGATGCTGGAAGAGGAGCAGAGAGGGGAGGGAGAGGATGGGAGGGGAAGAAGGAGACAGGGAAAGGTCAGCAAATATTACCCCAAAAAATCTTAGGGAAGGAAAGAGTGTAGAAAATGGCTGGTTTAATACTTTAGAATAGACACATAAAATAGAGATTGCTTACAAAGATGAAATTTTATGTGGGAAAAAATTAAATGTCTAAGCCCTTGGGCAAACTGATCACATTAATAAAGGAAGAAGGCATGCAGCTGCTCTCAGAAATGGGGAGGAGAATGACGTGCCTAGCAGACTTCAAACATGAAAAGGAAGAGGCTGAATGCCAAGCTGCCACAGCAGAGAGACAGAATCCTCCCGGGAATTCCTAGGAAGAAACTCACCGGGGTTAGTATTCCTTTAACACATTAACCCATACTTGTTAATCATGCAGTAGGGTTTGGGGACTGAACTCTGTGCCCAGAGTAAGTAAAAAACCTCATCTCATTTTTGGTCCCTCTCCCCCGTTCTGGACCCCAGGAAAAGCCAGCCTGGCAGGACTTCATGGACTCTTTTTGGATGACAAATAAGTAAAGTGCCTTTCCCTACTTCCTTGAATTGTGTAGTGATTTGCTTATGAATACCCAGTTTGGATTCACAACTTGGGGACCACAGCTCTGAGTCTCGGTTTTCAGGTTTTCACCGTAGATGGTCCAAAATTTCCTGGGGTTTCCTTTTCTACGTGCTTGTCACAGGGGCCGACTCCTTGGAGAGCAAACACTGCTTTTTTTTAGGAAAGGCTGCCTTCAACGCAGGGTTTGGACTGCAGTAATCATGAAGGCATCACCAAAGCCTGGGCTCCCTTGGGGGAAAGGAAACACCATTAGGACTGTGGTCTAACTCCTTTTTAAAAAAGTAATGAGTCTTTCACTAACATCAGGAAGAACCAGATTGGTGAGTTTTCCTTTCAGGGAGACACAGACAGCTGGTTCTCATATATGTAACACATTGAGATGTTTTCTCTTCTATCGTCAGCAGGATTCACACCTGTGCGGGGAGACCCCAATGGGTTCTAGTTCGTAGTTTTAACCAGTCGGCCACAACGACACAGAAGATCTCTGGCTCATAAGCCCAAGAAGCCGCACTGAGCTTCAGCTCTCTTCAAAAGAGGCCAGATATTCTACCAGAAAGTGTATTTGCTGTCAACGTTTCTTACTCAGATGTCATGATGCGTTTTCCTTATAAAGTAAAATTTATTAACCCAGAGTGGAATTATGCTCCTGTATTCTCACAGATGCAAGATGTGCTGAGACTTCACGAAGTCACAGGTGATGTCAGGGTCAAAACTGAATTTGGTCATTTAGGTGGTGTTTTCCTTGGAGGAAAAAAAGAGAAATGGTAAACAGGTTCCACCGAGATTTGAACTCGGATCGCTGGATTCAGAGTCCAGAGTGCTAACCATTACACCATGGAACCTCTCCTGCATCTTTCTTTCCTGTAATTGTCTATGATGAGACACGTCATTCTACTGCCAGCATTATCTGTTAAAGTTCTTTTGTCTACATCCACTCACGACGCTCTTTCAAAGAAAATCATGAGATTTTATTTATCTTATTTTTTGCTGAGTACCCGAACAATGAAGTCTACCCTCCCCCCCATAATTAACTGGGAAACTTGGTGGTCCTAGTCCTTGCTTTCTTCATTAAGAAAAAATGCGTGCGCATTTCTTAGCTATAGCACCCCTGAGTGGTGAAACTAGGGGTGCTATGTTGATTATATGATTTAATGCTTGAAAACTTGGTGAAATTCGTATTTTTAGTTCCTAAATAGACAAATAAACTAGTATAACTTAGAGGTTTCACACCTCTTATCTGCAACTCTGCTCGATTTCAGCCCTGAGCTATTTTTCTCCACCTAGATTACGTACTTATCAGGCCCGTCTTCTGTGAGAAAACAAGCATTCATGGGTCGGTTTCTGGCAAATCCACCGAGGAAAACTTGCAAAAGGAGCGTGTTTGAGAGAAAATGGGAGAACTGTGCTTGAAAGAGTCTGAATTGTGCCACCTGTAGCGCTGGGTGAGGAGCGTGACCGAGCCGCGCATTTCAAGGTCATCCTGCGGACCTCCACCGGCAGGCAGGTGCCCAGTGCGCGCTCCCACCGGCCCTGAAGCCGTCCTCACGGCTGTTGCGCAGAGACTGTCCCCTGGACCCAGGTACAGAACAAGTTTCCGGGGCGGGATTTTCGGGGTCCATGCGACCCCAGCCCTGTAGAGTGCCCCCTTCGCCCAGGTCTCCGCTCCCGTGCGCACTCAGGACACTCCGCGGCGCAACTCTCAGCCCAGAGCCGCGCGTGGGAGTCTGTGCTGGTGGGGTTCACGGCGGGTGTGTAGGCATCTCTCTGGGCTGCGTAACGACTTTAACCCCGTGGGAGCGACCCCGCCACTCAGCGAGGCGGTGCAGGGCCCGCAGGCTGAACAAACACCCGCCCGCGCACTGCGTTGTGAGCCTCGACCCTCTCCGCCCAGGCGCTTGGGCGCTCGCCCATAGAGACCCAGGACGGAACTCCCCTGCTCACCTGGAGGAGCAAACGTGCAAAAGAGACACACCTCTCCTTCCAGTTGTCTCGGCGATTAAAAAACGAACAAATAAACACAAGGAACTTGCAAAACATCGATTCCATGCACAACCTTCCAGCACGCACCTGCTAAGGGCTGGGACCTTGTACCAGACTCGGGGTTGTGTTCACCCAACACAACTGCACACGCAGTCTCCAGCGCCATCCCGCACCTCAGGAGCGCAGAGCGAGGACAGCGATTGTAAAGGGAGGGTAGGAGCAGCGCTTGCAAAATACAGAGACAGACCCTCCTCTTTAGTGAACAAGCGTCGTCTCAGGGGGGTGACAGCTGGTGTCCCTCTGGGTAGTCCCTTCTTGGTCTACAAAGTGTTTATCAACCCGAAAAGCAGGAGGAAGGAATTGGGGAGAGGAGAAACTGGAACGGAATCAACCTAAGAACTCGTGGGGAGGAAGACGTTTCCAAGTCCCTGTTGTGGGAAAAAGTAATTAAGAGCGCCTTCTTAGGATCATTTGCGTAGCAGCTGATGGAACTCCTGTGGAGGGTGAGGTGCTGGAGACAGGAAGGTAAATAAGACAAAGGCACCCCCCCCCCCCCGCCCTACTACCCCTGAGCAGATTAGTGTCCACTGGGCAGGAAGTGCACAAACACGGCCCTAAAACAAAACCCATCCGGGGAGGTTGGGGAAAACGCTTGTTTCTGGCCGTCTAGCCACATGGGTAAGATGGAAAGCTAAAGCACGAATAGAAATGGAAATTTCTGATCTGCACAAGAAGTGCTGGTGCTACTCTGCAGAGAGAGCTGGTCCAGGGCCTTCTATACACAGAATGTACAATGTAGCCAGGCCTGTGGATCCCGGTTATAGAAAAAGACGTGGTTTACCTCAGGGAGCAACAAGACAGTAAGAGGTAAAGGAGAAGATGAAGAGCAAGTTCTGAAGGGACTTAGAGTTGTGGCTGAGACAAGCATCTGTGCATTGACTTCAAGGGGTGTGTGCCAGCGTTGGCGTGTGAACACAAAAAACACCACAAAGGCCCTGGGGTGGGGCTGCCCTCAATATGGGGGCGACCCCTGGCTGTCGTGAGCTGCTGAGCCCACGTAGGGAAGCTGCTTGCACTAGTTAAAAAGAACGCGTCTGGGCCTCATGGCCATGGGAAGGCATTTTAGGCATTTCTCAAAACAAGAAAACAAAGCTGGCCATTTCTCCCTTGTCCCTTTAATGGACTGTGAAGGTGTTGGGGTAGATTTCTACAACCTGTGTGGGTTTACCACCCCCTGGCATATGGACTGGAAACTTAGGCACTCTCTCACCCAAGATAAACCCAGGGGTAGCAAACAATTCCAGGGAATTCTTAAACTCATCGAAGGGTCTGCCGCAGCCAAAGAACCCCCCACGTTTGCGTTTCTTCCTTCTGTCATGTAGCCTAGTTGTAGTGATAATAAGAGACGAAATCACTCGGGTAAATCAGGCATGACGCTGCTACAGAAGCATGCTCTTTACATCCAGGCTGCGTGATTCATTAACCTTGATATTGTCTATTCGGAGGCAAAGTTGCACCCACACCTGAAGCTGAGGTTCCAGTCAAACCAGTTGTCCTTGTCTCTCTCATCTCCAAGTGGTTATGAGATGTGGGTTCCTGACCATGCAGTTTGGAGAGACCAGAGTTAGACAGGTCTAGGCCAGGTCCAGTGGATTCAACCAGGTTCTACTTTAAGCCATTTTACATTCCCATCAATGTAAAAAATATAATTAAAGCAGCCACATGCAGTAAGAAAATTCAAGTAAATATGCCAGTAAATGTTATATTAAACATAAAGTTCCTAGAAATAACCTAGATTGGAGCACTCCGTACTGTAAAGATCTCAACTCTACCCCACATTGGTCTATAGAGTCAGTGCATTTTTAGTAACAATACCATCAGGTGTCTTTTTTTTTTTTTGAAATTGATAAATTGACTAAAATATAATATTAAAGTGAAAAGGGCCAAAGTAGCCCAAGTTACCTTTAAAAAGGAAAGCAAAATTAGAGGACTTACTTTACCAAACACTACAGACATAAATGTAGCATAATTAAGACAATGGTCCATGGTCCATGGACAGACAATGCCACTAAATAGAATTCGGACGGAGACCCCTACACTCCATACCCTAACTTATGACCAAGGGAGCACTTTAGAAATAGTGAGAATGAATAGTATTTGCATAAACTGTGAATATAAGGTGTGGGGAAATGATCAAATGAGTATAGCCATGCAGAAAATTAAATTGACTCTTTCGACATTATCCACAAAGCCACTTCCGTATAGTCTGTGGATCTGAATGTAGAAGTTAGATAAGTAGAAAGATAGACAGATAGATAAATAAAGCAAGCTTCTAGAAACAACACAGGGGAATATCTTCATGACTTTGAAGTAGGGAAATATTTCCTAATATGTCTAAGGGTCTCCTTTCCATCTGGATCATCAAATCCTGCAGTCCTGAATTTTTCTTGTATTTTTTAAAAATAAAATGCCCGCCCTAACCGGTTTGGCTCAGTGGATAGAGTGTCGGCCTTCGGACTGACGGGTCCCAGGTTGATTCTGGTCAAGGGCATGTACCTTGGTTGCGGGCACATTCCCAGTAGGGGGTGTGCAGGAGGCAGCTGATCCATGTTTCTCTCTCATTGATATTTCTAACTCTCTATCCCTCTCCCTTCCTCTCTGTAAAAAAAATCAATAAAATATATTTTTTAAAAATAAAATGCCCCTCCAGGTTTTCTCCTGTCTCCTTCTGGAATTGCCAGTCATCAGAAGACATTGAATCTCCTGAACTAGTAGTTCGCCTTTCTTTTCACTACTATTTTTCACCTTTGATGTGTTTCTAGGTGGGTTTTTTTTCTCTAAACTTTATCTTCCAATAATCTATTAACTGCTTTTTCCTTCATCATATTCTTTACTTCTGAGAGGTCTTGGTCTCTTCATCATCATTAAAAATATTTCCCAAGTTCCTATTCCCAATTTAACACTATGATACATTTTAAAATAAAAATAGCTACTATGCTCCACCAAACTGTCTCTTTTTGAAATAAATTAGTTTGATTTGAGCAAGGTTAGGGAGAGAGAAACTTGGAGAGGGCTTTGACCCCTGCTGAAACCTGCCCCTCGAGCAAACTTTGAAGAAACCACCCTACTCATTTGTTTTGTGGGAGGGAAGGGAGTGTGGGGTTTGCGTTTAAGGTTAGCGAACACTGGTCGCCACGGTTGGCTAAGTAAGGGGTAGTGGAGTGTCTCGCTTTTGGGGGCTGCTCGCGGAGCAGCAGCTTAGCATAAAGTAGACCCTCAGACGTAGTCGGCAGGATTCGAACCTGCGCGGGGAAACCCCAATGGATTTCTAGTCCATCGCCTTAACCACTCGGCCACGACTACAGGTGTACAACCATGGCAGCGAGAAAGATTTTCTCATATTATGAAGGGGAATACGGTATGTGAGATGATAAGACTTCTGTGTGGACAAGTGTTAGCAAGTTGGGTAAATCCTCGGGTGAATAAGATGTGGGGTGGGAGGTCACACTCTCCGACATTAGGGGGACTAGGCTGAGCGCACAGGGGCAGAGTTCAGGTCAGTTCATCCACCAGCGCCTGACCCCTCGCGGGTGAACTGGGCTCTGCTGGGTGCTGGACTCTCCGAAATGGAGCCGAATTCACTGAGCACCAAAGTGGAATGAGGGTGGCTCTGGTTTCAGGCGGGGACAGATGGGACCAGCCCTTCTGCTAGGACTCGCAAGAGGCCAGACCCCGGCTGAAGGGCACTGCGCTTTATGGGCTCCAGGGAAGGAAGTGCTCCCGCGGATTCAAGTGTCCAAGGAGGAGGGAGAGAGAGATGATGAGGAAAACCGTGCCTGGACCCCCTACCTGCGTCCCTAGGCACCTGGGCTCACACCGAGTGTATTCATCTCATTGTGCTAAGAAGAAACTTGAAGGTATTGCCGGTCCGTGAGTTTCATTTCCTGTGAGACCCTCGCTCTTTCTAAAAAAAAGAAATAGATTGCCTGGTTTAGTTTTGGGCTCATTTTTTCTAAATTTAGACGCAGAGCACAATCCTCACTCCCCCTTTTATGTTTGTAACTCACTGGTTCTTTCCTCAGAATTCCCAGATGGTGAATGTTGGAGACCGGGTGTAAGCTGACAGAGTCCTTGCACCCGAAGGGACCGACAAGAATTAGTCCCTTCCCACGCAGTGTCCCCTGACTTGTTTCGATCTAACTTGTTTTGATGGCACATTCCTATTGTCAGCAGATGAGCAGAATAGAGAGACCTTTCATAGTTTATCAAAAGTCTGTAAATATTTACCGAGAACTTGGCCTCCTGCTTTATCTTAGAGATTAAGAAGAACAGAGAGTACATTCCTCTTTGTTGACCTCCTATTCAGTATTTGTGTATAAAAGGCATTGCATAGTCAATAAAAGTAGCTGCAGTAGCTCGACGGCTTGCAGAGGTGCAGTCGATCCATGACTACCTGCAGACTCCTCCCGATCCTGCCGTCCTATCTTTCTTTCTTTTCTCAATTCCCACCTCCCTACCTCAGCCTGGTTCAACCTGTCAGGCTGGTCCCTGACAGGTGAACAGAAATAATTCAGAACAATATGGTTAAATGTGGACGCCAGATTCTAGGATGCAAAGATAGGCCCCATTTTATGACCAATAAACTGTTAATGGGTGAGAGGCCAGAGTTAGTGAACATGATGCACCTTGAGAAAGCCTAGATAATTGCTTGTACTTAATACATTATGTTTAACCAGAAGTAACAACGTTTTGCAGGGGGAATCCTAATTAAAAATAAAACAACTTCCTTTTGTCTATATCTAGAAAAGATGAACTGTTCCCTGACTGATGAGCAGAAGAAATGTTGTCATGGGAGGTCAGAGCACATCGCTCACCCTGTGATTCATAGATTTAGAGCATTTCTAATGTGCTTTTCCATTGGCAGTCTTTGGGAAATTCAAAACCATTGACTTTAAAAGATCTTCCAACATATTTTAAATCTTTATTTTCTGCCTGTTCCTGTAAGAATATCTTTTGGGCAGACCTCAGTAATGAGAGCTCCTAAAACATGTATTTGTTTAAAAGTTCTTATGAATATAAAAGGCCATAAAATAGTTACTTACCAAAAGTAATTTTTAAGGTCTAATTAAAAGTCAGCAGATGAGAGGGGTAGAGAAGCCTCCATGGATTCCGCAAACCTCTAACTAGCATCAATTATTCAAGAACAAACCCAAGGCTCATATGATTGTGAAAGGCATTGGAAAAGACAGTTGCCCAAATCAAGGAAAAGTTGCTGAGGAAAAGTTCAACAACATCAAAGTCTACATTTAGAG
This sequence comes from Eptesicus fuscus, assembly GCF_027574615.1. Taxonomy (NCBI): domain Eukaryota; kingdom Metazoa; phylum Chordata; class Mammalia; order Chiroptera; family Vespertilionidae; genus Eptesicus; species Eptesicus fuscus. The sequence continues at coordinate 262,168 of NC_072494.1, read as the reverse complement.
AATTCATTTCTCTCGTGCCAAGTAAAAGAAATGTTTCTCTTTGATTAGAAAAACTTGGGTGATGACGACTCACACTGGGGTGGGGGGTAAAGTGGAGAAAACAAACTGTTTTTGCAGTCGGTTCAGAGCTCGTGTTTTGTCCTGCAAGTTTCAGAATTATTGTCCTTTCTGGATGTGACGTGGACTTGAGAGGTCGAGGCCGGAGACGTTCCTTTCAAGCACTGTCATTACACACTGGGGTGTGGGTGAGGGGGGCTTCCTGAACGCGTTATTACGCTCTGGGGTGAGAGGGTTTTCTGCTAAGCCTAGGAATTTACAGTAGGACAGACTCTCATTGACTTTTCAGGCCAGATAATTCTTGGATGCAAAGGTTGTCTATCCTGTGCATTGTAGACCTTTTAGCAGCATCTCCTCGTTTTCCCACCAGATGCCAGTACTGGCCTAAGGGTCAAATATGGGTGGTAATGGGAGGAGGATAAGATTTGCTTAGTATCTTACCAGGCCAAAACACCCTCTGGATTTGAATCAATCAGATAAATTGCGGTGAACAGGGCAAGAACAAAACATCTTGTCAGAAATGGGATTCGAACCCACATTTCCATGTGGCACACTTCTCAACAATGCTATCACTAGTTCATTTCTATGTGGTGCCCCTTTTCAATTTCTCTTAGAAACTTGGGGAAGTGTTTCACTTAATAGTGGGAAAGGATAATTCATGAAAGGTTAGAACTTAAACTATTTCAGGGCAGTGGCTTTGCCTGTTATTGTTTCCCCACTTAGAGATATTCCTGATTGTGCTCTGTTACCCAGACCTTATTAACTAAAATAAAACAAACATGACTCGCCTGGATAACTACTTGAACCCTGGACCCTCAGATTAAAAATCTGATGCTCTACCAATTGGCCTACCCAGGATACTGCTATTCTAGAAACCACTGGAGTCTTCCAGGAATGTTGGTCACATCCCCCAGGAATGTTGGCACTATTGATCGTGATTTTGGTTTTTTCTACTGGACAGTTTTAAAAATCTATTGTCTTGCAATATTTACATTTGTTTCTATATGCAGCTGCTGCATGGCACAAAATTCATATGCAGCCACTACATACAACTGGTGAATAGGTAGGCTGCCTCCTACAACCTGGTACTTCAAATGCTAATGACTGCACCAGGCAAACCAACCATGGAGCTGGGTTGGAATTTCACTGAGGTGCCTTACTAGGAGAGAAATTGCTGCCTAGTAATTTAAAAGTTCTACAGGAAGAAAAACTCATTTAATGTCAAAGCTGCAGATATTTTAAGATCCCAGTTTTAAGGCCAAGATCTTAGTCTATGTAGAATGTCATAGACTGCATTTTTTACCTTCATCATTCTGAGGAGAAATCTCAGAGGGAGCGATTAAGTTATCTTAACAGCGGGAGCATTTCTTTGCTATCAATGACTTTAAAATGTTTTCAGCAGTGTCATAATCTCGAAGGGGTTTCCTTAGAGTTTAGAGGTGACACAGGGAGGTAACTGGCAATTTTTAAAAAAAATATGGAATGCTTCACGAATTTGCATGTCATCCTTGTGCAGAGGCCATGCTAATTTTCTCTGTATCATTTCAATTTTAGTATATATGCTGCCAAAGCGAGCACCTGGCAAATTTTTTTTTTTTTTGGTGGCAAATTTTTTATAGAACTTTGTAACAGATTCTTTCCATGTGTGGGAAAAGCAGTGAAGATTTCAGTAATTTTCTCTACAAGGAAAAAAACCCCCACAAAATACAGGATACAAGTGTAGAGGGCCGGTCAATTGAATTACTAAGGGAAATACTAGTTGGATTACTAAGGAAAATAGCACAAGGTGTTATAAAGGGAATTCCGGGAAGTAAAATACCAACGTGTCAGGAGTGGGATTCGAACCCACGCCTCCATGCGGGAGACCAGAACCCCCAAAGGTGGAGAAGCGAAGCTTGAGTCTGGCGCCTTAGACCACTCGGCCATCCTGACACATGGCTATAGCGCCTTCAAAGCGCTAAATTATAGACTCGGACAGTCAACACCCAGATGCATCCTAGAAAAAGAGGGTGGGGAATTATTTTTGGAATTTGTCCGACCTGGATGGAACTCTGAACCCACCAAGAAACGGGAAGACAGGAGAGTAGGCGTGTCAGTGAGGACCTAGATAATGTCAACAGTCCCAAGACGGGATGTTGGGCCCAGAGGGGCGCCCTCCTCGCCTCCCCTCCCACAGCACCCCCGGCCCAGGCCCCTTGGCCCGACCCCACCTGTGACCCGGACTTCAGGGTCACTGTGGTCTTTGTAACCCAACCCTGGTCCGGCAGGTCCAGCTCAATGCTGCTCCAGGATCCGGAGAGACTCTCAGTGAATAGCTGGGTGACCCACTGATCTGGACGAGAGGGTCCTATCCCTTGTTCTCGATCCACCTAGACGGGTGAGGTCCGACAGTCAAGGGTCCTTCAGAGGGTTTCCGGCCCCAGCCCCAGAGTCTCCCAGTGGACTCTCCAGAACCCATGCGCTTCCCCCAGATTCCTGACCAACAAGCCTGCGAGAGAGAATAAGTGAGGTTCGGTCTCCGTACCCCATCTCCGCACGTTGTGGTTGCTGCTTTTTCGAGCTCCGTCTTCAAACGGCCCCTTTACCTGGTGAATCGCGGCCGTTTTCTGGTGTCTTTGCCAGGGCTCCCGAGAGCAGAGCTCCTCTGTCTTTACTTGACCAGGCGGGTGGAGAGGGAAGCGACCCACCTCCCTCCTAATTCCCTCCCGCACCGCCAGCCCCAGCCCCAGCCCCAGCCCCGCCCCCGCCACTGCCCTGATCCTAGCCAAACCCTCACAACTGAGGGGGATGGTGAGACTCTCAGAGAACACAGGACTTTTTTGTTCACAGCCCAGAGAATAGGAAAGGGGCTGAAGGTAGAATGTCACATTTTCTACAAAGCAAGAAAAACCTGAAGAATTGAACAAATGACCGACTTTAAGGAGGAAACAGGGCAGTAGCTAAGGCTCCATAGCTCAGGGGTTAGAGCACTGGTCTCGTAAACCAGGGGTCGTGAGTTCGAATCTCACTGGAGCCTGTGACCCTTGGTTTTTGTGGGGAGTGTTCCCTTGGCATGAATTCTCTGCTAACAAAAGTAGGAAATTCTAAAGCCGACAATCTTCAAAACAGTGCAGCAAAGCTGCTGTGTCATCTGAACCCAATGATACCTGACAACCCAACACACTCCACATTGTACCTTGTTTGAAATTTGACTGTAAGTTGGTAGACTCAAGATGGCTTAAGGTGGTCACAGGTGATTCACTCCCGCCAAACTCAGCCAGGGTCTGGCTGTTCCCGGGGTCTTCAGGGTTCTCTTTATGCGTCACGACCTCACCGACGCTGCTCTCTGCTCAGAATATACCCCCGTCCTTCTGGCGAAGTCCAACTGATCACTCGGAATTCAGCTCGTGTTTCACTTCCTCTCCGGTCTAGGTAAGAACACCATTTGTTCACCGATATGTTATAGCCGAAATTGCATGATAACTAATAAAGAATCGATGCACTTTTTTCTTGCTAAAATGACACTTCATAGTAGGAACCAAGCTTTTTTAATGACCGAATCACCACAAGCCAGTCGGAATTCAAATACATGTGATGAGTATGTGTTTTTCTTTTAAATGAGTGAATGCTCCTGTCACCGCAGAGCCGGCTCAGACTGGCCCGAGCTGAGTTGTTTTTAGAGGCAGAACCAAACTGCAAGCCATGCAGCCAAGGGTGTGCAAAGCAGCAAATAGTGCAAATTAAGTCCCCACGTGACCAGAGCCTGAACGCAGGAGGCGAGGGGTGCGCTGTCCAGGAAGGCCTGGTGCCAAAACCCATCACACCTCGCTAGGAGCCCTGGACCGGAAGGCAGCTATCGGCTTGTCTCCCTGAGAGTGGATTTCAAAATAGCGCTGTGTTTTCAGAGCCAGGTGCCATAGACCGGCTTTCATGCCCATCCGGCAGGGGACCTTGCTCGGTAACGCACGTTTCCAGGCCTCTGCTCCACAGCAGGATGAGGTGATCAGGAAGCTATTTAATCCGGGGTCAGAAGAAAACAACCTGGGAAACCAAAGCCATCTCTGTAACACTGTTTACTGCGTTAATGTCTATAATATTTGCAGTGCATCCACTGGCATTCAGGAATGTGCTTTTTAACTCATGTTGATAAAAGCTGCTAATTCCAGGGTCTTGTGTTCAGTGATGTTAAAAAAAAAAAAAGCAACACAGGATTTCAAGTTCCTCAGGTAGGGAGCTTGGCAGTCGTCTCTCCATCCTGAACAATCATGAAAAAGCTGAACAGACTGAAAACATCATCAACTCTGCTGAAACCATAAGAGAGGGGAGGTCACAGGGAAGCCCCTGCCCCCAGACTGGAGACAGGGGGGAGTACGGGTAGTCCTGGGCTTGCCGGGGCCCAGACCCCCAAGGCTCAGATAGTCCCTTCGCTCCGCTCTCTCACCGACAGGAGTTATGCCCTAACCCAGGAGGCGCGTGTCTCCTGTGTGCGGTTTGGTAGCGGCATGTCCCCAGGCCAGAAACAAGCAAGCAAGCTAACCAACCAACACACCAAACTGACCTCTATGATTAGAGGCCAGGGAGGACGCGAGGACGTTGGGAGGCATTTTGTCCACAGGCAGGCTCCGCGATGAGCCGCTACAGGAGCCCAGACAGGGGCGGGGTGGGTGTGCGGGATGGAGGGGCACCGCCTTTCTCTGTGACGTCAGGCGCGAGGGGTCGCTGCTCTGGCCGTTTTCCCGCAGGAGATGCCGGACCTCCTGGCTCTGACTTCTAAGGCGGTTTTCCGGGGGTCTCCGAAGGGCTCGGGAGGATTCGGGGCTCCGGAGGACTCGGGGGCTCGGAGCGCGGCAGGGCAGGGCGGCCCGGAGGCGCGGGCGGCGCGCTCAGCCTCTCGCTCCGGATCCCTGGGAAATGCTGCTTCTCGGAGGTTCAGAGGAAGCATCTTCCCGGAGGGCTGACCGCGCCGCGACCCAAACGTGTTGTATCCGCCGGGCCGGCCCGGGAGGAGAAGGTGCAGGTGCAGGTGCAGGTGCCTGTGCGGGGCCGCGGATGGTGGGCGTCCGCCTCCGGTTCCCGAAGAGCGAGCATCTGCGTGTGTCTGCGGCTCCGTAGAGCGCGCGCGGGTCGCGCGGGGAAAGCATGCTCCAGTGGCGCAATCGGTTAGCGCGCGGTACTTATACGGCGGTATACGTGCGGGTGATGCCGAGGTTGTGAGTTCGAGCCTCACCTGGAGCATGTTTTCTTCCCTCTGCGGTGTCAGGAACTCGTCTCATTCTTATGAGTTTTTTCCCTTCTCTCCAAAGAAAAGGCTAAAAAGCGGCTTTTCTATTTTCCAAGGTGATACCGCGAATAGTCACCGGATTAAGGAGTACGTCTGGTCGTTTTCAAACAGGAAGGAATCAAACCAGAGGTGGCCCATGGAAATGATCCCCGCGATCAGCTTCTCCACCAGCAGACCTCACAGCGGCGGGGCAGGTCAGCCTGCCTCCCTGGCTCCCGTCGTTTTCTTTAAACGATTCCTTGGCTCCTTGGGGCCTGAGTAAGGAAGCGGGAAAGTGGACCTTGCTCTCTGGGGTCGCGGGGTGCCCGGCCACGCGGAAGCTGCCCCCAGGTGTTCTCGCTTCGAAGCCTCCAGGCTGCAGGGAGATTGCTAGCGCCACCTGGGAAGTCTGAGCCAGCTCTGGGCGCGCTCCGCAGCCAGCTTCCCATAAACCAGACCGGGAAACACCAGGCATAGGTAGCTGGTGGGCATTTCTTCCTAATCTCATCAGAAAAGAAATAAATGGCCTTGTTTGGAGAACTCTGTGTGTCTGAAGTAATAAGTCTGTTGCTCTGTCTTCACCCGGTCCCTCCTGCGTCTAATCTTGTCTTGTGTATTTCCCCCCACTTTGTCCTCAGATTTCTTCTCCTCTAAGGAGATGCACATTCTTTGTATTATTTACTTTGATTACATCATCTCTCTGACTCTACTGGGCAAAACGTTATATTTTCAGGAGCGAGGCAAAAAATAATCTTAAGTTTTCTGAGATGTGGCATCCAAAAGGGAGCCTAAGATTAAAAAGACTATTTAAAAGTAACTGACAAGAAAACCAGCACCAGGACGAGCCGAAATAGCTCAGTTGGGAGAGCGTTAGACTGAAGATCTAAAGGTCCCTGGTTCGATCCCGGGTTTCGGCAGACTTATTGCTCCTTTTCGTGAGAGCTGATGAAGTCACACAATTTAACTGTGTGAACGTGGAATAGTGGCCAAAAAGTCATATTTCAATAGTATGGGGTTGTGAAGGTATAGAAAAAAATTCCTTTGTCTTAGAACATAAACTTCTTTTTAATGTTATCATTTCATTGAAAGAGAACGGTGCCACCGTGTGGCCGGTTAGCTCAGTAGGTTAGAGCGTGGTGCTAATAACGCCAAGGTCGCGGGTTCGACCCCCGGACGGGCCAGGAATCTATTTTATTCTCTCGCCCACGGAGTGAACATTCCAGCTTGAGCCAACCAAAGATCACTACAGTTAAGAATTGGAAGTTCAGACCTTCTCCCTCTAATGGAACTTAAAGGCTGTTGTTATTTTTTTAAATTAAAAAGTAATAGAATATCGTTAGGAAGGGTTTATTGAATAAAACTGAAGAAGTAGAATGGGAACGAAGCGAGTGTGTGTTAGAGAAGGGGAAATTAAGAGGTAGGAGAAATTTCAGTAGTCAACTGATCTTTGACCGAGGAGCGGAAGCAATTCAATAAAGAAAGAATAGTTTTTTCAACAACTGGTATGGGACAACTAGACATCCACATGCTAAAAATATACATATATATATATAGTTTATATACAGGCCTTACATATTGCAGTTTTTTTGCAAAGCTAAATGTAGTCTCACCATGTACTTCAACATATTTTAGAGAGGAAGGGAGAGGGAGAGAGATAGAAACATCAAATGATGCAAGAGAATCATTGATTGGCTGCATCCTGCACGCCCCCTACTGGGGATCGAGCCCACAACCCCAAGCATGTGCCCTTGGCCGGAATGGAACCTGGGACCCTTCAGTTTGCAGGCTGATGTTCTATTCACTTAGCCAAACCGGATAGGGCAGTCCCTTCACTTTTTTCACCCAGCCCCCTACCTCCCTCTCCTGTGGCAAGCATCCATCTGTTATCTGCATCTATGAGTCTGTTTCTATTTTGTTTGTTTATATTGTTCTTTAGATTCCACATATAAAGTAAAATCATCTGGTCTCTGTCTTTCTCTGTCTGGCCTATTTCACTTAGCCTAATACCCTCTAGGTCCATCCATGCTGTCACAAATGTTGAGTTCATTCTTTTTTTATGATTGAGTAATATTCCATTGCATGTACCACAGCTTTTTTATCCACTCAGCTATTGATGGGGACTTGGGTTGCTTAGCTTGGCTATTGTAAACAACACTGAAATAAACATAGGGGTGCAGCCCCCGCCAGTTTGGCTCAGTGAGTAGAGCTGTGACCGAAGGGTCCCAGATTTGCTCAGTGGATAGAGCATCAGTCTGTGGACTAAAGGGACCTGGGTTAGATTCCTGTCAAGGGCACCTGCCCGGGTTGGGGGCTTGATCCCCAGTAGGGGGCATGCAGGAGGCAGCCATTCAACGATTCTCTCTCATCATTAATGTTTCTCTCTCTCTCTCCCTCTCCCTTCCTCTCTGAAATCAATAAAAAGATATAAAAAAACATAGGGGTGCATATATTCTTTTGAATTAGTGTTTGGGTTTTCTTTAGATAATCCCCAGAAATGAAATCACTAGGCCATAAGGCAGTTCCATTAATTTTTTGAGGACTCTTCATACTGTTTTCCACAGTGGCTGCACCTATTTGCATTCCCACCAACAGTGCACAAGGGTTCCCTTCTCTCCACATCCTTGTCAACGCTTGTTGTTTGTTGATTTATTGATAGTAGCCATTCTGACAGGTGAGAGGTGATATCTCATTGTGGTTTTAATTTGTATTTCTCTTATGATTAGTGACATTGAGCATCTTTTTCATATGTCTGTTGGTCATCTGTATGTAGTTTTGTGCTTTAACTTAAGCAGGACTTTCATTTCCTTCAAACCACCTTGCTGACAGGTCCTGACCCTTTAGGTGGACAGAGAAACAACCTCTCAGGTATTTAGGGTTTGCAGGGTTTCCTGGGCTAAGGGCTCAGACTCCACTTCATTTTCAAAGCAAAGGGCAGCAGAGATGGGGATTAGAAAAAGTGCAACAGAGATCCTTACTTTTGTTTGTTTTATTTTGTTTTCCTGTGAGGAAACATTCTTGGAGAAAGAACCCGAGTTATTTTATTGCTTCTTCTGAAAACAGATTGTATTAATCATATATCGCTCACATGTCATATCACTCACCTGTCATATCATGCATCCCCCAGCTCGCTCCAAGAGAAAACAAGATTAAAAACTAAAAAAGAAAAATATTTCTAAAACTTAAATAGTAAGAATGACAAAGATCTTTCTTTTATACACTCTGCACATTTATTCTAAAATAAAATACATAACTAAATTTTAAAAAATTTTAAACCCTTTTTGCATAATTAATACATTCATGAGTTTCCAAAAGCAGGAACTAAAAAAGACACACCCAAAACCCCAGATACATTGAAAAATTTTCTTTCCATTCTCCCCCATCAGCCTACTTCTCACCATCTCCTCATAAGTAAACTCTGTCCCACCAGCTTAGTAGGGTTATTTTTCCTCCTCTTTTCCTGAGTAGAAATAGAACCTCCTGGAGACACCAATGTTCTTGTCTGTGCATTCTTCACAGACTGCACGGAAGGTGTGCTGGATGCTTAAACACAAGTCGAGCAAGTCCTGGTCCGGAAGGAAGGGTGAATTATGACTGAGCCACAGCCTCAGTGCTCACCCCCATTTCCCTCCGGGCCACACACATTTCCTGTGCTACCTCAGGGCTGGGGACTCTGAAAACCAGAGTGGCCCCCAAAAGAAGGAACATATACACTCTCTCGTTATTCTTCCTGCTCCAGCCCACTTCACACTGGGTGCAATTTTCAAGATCGGCGCCCTTCTCCTCTTGTTCTACATGAACTTTTTGCTGCTGATCTTCCTTTAGTTATTCTCTGAGACCCAGAACCAGTATTTTTCCTGAGCTTTCATCTGCACTGGTACAGGTAAAGAGGCAGGAATGAATTCTGAGTGTCTTGGCCTTGGGTGGAAATGTAGCTTGAATGAATATCTTCTTCAAAAAATTTTTCAAGAGGTACAAAGAAAAAAATTTTGAGTGTGCAAACAAACAAACAAAAAAACCACACAACAAAAATCTAGGGGAAGATGGTCTCTAAGGAGGCAGGAGAATGAGGGACAGTGACAATGAAATAATTCTGGATAATTGATCATGACACTAGACTAACACCTTAAGAATTGTAATAGGCTAATGAAAATATTTATCTCTTTCCCCTTTTTTGAGTGGACAGGTAATCTTATGTTTCTCTCATTACTTATGCACTATATGCAAAATTTGGAAGAGGTTCTGGATCCTGATTAACCAAAAGTCACCTGTAGTCATCCTTAGTTCATAAATTTACCCAGCTCTGCCTTATTTCTACCACCTGGTGAGTGATCGTTGGATTCTATGAAGTTGAGGAGGGTGAGTTAACCTCCCAGGAAGTCAATAAAGCTTGTTTCATTTCTTTCTTTCTTTCTTTCTTTCTTTCTTTCTTTCTTTCTTTCTTTCTCTCTCTCTCTCTCTCTCTCTCTCTCTCTCTCTCTCTCTCTCTCTCTTCTTTCCTTCCTTTTAGGCTAATAGTTTCATTTATGTAGAAGTTACATCAGCAGTTCACCCTGTTTGGTTTCTAGGCATGACTAGCTCTTATGCTTATCCATGACCTTTTGTTAAAATTCTTTCTTGATTTCTCCTTGTGTTTTAGTTTAACAATAGAAATCCTGGCAGTGGAATTAAGAAGCAATCTCTCTGCACTTAACATACCTTGAAGAAAGGATAGAATGCAGAGCATGGGAAATATTTTTTTCCTTTTTCTGACAATAGAATGTAGAAGGCAATGTGAGGACTGGTTACACAGTTGGTGACGTTCCATGCAAAACAAAAGTGTGGAGTCTCTTGTTAAAAATTATTAATGATTTTAAGGTAATGGCAGCAGAGCATTAACCAGATCTAAGGCTCCTCTGAGAAGAGGAGGACCCTGTGCATGGCCAGGAAACCAGCATAGACAGATTTTAGAGGGTGATCCCCCACACGTCAGTCCCGGGCCCTGTCTCACTCTGATAATTAGAGATTATCCTCACTGGAATAATCAGGATGGTTATTTTTTTGGTGTGTGTGTGTGGTGTTGGGGGGGTGGGGGTAGGGGTGGGGAAGAGGCGGGGAGGAGGCTTCTGCCTTCGAAAACCCAAGTATTTTGGAGCGATTGGCGTTTAAATCTCAACTAAGCCATACGGATACCATGTCATCAGAAGAGGCAGAATGGAACCTAAAACCAAGCAGAAAGCGTGAATTCAGTGAAGAGAACTTTCCAGCATAACTGGGGATGCGTCAGCTGTCCACACTCCAACAGTCACTGATTCTGGAAGAACTGACTGCTTCCCTTCGTCCTGCTCCTTTTCTGCAGCCCAAGAGCATGGGTGTGTTTCATGGCAGAGAAAGGTGAAGAGGGGGAGCTTGTGTAAAGAAGCCCACATGCAGCCTTTGGTTTGGCTCCTAGATTATGCAGGTCCCTCTTGTCCATGACCCTACAAACCTGCCTCACGGCGGGGAAGTCCACGGTCACAAGCTTCTCCCCCATCTGTGAAGCTTCACCGAATTACACTCCTTTCCCTTGGGACGTGTTCAGATGACACTTTCCTCCGGTGTTAGTGCAGCAAATGCTGCTGGTAACAGTTTCCATGCCTGGTGGAATTGAGAAGCAAGCTCTCTGCACTAAAGTGCCTGGCACCTGGTCAGCTGTCACCAGCAGGGAAAGAACCACTTGGTCTGGCTGACCACAAAAGCATCGCTGTGGGGGGGACAACGTGGGGATTCGACTCAACACTAAGAGTGCCTGGCTGGGGACGAATGCTTAAGACTCTAGTGTTTCTCAAACCTGTTTACAACTTTTTCAGATGTCCTCCCAAGATAATCCACTCCCCATCCCCATCCCCACATCATAGGCAAAGCACAACAAGTCTTTCTTGGCAGGTGGGTGGCTCTGAAAAGAGCCTTTGGGTTCGACAGGGGCCGCGGCGCCTCACTTGGAGCTGGTGTACTTGGTGACGGCCTTGGTGCCCTCGGACACGGCGTGCTTGGCCAGCTCGCCGGGCAGCAGCAGGCGCACGGCCGTCTGGATCTCGCGGGACGTGATGGTCGAGCGCTTGTTGTAATGCGCCAGGCGCGACGCCTCGCCCGCGATGCGCTCGAAGATGTCGTTGACGAAGGAGTTCATGATGCCCATGGCCTTGGACGAGATGCCGGTGTCGGGGTGCACCTGCTTGAGCACCTTGTACACGTACACCGAGTAGCTCTCCTTGCGGCTGCGCTTGCGCTTCTTGCCGTCCTTCTTCTGCGCCTTGGTCACCGCCTTCTTGGAGCCCTTCTTCGGGGCGGGGCCCGACTTGGCGGGCTCGGGCATGGTCGGGAGGAAGCGCCGAAGAAGATGGGGAACGACTGGAAGGACGAGTGTGAGGCTACGAGTGTCCTCTGGGTCCAGTCTCCTTAAAGGAGGCGGGGAGTGAAGGCGTGTCCGACCGGTGGCGAGTCCCGGAAACGTCACCGGGGTGTTGTCCACTGAAAACAAGTGTATTTCAGCCCCAGGATCCCATTGGTTCAGTGAAAGGGCTGTAACTTGCCGCCAATGGCACAGACTCACTTTCGCTTCCTGGCGCGACTATAAAGAGGGCAGCTCCGGGCGATTCGACTCGGACCCAGGTCTGAGCGGAGGTTTTCTGTTCATCATGTCCGGACGCGGAAAGCAGGGCGGCAAGGCGCGCGCCAAGGCCAAGACGCGGTCGTCGCGGGCCGGGCTGCAGTTCCCCGTGGGCCGCGTGCACCGCCTGCTGCGCAAGGGCAACTACGCGGAGCGGGTCGGGGCGGGCGCGCCCGTGTACCTGGCGGCCGTGCTGGAGTACCTGACGGCCGAGATCCTGGAGCTGGCGGGCAACGCGGCCCGCGACAACAAGAAGACGCGCATCATCCCGCGCCACCTGCAGCTGGCCATCCGCAACGACGAGGAGCTCAACAAGCTGCTGGGCAAGGTGACCATCGCGCAGGGCGGCGTGCTGCCCAACATCCAGGCCGTGCTGCTGCCCAAGAAGACCGAGAGCCACCACAAGGCCAAGGGCAAATAAGGGGCAAAGCGCAGCGTTCAAAACCAAAGGCTCTTTTCAGAGCCACCCACGCTTTCACTGAAGAGCTTGCAATTGCCATGTTGTAGCAGCTACTTGAAAAGCATCACTTACACCCACCAGGAGATGTCGCTGTAAACATCCTAGAAACGGGAAAGTAACTATTGTGAACTAAGTTAGCAACAATGTAGTTACTAAGGGAGAGAGACTCTGCACCCGGTACCTAACGGGAGAAAGCTGCACGCCCTCGGGCTTAAACCAGCAGAAACCACGACCGGAACACGCTGGCTGATAGGTGACTATTGAAATGCAAACCGAGTTAGTAACCCACAGGGCGATAAAGCCATTCCTGTCTCTTGTTCGAGTTCTTTTGCATCTTAATGGGACACATCTTCGCCAACGCCCACCTCCTAGGGGGACCCAGTGGGCTGTAAATAGGAAAGCAATGCCGCCGGCCCGGAGCCGGGTCCCTGCCGCCGAGCTGCTCTGCGCGGGGCCCAGTGTCACTCTCTCCGCCCTCTTTCTGTGCCATTTGCTCGTTTGAGGATGCTTTTTCTTAACCCCCTTTACACGAGTCTCAGCTCAAATGGTTCCACGTAGTGGAATGCTGCCTATGGACATGGCAGGGAAACGTAAATGTTAATCTAGCTATAATATCAAATGTGAAATTGAGTTCAACAGACATTTAGAAAAAGCCTACAAAACATTTTAAAACCTCTACGTTTAAATAGAGAAATGAAGAAGCTGACGGGAAATCCTCCTTCCTAAACCTGAATGAGGCTGAAAAATCACTTGGCCAATCCCACGTAGCGCGCGCTTTTTCAAAAAGATCAAAGGAAAGCCAGTTTTTGGCGCCAAATTTTAAAATTTTTATTCCGCCAAGATACATAATTCTACTACTTACATTAAATTCTGCGGAGGAAAGACAGAGAACATTGTGAAGAAAATGCGTACAGACCATAGCGACGAGAAAGGGTAGAAAACAGCCTCTGTTGAAAGGGTGGGTGGGAGGAAGAAGTTAATTTCTGACCCAAACGCCCGGGAGGCTCCGGTGATCAAAAGCGGGTGCGGCTTCCAATCACGTCACTGCGGGCCTTGATGGGCAGGTGCCTCCTCCAATCACAGTGGCACTTGCCTTCTATATATTTCCTTGTTGAGCGCCCGCGCTGTCACTTTCCAGCAGTTTTCTGCTTCTCTGTGTTGGGAATGGCTCGGACCAAGCAGACGGCGCGCAAGTCCACGGGCGGGAAGGCGCCCCGCAAGCAGCTGGCCACCAAGGCGGCCCGCAAGAGCGCGCCGGCCACGGGCGGCGTGAAGAAGCCGCACCGCTACCGGCCCGGCACCGTGGCGCTGCGCGAGATCCGGCGCTACCAGAAGTCCACGGAGCTGCTGATCCGCAAGCTGCCGTTCCAGCGCCTGGTGCGCGAGATCGCGCAGGACTTCAAGACCGACCTGCGCTTCCAGAGCTCGGCCGTGATGGCGCTGCAGGAGGCGTGCGAGGCCTACCTGGTGGGGCTGTTCGAGGACACCAACCTGTGCGCCATCCACGCCAAGCGCGTCACCATCATGCCCAAGGACATCCAGCTCGCGCGCCGCATCCGCGGGGAGAGGGCGTGAGCTCTTGGCGAGCGGCCACCTGGAACCCAAAGGCTCTTTTCAGAGCCACTTCCATCCTCACTGACAGTGGCTGCTGCACTGCTAGTTACGTGTTAATAACGCAAGCTCAGCGCACAATTGGCGGAAATAATGGGGACAGGTTATGGCCTTCCCTCCAGAACTTTGGGTATCATTTCCCTCAACCAATTGGGTGTAAAAATTGTGTAGGCACGTTCAGTGTTTACATTATAGTAGCTATTTAGGGAAACTAGGTTGCTTAACAAACTCTTGCTTAACACTAGCAGTTTCAAAAGGCAACAATGTATCTGCAAAGATAAAAGGCACCACTTGACTCTTGTTTCCAGGTAAAGTGAAGGAAGCTGTCCACAGGAAAGTAATTTCTACAAGACCGTCCTGTAACAAGGGGTTCAGAGCATAGATATTGGCACCTCCCTTACCCACTTCTGATATTCACAAATATGTTAATTATATCTTGTAGTTGAACCTGAAAATAGCTCTCAGGGTTTATACAGGCGATCTGTACTCCCTCTCCAGCTCTAGAAGTTTTTCTTCCAAAGGCCCTCAACTATTGGGGATAAAGCCCATGCAGGTTCTTTTCAACAAATCTGGGAAGGAAAGGAGAAGATTGGAATTCAGCCCCCAATGGCTGTAGGAAAACAAAATTGAACTACGGTTATTCTGGTTTTCACTTGCCTAAGTGGCCTAAAAGAGGGTTTATAGGAATGACAGTTCTGTGTTAGAAACTTTGAGTGTAGTGGTTTATTATTCACTTTGAAGGAAAAAGTCTTATTTTAAAAATGGAGACAGCTGAGTGGCTAGCAATTGTATAAATAATTTTTAAATGTCACTTGCAATCAGATAATGCAAAATAAAACAACAATGCATAACATCTAGCATATTATCAAAATCAGAAGTTAGGTTTGCCAAGCATGAGAGGTGGAGAAATTTGCTTTTATGTGGTGGTCTACTGATGGTGGCCTTACCTACACAGACATTTAAAGAACCATCTAATTTAGTAAAATTGGGTGTGCCCGGGGCCAGTGCCCCAAGGAAATTCTACAGAATCGTTAGAATATTCATCAGAATGTTATTTGTGATAGCAAAAAAGGCATAGACAATGAATAAATAAAATACTCTTCTAAGGTTAAGAAACAAGTAAATGGAGGAGAGGGGGTAGACACATATATAATACTTTCAACAATCAAGATTTATTTAAAAAAGAAAGGTGGGAAAGTTCCAGGGCAATGGAATGAGGAAACTGAGATGAGATAATTAAGCAAGGCCAAACAATTTAAACAATTTACCGACAGCTAGTGGGTGGAGAGACCTTATCTCCCCTAACTAAGGACACTTGAGAACAAATGGTTTCTATCTCTCCTCCCTAACCGGAGAATAAAAAGATAAATTCCTCTGGTCAGGGAGATAGAGAACAGAGATGTTTTTCTTACTTTCCAGTAAGCTAAAAGCAGCCCCACCTTGGCTCACTTCTTTCTTAAAACGTTTTTATGGAGCCAAACCAGACTACCACCTTGGCTCTTCCCCGCTGCTTCCACAAGCCCTTCCTTTGTTCAGCTTTAATAAACGTACGAGAAGGAGAAGGAGAAGGAGAAGAAGAGAAAGAAGTAAATGGCAAAACCAAGACCTGAACCCACAGGCTCAGTTAATCTTGCTACTGTTATTCAGTTCACACCTGGATACCAGTGTTATGATCTCCAACCGTTTTCTAGCTTTACTTCCAAATTACCTGTAATAAACACCAAAACCAAAGGTAGTAAATCTGAGTACTTTTTACACACGGCTTGCAAAACACCAGTGGCTCAGTCCGTTCAGGCTGCTATGCCAGAATTCCACAGACCCTGTGGCTTAAAAACAGCAGAAATTTAATCCTCACGGTTCTGGACGATGAGAAGTCCAATAACAAGGCCCCGACGGACTTATTGTCTGGTGAGAGCCCTCTTCCTGGTCCAGGGTCAGCCCTCTTCTCAATAAGTCCTCGTGAGATGGAAGAGGTGATAGACGGTGGGGTCCTCTGATAGGAGCTTAAACCCAGTCAAGAGGGTTCTGAGTTTATGGTCTGAGCAACTCCCAAAGGACCCACCTGCAAACATAATCACATTAGGGATTAGGTTTCAACCTAGGAATTTTGATGAGACACCAACTTTGTCTATAGCAGAGTCTGATTTCAAAGGACAGAAGCTTAGGCACTGCGTTCTCCATCCTGTCCCTATTCTAAAGCCAGGGAGGTGAGACAGCAGGGAGCCCTACACCAGGACTCTCCCCTTCATCCTAATTCTTGTCCTGTCAATATCCAACCCTGAAGATATTCGTAAGGGGAGGTGCATGAAAGAAAATCAGAGCTTCTGAGAGGTATTACTTGATATAGTTCAGTCATGAAAACCAGCAAAATTAACAGAAGCTTAAGAGGAAATATGAAGACCATCAGTGGTCATATGTACGAAATTGCAGAAATATGGTAGGGTCTTATGTAAAATAAGGCATGAAAATCTTTATAAATTGGAGGATACTTCTGGGTCCTGAGAGAGTTTCAGGATAAAGTAAGGATTACCTCTGGAAGTCAGTTTTAAAGCATAAGCAGACAAGAGCATGGTACAGTGAACCTCAGGAAAAGGGTGTGGTAAGATGAGGGGAGAATGAGGCCTGAAGTTTGGGGGACAGCGGAATTTGGGTCTTCAAGTTTGTTTAATTGATATTTTAGCACATGGAGGCAGCAGAAGCTCACAGAAGTTTAAGGGTGAGAACAGAGATGGTGATGGCTCTAAGGTATGAGCAGAAGAAGGGAACGCTGCATGTGGTCATGCCTCATCGTTAAGATTCTGACCTGGACACTGTAGAACAGGAGGGAAATCTAGGGCATAAGTTCATGGAGTGGAAAACCCTCCAAAGGGCTTATGTGTGTGTGCTTATATATGAATGAGTATGTGTTTTCAGGATAGAATAAATGAGAATTAAAATAGGAACTAATCACTAGTAATAATGTTGAGTGCAGAGCAAGAGAAACGTAAAAGAGACACAGCACAACCTATCAGCCAATTCCAAAGTCTTAACCCAATCAAGCAAAACAAAATCAGGTGACAAGGAAATAAATATGTGGCATAAGAAGTTGAAAATATAACCATATCAAAAAGGATAGACTCCACTTGTCACTAAACATTACAAAGTGGTCAATTAGAGACATGTGGACCAGTAGGTAACCCTCAGCATTGCTAAGGACAGTATAGCTCATGTGTTCATCTGATTAAAGGGGAAAGTAAAAGTCTGCCAAATTTCTCTTGGAAAAGAATGTCTCCTATTGTGTGAGAGAAAAATATTATTTATCACAGTTATTCAACAATAACTTATTGGGTAACTCATGTCAATCAGCCTTATTATTTACTGAGAAAGACAAAAGGAAAGCATTCGAATCATACTTTATTTAAATAAAATGAAATTCTTAAACTTTTTTTAAACTAAGAAATCTGCAGAGCCTGTCTCTGTGTCTCTTCCACAAAGGCGGAAGAAGAGAATTAACAAGTTTCTAATTTAGCAGAGAGAAGTACGCCTTCGAGAAGCATAGATGTGAATGTCAGTATCATTTCTAGAGCAAAGCACTGTTACTGCAGTTATGTTACAGACCTTTCAGAGTGTGCTACGTGCACCAGATAGAGAAGCACTGGTAAATTTCCTCAGTGTTTCCAGAAACAACAAACATGAGTGCTCCCTCAACCTCCGGGAATGTGTTTCTAGACCCCGCAGGGCCTGCTAATCCACTCTCCAAAGAAAAAAAGCAGACCTTCCTCAAACAACTTTAGACAATGAAAGTGTTTCTAAGGAGATGAAGTCACCCCCACCCCACCCCCACCTGACACAGCGCGGGACAGGAAGTGTAGCAGGTGAGGCAAAGGATAGAGAAGCCAAGGGGAGCAGTGAGGAGTCCACCTGGAAGTTCCCTGTCACCAGGGCCATTCCTTTCTCAGCCACGGATTCAGTTAGGACTCCATAGAAAGCATTTTGCATACAACGACTCCCAGGTGGCCCAGAGGACTGCTCTCACTGCTCTCGAGATGGGCCACTCAGATCCAGCAGTCAGTCACTAGGGCCGTGGATGCTGAGGGGCCAGAAAATAAAGACCAAATAGACAAACAAACCCACTCCAAAACAGCAAAGCCAGACCCAGACAAAGGCATGGCTGTCTGGGAGTGGGCCAGCACAGAACTGTAGAAGAGAAGTTGGACTGAGGAGTTTTTAAATATTTTTATTGATTTCAGAGAGGAAGGAAGAGGGAGAGAGAGAAACATCATTGGTTGCCTCTTGCAAGCCCCCACCCCTCGGCTCCCCCGCCCCAAAATACTGAGGATCCAGTCCACAACCTGGGCAAGTGCCCTTGACCAGAATTGAACTCGAGACCTTTCAGTTCGCAGGCTGACACTCTATTCACTGAGCCCAAACCGGCCAGGGCAAGGGGATTTTAATTAGGCTTTAAAACATTTATCTTTGAAGAATTTGTCTCTCTCTTTCTGACTTATTTCACTTAACATAATACCCACTAGGTCCATCCACCTTTTCACAAATGACAAGCTTGCATTCCTTTTTATGGATCAGTAATTATATATATATATATCACATCTTTATCCACTCATCTATTGATGGACATTTATGTTGGTTCAATAACTTGGCTATTGTGAATAGTGCTGCAACGAATATCAAAGGATGCATATAACTTTTTGAATTATTGTTTTCAATTTCTTTGTGTAAATACTCAGAAGTGGATTGCTGGGTCATATGGTGGTTTTATTTTAAATTTTTTGAAGAAGCTCCATACCTTTTGCCATAGTGACTGCACCAATTTGAATCCCACTAACAGTGCACAAGGATTCCCTTTTTCCCACATTTATTCCTTGGTGATTTATTGATGATATCCACTCTGGCAGATGTCAGGTGACATCTCATTGTGGTTTTAATTTTTTTCTGATAGTGTTATCATATCTAATAAAGAGGGAATATGTTAATTGACCATCACTCTGTCACAAAAGATGGCTGCACCCACAGCTGAGGCCAAGTTCCCATCAGGAGCTTTAATGAACAATCAGCAGGAAGCTGAGGCTATGCCCTCCCCCACCCCCGTGGGGCTTGACAGGGGATCTCAGGTTGTGCCCCCCACCCAGCAGGGCTTGACAGGGGACCTGAGGCTGCGCCCCCCTCCTGGTGTTGGGCCAGGGGACCTGAGGCTGCAGCCCATACCAGCCCCCAGTGGGGCTTGATGGGGGCCCTCAGGCCATGCCCCCCACCCAGCTTGGCTTGACAGGGGATCTCAGGCCATGTCCCCAACCTGGCGGGTCTTGATGGAGGACCTCAAGGCATGTGCCCTGCCCCAGTCTGGGCTGGGGGACCTCAGACCATGCCCCCTATCCTGGCACTAGGCTAGGGGACCTGAGGCTACACCCCCTGCCTCACAGGGCTTGACAAGGCTGGGACTGGCCAGGTCTGGATCTAGCCCAATTGGGGGGGGGGGGGGCAGCCAGGTCTGGGTCTCATGCAATTTTGAGGTGCACGTGGGTGGGCGGGGACTTGACTCTTGGTCCCGTGGTGAGCCCCAGACTCTGACAGGAGGAAGGTTTTCATATACATTTTACTAATTCTCTTTCATCTGACACTTCTATTATAGAGAAAGGGCAAATAGCAATATTAAATTATTTCCTCTAATTAATCCCCTTTTAATGTGCACGAGTTTCGTGCACCGGGCCACTAGTTGGTGTATAAACATGAAACTTATTTCTGAATCCTAACTGTATTCTGACGCGTTACTGAATTCATTTATTAGTTCTAAAAGTTATTTTGTGGAATCATTAAGGGTCTCTAGTATCATGTCATGTCAGAATAATGAATTTTACTTCTTACTTTCCAATGTGGATGCCTTTTATTTATTTTTCTTGTTTGATATACTATGTTGAATAAAAAATGGTGAAATGGACATCCTTGTCTTGTTACTGGTTTTAAAGAAAAAGCTTTCAGCTTTCTATCCTTGCCTATGATGTAAGCTCTGGGTTTTTTAAACCTAGAGGTTTGATGAAGCGCCGCCCTTTTCACTTTCCGGAAAAAGAGCGCAGGGGTGAGCAGGCTCCCAAACAGGTCCGCGGAAGGAGTATATAAGCACAGTTTGCCAGGACGGAGAGACTGTGTTCTCTCTCCCTGCAGCCATGTCCGGACGCGGCAAAGGCGGGAAGGGCCTGGGCAAGGGCGGCGCCAAGCGCCACCGCAAGGTGCTGCGCGACAACATCCAGGGCATCACCAAGCCCGCCATCCGGCGCCTGGCGCGGCGCGGCGGCGTCAAGCGCATCTCCGGGCTCATCTACGAGGAGACGCGCGGGGTGCTCAAGGTGTTCCTGGAGAACGTGATCCGCGACGCCGTCACCTACACGGAGCACGCCAAGCGCAAGACGGTCACGGCCATGGACGTGGTGTACGCGCTCAAGCGCCAGGGCCGCACCCTCTACGGCTTCGGCGGCTGAGCCCGGCTCCCCGCCCCGTCTCCCCCCAAAGGCCCTTTTCAGGGCCGCCCACCCCCTCTCGGAAGGGCTGAGCGCTGTCCAGCTTTAAGGGGAAATGTGGCGGGAGGAACCCGGTTCTTCATCCTCGGGGTCCCAGCAGCACAGGGACGTGAAGGTTGTTGTGGGAACCCCACTGCCCGGGGTCCCAGGAAAGGGGCCACCACAGGCTCCGCCAACACCCCTAAGTCCCACCCGGGGGGGCGGTGTCTCGGGAAAGGGTCTGTAACGGTGTCCCTGAGGCCCCTGGAAGGTGCGTTAGAGCAGCACATGTCACCGAGGTGCGGGCTGTGCTCACCTGCTTGCCTCGGGCGTCGGGAAAGTGGGAAGTTAAAGCCCCTGTGTCTCCCCGGGCTGGTTGGGGTCCAGGTCTCACTGCCTTACGGCGGTACAGGCTCCGGTCGGGCCCCGCCCTGCGCCCCAGGCCAAGTGGTTGGTGTTGCTATTAGCTCGGGGTCAGGGTATTAACCGGTATCCGCATTTAAAAAAAAAAAGTGGATTAACCATTTACCGGTTAATTCGGATTTTGTAATCAAAGAAAATACGATAATTTCAAGGGAAACATCAAAAGTGCTTTATTCAAAGTAACGTCCATCGCCAGCTACACATTTCCCCCATCTTTCAGGTAACTTGTGGATACCGTCCCAATAGAACTTTTCTTGTTTTGAGGCAGACCATCCAGAGACCCAATTTTTAACTTCTTTGTACGTTTTTAAGTGCTGCTCAGAAAGTACGTGTGCCATCGATCGGAACAAGTGGTCATCTGAAGGAGCAATACAACAAAACAGCATACATACCAAATCACATGTATAGCCACATATGTGTAACGCCATGGGGGGAAAATCTGCATTAACTGGTACACCCAGTAAAACCCTTTATTTCTCTGAGCACCTCCCTCGGGTTAGGTTAGCGTGGACTTGGGAGTTCGCTTAAGGACTTAGATGGTGTAACTTGCCCCAAAGCGTTTAAGGGCATTTGGTTGCCCCCTGCCCCTCCCCTGGCCCAGCGTGCCCGTCACCTAGGCTGTGGCAGGCTCCAGTGCCTCAAACCAACACCACGGGTTCTGGTACCCTCAGTGAAAGCTAGTGTCCCGGACAGTAAATACCACCTTTGACAGGAAAGCTGGCCGCCCTGTGTTCACACGCTCTTGGAGCGATTACTAAGCCCGCTCAGGTTTGAGACGGGGCGACACAGTGACGAGAAGTTGAAACCACGAGTCCTCCGTTTAAATGATTTCCCTTTCATTTTCAGTTTGGTCAAGAATCCCATCAGGACATCTTTTATTTGAACCAGTGCAAGGAGGTTTCAGATTCTCAACACCACCTTTGCTTAAGAATTTCGAATGCATCCTAGAGGCTTTTTAAAGGTCACTAAGATATTTTCTTTGTACGTCATCACAGACCTCGAACAGGCGGCAAAATGTTTCCTAAACCAAGAACTAAATCCGCGGGGAGGCCATGGGAGGAGCGGGTACCATCCAATCGGAGCGCGAGAGTCGCTATAAATACAGGGCCGGCTGGCTCTCCGATTCACTGGTGGAAAAGCCCTCACCATGGCTCGCACCAAGCAGACGGCGCGCAAGTCCACGGGCGGGAAGGCGCCCCGCAAGCAGCTGGCCACCAAGGCGGCCCGCAAGAGCGCGCCGGCCACGGGCGGCGTGAAGAAGCCGCACCGCTACCGGCCCGGCACCGTGGCGCTGCGCGAGATCCGGCGCTACCAGAAGTCCACGGAGCTGCTGATCCGCAAGCTGCCGTTCCAGCGCCTGGTGCGCGAGATCGCGCAGGACTTCAAGACCGACCTGCGCTTCCAGAGCTCGGCCGTGATGGCGCTGCAGGAGGCGTGCGAGGCCTACCTGGTGGGGCTGTTCGAGGACACCAACCTGTGCGCCATCCACGCCAAGCGCGTCACCATCATGCCCAAGGACATCCAGCTCGCGCGCCGCATCCGCGGGGAGAGAGCGTAATTGCGGCTCTCAATATTCCCCCCCCTCCCCCAAAGGCTCTTTTCAGAGCCCCTCAACTATCTGTAAAGAGCTGTTGCTTCTAGAGCCTGCATGGCAGCCCCATGGAAAACTTTAGTGTGGGGAAGGGATTCTGGGCCCATTTCCCATGTTACACGCTTAATGCACACGAACGATTCCCTGTCGTTACACAGCTGCCTGTGCCCTGTAAACCTAAACACGGCCCAGGTTGCTGGCACGTACTCCTCCTCAGCCTTGAGTAGCACAGTTTTTTTGGCGCCTTTTCTAAAGAGCTGGGTCCCATTTGCTGCTTCCTTGCCTTAAGGAAGTAAGTATTAACCACGAATGTTTAACATGTTGCTGGTTTTTGTTTCAATGTAACGTTGACCTTTGTGGATGTGAGACCAGTGGGCTGATTGCCTGCAGGCTGTCCTTTGTAAGATTAATTCCCAAGACGTCTGAACATTGTTTTCCAAGCCTTTGTCTCTGTTTTAAATATGTCCTCGTCCGTGTGTGTTTTTTTGAAATAGGGTCAGACTAGGAGTTATATCTGAGATAATTTTTAAAGCTGTCTCTTATATGCACTCATAATTTTCTGGGTTCTTTTTAACAGAACTCAGCTGTTTACTTTGTACAATATTTCCAGCTTTTAAAGGTCTCCTCATGTGTGATCCAGATATGTCTTTTCCTAATTTTGCTGCTTACATTGTGGGGGCTGGCATCTTTGCTCCGGAAGGTAGTGGGGTTATATGGAAGCAGTTCTCCAGTGTTTTCAGTCAGAGCAGCCATGGGGGCCTTGCCTTCCCTTCCTGTTTGTGGATTTGGATTTGCCCTTCCAGAGTGCCTTACATCCCAACTATGCGCTCTGTGTGGAAAGCCTTTGGAAGGGTCTCTGAATGGATTCAGCACCCATTCTGGCCATGGGGCCAAAGCCTCTTCCTGCAGAGGAGTTTGGAGCTCCTGGAAGCTGTCAGGTGTAGGACAGCTTGGTCTGCCTGTTGTGAGCTTCAGAGATTGTCCTCTCCCCACACCTCGGATTTCCCATCACAATAGAACCAGGTGATCTATGTTCAAACCTCAGAGCCACCAATTAGTAAATATACAACCTTTGACCAGTTACCATTCTCTCTCAGCCTGTATAGTTATAAAATGTGGCAAATGAATTAAAATCTGTAGAGCATCCTTAGATTAGCACCTGGCACTTAGTAAATGCTCATTGTACATTAGCTGTTCTTATTATACCTCTCTCCTGGCCCTAAAGCATAGAGGGGTTTACACACACACACACACACACACACACACTCCCAACCCCATGGCCACAGATCTTCTAAAAGTTTTGTGATTGAAACAGTGAAAAGTGCTTGCTTGGCTAGAACATTTTCTTGTTAAGATTTTTTTTTTATTCCCATTGTTCTGAAAGAGGCAGGCTTGTAACTATGTTCCATGATCCATGTCAATGTGGATGGATGAGTTCAAAACACAGCAAAAGGGACAGATAGTAAATATTTTAGATTTTGGTGGCCAAATGTGGTCTCTGTCACATATTTTTTTTTCTATCATAAAAATCCAAACACCACTATTAGTTTGAGGGCCTTACAAAAACAAGGCACTGTCCAGATACGGCCATCCGTGGCTATATAATTCCACCTCCATGGATGCGGAAAGAAGCGTGCTGGCTATTTTGCTACAGTGTTGCACAGGGAGTACTAACTATCCTCGAGTGTGTGAGAGGTCACAGTCATCACTTCATCTCCCTTATCATCCCGGTCAGGCACAAAATCCTATTCATTCCCTATCCTACAAGCCTCCAAGTAAATAGCAAACTTCTCCGCCCTCCATGCCAACCTCCTGGTTATTGCCTCAGTTCCCGTGGACGGTGATGTTTTTCTGAATTTTTCTGAGGGTAGGAAATCCCCAATCTACCTTTCTCATAGTCAGTTGCCAATTACTTTTGTAAAATACAGGTCTATGTTTGCTTAAACACAATAATATCCACATCTATGTCTCCTGTCTGCTAACAGAAGAGGTGCACTTTGTTAAATGTCGATGGACAGGAGGAATTTGAATGAGAGCATTGAGAAAGCACCTTGGAAATGGACAAAGTCCCATTTTGTGCTTTTGATAGCGACTGGAAGTCCTTGAATAATTTTTTTTTGGCAAGTTGCAGAGTTGTGTTTTATATATATATATATATATATATATATATATATGATTATCTGGACTAAACATTTTTTTCATCCTTATTTTAATAGATTTGGGTAAGAACTAAAGAGAGAACACATCTTAATAAAAAACATACCAAATTCAAGTTTGAATTTGAATCTATGTCTTTGGATCCTGACGCCAAAGTAATTTATCTTTTTCCTGGTGCAATTGAACTTTTCCAAGTTGCAAAATACCTGTCACTAAAGACATAAACTCCTGGAAACTCCTAGGAAGCAGAATCGGGTTTCAAAGTAAGGTCTACCTGGTGACCAGATGTCCTGAGACCTGTGTAACTTGCTACAGTTAGAAACAAAGTTTATATCCAACCAAGGAACCTACTGCCTTCCCTCTTGTAAAAATCAAAGGCCAAACTGAGGGACAAAGCTTTTTAAAAAAGGTTCCCTTGATACTTAGTAGAAATTTGTTGCCACACGCAAGTAAGTAGCGCGACACTCTAAACCAGGTGGACTCCTATGGAAAACAGTAGCGATTTTTAAAAAAAATCTTTCATCCGTTGCACGGGATGCATAAAAACACGAGTAAGTGAGCCGGGAGAGTGTTTTCCGCCCTTGGAGCTTCAAAGCGTCACATTCTGTATCCCAGTTTTGAACACTTAACCAGAATTTTGGGATTAAGAAACACGGTTTGTAAATCCAACCGTTAAAGGCGGCCGCCCGAGGGCGGATTGGGCGTCCCACCAATCACAGCACAGCATCGGCTTATATAAGTCCAGGCCCGAGCCGGCGGGCTACAACCTCCCTCTTTGGGTTTTGATTTCAACCTTCTCTGCTCTCCCAGCGACTCATCGCCATGTCGGAAACCGCTCCCGCCGAGGCCGCCACCCCGGCCCCCGTGGAGAAGTCCCCCGCCAAGAAGAAGGCGACCAAGAAGGCGGCGGGCGGGGCCGCGGCCAAGCGCAAGGCGTCCGGGCCGCCCGTGTCCGAGCTCATCACCAAGGCGGTCGCCGCCTCCAAGGAGCGCAACGGGCTCTCGCTGGCCGCGCTCAAGAAGGCGCTGGCGGCCGCGGGCTACGACGTGGACAAGAACAACAGCCGCATCAAGCTGGGCCTCAAGAGCCTGGTGAGCAAGGGCACCCTGCTGCAGACCAAGGGCACCGGCGCCTCGGGCTCCTTCAAGCTCAACAAGAAGGCGGCCTCCGGCGAGGCCAAGCCCAAGGCCAAGAAGGCGGGCGCGGCCAAGCCGAGGAAGCCTGCGGGCTCCACCCCCAAGAAGCTCAAGAAAGCGACGGGCGCCAAGAAGTCCGTGAAGAAGACCCCCAAGAAGGCCAAGAAGCCTGCGGCCGCCGGTGCCAAGAAGGTGGCCAAGAGCCCCAAGAAGCCCAAGGCCGCCGCCAAGTCCAAGAAGCCGGCCAAGAGCCCCGCCAAGCCCAAGGCGGTGAAGGCAAAGGCGGCCAAGGCCAAAACTGCCAAGCCCAAGGTAGCCAAACCCAAGACTGCGAAGGCCAAGAAGGCGGCTCCGAAGAAGAAGTAGGATGTTAGCCTTCTGACCGGCCACACAACCCAAAGGCTCTTTTCAGAGCCACCCAGAGGCCTCTGGAAACAGCTGGGCACTCCCTGCGCTACTTAGGGCCCTGTAGCTCCTTAAAAAGATAACAATGTACACCTCACATTGTTTTCTAATCACCTCAATCATTCAATCTCCTTTCACCATTCCCTCTTTTTCCGTCCCTCCCAGATTTTAGCCACCTTTATTAACATTTACCCACAATTACAACCTTTGTCCTCTTTATGGGGAACTACAGCCCGGCCCGCGACGACCGCGTCTAGGCCTTGGCGCGCTCCTTGCCGCCCTGCTTCCCGCGGCCGGACATTCTGACTATAAACTTCAGTGAAAGTGGCTGCAAAAGTGAAAGTGCTCGGGCGGCACTTTCTATAAACGCTTGTGGCGCGAAAAAGCAGATGTGTCATTGGTTCAGGTTTCAGCTTCGTCTTAACCAGTGAAAGTGCCATTTGGGATTCTGGCGCTCTGATTGGGCAGAGCTAAGTTTTCGAGATTGCTCTCCAATAACCAACAGACACAGGACTTTGGTTCATCACCTTATTTGCATGTGAGCTTGTATATAAATCGGACACAGCTTCCTGTGCTCTTGTGTTTCCTTTTACCCACCATGTCCGCTGAGTTACGACCATGCCAAGTTGGTGCTGGCCCCCAAGAATGGCTTCGAGAAGGCAGTGGCCAAAGTGCAGAAGAAAGAAGGCAAGTTAAGCAAGCGCAGCCTTACATAATCCTGGAATGAACGAAGGACGGAGAAGTGGTCCTCGGGTTAAAATGTGGTTTTAGTGAATTTTTTTCTTGTGTGTTTACAATGATTCTATTTGAGGATATTTTGAATTTACCCGCTAGCGAGGTGCCTGGGGAATGGAATTTAGCGCCAAAAAACCCCAAGCACCCACCAAATTTATCTTTGAGTCAAATCATTATAAACATTTCCTACTGTACTGGCTCAGGAACACCCTGAGCATTTTGTGGTTTTGTGGTGCAGTGGTTAGCACGTCTGCTTTACACGCAGAAGGCCCTGGGTACATTCCAGTGGACCAGAGAAGGAGTCTTTCTCCTCTTCCCCCCTCCAAGGCAAACAGGGGTCTCTTGTTTGCGATTCTCTCCCATTGAGTCTCTGAGATCCACTGACACCTAAGCTCAGATTGTCACCAACAGTCGTCCTGTGACTTCTGCTTTCCAGACACAAAGGATGTGGAGGAAGGTTTTCGGGGAAACCTGAGGGCTGGAGTCACTCACCATCTTTTTTTTTTTTTTCTTTTAATTTTTATTGTTGAAAGTATTACATAGGTCCTCCTTTTTCTCCTATTAATCTCTTCCAGCCTGCTCCCGTCCCCATCCCCCCATGGGTTAGGCATATATGCATACAAGTTCATTGGTTGATGTCTTCCCACCCACCGTCCCTTGCCTTCCCTCTGAGGTTCAACAGTCTAGACCAGTGATGGGCAACCTTTTGAGCGTGGTGTGTCAAACTTCGACAAAAAACTGAGCATAACTCGGGTAGTGTGTCACTTTGAGGGAAAACATTATTTCGCAAATGTTTCATCCTCAGGAGCAGCAAATGTTTCATCCTCGGCATGCTGAGGCGGCCACATGTCATCAGAAATGGCTACGCATGTCAGTGCTGACACGCGTGTTATAGGTTGCCATCACTGGTCTAGACTGTTCATGCTTCTATGTCTCTGGGTCTATTTTGTTCATCAGTTTATTAGGTTCATTAGATTCCACATATGAGTGGGATCATGGGATACTTACCTTTCTTTGACTTATTTTGCTCAGCATAATACCCTTCAATGTCCATTCATGTTGCAGATGGTAAGAGCTCTTTCTTTTTTACAGCCGTGTAGTACTCTATTGTGTAGATGTACCAGGTGTTGTTGTGTTTTTTTTTATCCACTCATCTGCTGATGGGCATTTAGGCTGTTTCTAAGTCTTAACTGTTGTAAATTGTGCTGCTATGAACATAGGGGTACATATATTCTTTCTGATGAGATTTTCAGGTTTCTTAGGATATATTCCTAGAAGTGGGATCTCTGGGTCAAATGGGAGTTCCATTTTTAATTTCTTGAGGAAACTCCATACTATTTTCCTTAATGGCTGCACCAGTCTGCATTCCCACCAGCAGTGCACAGGGTTTCTTTTTCTCTACATCCCCGCCAGCACACTCCTGGTTGGTTTGTTGACTGTAGCCATTCTGACAGGTGTGAGGGCTCTATCCATCCTCTTGCCTGGAGTGTGAGAGCCCAATCCACAGGAATTTCTAAAATCTTGAACCAGGGCAGAGGGCCGAAGACCCAGGGGAGAAATGTGTGGATGGGTCTGAGTAGGAGCTGCTGGCCAGCCCTGCTCAGTCCTGGGGCTCATGGCCTCTTTCCAGAAATTTCCACTCCAGCCCATGCCTGGCAACTGCCAGGAAGGAGACTCCTGGGTTATTCCCCTCACACAGGTCTCTGGTCTGGGGTGGGTATTTGACACATTTTCCTTAGTGAAAAGAAGAGAAATCTACAAAAACCTTACACAGGGAGCCCTCCCTGACCTCACTTCTACTCACAACAAACATGGGCAAAAGCAACAGGAATCATCATTTCTCTCTGCTCCCGTCCAGGTGGCTTTTGCTAGCTCAGTTCAGATAAGAGTCTGCGTTTCCAGCCCCCTGTCCACAGGAATTGTGTGTTCCCCGGCCTCACACTTAAAGACTAAGACGTGTTGTGTAGGGAGCTCCCAGGCCAATACTCATGCTCATAGACACACCTGGAAAATGCCCGGTTCAATCTTGTCAATCCCCTGCTCCATGCAGAGCTCACTCAAGGCCACACAACGTCACTGTGACCCCATAACAAGTGCTTGGCACCAAGTACCGCACTGCACCTGCCAGGCACCCTTTGCTCTGAGTCTGGGCCTTCTTCACCTGCTTGCTCACCTGGCACTACAGGTTAGTTCTGCACCAGGTGCAGGTCTCCGACCTTCTCACTAATGTTAGGTCTGGTCAAATAATTGAGTCAATACCCCTCCCCTGGGAACTGACCTTTAGGCCACTTCACTACAGAGTCCCCTTTTGCTTAGACCACATTCCACTTGCTAAGACCATAATCTCTCTCCTCCAGACCTTCCAAGGACCCAGACCTGCACAGAGAATTCTGCACCCGGAAAAAGCCACCTAGAGTCCTTTAAAACCTCTGATGCCCCGTCTTTCATCCATCTGGTATCCAGATAACCTAATACATTTATAATTCTTACCACTTCCAGACTCGTGTATTCCTCCTTCGGCGACTATAACATACGTCTTTCCAGAAACTTTCCCAGATTGTCACATTCCAGAACAATATTTACTACCTCCAAATTCTTACAGCAATTAATATTAATGTTATTGTAATAATCTATATTTAATATTAACCATAAAAAATATATTTTATATGTCATTACATATATACATAACAGACATATATATTTTATATGGAAATATAATAGTATTATTCTGTCATTTACAGTATTTTATTAAGTATAGTTCAAACCAGTCATTTGAGTTCCACTTTCACAATATTTTTTTTTCTTCTGTATCTGAATATAATCTAAACTATTATTTACTTAAGTTTTTTCTTTAAATATACTCTGTAGAAAACAGTATTTAAAAGACAACTTTACATCATTGTAGAAGACCAAAGAAACCCAAGAGATGCTTAGAGAAATGGAGTTACACAGCTTTATTACTCCGGCGGTCTCAGAGGAGTTGCCTCCATAGTCTGAGCAAACCAATATGGTGGAAGCCCTTCTTTTATCCCTTCTTGGTTTCTTGGTCCTCCAAATATGGATGGGGCCTTCCGGACCTCCCGTGGGCTTTGCAAAAAGCCCTGTGGGTTGGGATGGGGGTCTTGAGATCATACCTAAGGGCCTGGCCTGGCACCACCACTGATAACCCTCTCTGGGGGTTCATGGATTATGGCCTCTATAAAATGTGAGCATTTAGGTAACAGGTCTTGCAAGACCAGATTGTGGAGGAAAGGGACAGTGACTTAATTATAGGTTATCAAGAATGTACTTTAGGTTACTGCACAGATTCAGATTGCTAGCCCCCCAAACATCAGGTTTACATAGGAATTAGCCTTCTCAACATCACTACCCTACCTCTGACCATGAACAGAAAGAAAATCACAATGGAAGAATATTTTTTTCTTTATTTCCATCACCACTTTGGGTCAATATTTTTTAAAAATATCATTCAATTCCAGGTATATGCTGTTTACTGCATTACAGAGACCTTGAGACAAGCTCTTTGTTATAAAGTTGAAAGAGGGCAAGGCGGGTGGGATTAGCAAATGTCAGTGGAGTACCCAATTGACACTTTACCAGTTAGTTCATTAGAAAGATTAAGGAGCAGAGAAAAGAGAACGATATTTTGACTCTCTATTTCAATATTTTAACTACCAAAGCTCACATACTATTTACCATAATTTCCTGGGATCCCCATGGCACTTTGTACACATCTAGGAAAACGTTAGTTTAATTAATGTATTAAATGGAACCACTATTATATGTCTAACTCAGGAAATATAAAAATATATAACTCAAGAAGTTCACATTGTGGTAAACATTTATAGTGATACTTATTTTTATTTCTCAAACTTTTAAAAAATACATACTTTTATTGACTTCAGAGAGGAAGGGAGAAAGAGATGGAAACATCAATGATGAGAGAGTCATTGATTGGCAGCCTCCTGTATGCCCTGGGGATCAAGCCCCCAAACCAGGTATATGCCCTTGACTGGATTCAGACCTGGGACCCTTCAGTCCACAGGCCAACACTCTATCCACTGAGCAAAACCAGCTAGGGCTATTTTTCAAACTTTTAAATCATTACTTAATCTGTTGAAAGAAAAAAAATCTATGTGATACATTTTTCATGGTAACTTTTATATGTGTACCTCACCCAGGGCTCAGGAATATCCTTGGAATCAGTGTTGTTACCATAAGGAAACATTCAAACCTGTAAAAAAATTTTGTGTTTTTTGAGCCAAGCTGTCCACAATTGCCAGGAAGCAGAATCTCATCGCATTGAGACAATGCTCCGGAAAATGATGGTTTTTCACCTATTTTTATACATTACATTCAAAGGAGGAGACATAAATGGGTTCATAAAATTCATTGGTGACAGATTAGGAAGGCGGAGAAAGCGAAGCTGGAAAACCTCTGGGACTCTTTCACACAGGTGGGTGCGGGATAGTTAACAGTCAACAATCAACCCCATAACAATAACAATTAAGGAATTTGTGGTCTCCATCCTGGCGCCCTGGGGCATTGGTTGTGCCCTGAGGGGTCCAGAAAAAGGGACATTAGATGGAAAAGACAACAGACAGGCTTAATTAAGGTAAAGATAGACTCTTGTTAGGGAAGAATCTAGCCTAAGTCAGTGGTCAGCAAACCTCGGCTTTCGAGCCACATGTGGCTCTTTGGCCTCTTGAATGTGGTTCTTCCACAAAATACCACGGCCTGGGCGAGTCTATTTTGAAGAAGTGGCGTTAAAAGAAGTTTAAGTTTAAAAAATTTGGCTCTCAAAAGAAATTTCAATCGTTGTACTGTTGATATTTGTCTCTGTTGACTAATGAGTTTGCCGACCACTGGCCTAGGACGTGACTACCTGCCATAAACTGCTTTTAGTTAAAAAGTTTTCATTTCAGACAATCCTTTCTGGTGACTTTAGGTCTCTCGAGTTTGCAAAGGCCACCACACAGGCCTCCCCTGAGCCACTCAGGCTAGCATGTGGCTCCTTTTGTCCACAATGTACACCATCTTATGAAGTCCTAACAAAATCGGGGCCTTGTTATTTTCTCCATTTTGCTGAAGAATCACAGGCTCATTTGGAGTATTGTTTCTCTTCCTCCCTCCCTCCCTCCCTTTCTCTCACTCTTAAAATACAAACAAAAATACCACACCAATAAACTATCCTCGAGTGAAGATTAAAGAGAGAATCACAGGCTCTTTGAAGTATCCACAACACCCAGCTAGCAGGCATCAGTCTACTCAGGTGATAAAACTGAGGAAACACTGTCCTTTAGAATCAGATTTTTCTCATCCATTTCTATGCTTCAATTGCTTTCTCTCTGTTCTATAAATTATTCTTTAGGTAAAAAATATTGACAAAAATTATTTGGAGCAAATCATGTGAATTGTTGGAGCTACCAGCTATAAAGTCCAATGAAAAACAACAAAGTGACAAAAACGCTGACGTGTGAGGGGCTTGCTGTGTGCACCTTGTCTAGATGGGCCAAAATGCCATCTCCTTTCTGCTGACTTTAGCCACCTCCCTCCTATTCTTCTAGACATCGTCTTCTCTGCTGACCATTCCAGGTCATTCAAGCAGTCCCTGACACAAAGCACACATATATACTGTTAGGTCTGATCAAATAATTGAATCGATACTCCCTCCCTTGGGAACTGACCTTTAGTAAACTTCACAACCAACATTCCCTTTCGCTTAGACCACATTCCACGTGCTAAGACCATTATCCTTCCCCTCCAGACCTTCCTAGGATCCAGATCCGCCCAGAAAATTTCCCACCCAGAGAAAGCCGCATAGAGTCCTTTAAAACCTCTGACTCCCATCCCTGAGTGCTGGCACCATTTGGGGGCTCAGCCCATCTGGTATCCAGATGACCTAGTACATTTATCATCCTGTTACCACTTTGGCCTCCTGCATTCCTCCTTCAGCGACCCTCGCATATTCACATTCTCCAGGCCCGGGACAAAAGTGTTTAGGTATCTCAATGCCTCTACATTCTGGTCCCATTTCCTCTCCTCGATATTCTCTGCTGATTCTCTCATTCTACAAGACAAGACAATATCAGGAGTGGCTGTTTATTTTCTGCATCTGTGCACTAATGGCCAGATCAAAGCACCTGTGCTTTGAAAAGTACTGATTTAAAAACCCCAAATGTATGGGGAACTTACTATCCACAAATATCTTGAGATGGGGAAGGAGTAAAGAT
Source organism: Eptesicus fuscus (assembly GCF_027574615.1). Classification (NCBI taxonomy): domain Eukaryota; kingdom Metazoa; phylum Chordata; class Mammalia; order Chiroptera; family Vespertilionidae; genus Eptesicus; species Eptesicus fuscus. The sequence continues at coordinate 229,007 of NC_072494.1, read as the reverse complement.
ACTTTTTTAAAGTATGATTTCTCTTAGAATTGAGGGAAGGGTAGACACACATATAGTTACAAAAATACAAACAGTATGGACCAGTGGTCGGCAAACTGCGGCTTGTGAGCCACATGCGGCTCTTTGGCCCCTTGAGTGTGGCTCTTCCACAAAATACCACGTGCGGGTGCGCATGTACAGTGTGATTGAAACTTCATGGCCCTTGGGACAGAAGTCGGTTTTCGGCTCTCAAAAGAAATTTTGAGAGGGGGTTTGGGATGGAAATGGGGGGGGGGTTACTGTTGATATTTGGCTCTGTTGACTAATGAGTTTGCCGACCACTGGTATAGACTAAATACATGCATGTGCGTGCAAACACATGCATGGCCCTGCAGAGGGCTGTCAGAGGTTCTGTGAGAAGCTGAGTTAACAGCTGGGGAAGACTGGCTGCTGACTGAGCTAAAATCTTTCATTTTCTGAATCTACATGTCCTTCCAATGGCCTCTGTCAGTCTTTTTCTTCTGCATTCTCAAAGAGAGTCATACTATCGAGAGATCTGCCTGTAGGTGTGGGGTCCTCGCAGGTTTTCCTTATGACTACATGGATGATGCTTGGAACTTGTTTTATGCAACTTCTATTTCTACCTCGGAGCTTTTCTTCATTCATTCCCTTGCCCTGCCTGGAATGTCTGATATTTAAAAACAGTTACTCCAAACCAGAGAGGGTTGGACCTGCATTACCACCATTTGTCCACCATCCAGAACTGAAATATCATTGCTGTTATGTACACATAAACAACTGTTGGACATAGAAATCGGGACTCAAAAGAACTGTTGGCCCAGAAAGAAACTCACTATAGACTGATTCATTTGCCTCTCAGCATAACCATTATTGCTTGTCTCATTTTCGGTTTCTATAAGTGTATTCCTAGTATCACATGAGCTCACTCATCTAGGGGAAAAGATGAACAACATAGACTGAAGAACAAGAACAGCATTGATCAGTCTGTCAGACCTCAGAGGGAAGGGTGGGGACAAGGGAGATAGATCAACCAAAGGACTTGTGTGCTTGCATATGAGCCTAACCAGTGATCACGGACAACAGGGGGATGGGGGCATGCGTGTGTGTGTGTGTGGGGGGGTTTGGGAAGGAAATGGGGGGCGGTTGATGACAAATATGTGATACCTTAATCAATAAAGTAATTTTAAAAAACAGTTACTTATGAAACTACCTCTTAAAAAATTTTTAAAAAATCACACACACATGTGCTTCAAGAGAAATTTGGTTTTATTTTCAAGCTTATAAAAAGGTACCACACATATATCAACTTCTGAGGTTTGTGTTTCTAGAGTGCTGTGTATTTCAATCCTTTTCTGTGCTATGTGCTATACCACTGTGTGAATGCACCCCAATAATCATAATAGCCAAGAACATGTGTGGTTGCTTCTAGTATTTTGGTATTAAAAATAGCATTGCTCGGTTCTCACATACCTTACTGCCAAGTGTGCAGAATACTCTCACGTAAACACCTGGGAGTGGAACTGAATCACCAGGGGGACTGTAATTGCACACAGGGCGTCGTCAGAACTCCTCAGTAAATACAATTCAATGTGGAAGTCATTCTATGACGATCCTGGGAAGACACCCAAAGTTTTAAATAGTTATGCTGTCCCCAAGGGCTTGCAAGGAAGAGGTGGGTTTTGACATCCTGGGTTGGGGGCAGGAACGGCCATCTGCTCCTTCTTATTTTTCTGTGCCCCTGAGCGGCAGCTGCCACAGACACAGGGAGTCCCCGGGTAGGGATGCCATCGAGGGCTTTCAGCACCGGTTACCAAAGCCTGGCCCACTGCTCTTTCTTTTTTTCTTTTTTTTCCTGATCTACTTTCCAATCTTTAAAAATTTCTTCCAATTAGTAGAGAAAGAGCACATGACACGGAAGCAGAGAAGAAACCTGGGTTCAATTTGACAAAGAGTAATTTCACTCAGAGAAATGAGAAAGTGGGTAAAATGGCGGTTCCCCTCAGAATTCTCCAATGAACCCTGAGTCGAATTAAAGTAATAACAATAACAGAATGGCACAGGGAAGCCTGTTGTTCCTTCCAAACTTCCTGTATGTCTGGATTGCCTGTTACTGCTGCCCACCTGACCTGACTGATGCATGAGATAACTTGAATGGGGTTCCCACTTTTCCTTTTGCCTTTCTAACTTAATACGTAAGAAACCAGCACACAAGAGTCCACTCCGCCGAAGGGAAATAAGACAATTGATATTTTCAGTGGGTGCGAAGTGCCACACCAGCAAGAAACACATTGCATTACTGGGACATTCAGACCTTAAAGAACCCTTAAGAAGGTTAACATGCTTAAATGTGAATTGTCTTAACGATGAGGGTTTTGCTTCTTTACTACATTGGTCTGAAAAGAACCTGCTCCTTAAGCCAATCTCAAAACGTGGAGGGATGCCTCGCACGCGCTGCATTGTACTGAACGAACTTGACAACAAGATCGGGAAAGAAAACACGCCAACTGCTTGGCGGCGAATACCACTTACCCGCCCGGGGTGGAAAGTGAGTCACAGTTCTCTTTAGAAGACTGAGTGGCTCTGAAAAGAGCCTTTGGGGTGAGGAGTCAGGCCGCGGCGCCTCACTTGGAGCTGGTGTACTTGGTGACGGCCTTGGTGCCCTCGGACACGGCGTGCTTGGCCAGCTCGCCGGGCAGCAGCAGGCGCACGGCCGTCTGGATCTCGCGGGACGTGATGGTCGAGCGCTTGTTGTAATGCGCCAGGCGCGACGCCTCGCCCGCGATGCGCTCGAAGATGTCGTTGACGAAGGAGTTCATGATGCCCATGGCCTTGGACGAGATGCCGGTGTCGGGGTGCACCTGCTTGAGCACCTTGTACACGTACACCGAGTAGCTCTCCTTGCGGCTGCGCTTGCGCTTCTTGCCGTCCTTCTTCTGCGCCTTGGTCACCGCCTTCTTGGAGCCCTTCTTCGGGGCGGGCGCCGACTTGGCGGGCTCGGGCATGGTCGGGAGGAAGCGCCGAAGATGGGGAACGACTGGAAGGAAGAGTGTGAGGCTGCGAGTGTCCTCTGGGTCCAGTCTCCTTAAAGGAGGCGGGGAGTGAAGGCGTGTCCGACCGGTGGCGAGTCCCGGAAACGTCACCGGGGTGTCGTCCACTGAAAACAAGTGTATTTCAGCCCCAGGATCCCATTGGTTCAGTGAAAGGGCTGTGACTTGCCGCCAATGGCGCAGATTCAATTTCGCGCCCCGGCGCGACTATAAAGAGAGCAGCTCCGGGCGATTCGACTCGGACCCAGGTCTGAGCGGAGGTTTTCTGATCATCATGTCGGGACGCGGGAAGCAGGGCGGCAAGGCGCGCGCCAAGGCCAAGACGCGGTCGTCGCGGGCCGGGCTGCAGTTCCCCGTGGGCCGCGTGCACCGCCTGCTGCGCAAGGGCAACTACGCGGAGCGGGTCGGGGCGGGCGCGCCCGTGTACCTGGCGGCCGTGCTGGAGTACCTGACGGCCGAGATCCTGGAGCTGGCGGGCAACGCGGCCCGCGACAACAAGAAGACGCGCATCATCCCGCGCCACCTGCAGCTGGCCATCCGCAACGACGAGGAGCTCAACAAGCTGCTGGGCAAGGTGACCATCGCGCAGGGCGGCGTGCTGCCCAACATCCAGGCCGTGCTGCTGCCCAAGAAGACCGAGAGCCACCACAAGGCCAAGGGCAAATAAGGGGCAAAGCGCAGCGTTCAAAACCAAAGGCTCTTTTCAGAGCCACCCACACTTTCACTGAAGAGCTTGCAATTGCCATGTTGTAGCAGCTACTTGAAAAGCATCACTTACACCCACCAGGAGATGTCGCTGTAAACATCCTAGAAACGGGAAAGTAACTATTGTGAACTAAGTTAGCAACAATGTAGTTACTAAGGGAGAGAGACTCTGCACCCGGTACCTAACGGAAGAAAGCTGCACGCCCTCGGGCTTAAACCAGCAGAAACCACGACCGGAACACGCTGGCTGAAAGGTGACTATTGAAATGCAAACCGAGTTAGTAACCCACAGGGCGATAAAACCATTCCTGTCTCTTGTTCGAGTTCTTTTGCATCTTAATGGGACACATCTTCGCCAACGCCCACCTCCTAGGGGGACCCAGTGGGCTGTAAATAGGAAAGCAATGCCGCCGGCCCGGAGCCGGGTCCCTGCCGCCGAGCTGCTCTGCGCGGGGCCCAGTGTCACTCTCTCCGCCCTCTTTCTGTGCCATTTGCTCGTTTGAGGATGCTTTTTCTTAACCCCCTTTACACGAGTCTCAGCTCAAATGGTTCCACGTAGTGGAATGCTGCCTATGGACATGGCAGGGAAACGTAAATGTTAATCTAGCTATAATATCAAATGTGAAATTGAGTTCAACAGACATTTAGAAAAAGCCTACAAAACATTTTAAAATCTCTACGTTTAAATAGAGAAATGAAGAAGCTGACGGGAAATCCTCCTTCCTAAACCTGAATGAGGCTGAAAAATCACTTGGCCAATCCCACGTAGCGCGCGCTTTTTCAAAAAGATCAAAGGAAAGCCAGTTTTTGGCGCCAAATTTTAAAATTTTTATTCCGCCAACAAGATATATAATTCTAACATTTACATTAAATTCTGCGGAGGAAAGACAGAGAACATTGTGAAGAAAATGCGTACAGACCATAGCGACGAGAAAGGGTAGAAAACAGCCTCTGTTGAAAGGGTGGGTGGGAGGAAGAAGTTAATTTCTGACCCAAACGCCCGGGAGGCTCCGGTGATCAAAAGCGGACGCGGCTTCCAATCACGTCACTGCAGGCCTTGATGGACAGGTGCCTCCTCCAATCACAGTGGCACTTGCCTTCTATATATTTCCTTGTTGAGCGCCCGCGCTGTCACTTTCCAGCAGTTTTCTGCTTCTCTGTGTTGGGAATGGCTCGGACCAAGCAGACGGCGCGCAAGTCCACGGGCGGGAAGGCGCCCCGCAAGCAGCTGGCCACCAAGGCGGCCCGCAAGAGCGCGCCGGCCACGGGCGGCGTGAAGAAGCCGCACCGCTACCGGCCCGGCACCGTGGCGCTGCGCGAGATCCGGCGCTACCAGAAGTCCACGGAGCTGCTGATCCGCAAGCTGCCGTTCCAGCGCCTGGTGCGCGAGATCGCGCAGGACTTCAAGACCGACCTGCGCTTCCAGAGCTCGGCCGTGATGGCGCTGCAGGAGGCGTGCGAGGCCTACCTGGTGGGGCTGTTCGAGGACACCAACCTGTGCGCCATCCACGCCAAGCGCGTCACCATCATGCCCAAGGACATCCAGCTCGCGCGCCGCATCCGCGGGGAGAGGGCGTGAGCTCTTGGCGAGCGGCCACCTGGAACCCAAAGGCTCTTTTCAGAGCCACTTCCATCCTCACTGACAGTGGCTGCTGCACTGCTAGTTACGTGTTAATAACGCAAGCTCAGCGCACAATTGGCGGAAATAATGGGGACGGGTTATGGCCTTCCCTCCAGAACTTTGGGTATCACTTTTCCTCAACTAATTGAGTGTAAAGATTGGCAAGGCCTCACGTTCAGTTTTTATAGTAGCTATTTAGGGAAACTTAAGTAACTGTTAACACTAGCAGTTTCAAAGGCAACAATGTATCCGAAAAGTTAGTCACCAGTTGCACCCTTGTTATCTACGTGGAAAGAGGTAACGTGAAGGAATCTCAACAGGAAAGGAATTAAGCCCATCCCGTAACTAGAGGTTCAGAGCAAAGATATTGGCACCTCCCTTACCCACTTCTGATATTCACAAATATGCTAATTGAACCTGAAAATAGCTCTCAGGGTCTAGACAGGCGATCTGTACTCCCTCACTAGCTCTAAAGTTTTTCTTCCAAAGGCTCTCAACTATTGGGGATGAAGCCCATGCTGGTTCCTTTCAACAAATCTGGGAAGGAAAGGAGAGGATGGGAATTCAGCCCCCAATGGCTGCAGGAAAGCAAAGTTGAATTAGTGTTATTCTTGTTTTCACTTGCCTAAGTGGCCTAAACGACAGTTGTTTTGTAGTAGTTTATTGTTCACTTTGAAGGGAAAAGTCTTATTTTTTAAATGGAGACAGCTGAGTGACTAATTACATGAGTAGTTTTTAAACTTCAGTTTTAATCAGATAATAATGCAAATTAAAGCCTTGAAATACTGCATAACATCCAGCAGATGATCAAAATCAGAAAGTTGGGTTTGCCAAGTGTTGCATGAGAGGTGGAGAAATGTGGTTTATTGATGGTGGGTGCTGGGTTAAAATTGTGAAGGGATTAAAATAAAAAGATTTGGAAGTCATTAGTAAATAAAAGTATTTAAAGGAAAGAAGTGCCTACAGGTCCCTCCTGGCTCTTCCCTACCTCTTAACCTCTAATTTAGTGCCAAAATCCGATTTCAAATCATTTGTGTGCACACATCAGAAGCCCTGGATCTGGCGATGCTAATTCTGTACTGGAATTCCTGTACTTTCCTTCAATTTCTAGTTCCTTTAGCCCTCAGCCCAGAGGTGACCTATTACAGATCTGACTCCTCCCTATGTTCCCCTTGCATCCTATGTCTACTTTTCTTACTACATTGTGCTTTATTTCCTTTTGTATTACTCCTCTTTAGATAGAGTTTCTTTAGAACAAGCAGTGTCTTACTAACATATTCTTAACTGGTGGGACCTAAGGGCAAAGTACATTATCTGTTGAAAGTATAAATGCATTATAATTTACCAAAAAGACAGAAGAAATAGTCTTTGTGCCTGCATTTCTTGAAATGGCAAACTGGAAAGTGGCCTAAATGTTCCAATCTTTTCCAAGGCCTATACCAGTGGTCGGCAAACTGCGGCTCTCGAGCCACATGTGGCTCTTTGGCCCCTTGAGTTTTTAGCAAAGGCCAGCTTAGGAGTACCCTAATTAAGTTAATAACAATGTACCTATGTATATAGTTTAAGTTTTTAAAAAATGGCTCTCAAAAAGAAATTTCAATTGTTGTGCTGTTGATATTTGGCTCTGTTGACTAATGAGTTTGCCGACCACTGGAGACTAAAAGGACCTCGCCATGCTGCTATAGACACGAGAAACACACCACAATGTTTGACCTCTCTTTTCTCAAAACAGCCTCAGCTTTATTCAGAGAAGTGTGTTCATATTTTTAAAACTGCGGGTCTCCACCATCACTGCTCTTGGAATCCACTCCTTAGCATCTACTAGTCATTGCCACTGTGATGGACAATCACTGGGTCCGTGCTGCCTGTCATACCTGAGCCAGTTCAGCAGAGACAGGGTTGAGTCATAAATGAGCGTTTATTCCAACACTGCCGGCAGCGGGGAGAGCAGCAGGTCACCCACAAACATCTGCTCTGCACCCCACCATCAGCCAGCTGCTTATATTGGGTAGGACAGAGATTACATGGGAAGTAAGCAAAAGGGTATGGCAAATGGGCTGTTTACAGGTAATGCAGGCTGGAGATTTGCGAAGGCCTGCAAGTATGAAAAGGCTGGGGGTCTTCAAAGGGCTGGTAGTTCTGGTTTCTGTAACGAGGTTGTTAATCTTTCCCTAAGAACAGGCAGCTCCCCGATGAGAACAGGCTGCATTTCCAGGTGAGCCCCCAGGTTCCACCTGCAACTCCCAACCAGGTTAGAATGTGCCTTCTTTAACCAGAACAAAACAATCACGGTTAACAGAGCATGATTGATTTCTTATACTTATAGCTGGTCCCCAACATTGTATTTCTGCCCATCACTGTGACATGTGGTCGTCTAGCATGCCTGTGGTAATACATATACTGTCAAGTAGTCCTAGAAATTAGGTGCTTTTAGTTAATACATTCAAGACAATAACTGATTAAGGTTCAAGATTTGCCACCTTCCTACTGACACACAATGGGTGCCTATGGAAACCACCCCTGCTCCTGTTCCCTCGGGAGATGCTCGGATTTGGTGACACCAGTCACTTAAGCTAATTTCCAGTATGGACCTGGGTGAACATCTCGAGCGTGGCGTTGAAATTCTAGCACGTCTAGAACACAAATATGAAGTCAAATTGTCTGCATTGCAAAAGCTGCTCAGTGCCAATTCTGAAATGTGGACAAGCAGACAAGGACGGGGCCTTATGTTGGGTAACAAAGTATACTGAGTAGGTAAGAGGTGGAAGTGATTGAAAACGGAACTGAGTCGTGCTGCCTTTCTGGTGACTATAGAAGAGGCTCTGAAAAGAGCCTTTGTTCACTTGTTTCCGAACGTGGTCTTCCCTTGGCCTTGTGGTGGCTCTCGGTCTTCTTGGGCAGCAGCACGGCCTGGATGTTGGGCAGCACGCCGCCCTGCGCGATGGTCACCTTGCCCAGCAGCTTGTTGAGCTCCTCGTCGTTGCGGATGGCCAGCTGCAGGTGGCGCGGGATGATGCGCGTCTTCTTGTCGCGGGCCGCGTTGCCCGCCAGCTCCAGGATCTCGGCCGTCAGGTACTCCAGCACGGCCGCCAGGTACACGGGAGCCCCGGCCCTGACCCGCTCCGCGTAGTTGCCCTTGCGGAGCAGGCGGTGCACGCGGCCCACGGGGAACTGCAGCCCGGCCCGCGACGACCGCGTCTTGGCCTTGGCGCGCGCCTTGCCGCCCTGCTTCCCGCGGCCGGACATTCTGACTATAAACTTCAGTGAAAGTGGCTGCAAAAGTGAAAGTGCTCGGGCGGCACTTTCTATAAACGCTTGTGGCGCGAAAAAGCAGATGTGTCATTGGTTCAGGTTTCAGCTTCGTCTTAACCAGTGAAAGTGCCATTTGGGATTCTGGCGCTCTGATTGGGCAGAGCTAAGTTTTCGAGATTGCTCTCCAATAACCAACAGACACAGGACTTTGGTTCATCACCTTATTTGCATGCGAGATTGTATATAAATAGGACACAACGTGCCCCATCCTTACTATTTCTCCTACCGATCACATCCACTGAGCTCCCGACCATGCCCGAGCCCGCCAAGTCGGCGCCCGCCCCGAAGAAGGGCTCCAAGAAGGCGGTGACCAAGGCGCAGAAGAAGGACGGCAAGAAGCGCAAGCGCAGCCGCAAGGAGAGCTACTCGGTGTACGTGTACAAGGTGCTCAAGCAGGTGCACCCCGACACCGGCATCTCGTCCAAGGCCATGGGCATCATGAACTCCTTCGTCAACGACATCTTCGAGCGCATCGCGGGCGAGGCGTCGCGCCTGGCGCATTACAACAAGCGCTCGACCATCACGTCCCGCGAGATCCAGACGGCCGTGCGCCTGCTGCTGCCCGGCGAGCTGGCCAAGCACGCCGTGTCCGAGGGCACCAAGGCCGTCACCAAGTACACCAGCTCCAAGTGAGGCGCCGCGGCTCCTGTCGAACCCAAAGGCTCTTTTCAGAGCCACCCACACTTTCACAGAAACAGCTGGCTCATTTTCCCTGTGTCTGAGTTCTCTTAAGAGGGGGGGGGGGGGCGGGGGCTGGTTGGAGAGGAACGTACCTGGAGAGAAGGAATTCGTGCTTGGATAAGCAGGGTTCCGTGTCTGCCAGGTCAGTCGGGTGCTGTCAGGCCATTTGAAAGAGGCGTTGCCTTTGGCCTTATGCCATAACAGCCAACATTTCTTTTTTGCTCCCACAGCCAATGCAAGGAACGCCGTGCTCTAACTGTGCGTCGGGACTATTTGAAAAGCCCGCCCTGGGTTCCAATGTGCCAGACAGACCTCTGGGTGCTTTTTCTGGTAGATCTGAGATAAAACGGCGGCCCCGCCTTAAGTGCAAGAATCCTCCGGCCCTGCAGCCAGGCCCCTGAGCTAAACAGGACGGTCGGGGGCTCCCCAAACAGAAACTGTGGGAGGAGGCCGAGTTCTGCCTGTTTGTTCGGATGAGCGGGAGGGAGGGACACCCGGACTCTGAGCAGGGCCAGTGCTGGGCTGAGATCTGAGAGTCCAGGATCGGAAACCCTGAGACTCATGTCAGACCCCGTGTAGAACAAGGAGCGGACCCAGAAACGCCCCTTGCGGTAGGAAATGGGACGAAGGCTGGGCAGCCAGGACCCCAGAGGGGACCGAAGGCTCCCTCCCAATCGTGCCTCCCTTCTCATGTCCTCCATTTCAAAGAGATAGCACCCTCAGCCACCTCTCATCCCTTCCGGAGAGATGGAGGTGTGGACACCAGCTCTGTCTCTGTCCCGGATGTCATGTCATTTTTGTTTCACGCTGTGACCTTGGACCAACGTCACTGTCCTTGGCCAGCGTAGCAAGGCTTGCTAGCCGATGACTCCGTGTTCCTTACAATGCAGCTGTTCACATGAGGAACATCAAACCTGTAAAAAATGTTTGTGAGTTTATTGGACCGGAACTGTCAACCGTTGCTGGAAAGCAGAATCTCAATGAATTAAGATAATGCACCGGAGAATGGTGGTTTTTCACCTATTTTTATGTTACCCCACCCAAATCTGTTGGTGGTAGATCAGGGAGGTAGGAGAAAGCAACGTGGGGAAACCTCGGTGATTTGCTAAACAGTAAAATGATAGGCATATATTTCCTTTACACACACAGATGAGTACAGGATAGTTAACAGGCACCAATCCTATCTAATAATCTAATAAAGAGGGAATATGCTAATTGACCATCACTCTATCACAAAGATGGCTGCACCCACAGCTGAGGCCAAGTTCCCATAAGGAGCCTTAAAGAGCAATCACAGCCCTAACCGGTTTGGCTCAGTGGATAGAGCGTCGGCCTGCGGACTGAAAGGTCCCAGGTTCGATTCCGGTCAAGGGCATGTACCTTAGTTGCGGGCACATCCCCAGTAGGGAGTGTGCAGGAGGCAGCTGATCGATGTTTCTCTCTCATCGATGTTTCTAACTCTCTATCCATCTCCCTCTCCTTCTCCCTTCTTCTCTGTAAAAATCAATAAAATATATTTAAAAAAAAAAAAAAAAAAAAGAGCAATCACAGGGACCTGAGGCTATGCCCTCCCCTGCCCCCGTGGGGCTTGACAGGGGACCTCAAGGTGGGCTTCCCATCCTTGTGCTGGGCTATGCCTCAGGCCATGCCCCCCACCAGGTGGGGATTGACAGGGGATTTCAGGCCACTACCCCCACCCGGCACCAGGCCGAGGGACCTCAGACCTCGCTCCCCCCGCCCTGCCTGGCGGGGCTTGACAGGAGACCTCAAGCTGGGTCAGGGGAACTCAGGCCGCCCTCCCCACCAGGTAGGGCTTGACGGGAGACCTCAGGCCATGCCCCCCACCCCAGCACTGGGCCAGGGGACCTGAGGCTGCACCCCGCTGCCTGGCTGGACTTGACAGGGGACCTGAAGGTGCACCCCCAGTGCTGCGCCCCCACCCAACTCAGGCTGCGCCCCCACCCAACGGGGCTTGACAGGGGACTTGAGGCTGCGTCCCCCTGCCTGGCGGGGCTTGACAGGGGACCTCAGGCCATGCCCCCCACCCAGTGGGGCTTGACAGGGGATCTCAGGCTGTGTCTCCCACCTGGCAGGGCTTGACAGAGGACCTAAAGACATGACCTCGGCCCCGGTCTGGGCTGGGGGCCCTCAGGCCACACCCTGGTCCTGGCGCTGGGCCAGGGGACCTGGGGTTTGACAAGGGTGGGACTGGCCGGGTCTGGATCTAGCCCATTGGGGGGGGGGGCTGTCGGGTGTGGGTCTCACTCAATTTTGAGGTGTATGTGGGTGGTCAGGGACTTGACTCTTGGTCCTGTGGTGAGCCCCAGACTCTGACAGGAGAAAGGTTTTCATATACATTTTACTAATTTTCTTTCATCTCTGACACTTCTATTATAGAGAAAGGGCAAATAGCAATATTTAATTATTTCCTCTAATTAATCCCCTTTTAATGTGCACGAATTTTGTGCACCGGGTCACTAGTTAACAGATAACAGTAACAATGAGGGAATGGTGGTCTCCGACCTGGTGCACTAGTTGTGCCCTGAGGGGCCCGGGAAAAGGGAAGTTACAAGTTACCATGACATTTCACAGGGATGTTATCTTAGAGGCAAAAAGACAACAGGTTCAGTAAAGGTGGAAGTTGGTCTTTGTCAATGAAGATACTGGCCTAGGATATGCCTACCCACCATAACTGCTTTTAATTAAAAGGTTTTCATTTCAGACCATCCTTTGTGGTTATTTTTAGTCTCTGAGTTTGCCAGGCTGCCAGGCAGGCCTTCTCGGAGTTAGTCAGGTTAGCATGTGGCCCCTTTTCGTCCACATACCATAAGTATATATTTTAGCAATAGCCATAATGGCATGAAAATTGAGGTAAATATCAAACTGGTTTTAGTATCGATTATAACCAATCATTCATCACAAAATCACTAGGAGTATATACCCAGTGCTACTCCATTCTTTGTCCCTTTGTCTTGTCCATCATTAGTACCTGAATCACACGATTTTAAAAGGCCCTGCAACAGATAGCGAGCATATTTTGTGCAATATTGCTGGGCTGGCTAGCTGCTGCGGTCCATTGTCCTGTAAGTAAATGACCTGCAGTGAATTCTGTGGATTGCCTGCTCTGATCTTGTGAAGATGCCTTCTCGTTACAGTGGCTATTATACTCTTGCCCTTCATCAGACACCAAAGCTAATGAAATGCAATGGCTCTAGCTGAGCAGTGTGGAAAGGTGTGTGTGTGTCGGGCGGGGCGGGGAGGGGGGCGGAGGGTGGCAGGTAAGCCAGTCTCAGTCCCGTTTTCCTCCTCCCAACCTCATCAGTAGGCACTTAGGTCTCTTCGAGAGGGATATGCCCCACACAAGGAGTTTGTAGGCCTCTGGGGTGGGTGGGGGAATTCTGAAGCTTGGAAATCTCTATAGTCAGCACCCAAAACTACAACATGAAGTCTGTAATGGGAGACTGATAGTTTGAGGAATCCTGGCTGCCCCAATGCTCTGTCATTCACCACATTGTTTTATCTTCCCCAGTCTTTGCTCCTCGACTAAAAGTTATCCTAAAGTCCCTTCCCACAGAAATAATATTCTCATGGGTCACCTGAAGCCATTGCTAATGATGACATATGACATAGCTTTGTTTCAGTCTTGAAAAATGCAGTACAGTGAGTCCTCCTTATCCCAGGGGTGTTATAACCGGACAACCAAGGGGTCCGGACTGCCTGTCACTACTTCAGCCAATTCAGCAGAGACGGGGTTGAATCCTACATGAGCGTGTATTCCAATATTTCCGGCAGTAATTTCTGGAGAGCAACAGGCCATCCACAAAAATCTGCTCTTTCTTCCCCGCCCCAACCATAAGCCAGCTCTTTATATTGGGCAGAAGGACAAAGATTACGTGGGAACATAGGAATTACAAGCATGGGACGTGGGCACGGGATACTCATTCCAGGTTACAAGTCATGCGGGCTGGTGGGGGGAGGGTCACAGAGGGCAGGCGCCTCAAGGCACCCCAGGACCAGATTACAAGCAATAAACGGGGTGTAAAGAGCAGGTGCCTCTGGGACTAGATTGTCTCAGCCACAAGGTTGTCAATCTTTCCATAATGATAGGCAGTTCTCCAGACAGGAGGATAGCTGCATTCCAATGTGAGCTCCCATGTCCCAGGGTGTACAATTCCCAGGGAAACGAAAATGTGCCTTCTCTAAACAGAAAAGAACAATCATGGTTAACAGAGTATGGTTACTGGTAATATTTCTTAGTTAGTTTCTAATATTCTATTTCTGCCCCTAACAGTCCCAAGACCTCCATCAGATGCCTGGAACCATGGGTAGTACCAAACCTTATATTGTGCCGTTTTTTCCCTATACACACATATAATGAAGTTTAATTTATAAATTAGGCACAGTGAGAGATCAGTGACAGTAATACTGAAACAGAACAATTATAACAATATACTAAAATGAAAGGTATGTGAATGTGGTCACTTGTTTTAGGAGGTCCCTTCCCATAGGCTCAATGCTTTCTGGTGCAAAACATTGGGGTCAATCAGAACACATTTCCTGCTCATGCCTTCCACCTGCACATTAATGCCTTTTTCCTCTTAACTAAGCACTTACCACACCTAGTGGCTGTAACTTTTGCCATTTGAGGTGCAACAGCAAAGTAGCACAACTTTCTTTTTCCTTCTTCACAATTTTACAGACAGAAGATTTATTCTTACTGTTGATCTTAGCAACTTCAGCATACAATTTCCCCCTATTCACTTATTAAGTCAAGAACTTACACCTTTCCACTCAAAGGAAGTACTTTACAGCATCTCTTTGAAATATCTGAATTGCCATCATCACTACTCTTTCAATTTAGAGCCATTATTAAGTAAAAGAAGAGTTCTTAAACACATGTGACACTGTTAGCCTAGATGGCTACAAGTTAACAGTTGAAGAATACTTTAATTTTATGTGTGAAGAATACTTTAATTTTATGTGTGTTTTTGTCTTTAACTATAAAGAAGATTTATAGTTAATATGTTCTAATGTTAAATAGTAGATCGATCCTGTGTTGTCATTTTTGTACTCTTCTGTGATTTTTTTTTTTAAGGTAAAGGAAAAAGGTGAAGACTAATGCTGTATCCTGGTGTCGGGTGTGTTAGAAATTCCAGCTTCTAACATGTAATATTTACCAAATCACCAGCAACTAAGATGTGCCAGCCCGTGTTCTAGATGATATAGTAACCACAGTATGAAAACAGACAAAAATCTCTGTTCTTATAAATTTACATCCCTTTAGGGGAAGAAAATACTAAATATTCATTTAGTATTCAAATAAAATATACAATCTACTACACCGTGTTAAGTGCTAGGGAGCAAAGATTTGAGATTGTTGGGAGAATTATTATGTTAAATATTCCCAACTCCCTTTAACTGAATCTCTGAAACGGGAAATATTTACCTATATCTCTATCATCTCTATCTCTATCTCTATCTCTATCTCTATCTCTATCTCTATCTCTATCTCTATCTCTATCTCTATCTCTATTTATATCTATCTAAGATATGGATATATATACAGTCCTTTCAAACTCTAAACTTACATTCTTGTCTACAATATGGTGGTAGGCAGAGATGGACATCCCTCAGCTGATGGGTTAATGTTCTCTGCTCTCAGAGAGGGTACTATGACATTTCCTCAATTAGAACCTTTTCATTGTGTTATTTATTTTGCATGTAAAAGGAAATTTAAGTTAATAATCCAGTCTATCCAGTCTAAATACATGGGTTTGAAAACAAAACATCAAAATAAAAATGTAAACTTTTAAGAAAGATGTCTTACGTCATGTAGAAACACGTGTGGTGTCTTTTATTTATTTTTTTGTCTCAAAAGTGCCCTGCAGTTATCTAAGATTTCATCAGCTAGAGGCATCACCGCCTCCGACACAATTTTGGAAAAGTAACTAGCAGAGGATGGTTTCGAT
Source organism: Eptesicus fuscus (assembly GCF_027574615.1). Taxonomy (NCBI): domain Eukaryota; kingdom Metazoa; phylum Chordata; class Mammalia; order Chiroptera; family Vespertilionidae; genus Eptesicus; species Eptesicus fuscus. The sequence continues at coordinate 213,672 of NC_072494.1, read as the reverse complement.
CCATCGACCTCTGGGTTATGGGCCCAGCACGCTTCCGCTGCGCCACTCTGCTCCCTGCACAGAGATGGCAATTTAAAATCATTCCTTGATTCTACTTCCCTTTAAAAGTTTGTATGTTAAAAATGTTTTTTTCTTCTTCAAAGACTATTGATTTTATTGTCTTCGAACAGAACAATGAGCCCAGAATACATCGAGTCCAAATATTCTGAAGACAAAAACTTCGATGTTTCCTTAAAATACAGCCAGTTTCCAGGCTGCCCCTCGCCTAGCATGAACAACTCCAGTCCTATAGCCCAGATGTTCAAGGAGGCCAAAATTCGAGTGTGGAAAGTCCCCGACTTTTGTACTGTGCATTTCAACATGATTGGAAGGACATTAAAAGGGAGAAAAGCACAGATGCATTGGCCGGGAATCGAACCCGGGCCTCCCGCGTGGCAGGCGAGAATTCTACCACTGAACCACCAATGCGCACATGTCAAAGTTGCTCTGCTGGCGCTAGAAATGTATTTTTTTCCTGCTATTTTGCCGAACTATTAATACATTTTCATTGAAAAAAACATGTTTAGATGGCTTTTCGTTCTTATTGAGTGGAACCTAGCTTCGATTCCTTTCTCCTAAGAAAGAATAGGTAGTGACTTTGGCGTGATGTTTCTTTACCAGTATACCTGCAAGACCGGGAAGAAACTTCTGGACACTCTCCCGAGAAGTCTGCACACACGCTTTTACATTTGAGTTTAGTTGGGGGCCAAGGAGGGCTCACAGCTCCGGTAGTTCTGGGATTTGTGTTTGTAACCGCGGGAACAGCTCAAAATGGCCCCATTCTGGTCACATGATACCGAAACAGAACGAAACTGCAAGTCATGAGGCTTGCTAAGAGGGGAGAACTTCTAGGCGTGCCCCTTCCCCCCCTCCCTTCCCGCCCCCGTCCCCCCATGGAACCCAAGACCCAGGATATGACCGGACCTTGAACCTGGAGCCCTTTCAGAGCGGGGATCCGCTGTCCAGGAAGACCTGGTGCTGACGTCCTTTATTCCAGCGTCCTCCAGTTAAACCTTGCGGGCCTGGTTTCCACTTACCTGTCTCCCCTGAACTTTCTTAACCCGCCCTGTACCCCGGACCCTGGATGGCGTTTGGGCTGTTGAGCAATAACTTTCCCGCACTCCTGGCTTAGTCTCTGAACATAAAACGACTCTAATTTCTCCACTGCAATTCTCAGTGTGCAATGTTAGGCTCTGCCAGCGCCGGGTGGATGTACTCATGGTTTGGTAACATAATCCACCCCCCCCCCACCCACACACACACTCCCCTTTATTTGATTTTTTAAATCTTTTTTGTTGAAAGTATTACTAGGTCCTCCTTTTCCTCATTAACGTCTTCCAGGCCATTCCCATCCTCCCCCACAGGCTCTCACCACCCCATTGTCTGCATCCCCGGGTTATGCATATATGCACAAAAGTTCACTAGTGGGTCTCTTCCCATCCACCATCCCCTGCCTTCCCTCTGAGGTTTAACAGTCTGTTCCATGCTTCTATGGCTCTGGGTCTATTTTTGGTCATCAGCTTATTTGGTTCATTAGATTCTACATATGAGTGGAATCATGTGATACTTATCTTTCTCTGACTGGCTTATTTAGCTCAGCATAATACTCTCCAGGTCCCTCCAGGCTGTTGCAAATGGTAAGAGTTCTTTCTTTTTTATTGCTGGTAACATAATTCTTCACGTGGGCCTTACCACAACCTTGAAACACAAGTATTATCTCCATTTGTTTTTCAGATTTTTTTAAAAAAGTCACTGATGTTAAGTAACTTGACTCGGATCATTGGGTTCTAAGTAGTGAGCCCTGGTGCTTCTCTTTGGAATAACTAACTTCGTTTCTCTTTTAGACTCTGGTTTCCCATTCAAACTATTCCTTTTTCCAGGGTTAACTTCTGGGTTTGTGTGTGTGTGTGTGTGTGTGTGTGTGTGTGTGTGTGTGGTTTTCCCCCAGTATTAACTTCTGTATGCCTTTCCCCCAAAGGTTTGGCTATAGCTACCTTGGTCACTGTTGCTTGATAATTATGCAAAACTATAATGAGAACTATTTGCAAACCCTACTTGGAAATTTAAATAGTAGTCAAATAATACACACAGGTTTTCCACTTCAAATTCACCCTTTTGCAAAGCAAATTCACTTTGGGGTGAAAATAGAGTGAAGTAACACAATAGAGCCACTTTTATGTGATTGTATTCACAGTTAACGCATGCGTTCAGGCCAGTCGTATTGACTAGCAAGCATTCGCCAGGTGATCAATTGATACATAGGCATATAGTGATTCGATCTCACATTGTAAACAGTTTTCTTTCAATTGGCGAGCCCCCGTTACTTCAAATCCCAAAGTACTTACAAAGATTACACTTTCCTATAAATGGTATGATACCGGTGCTGACGTTAAATGCTGATATGCACATGTAATAACTGATCCAGTCTAGAGAGTACGCATCTGGGGAAGACAGACCTGCTTAATTCTGTGTGGTTTGTTACATTGCTGCAGATAACCTGCCAGGCGGTGCCTTTACTGCAGATAGTGCCACGACTCAGGGGAGCCAGTCTCCAAACCCTGAGTGATGGATATGGAGGAAGCTTTCCCTTTATACCCTTTGGTTTCTTTGTTTCCCAAATATGGCAGGCTTCCGGACTTTTCTCGGGCTTTGCAAAAAGCCCCGTGTTTGGGTGGGGGACATGAGATTACACCCAAAGGCCTGGCCTAGCATCAGCACTGATAACCCCCTCTGGAGTTTGTGTATGGTTCATGGTGTATGGCCTCTGTAAAATGGGAGTGTTCTGGGAAACAGGTTCTGCAAGGCAGGACAGGCATCAATGGAGTTAATTATCGGCCAGCAAGAGTGTGCGCTAGAAGGCAGGTTACTGGCACAGATTCAGATTGCTAGCTGCGTACCACCTGCCCCCCCCCCCAATGTCTTACATTCCCCTTCATTATACCATACACAAGGAAAAAACATACATCAATCACATCAACATGTTCTCTTTTTTCTCTGAACCTAACGTTGTGATACTGTTAATGGGCTTTTTACATAGTTGGATTTCATTAAGGTATTTTTACATAAATCCTGAATATTTTTTTTCACACCCCGAAAATGGATACATCAAACACTGGATCAAGCTCTGGAAGCTCATTGCCAACACACGTACACTGAGGTATGCATTGGAAATTGAGGGATCCAGATCAAAAAGCCCTGTTGTCCGATGTAATAATCCACCGACATACGATCGTACCAGCCACAATTAAAAAAAAAAACGGTTTTTATAAATTGTTATGGTGATGGTAGAACGGTAAATGAATCAGCTGCAATCACCAGTATTAAAAACAATATGGCAAAGTCAATTATTTACCAGTATAAGAAGAATGGTTGCGTATTGATAGAAAAGAAAACACATGGAGGTGAGAGTAGTAGCAAGTTAAACACCTTGATATTAAATGAAATCGAGCAAATAATTTAAGAAAATCCGTGCGTAACTTTAAAAGGGATTTGTGACAAGATTCTCGAATCTGAACATGCAAAACCATTATAAGGGAAATTATAAGTAAATACATATTTCTGACGTTAAAAAAGTATTTTATGCTTATTACTATATACATGCAATAAAATATTTAATTTTAACAACAACTTTGCATAAAATTTATTTTTGTTACAAAGCTTTTGAAATTATTTTAGTGGAAAATTTTGCTTTGCAAAGGATGAACTTGCTTTGCAAACAGTGAATTGAATTTCATCTGCAAAAGGTAAATTTGCTTTGCAAAGGGTGAATTTGATTTGCAAAAGGGTGAATTTGAAGTGGAAAACCTGTAGAAAACATACTTTTGAGATGCACCTCTTTCTACCTTGTTCACCCAGGACTGTAACAGACAGTAAAGTGATCTGAAGGAGCACAGGCATCCTATTTTTTTTTTGTCTTTCTTAAAAATCAAAACCTGCTCGTTTATTTTAGTGACAGCTAAAGTCATTTGTCAGTCAGATACATAGTAACTTTCTTAAGATAATCGTAATAATTTTACACCAAACTTGGCAAATTGAAATAAGGTTATTCTAATATGTTGGACTCTTTTGTTTTTGTACTAATTTTAAAAGTCAATCTCTCCATTTTATCCACCCTCCTCTTGACACATCTGTCTTAAATAGAAAATATCCAAGTTAAACTTTATTATTATGGGACTTAAAATTGCAGAGGAAAACTCATCTGAGTAAATAAAATGGTGAAGGGCTCTGACCAGCCCTTGTCTGCGCTGTTGGCCCCAAGCAGGGGGCAGAGGACACGGGTCACGGGAGACCACACAGCAGGTCCTCTTACATCTTTCATCGGTTCCGGGCTCTTCTGAAGGAAAAGAGTGAGGCGGCCACTTTCTGAGCCTTAACGCTCAGTACTGACTCCTGGTCTTAATGAGACCCAGTGAGAAGGGCTTCTCTCTCTCTCTCTCTCTCTCTCTCTCTCTCTCTCTCTCTCTCTCTCTCTCTCTCTCTCTCTCTCTCTCTCTTTCGTGTGTGTGTGTGTGTGTGTGTGTGTGTGTGTGTGTGTGTGTACGCACGCTTTGGGAAGAGTAATCTTTCCTCGGAGACCTCACACTCTCCCAACCCTTGTTAGAGATAATTAGTTCAGGGAATTTTTTAAAAAGAAAGTTTTACTCCACAGGGAGAGGCAGAAAAGGAAGTGTCCAATCCTATATCAACACTGAAGCCCATAAGAAGTTCTTTCTTTTCCAGCTTGAACCCTGGGAACCGGCTGTGTTCCCTGGTGCTGAGGGAACCTCAGAGCCCATCTCCCTTCTGAGAGTGGAAGGGGAGATGGGTGTTCAGGGCCCCCAGATGGTGTAACTGCTGTTTGCTCATCAACGTTCTCTCTCCATTCAGGTCCAGCGGCTCTTTATCTCCTTCCCATCCTCGCAGATTTCCTGAATGTCACCTTTGCTTTCTTCTTCTTTCCACTCTGGTCATCCCAAGTGAAGTCCCAGGAAAGAGAAAGAACGGTGGACATGGCGTGTCTCAGGTTGTCATCAAATTTGGTAAGTTAATGATCCCTTTGGAAGAAATGGGACTCAGGCCTCTGCCCAGTCATCCGCTTTTGGCTTTTGTTGTTGTTTTATTTTTAAAACCATAGACTAGAGCTGAATTGTGGGCTGTTAGACATATCATGCACTTCAACGTAGGCTTGATAAAGGAGTAAAGATGGTGATTAAATATCACTCATTCTATGAGAAAGCTGGAGAGAGATTTTGAACTCACTGAATAGAGTTCTTATCAAAAACATTAATTAAAAGAGGAATGGAATCTACTGAACTGGAAAAACCTTAAGAATAAAACACTGAGCCCTAACCAGTTTGGCTCAGTGGATAGAGCATCAGCCTGAAGACTCAAGGGTCCCATGTTTGATTCCAGTCAAGGACATGTACCTTGGTTGTAGGCACATACTCAGTAGGAGTGTGCAGGAGGCAGCTGATTGATGTTTCTAGCTCTCTATCTCTCTCCCTTCCTTCCTGTAAAATATTAATAAAATACATTTTTAAAAATATACTGATTCTGGTCTGTGTCACCAGAGAGGATGTTGAATAATGGGCTCTCAGTAACTGGGCCGTTCATGTTAACACTGGACTTTGAGCTCCAACAAGGAGGGTCTGGGTTACTCTGGCCTTAGTGGCTTATTCTGGGATGTTCCATAATGACCCTTTGACTCCCTGGGGCTGCTTTGAGCATGAAATGAGGTGAACTATGTCAACTGGTTAACATTCCTGCCTACTTCACGAAGTCCATAAGCACTAGTTACATTAATATGGAAATGATTTGTACTTTATACTGTTATTTTTTCTTTCCTATTTTGAGATATTTTAAACATATGCAAACTTACAAAGACTAGTAGGAAATGTCTACATATACTCCACTCTTCAGAATTAATGGTTATTCATTATGATCATACTTCCAGCTGTTTTTAAAGAAATAAAATGTTGTAGATATAGTCTCCATCTCTGACTCAGTTTCCCACCCCAGAGACATTCACTGTCATTGGTGTGGTGTCTACCCTCCCAGGTTGCTTGTATATACATATTTGTTTTTTCTTAATCATTATATATATATATTTTTTATTTTATTTTATTTTTTTCCCCCCACTTTGCAAGAGGTGGAGAGAAAGCCCGCAATGCTGGCGTGCTGGCTTCGCTGTGAGTGTTGGCCATCAGTTACCTAATCACTGGATGGTCCTTCCCCAAGATAATGTCATGTGCATCCATTGCACTGGGGGCGCTGCTGCAGCCTCTGGAGTGAGGACCTGGACAATCCTGTAATTTCCAACAAGTGTCTGTTCTGAGGTTCAAAGCCTTAGTTAGAACTCTTGTTTGGAACACATGTCACAACCTGACTTAATTACTGAAGCATTCCTAGAACAGCGGAACCCTATTTGGGCCAAACCACCTGAGAGATGGAATACATTCTCTTTTACTAAGCGTCACAACTCTATTACTTCTTAGTAACTGCTTAGGTAAATATGCAAAACGATCAGAATGATACTTTGCCCCTGGATAACTTACATTATACGATAAATTCCCCCAAGATATAAAAACACTGCCCAGTAATTAAAAGTGTAAAGTGTCACAAAGAGCCTTGCCAGAGTGGCTCAGTGGTTGAGTATCAACCTATGAACTGGGAGATCGAAGTTAGATTCCCAGTCAGGCCACATACCCAGGTTGCAGCTCAATCCCCAGTGCTGGGTATGCAATTCCCAGTAGAGGGGGTGCAATCCTCAGTAGGGGGTGTGCAGGAGGCAGCTGATCAATGAATGATTCTCTCTCATCACTGATGTTTCTCTCTCTTCCTCTCTGAAATCAATAAATATATATGTATTTTTTTAAATGAAGTGTCAAAGACCAAAAAAATCTTTCATTTCTGTGGGTTCATAAGAGATACATGCATAAAGAATCCATGTAGCTTTCCTGGATGCCGACTTCTTTGTGAGGAAAAATGTAAACAAGAGGAGAGAGAGGCTCTTAACACAACACTGATATTAGTTCCATTGAGATTGAGTTCTGGCAATAGCTTTACTTCTATCTTTTTTGTCTTTATAGGAAAGCATTCTCCACTTCAGAAAAGTAACCCAAGCCCAGGGTTAAAATACACCATGAGGATTTAAAACATCATTTCATAGAGGTTTAGGATAGGGCTGGGCAGGGGACATGGTGGGGACATGGTGGGATGGGGGTACTGAATAAAGAGAATGGATGGAATTGAATGCTGCTCTCACAGTAATGAGGTCATCTTCTAAGATTCCCTGGGTCAATTTTGCCCTGGAGTTGGATATGACTCTGGTTTCTCCAGTGTTGATGAGACATTGTTTAGAATGAGATTTCCGCCAACCGCAAGCGGAGTTCTCTGATGCGGAGACACAAGCCATCCGTCCTATCTGTGGGTTACATGTGACTAGAAGATTTGGTGCTTCCTCATTGAAAAACAAAAAGGAAAAGGTAGACAATTTGGAGTGTTCATTCCTGCCCATCTGAAAAGAATGATGCAGCCCTAGCTGGTTTGGATCAGTGGATAGAGAGAGCATCAGTCTGTAGACTGAAGAGTCCTGGGTTCAATCCCAGTCACATGCACATGCCTGAGTTGTGGGCTTGATCGAATGAGGCAGCCAAGTAATGATTCTCATCACTGATGTTTCTCTCTCTCTTCCTCTCTGAAGTTTTTAAAAGAATGATGCAAAAGGTTGGTGAATAATCACAGCCAGGAGCCTGAAAATCTCCCAAATACTGGACTCCTCAGACCAAACAAACAGTAGCGCTGCTGACTGAAACTCTGGGCGGGGCACCCAGCACCCCACCTCTCCATGGTTCTATTTCACCAACCATCCATGTGGAGGGAGCATAGCCACACTTGTCACCAGTGCTCATCTCTCTCCTAACAGGTAGTATGTGGTCCCAGGTGATGGAGAAGGACAACGCAAGTTCTCCTGAAGGCTTCGTCCTGCTGGGCTTCTCGGACCGTCCCCGCCTGGAGCTGGTCCTCTTTGTGGTCGTCCTCGCGTTTTACCTGCTGACGCTTCTCGGGAACGTGACCATCATTCTGCTGTCGGCGCTGGACTCCCGGCTGCACACACCCATGTATTTCTTCTTGGCCAACCTCTCCTTCCTGGACCTGTGCTTCACCACAGGCTCCGTCCCTCAGATGCTCTACAACCTGCGGGGCCCGGACAAGACCATCAGCTACCTGGGCTGCGCCACGCAGCTCTTCTTCGTCCTGGCGCTGGGCGGGGTGGAGTGCGTCCTGCTGGCGGTCATGGCCTACGACCGCCGCGCTGCCGTCTGCCAGCCCCTGCGCTACGCCGTCCTCCTGCGCCCGCGCCGCTGCGGGCAGCTGGCGTCCCTGGCCTGGCTGAGCGGCTTTGGCAATTCTCTCATCATGACGCCCCAGACGTTGATGCTGCCCCGCTGCGGGCACCGGCGGGTGGACCACTTTCTCTGCGAGATGCCGGCCCTGATCGGCATGGCCTGCGTGGACACCATGGCCCTGGAGGCGCTGGCGTTTGCGTTGGCCGTCGTCATCATCCTGGCCCCGCTCACCCTCATCCTCATCTCCTACGGGCACATCGCGCGCGCTGTGCACAGGATCAAGTCTGCGGCCGGGAGGCAGAAAGCCTTGCACACCTGCAGCGCCCACCTGACCGTGGTCTCGCTCTTCTACGGCACCATCATCTACATGTACCTCCAGCCGGCCAACACGCAGTCCCAGGACCAGGGAAAGTTCCTGACTCTACTGTACACCATCGTCACTCCCAGTGTGAACCCCCTCATATACACCCTGAGAAACAAAGACGTCAAGGAGGCCATGAAGAAGGTGCTAGGGAAGTGGGGTGCAGAGATGTAGTCCTAAGTGGTCCCAGGGTGGGATTCTCCTTTGACGAGTCTCCCGTGCCTGTTGTTGGACCGAACACATACAGGAGTGCTCTGACATCACCGGCTGAAGAGATACTTAATGAGACGTGGAAGGCCGTGGGTTCGCTGGGTTGAGACAATACAATGTTCCTAAGTTGACAATCACTTGTATTCCTCTCAGGTCCCTAAGTCAAGCCTTCCTCACTGGGGACGCTCCAACCTGGGACCCGGCCATGAGCTCTTCTTGCAAAAATGTCTGGTGCCCTGAACGTAGAACCGGGCATTTTGTGCCTATGCCAGCTTCCATGACAACAATTTATACTGAGCAGTCCTCAAGGTATCTGAAAAGAACGCACTTAGAAGTAAGGAAGTACTTATTCTCTCTAGAAAGTTCAATTATACTTTTATAGTAAGTGCCAAATGCCTGAAGACGAGGCAAAACAAATTGTTCGATTATCCAGCGCTGGGTGCCTCCAGCACCGCAACCCAGGTCCCTAATGTGGGTCCTGCATACTTGGAATAATGTATGTAACTGAGTTTCATGATATTTATGTTTGACTTTCTGAGGCACTCTCTCTCTCTCTCTCATCTATATCTATCATCTATCTATCTATCTATCTATCTATCTATCTATATCTATATCTATATACATAGATAGATAGATGAGAGAGAGAGAGAGCCTCAGAAAGTCAAACATAGATAGATAGATAGATAGATAGATAGATAGATAGATAGATAGATAGATAGAGAGAGAGAGAGAGAGAGAGAGAGAGAGAGAGAGAGAGAGAGAGAATATGCAAATTAGGCCAGGACACCTTAAGGGTCACGACCAGACAGGAGGAGGTTGCCCATGCAGGTGAGGCCAGGAGCTGAGACAGAGACAGGGGGGGCCTGCTCGAGCCGGCCTGGGCTCAGGCGGCCACGGAGGGAACACAGGCAGGGCGGCCGGCGGCTTTGTGCGCGTAGGGCGCGGGTCCCGGCCCCCGCGGGGTGCCTCCTTGCACGGCGGGAGGCGGGGCACCTCCTCGTGCGATTTCAATAAAGTAGAGAATAAAGAAGAAAGGATGCAAAGAAAGACCATAAGGTATTTGCTTCCAATAAAAGGAAGAATTTCTTGCTTATAGTCAATACTTCATACTGCATTTATGACAAAAGAAAACTAAGGGGTTGTCTTAAAGTTTTTGAAGATTGTTCATCTCTGCTGTCCCCATACACGATCAGGATAGAGGCTGAGGAGAAGAAGATGGACTCTGGGGAGCTGTTGGCATCTTTATGATTGGGTGATGTTGGCTTCTTCATGTTCACTTGAGTGACTGTGGCCCCTTACCACTCATTAACAGAAATTTAGGAGTATTGCCACCGTTATCGATAGGAACTGGATAAAAGATGAAGTTAGCAATTTCTCAGTTAAACTCCCTCAAAAATTTTAAGGAAGTTCCGGTCAATCTAGAGTCCTCGGAAAAAAAAAAAAAAGCAAATACCTAATAAATTGTTCTCCAAATATATCATTTTCATTTATCATGTACATATTTTCCTATTCTGAGCAGTAGTTGTTACACTTTGTTCAGATAGAATAGATTGTATTGTAGATTAGTTAGGGCTTGTGAGAATGGCTTTGTGGTTTAGTTCTGATTATAGAAAATATTTTGTTATTTCCCCCCAAATGCAGTTGACTCTTCTTACTTCATAAACTCAGTAAGAGGTAGCCCAGCCCTAACTGGTTTGGCTCAGTGGATAGAGCATTGACCTGCTACTGAAGGGTCCCAGGTTCGATTCCGCTCAAGGGCATGTACTTTGGTTGCGGGCACATCCCCAGTAGGGGGTGTGCAGGAGGCAGCTGATCTATGTTTCTCTCTCATTGATGTTTCTAACTCTCTATCCCTCTCCTTTCCTCTCTGTAAAAAATCAATAAAATATATATTAAAAAAGAAAAAAGAGGTAGCCCTGAGCCGTGGTGATGTTTACTAAGGGCCAGTCTCCAGAATGTGGAGCCTTGTTGCTTAGCATGTCCCTCTCTTTACTGAAAAACAAGGCACAGCATGTATCCTACTGGCATAGAAAGATACAGCACATCTTTAATAATAAAGGTACAATATGCTAATTAGACCAGATGTCCTCTGGACATCCTTCCGGTGGAAGCAGCAGCTGGTGAGGGCCGAGGCAGATACCTTTTGAAATGCTAAATGCTTGGTCTTGAAATGTGTGCGTGCTAACAAAGGCTGAAACAGAAAATGGAAGTTCTGGGTTTCTCTGATGAGGCCTCACCTGGAGCTAGTCCTCTTTGTGCTTCTTTAATCTCCTATATCTTCACTCTGCTGGGAAACACACCATCACCATATTGTCCTTCCTGGGCCCACATCTTCACACCCGAATCTACCTTTTCCTCTCCAGCCCGTTTTCCAGATCCCTGCTACCCTGCCAGCATCGCTCCCCTGCTCCCGGGTAACCTCAGTGAACAGGCAAATCTATCTCCTGTGGTGGCTGTGTAGTCCAGCTGTAATCTCTCTAAGGGTGGGACCTACGAACACAGTGTCTCAGGAGCTGTGGCATGGCCGCGACACCGCTGTTTGAAGGCCTCTGATCACACGCCCCCACCCCATCCCTGTGCCCTCTTGGCTTCTGCTTCACGGCTCATGGGTTTTGCCAACTCTTTATTGCAAAGAGCGCTCATCTTTTGGTCTTTCACTTTATTACAGCAGTGATTTTCATCTCACAAAGATGACATATCTTTGCATCTTGTTCCTCCAGCATGAAAATCACAGTGGTCAGTTACTGATTTCCAGAGCCCATGAGTCTGCGTTTGTGACATGGGACCCCATTGCTCCAGGGCTCCCCAGTTGCCTGGTTTTCTGACCCACATTCGTGTAACCACACAATTACATTGATTACTCCATTATTTCCTCAAACACCCTGGACTTTATTTGGTAGAAAATAAATAACTGCCGAAACCGGTTTGGCTCAGTGGATAGAGTGTTGGCCTGCAGACTCAAGGGTCCTGGGTTCGATTCTGGTCAAGGGCATGTACCTTGGTTGGGGGCACATCCCCAGTAGGGGGTGTGCAGGAGGCAGCTGATCGATGTTTCTAACTCTCTATTCCTCTCTGTAAAAAATCAATAAAATATATTTTTAAAAAAAGAAAATAAATAACTTTGCCTCTTTCACAGAGTGACATTTAGTTAAAGAAAACACGTTTGTTTGTTTTTAAATCAAAGCAGAAAATCAATTTGTAGAACTGACCCAAATCACAATTTGATTGATAAAATCTAGCACAGAGAGACAACCAAGATGGTGGCGTAGGTAAACACCACATAAAAACTACAACTAAAAGACAAAACAAATATCATCCAGAATCACGGGAAAGCTGGCTGAGTGGAAGTTCCACAACTGGAAGGAAAGAAAAAGTGCATTGAGACTGGTAGCAGGTGTGGAGGTGTGGAGGCGGGCACAAAATGGGCTGGCAACTGGGTACGCTGTGGTTGTTTTTCATTCGGAAGGGAGATACAAGCTCCCAATTGCTATGAACTCCAGTTCCTGGCAAGACTCTGGGGACCCAGACTCATACATGGAGAAACTGGACTGTCTCGTATTGAGCCTGAATGCAAGGGCAGCTTTCTCTCAGAGGTGCTCGCACTGATCATTATTCCTGCATGGGCCGAGGGACACAGAGACCCAGGGACCTCTCTGGTGCAGGGCTGACTGGCAGCCATTGCTGTTTGCTCTGCCCTGGTGATTTCCTGAGACCCCATCCCACCCAATTTACAACTCCACACAAGCTGTGCGCAGTGGCTTTTGCATATGAATGGCCTGTCCTTTTGCAGACTAAAACCTAACAAACTACAGCTGGGTCAAAGAGCTCCAAAGTTTCCAAAAGAAGGCCCAAGGCCTGGTAGCAGCAGCTTGCCTTGTTTTACAGATGGGCCTCATCTGGGCACTTCCAAACCCCAAACAAAGAGGAGGAATCTGCAGATCTCTCTGAATCTCCTGCTGGGTGGTCTCAGGCAGTGGCTGACTTTGCACCTCCTTGGAGATCCAAGAGCCAGTGTACCCAGTGGTCAGTGTGAGACCATCCAGATTACAACTCTTCACATCCATAAGCAACACACTCAAGGGGCAGACTCAGTGAGCACCAAAGCCCCACTGAAGCAAGTCCTGCCCCATAAGGGTGTCTCCAGCACAGCAGTTCTCCCATCGTAGACACAGCTGATCCTCATAGCCAATTGGCCTGGAGGTCAATTCTTACCAGTGATACCAACAGCAATCAAGGCTTAATTACAACAACACTGTGCACACATCCCACAAAGGGGTGCACCAAGTGTGTCCACCTCAGGTGACTGGGGAGGCCAACCCACTGGGCCCTACAGGACATCTAGCACACAAGGCCACTCTATCAACACAGGGAAGCATATCAAAATGTGGAGACAAAGAAACACATGTCACAAATGAAAGAAATAGAGGAAAGCAAACAACTGGATATAGAGTTCAAAACCACAGTTATAAGGTTACTCAAGAATATTCTAGAAACCTCTGAGAAATTTAGTGAGACCCTCAAGGATATGAAAAAGGACCAATCAGAAATTAAGCATACACTGACTGAAATAAAGAATAATATACATAGCTCCAAGAGCAGACTAGAGGATCCCAAGAATCAAGTCAAAGTTTTGAAATATGAAGAAGCAATAAACACCCAACTGGAAAAGCAAAAAGAAAAAATAATCCAAAAATATGAAATGTAAGGAGCTTCTGGGCAACTTCCAGTGTACCAACATCTGAATTATGGGGGTGCCAGAAGAAGAGAGAGAGCAAGATATTGAAAACCTATTTGAAGAAATAATGAGAGAAAACTTCCCCCACCTGGTGAAAGAAATAGATTTACAAGTCCAGGAAGCACAGAGAACCCCAAACAAGAGGAATCCAAAGAGGACCATACCAAGACACATCATAATTAAAATGCCAAGGGCAAAAGATAAAGAGAGAATTTTAAAAGCAGCAAGAGGAAAACAGTTAGTTACCTACAAGGAAGTACCCATACGACTGTCAGCTGATTTCTCAACAGAAACATGGAGGCCAGAAGGGAGTGGCAAGAAATATTCAAAGTGATGAATAGCAAGAACCTACAACCAAGATTACTCTACCCAGAAAAGCTATCACTTAGAATTGAAGGTCAAATAAAGAGCTTCACAGATAAGAAAAAGCTAAAGGAGTTCATCACCACCAAACCAGTATTATATGAAATGCTGAAGGGTATTCTTAAAGAAGAGGAATAAGAAGAAAAAGGTAAAGATAAAAACTATGAACAACAAAGTGACAAGAAAAACTTATCTATCAACAAGTGAATCTAAAAAATGAAGTGAATAAAAAATGTGATGAACAGAATAAACCGGTGAATATAATAGAATCAGGGGCATAGAAAGGGAGTGGACTGACAATTCTCAGGGGAAGGGGGTGGGGGGTTGCGGGAAGAGATTGGACAAAAATCTTACACCTATGGATGAGGACAGTGGTGGGGGTAAGGGCATGGGGGGCGGGGACCGGGTTGAGGGGAGCTATGGGGGGTGGGGGAGAGGAACAACTGTAATAATCTGAACAATAAAGATTTATTTTTTAAAAAATCTAGCAGTTTTACTGGGCATTTGTCCCCTGTGAAGTAAACTTCATGTTAATTCTGTGGGCTTGAGGAGGAACATAGGGAGCAAACAGGAGGCTGAGGGTGGAGCGGGGTGGGGGGGGGGGCAGCAATCTGAGTCTGTGCCAGTGACCAGTGTCCTAGTGCATATTCTTGTCAGCCTATAACCAAGTCACTGCCCTTCCTTAGGCAATAGTCCATTTTCCTGGGTGCTCCCGTTTGCAGGGGCCACGGGCCAGGAGTTTGGCAGCTTGGCCAGAAGGGGTTCCTGGCACTACCCAGGCCAGGCATTTAGATACAATCTCACTTCCCCATTCTAACCCACTCAGGAGGGCCTGTGAAAGCCCGCCACAAAAGCTTGGTAGTTAGGAAACAGATAGGAAACAAAGAAAATTAGGAATATATACAAGGAGCAATCTCGGGTTCAGGCTTTGGATCTTCGAATCCCCTGAGCCAGAAGTGCTGCTTTAAATAAAGGGTTTTCCCTGAATCTCTGAGTACTCATTGTGTATTTTCCAGTCGCCTGGTAAATTCTGCAACAGGCTCAAATGGAATCTGTAAACACAGTACTACCAAAAGCATGTTTACACAAACTACTAGGGTTTTAAAAATTAAACTAATTAGCTTAACTTCCTTTTTGCCTTTTTGCAATGTAATGGTGCACATAAGTTTGGAAGGAAGACCAGGTATAACAGTACTTTGTTTTTTACTTTTAAATACTTTGCAGTTCTTTATATTTACATAAAATTAATTAATGTAAATAACTAAGAAGAACATGCAGGATATCGATTCCTCCCTCCCCCCCTCTCGTTTTCTAAGTGGAAAGAAAACAGTCTGTCTATCAGTTCATTGAACAATTGACCTATCTACCCTGACAGTTAGGTTCTAAGGATGAGAAGGATGGATGGAATTATAGGTCGGATAAACTAAGGAATGAGAAATGCTTGGATCTATTGACAAAAGCAGTTTTTCTTAGGGCCATTACTGCTTTCTGGTAAAACTGAACTATGGCCACATTGACTCGTTGATTCCCTCTGGGTAATTGTGGGGAGTCTTAAGAGATTGTGGATGATGTAGTCAGTGAGTAATATTTACAACTAACGTGGCAGAAGAGCAATTTCCAACTTGTGCAGTTCTTTAGGGAAGTTGGAAGAACAAAACCATAGAGATCTCATTAGAATAATGATTAGCAAGGAGCTCAGGATAACAACTGGCTTGTCTTCTCCGTGTCCACAGGGGAACTCGCTGAGAAGAGTGGAGCCCATTAACCTGTTCTCTGCAGGTGTTCAGCAATTAAAAGTTCCTGATGGGTTTCATTATAATTCACAAGATGGAGCAATCTCTGGGGTTATCTGTCTCAGAGGAAGACCCTTGATTAAGGGCTGATTGGCATGGGAGCGAGTGGTGTGGGCACCAGTCACTCAGCCTCAGAGCCTCTCAACAGCCCTGGAGTTCACCCAGCAATATCTTCTGCACCATCAAATCCCAACTTTCCAAAATCCCTGGAACGTCATCCCTCCCTTCAGGATGGCATTTTACCCAGCAGGGACTTAGCTGGAGCATGGAGAAGAGCTGGTCTCTCCCAGGGACACTATTTTTTATTCTCTTGTGGCTCCTTGCTTCCACTCCACGGTGTTTTCACTTCCCATCAGTATTGTGTTCACTGCCCTGCTGCTTGCAAAGTGTTCACACATAGTTCATCAATATTTGTTGGTGATATCAGTTAATGTATAGAGTACAGTAAATAGGGTCTGGAAAGACTGACTACATTTTTCAAAGGACATTTTGAAACAAAAATAGGGATAAGTAATTTTTGATGGAGTTAATACTTCATATGGACAATAAAATGGTGACTATGCCTTATTTCTTCTTCATGTATCTTTACCATTAGTACACATTTCTTAGTTTTTGACCACTGTGTATATGTAATTTTTAAAAAATGGAGAAATATAAATCTGTCAAAACAGGTGATATCTAATAAACTTGAAGACTCACATATACTGTTGTTGCAGAATTTATCAGGCGACTGAAAAATACACAGGAGTGCTCGGAGGTACAGGACAAACCCATTCATTTTCAGATGCACTAGGACCGTGACTCAGGGGAGCCTGTGTCCAAATCCTGAGCGAGCCAATAGGGAGGAAGCTTTCCCTTTATACTCTTTGGTTTCTTTGTCCCCCAAATATGGATCAGACTTCCAGACCTTTTGCGAGCTTTGCAAAAAGCCCCTTGTGCTGGGATGGGGCTGTGAGACCACACCTAAAGGCCTGCCTGGCGCCAGCGCTGATAACCCCTCCGGGGGTTGGGTATGGTTCATGTTTTAGACCTCTGTAAAATGTGAGTATTTAGGTAAATATGTCTTGCAAGACCAGATAATTAAAGAAGGGGGCAGTGACTTGATTCTAGGCTAACAAGTATGTGCATTAGGAATACTGATTAACTAGGTACAGAGTCAGGCTGCTAAACCCTCCCCCCAATGTCTTATTTTCCTCATCACTGTGTCTGATAAATTTCATACATATAGAAAGCCTCTCCCACATATACTCAAGAGATAACTAGAATGTTATGTTTGCTTTACTTGTAATAGCAGAGAGTTGGAAGGTACCTAAATGGATATCAGTAAGAGACCTGATTAGTGCTCTGTGGTCTGTTCATGCAAAGGTATATATTACAGTACAGAAAATGCCTAAATAGATAAATCTCAAATGACATAAAATGTGAATAAAGTTTTTCATTGGTTGGGGTGACTTTGCAGGGAGTTGTGAGCCCTGTTAACAGTTTAAACTTTACAATGATTGGGCAGAAGTGAGTCCTTGCTCTGGTTTAAATTGGGATGTGCCATTAACAGATTTATACTTTTGTACCAGCATTCTCACTGGCATGTGGGAATAAATTTGAGGGGAACAGGATTGAGGCTAAGAGAGAAATTAGGAAATCATTGTAGTAACATGGGTGAGCCATGGCAATGGAAAGCAAAAACAAATTTAAAAAATATTGAGATACCGAGGAGGATAAACCCACGGAGTATTTATCCCATGCAAACAATGAAGAAAAGGACTGACTCATGGGTGATGCTTAAACTTCTGACTTGACTAACTGAATCCTCTTCATAATCCCAATTTCTAACATCCCTGTCAAGCAACAACTTTTATTTTTCCGGCTGACTTACTCTTTACCATCCAACCTCTCCCACCCATTGAGTTTACCACTTTTTCTTACTCACCTCAACCCTATCTTTCTTTTTCTTCCTTAGCCAACATTTGTAATATCACAACTTGTCAACCCTGTGACGCTCCTAATGCAGCTGGATAAGACTGGAGAAAACTCAGTTTCATTTTAAATATACACCCACATACCTCAAGTAAACTCTTAATGTTGTCAGGCAATTGTATTATACTTCCTTAACCCTTTCCCTTCCACTCTCACGAATAACTATTTCACCTCTTCTTCTAGTTCCTTAGATCACCAATACCTCCTTGCTCACTCTCACGCTCAGCTGATAAACTTTATGCCCGAATTTACTGAGAAAACCGAGGCAATCAGAAAACACTTAGGGAGTACTTGTGATATGCATGAACTCCTGCTGTGCATTTTCACAAATTCCATATTATTTAATGTTTAGAAAGAAAATGATAGTAAGAGAGAATTAGGAAAAGCAGGATAAAATATTCCAGCTAACACGATAAACAAATGCTAAGATACATAGGCAGTGAATAGTTATCTTAATTAAATTAAATAGCAACATGGAATTAAATAAATCCTTTAGAGAATTTTAGTAGTTTGCATATTCCATTGCTTTAATATACTTGAAGTGCTAATAATAAGATTGTGATTCCTGGGGTCGGGGAGAGATTGTGATCCCTTCTTCTTATTTCACAGTGAAAAGAAGCATCAGGTTGAGAACCGCTAGCAGGGTCGCCTAAGCCCATCGAAAAACACAGATATTTACATTACGATTAATAACAGTAGCAAAATTAGTTATAAAGTAGCAACGAAAATAATTTTATGGTTGGGGGTCACCACAACATGAGGAGCTGTATTGAGGGATGGCGGCATTGGAAAGGCTGAGAACCACTGATCTACAGGCTTTCCACTTCAAATTCAGCCTTTTGCAAAGCTAATTCACGCTTTTGCAAAGCAAAATTTTCTACTAAAATAATTTCAAAAGCTTTGTAATAAAAATAAATCTTAAGCAAAGTTGTTAAATTTTTTATTGCATGCATACTGGTATAGTAATAAACATAAAATACTTTTTAACGTCAGAAATACTTATTTACTTATAATGTCCTTATAATGGTTCTCCCGCCGCCACTTGTAGCAATTTCATATTCATAAAGTAATTGTGTCAATCTTCTGGAGTAATACTCGCTACAGAATGATTAATAACATCTGTTAAACGTTCATAGTTTGAAGGATCTGCCAAATATTTTTCGCGCAGAATTTAACCTTTGAAAAAACTTCTTCAATGGGATTCACCATTGGAGAATACTGTGGCAGAAATAATAAGGTATGCCTCGTCTGACCAACAAGATCACGTACTTCCTGGGTTGGTGGAGGCTTAGATTGTCCAAAAAACCAACCACACATCCTCCAAAGGATCTTCCTCCAATTTCCGCAGTAACCTGCGGAGAAATTCGCAAAAAAAAAAAAAAAATTTGAAGTAACTGAGGATTTTGCAAAAGGGTGAATTTACTTTGCATAATGGTGGAAAACCTGTAAACGCTTAGACACATTATCAAAGCAATAACAGATCAAAAAGATACAAAGTAAAACTAAAAGTAATACAAGGAAAAGCAGGGGTTGTGACTAATCCCATTGTTCCCGGGGTTGGGGATTAATCGAGGGTTCGGGAAAGCCCAGGAAGGCTTAAGTGTGCGCCGTGCCCGTTACGTGGTGCTGGACTTCCCCGCCCCAGACTGAGGCGGAGGCCCTGCGCCTGCGCAAGGAGCGCCCGGCCAAGACCGCCGCAAAGCCGAGACGAGACTCCGCCTCTTTCAAGCTCCGAGGATCTCAGGACCGGGGCCAAGATGCCTGGGAAATGGAGTCCGAACGCCGAGGAGACCCGGAGGCTTCTGGGAATCGCAGTCCAAAGCTGGCGTGTCTTCCGCGCAGACTCAGACGGAAACGTGAACAGGTGACGCGACCCTGTCCTTCCAGCGGAAGTGTCCGATCGGAACCAGTCCCGTGGGAAAGGTAAATCCGGGCTTGGGGGTCCGGGTGACCGGCCCTTTGTCTCCAGCAAATACCCAGTCCCCGCCATGTTCCCTTCGGGCTGCAGCAGCCCAGCGGCGCCCTGCCCCCCGACATCAGAGGGATCCCGAGGGAAGGTGGAACTGGGTTCGGCGTCCGGAGGGCATTCGCACCCGCCCCTTTGGAGTGGAGCATGTGGTTTCCATAGTTAAGCGCGCGTTGTGGTCTCCTGATGGACGGGGGCGTGGCCAGGAGAGGCGGGCCGTCCTGCAGTCGCGGGTTCCGGGGGCTCCCGGGCGCGGAGTGTCCTGGCCGTGGGGAGACCGCGGGGGTGATGCCTGCTTCGGGCCCGCCGCTTTCGCCCGCAGCCCGCCCCGAGCGCCTGCTTCTCGCAGGAGGAGTCGCCGCCCTTGCGTCGAAAATTGTTCTCGCGATTATTGCGAGTGAGCGAGTCCCGAGGGCGGGGCTGCGGGGACGCCACGCCGACTCCGCCCCCTCCGTCCGAGCGGTCCGTCCCGCTGTCTCCCGACGTCGCGCTGCACGTCGGCTTTGCGGTTCCTCCAGGACGCGGGCTTCGCGAGGTGCGCGTGGAATGTTTATTAGCTCGGAGCTAGTGAGACTTTCAAACACCAGCCGACCCCGAGGACCGGGTAATTCTCCCTGAGTTGTGGATTGTTTTCAATGGGTGCGAAGTGAGGAAACACCTACCGGCAGGACTTTCCCGAAGGCGATGCCAGGTGTGTGCAGCAGCCACTCAGCAAACTCCCGTGCGCTTCCACACCTCCAGACACCACCCCCCACCACCACCCCGTCACTGGAGGGCAGGGACAGGGACTCTTCTCAGACTGTCCCAATGGCTGCAGGTGGTCCTTTGTCACCCAGTGAGAAGTACAGAACATTTTCCTATGTGGTGTTGGCCATTTAAAAGCAATTTTCCGAAGTTGTTGTATCATTTTTCTCTGGTCCTTATTGTCTGTATAACTTAGAAATAATTTAACTGCATGTGGCATGTTAACATTCAGTATTGTGTTGTATTTATATTATATTTAAATGTTTCTCATTTAAATTACCTTGGTGGTGGGTTGGTTTTTTTTTTTTTTTATGAGTTTACTTGAGTCAAACCTATGGCATATGCCAAGAGCAGGATTTCAAATACTTCCTAAATTATCTTGCTTTTAAGTTTGAATGTTAAACTGCTTTGAGGTAAGAATTATTAACAGTTGTATTCCCAAAGCAGGCATTTCAGCATTTTTACACATAGTAAATGCCCAGCACCTGTTTGTGTAATAAAAAATGACTAGTTCCATAATGTGGTCTTTTATTTTCTAGACAATAATAGTAATTTGTTTTTCCAGGAGAGCTATTGAAACTAAAAAGACCCTTCTCAAGGCAGAAGTGGGTTTTGTGATCATTCATTCTGTCCCAAGATGATGACAGAGTCCAAGAGAGCTGCAGCTCAGAATCCTCAGGAGGATGAAGGGCTCCTGAGAGTGAAGGTCGAGGAGGAAGATTTTGTCTGGGGGCAGGACGCTTGCTCAGAGAGAAGTGATTTTCTCAAGCAGGAGCTGTGCCGGCAGCTGTTCAGGCATTTCAGCTACCACGAAGCACCTGGGCCCCGCCAGGCACTGTGCCGGCTCCGTGAGCTCTGTGGGCTGTGGCTGCAGCCCGAGACGCACAGCAAGGAGCAGATGCTGGAGCTGCTGGTGCTGGAGCAACTCCTGAGCATCCTGCCCGCGGAGCTGCAGGCCCTGGTGCGAGAGCAGTGCCCACAGAGCGGGGAGGAGGTGGTGACAGCGCTGGAAGACGAGAGAAGCAGCGGTGAAGCCGTGCTCCAGGTACAAAGATGATGGGCGAGCTAAGGCCTCCAGGGCGGATGGCGTCCCACAGTGGGAGGTCTGAGCTCCTAGTTCAGGATGCATTTATGTCTCCTTTGCTCTCTGTTTGCTTCTATGTCATATCTTACCGCTGAGTCAAGCTTGATTCTTCCTTCCCCGATTTTGTATTCCTACAGGAGGCTCTCTTTGTTTGGGGGAGATGTTTAGTTCCAACAGGGACGCTCTCATAAATCCATATGTACTTTATTTCTCTCAGGTTCCAGTCCCTGGGCACGGGCAGGAAATATTCAGGAGAAAGGCTGCACCTCCTGAACCAGCATTTACTGACCGGCTCCAGCCAGCAGACACCAAGGACCTTCAGGGTTATTCAGAACCCCCTCTCCCACGGGACTTCGGTAAAGTCGTGTCCTCAGAGGGAGGGACAGGGGCTCTCCCTGCTTAGACTGAAGTCCCAATAGCTGTAGTCGGTCCTTTTCTTGGCCAACCAGAAGTGGGTGGGTGGATGGATGCTTTCAGCTCCGAGTACGCACACTCCAGAGTCATTTATAACTTCACTCTTCTCACTCATCTGCTTACTCCTCTGCCTTCTCTGAAGATGGTGCCGCCCTTTCTTTCTCTAAGCCCAACCGTAGACGTGCATCCTCGATCCAGAGTCCCTCTCGGTCCCTCAGTCACACTCGGAGTTCTTTGTTCCTACTTTGTCTTCCTCTCCTGTTCTTGCTGGTGAGGATCCTCTTCCCAGGCTTTTCTGTTTTGTCTGCTCATCCTGGTGTGTGCCTCCTCTCTGCCGACCACTGCACACAGGACCGGCTTGTTCTGATTTGTTCTTCTGTGGTTCATGCCTCTTATTTGAAAGGCCACGTTTTTGGAATGGCCAAATGAAGTACCAATTTGTAACTATTTTGGGTGTTTCTGAACAATTTGTTTTCTTCCAGCTCAGAAAACCTCTTCTATCATTATTGTCATTTTAGATAATGAGACTGAAAACAACGTGTCTTTGTCAAGTCTGGACGTTCATGAAAACACAGGCTCACAGAGAATTGTATCAGGACGACCTTCGACATTTGCATCAGAGGAGTCTGCTGAGCCTTGGGACATCTCCAAGTCTGCAGGCCAGAGAAAGCAGCAACAGGAAAACGAACCTGGGGAGTCCCGGAGACCATTGTCTGATCAGGATGGAGGTTTTAGCAAAGTCCTCACCCACAAAAATATACTTTCAGGTGAAATAATAAGTCACAATGGATGTGACAGAAGCGTAAACCTGAACCCAAATGAATTTACACACCACAGATCTTGTAGACACAGTACCTGTGACCAAAGTCTCAAGTGGAATTCGGGTTTTATTATGCATCAAAGAATTTATATTGGAGGAAAAACTCCCCAATGTGGAAAATCTCTCAAGCACTCAAACCTTATTAAACAGACAGCAGTTTTCAGTGGAGAGAAAACCCATCAATGTAGTGAGTGTGGGAAAGCTTTCAGGCACAGCTCAAAGCTTACTAGACACCAGAAAATCCACACGGGGGAGAGACCCTATGAGTGTAACGAGTGTGGAAAAGGCTTTGCAGGGAGATCAGATCTCATTAGACATCAGAGAATCCACTCTGGGGAGAGACCCTTTGAATGCAAAGAATGTGGAAGAGCCTTCAGCCTGAACTCACACCTCATCCTGCATCAGAGAATTCATACCAGAGAGAAACCCTATGCGTGCAGTGAGTGTGGGAAAACATTCAGGGTGAGCTCACACCTCATTCGACACCTGAGAGTCCACACTGGAGAGAAACCCTATGCGTGCAGCGAGTGCGGGAGAGCCTTCAGTCAGAGCTCGCACCTCAGCCAACATCGGAGAATTCACAAGAGGGAAAGCCTATTAATGTGAGGGACTTAAATTCATAGGGAATGCTAAGGAAATAGCAAAATGTGGGAAACATTGAATGAAAAGTAAGTCCTGGGTGGGATGCGTGACTGAACAGCCAGTGCCTTTCCTCCCTCTGGTCCTCTCGTACGCGGTCCTGCCTGTGGTCTGACCTCTTTACTTTCTGAGAGGCTGGGCTGCCAAACCAGAAGAGCAGAGTTGGGGGAGGCAAGTGAACAGGTTAGTCCCAGCAGCGGAGAGGACAAAAAGGACCTTAGGAAATAGCCCTGTGGGGGCTCTTGGAGAGGGTGATCCTCAGCCCCACGTAGTGGTTCTGCACAACAAGGCTGCTCTGCAACAGGACAGACCGGAGGGTTGTGTGAAAGGGGACTCGGCAGGTGGCCTTCTGACAAGTAGGGTGTAATCTCCATCCAGGTCGTGCCAGGAAGTACACCCCAGGCAAGAGGCGGGAGTCAGAGATTCCAACTGGAAGGGGGAGTGGAAGGAAATGAGGCAAGAGGTGGGGGCAGAGGTGGGAGGGAACCTAGATCTGGAGGAGACAGATGCAGTCCTGTGACCGGAACCTTTCTGCCGCGTGTGCTGGGGGTTTGTGGACACCTTCCTGGGCTGGATGGACAGACTGCAGTGCCGGGGCCTCTCAACTGGCCACTGACAAGTGAGGGCAGAGGGAGCTGGTACCAAAAACAAAGGTTCTGAGGCTCTAAACCAGCACAGAAATGCATCGGTTTTAGATTCCTTGCCCGTGTTCCCATTTTCCTGTGATGTCCTGGTGAATGGTAGAGTGGTTGTTATCCTCATTTCGTTGAAGAAAATTTTGAGTTAAAAGGAGTTCAGTAACTTGTCAACAGTCACAAGATTATGAGGTGAAAAGATGGATTCAGCTGCTCATCTGGAGACACTAAGCCAGTACCCTAAGGCGCCTGGCCCGCTGCAGAGAAGTCTTATGACTGTTTGTCTAAAGGATCATCTCCATTCCAGGGTTTGGCTTTGGAAAAATTGCCATGTCCAGAGGACAAGACCTTCAAGCTTCTCTTGCTCATGCCCATGGCATCTTATTACTGAATTCTTAATGAAACTGCCACAGTGTGCAGCCATGTGGGCAGTCTGGTGCCTTCTCAGAGTTGAGCCATCTGGAACCTCTCCCACTCTCATCACATGTGAGGAGTTTTTCTCTGTGGATTCTCAGATGCTGGGCGAGGCCAGTGCTTTCGATAGAAGCTTTCCTGCATTCTTCACTCTGGCGGAGAGTTTCAGGGGAGCAACAAAAGTAGGTTTTCTCACACTTACTACAGTGACACAGTTCTCCTAACTTGAGTTCTCTCGTGTCCTGAAAGGTAGGAATGCTGAATATAGGCTTTCCCACAATATAGTTTCCCCTGTGTTTGATAAGATTTGAATTCCAGGTGAGATTTTCCCAACATTAATCACCGGTTTGAGGCATCTCCACAGTTGCCTTCCTCGTATATCCCCAATGACTCGTGCAGCTCTCGCCTCAAAGGTGGTGACTGCTGTCACCACATCCCTGAGTGCCCAGAAGGCCCTGAGCTTGGCTTGATGCTGTTGTCCCAGCCTTGAAACTCATTCTTTTTGTTGTTTTTATTAATGGTCACCCAAGGATATCTTTCCCCATAGATTTTTAGAGAGTGGAAGGGAAGGTGTGGTGGGGGAGGGGAAGGAAAGAGAGAGAGGCATTGAGAAGCATCCATGTGAGAGAGAAACATCAATTGGTTGCTTCCCGCACATGCCCTGACTGGGCTGGGGATTGAACCTGCAATCCAGGTATATGCCCTTGACTGGGACTCAAACCTGAGACCAATGCTCCAGCTGACGCTGTGACCACTGAGAAGCACCAGCCAGGACTCCCAATTTTATCTTTAAACTTGTGCTTTTTAAGTGAATTAATTAGGAAAATGGGGCATGTACCTGAGCAGAGGACATATCTGTTTCTTTGCCCCCCTGTTGATGTCGAGCATTTGTGTTCCCCATGAGCACAAATTTCAGTGGGCCCATGAGTCTTGGGGGTTCACAGGCTCAGAATATGAAGGGGAGCAGAGTGGGCCACCCCACAATGGGCCACTTTGGCATGTGAATTATTTTGAGCTGAAGGAAATTGAAACCCAGCAGACTCAGGAAAAATTTTACCTCTCCCTTAACTATGCAAAATTTTTATTGGGGGCCTGTCCTAGAAAGAGAGCTATGAAGAAAGTTAACTTTTACCTGAGTGACCTTTATGTAGGACAGGGCAACCCTCTGAAAACCAAATATCTGCCCTTATCTTCCTACAAATCACTTCCTCTGGAGCACCAGTCCCCATCTGCCCTCCCATTCCTCAGCTCAGGATGACAGACAAGCCTCAACTGCCTTTGAGTCTTATTTATTTTTTTGGTGCTTTTGTATGTACAAAATTAAAATTGTTTTTCTCCTGTTAATCTGCTTTCAGTGAATTTGATTATTAGGCTAAAGCACCCAGAAGGGAAGGAAATTTTCCCACTTCTACACATACATGGTAAGCATGTTATGTCTACACCTGAGTCACCTTGGTGCCGATAGCCAGGTGAGATCGTATTTTCTGCTGCAACCGGGACTTGCTTCTAAGAAGGTGGCAAATGGAAGCATCTAAGAAATAGGAACAACCAAGGAACCCTACAATATTCTTTCTTATTTGTGTTACTTCCCTGTATTAGGCAACCACTTACTGAAAATAACAACACAAAAGGAAAGGGAAGAAGAGCAGCCCTCTCCACTTTCCTGTCAGTCTGCCCATCGGGTAGAATGTGTCTGTTCAGAATGATGGTTCACCCTAGCCAGTTTGGCTCAGTGGATAGAGCATCATTCTGCAGGTGATTCTGGTCAAGGGCACATGCCCTGGTTACGGGCTTGGTCCCCAGTGGGTGGCATGCAGGAGGCAGCCAATCAATGATTCTGGTCATTGAAGTTTCCTCCCTCTCTGAAATAAAAAAAAATATTTTTTAAAAAAGAGCGAGTGTGAGTTCAATTGCTACAGCATGTCCACTGAGCTTATGGGGCAAGCAAAAGTAGGTTTATAGTTCTAATACAAATAATACAATAATAAATAATACAAGAATAAACTTGGAAACTCACAACTGTAACCCTACTTTTGCCTGTCCCATTTTGGGAGTCTCAAATTATGAATTGTCCATAATTTTGGTGTTTCCACATACAAGTTAAATGTGTTTATATTTGCATTTAAATTGGCATTGCACAATATAAAGGTGAATAGAAAAACTCATAGTGATCTTTTAAATTTTTCTTTACTTCAAATGACATTAAATAAAAACATGAGAAATCAAGAGAGTATGTGGGGTGGGGAGATAAAAAAGGTTTTATAGCTTAATACCTTTAACGTGATGTTTTAGCATGAAGCTTGCAAATTATGTCACTTGCACTTGTCTGTGTAGGTGAAGTTCCTTAAATATTTGCTTCTTTGGAACAAATTTCTTATTTTCCGTACTACTTTTGTCTCCTGAAATAAACAAACTGCAACGATATACACGGAAGAGGCCGCCTGACAGTTGAGGCGCGAGACAGCGCTCAGGCGCGCAAATCACTCAGCGCCTGTCCGAACCGCCGCCCTCCCTACGATTAGCAGCGTGGCAGCAGGAGGCTCGAGGAGCAGGCGGGAACCGGAACCGGGGTCTATAGGGAGGTGAGGGGCAGGGCCAAGCGTGTTCGCGGGTCCACTTCTGCCGGGCCGAGTCCGGTCCCAATTTCCTTGAACACTTCCTGGGGACAGGTTTCATGAGTGCATTTTCTCCGGGCCAGGTTCTTGGGTGCACTTCCGCTGGATCGGATTTTTGGATACGCTTCCGCCGGACCCAGTTTACGTGAGCGCTTCCTCCCTTGGAACACTTCCGCCGGACCGGATTCTTGGGTGCACTTCCGCCGGGCTCTATTTACGTGAACACTTCCGCCGGACCGGATTCTTGGGTGCACTTCCGCCGGACCCAGTTTACGTGAACACTTCCGCCGGACCAGATTCTTGGGTGCACTTCCGCCGGACTCTATTTACGTGAACACTTCCGCCGGACCCAGTTTACGTGAACACTTCCGCCGGACCAGATTCTTGGGTGCACTTCCGCCGAACTCTATTTACGTGAACACTTCCGCCGGACCGGATTCTTGGGTGCGCTTCCGCCGGACCCAGTTTACGTGAACACTTCCGCCGGACCAGATTCTTGGGTGCACTTCCGCCGGACCCAGTTTACGTGAGCATTTCCGCCTGACTCTATTTACGTGAACACTTCCGCCGGACCGGATTCTTGGATGCGCTTCCGCCGGACCCAGTTTACGTGGACTGGATTCTTGAATGTTATTTCCTTCAGACGGGGCTTATATGAGCACTTCCTCGGGATTGGGATAATCAGTGCACTTTTTCAGGTTAGGTTTAGGTTATGTTTTTTGGGGGCGGGTTTCAGGGGTTGCACTTCAGCTGGGCCGGTTGACATTCGTACTTCCTTCTCATTGGGTTCGCTGAAGCACTTTCTCGCGGGGCTGGCGTGGGGAGGGGCTGCTGAGGGTCTCATGGAAGAGCGGGTCGCGGTGGCCCGGGACTCCAGTTCGGCGAATGTGTGAGCCCCCTCCTTGTTCAGTCCGCGCTGGATGCGCCGCGCCTTCCCGCACACTTGGTGGTCTGTCAGGCCCGTGTGGCTTACAGGACGCAGACGGCCAAATCTTCCTGAATCCGGGACTACTGGTGGTTCTGTTCGATGATGTGCCAGTTCGGTTTGCATTCCGGGTAAATGGGGAAGGTGTTATAGTCTGACTGGTTAACTCATTATGTTTTATTACTTGGAAGATATAAACTAGTGGAAGGCAACATTTAGAAGCGGCTTCGTGTTCTTTATCTTGACTTACTCCTCTAGGATCACACGTGAGCTGGGGCCCGTCCTCCGCGTGGAGCACTTGGTCCCCCGCTGTCCTCTTTTGCCAAGTGGCCACGGTTGCGCAGTTTGTCCTTTGGTCTGTAGAGATAAGCTTTTAGATTAACTTTTGTTTTTATCTATCACTCTTTGTATTTGCAGCTGAGCATGAACTCACTCCATCCGACTAGAAGGACACTATTTTCCCAATCTTTTTTTAGTAGGTTAGAAATGGAGTTTATGTTCTGTGCTTTTTTGTAATCCAAAAATCTGCTTCTCATGCTGATGGTGGTTTAGTTCTGTTAGCGATGCTCTTTGGATCCCATCTACAGGAGTCATTTGTTATTTGCTCATGGCTCTAAAAGACTAGCTCTTGCATACATGTGTATCTTTGTATAATTTGCCTTAATCTGCACTCAGACATATGTAAGGTAGCTAAAACATAAATTGAAGTTTAAAGTGCCCTGAAGCCTTATACAACTAGTAAACATGAGGATTTTTAACTAGTGTGGCAAGCTGGTTTGGTGAGGAAATTATTGCAGGGCCTGTTCCTAAAGGAGCCCCAAGGAAAGCTCATCTCCTCTTGTTTGTTTGTTTTGGTTTGTTAATCCCCACCTGAGGATATTTTTCCATTGATTTTTGAGAGAGTAGAAGGGGGATATATATAGAGAGAAACATCGATGTGAGAGACACACTGATTGATTGCCTTCCGAATGTACCTGCAACCCAGATATGTGCCTTTGACAGGAAGTGAACCCAGGATCCTTTGGTGAGTGGCCCAGTGCTTTAACCACTGAGTACACGGACAGAGCAAGCTCATCTCCTTTTGACAACGTTCCTTCCTGGCCTGGCCTCGGGTCTCTGCCCTTTACGGATAGCAGCCCAAGACCCAGGTGGCCTGTGATTGTGCCTTTCATGACACTCTCCAGTTTGAGTCCCTGGCTCCTATGCCCAGGTAAGTTCTGACTCTGCTGTGCCCTCCTCATTCTTCAGTCATGTCTCTGGTTGTCTTTTCCTTTTTCCTTTTCTTTTAATGTCTCTAATTGACAGAAAGCATACCACGTTTCCCTGTATTATTCCTACCTGGTTACAAATTCTGCCTTTTACTCTTGGTCCTAAAATGAGATTCCTTCAGGAGAAATATCCTTGAGTGGAACAATTTCACTTTTTTTTCACAAACTACTGACCATTGAGGAAGTGGCCACATGTCCTACCCTAGGGTGTTGGGACTCTGCCCAGAGGACCCTGTAGAAAACACAGGCATAGGAATTGGGGTCAGGACAGATGGGAGTGTCAGGTCTGGTGAAGGGCTGCTCTGGGAAGTCGTCAGTGAACCACAGTGTAGCTTCAGGCTTGACAGGTTCCCAGTGTCACCTTTGTAAGAATAGTGATGTCTGTCTGTCCCCATGAGGCAGCAGCTGT
Source organism: Eptesicus fuscus (assembly GCF_027574615.1). NCBI lineage: Eukaryota > Metazoa > Chordata > Mammalia > Chiroptera > Vespertilionidae > Eptesicus > Eptesicus fuscus. The sequence goes on along the minus strand of NC_072494.1, from coordinate 183,937 downwards.
TTTATGGTCCAAGCTTGGTCCTTACACTGTCACTTCCCTCTTCCCACAGTTCTGTTTTTCATTCCTCTCCACTCAATGTCTGGCCTTTCTGACGAGCTCATTCTCAGGTCTTTATTCGTTGCTATGCTTGTTCTTCAGGTCACTCTTGTTCCTGACTTTTCTCCACCTTTCTCTGGAATCACACCACCCAGTCCTGTCATTTGCCATCTTCTAATTTTCTCTTCAAACATTGTCAAACCATTTTGTTGGTATATGTAAGTCGTGTATTTCTAGTGTATGTATTCTATATATGTAAAAGGCTAATATGCAAAGCGTCCCCTTGGAAGTTCAATTGGGAGAACCGGAATTGGATTGCTGGCTATGACGTGCACTCACCTCCAGGGGGTGGCACGGAACATGGCAGGCGGCCAGCTGCAGCTTCGGGGTGCTGAGGGAGCTAGGGAAGAAGGAGGAGGGGGAACCTGATGGGCCCTGATCACCGGCCAGGCCTAGGGACCCTACCCGTGCATGGGCCTCTAGTTATACTATAATATAGTATAATATAACATAATAGTATAATAATGTTCCTGTATATTCCAGTTACATTTGAGTGCTCTGCTTTTTATTTCAGATGATGGGCTCAGAAATAAGAAAGGAGAATTGATTCAAAAGCAAGATCTTACTGTTGATATGGAATCCCAAGAAAAGTTACCTGGCCCAGCCAACGGGGAGGGTCCTGAATGTGGAGACACCCGAGAACCAGAAGGATGGACAGAAAGACATCATAGAAATGCTTTAAGTGAGAGAAGGTGTAAGTGTGATGGACATGAGAAAAGATTCACTCGGAACTCAAGCCTCATTAGACAAAAGAGAATTCACACTGGAGAGAGACACTGTTCATGTAATGTCTGTGGCAACTTTAATTCAGAAGTTCACAATGTATTGACCATCAGAGAATACATAGCCTGTTTTATAGGTTAAAACTATCAGTGTGAGGAGTGCAGAAAGCCTTTATCACAATTCACACCTTGTTCAGCATCCATGGACCTGCACTGGTGAAATGCCTCTCCAGAATGATGAGTGTGAAATGCCTCTCCAGAATGAAAGCTTTTCATGGCAGCCTCGTCTGGCACCAGAGGACCTGCACAGCGATCAGGGCACACCAGAACATCGCCTGGGGGAAATGCTTCAGCCTGAGCTCAGGCCCTATGGGTGTGAGGAGGGTGGGAAAACCTTCGGTGACAGCTCACCTCTGGGACCCAGAGGAATCCACACGGGAGAGGAGCCCTGGTGACCCGTGTGTGGAGCTCCTCCTGCCACTCGTTCCCGAGGACACCAAGATGCACGCTGGAGAGGGTATTGCCCTAACGGTGCTGGGCTCTGCACTCCCTGCCACTCATTCCAGAGTCACGTGAACAGAGCTTCCCAGCAGCATAGGCTGCTCTGCCCACGGAGCACATCACCGGCTGAGCTGGGGTGCTGGATGGGCCCATTTTGTTGTCAGACTCTCCTCAAAAGTAAGTTGCTCAGGAAATCTTGGTGTTTTCATTCCTCTTCCCCTCTCTCCTCCCTATTTTCTGAACTACTTTGAAAAAAAAACAAAAAAAGCCAACACCTGAATATTTGGTTAACTTGATCAAATACATTAACCTATCAATCATCTGCACTAACAACATGGTGAAACACAAAAACTATTTTGTGATACACATAGTATGGATTATGCTCTGCAGGGCCGGAACGGGTCAAGGCTGGATGATCTATTAACCTGCTGATCCACAGGGACCTTTCACATCTTTAACCAGAGGGGGCAGACAAGGCCCACATAGTTCTTGTTCTTAGTTTTTTTGTAATATGAAATTATAGCAACTCTTTAAGAGTCGTCATATTTCACATAGAATCTGACTTTCCAGATTTTCTTATAAAAATATTGTGTACCGTTTTTGTATGTTAACATTTGTATTCTATAAATGCCTACTTAAATCCTTTGCCGATTTTTCTATTGGCTCATTCATATTTTTCTTTTTTGTAAGAGTTCTTTGCATATTAGAAAAATTAGCCCTGTGTCGTTTAGATGTGGCATATTTTACTCTGAGTTTATATTCTAACTTTTATTCTCTTCATTCAAAAATTCTAAATTTTTCAGTTACCAGTTCTATTTATCTTTTCCTTTATTGCTTTTCAGTTATGTTTTTAGGGTTTTATGCCATGCTTAGAAAGGTCCTCCCATGCCCCATGCCCGGCCGGTGTGGCTCAGTGGTTGAGCATCGACCTATGAACCAGGAGGTCCCAGGTTCGATTCCCGGTCAGGGCACATGCGCAGGTGACGGACTCGATCCCCAGTGGGGGTCCTGCAGGAGGCAGCCGATCCATGATCCTCTCCCATAAAAAAAAAAAGAAAGAAAGGTTCTCCCCCCTACAAGGTAGCAATGGCCTCCTAGCCTGTCTCTCCACTTCTGCCGTCACTTACAAGTTTATTTTAACACTGCAACCAGAAAAACCTTTCAGTACCTAGGTCTGATCATGTTCTCCTCTGCTTAGAAATTCCAGATGGCTTCCCATCTTGGAGTACAAAACAATTACCTTTGCACTCACCCACAGCCCTCATATCTCTCCCTCTTGTATCCCAGCACCCTGTGCTACTGCATCCTTCACTTTCCTACAATATTTTAAACACTCCTCTCCGGGCCTTTGCATTTGCTGTTTTTCTCCCTGAAACATCTTCATCCCAAATGCCTCATTGCCCTCAGTCTCAGCTCAAGTGTCAGTGCTAGTGAGGTCCTCAGTGTCCACCCTGTTAAAATGGCAAACTCCCTATTTCCTTTATTTTCTCCTTGGCACTGACATCCACCATCTAATAAACTGTTTTCCTTCTTTATTGCCTGCCTCCCCATCTGTCTATTATATATGCATACACACACACACACACACACATTCCATGAAGGCAGGGCATTGTTTTGCTTTAACCTATAGTTCCAGCTTCCAGAACAGTGCCTTGCCTAGTAGGTGAGTAATCAATATTTGTATAAGAAAGGTAAAGAGGGAGGGAAAAACACCTAAGTATTGCTTAACCCATAAGATTGGCAAAGATCAAAATATTTATAATGTGTTGACAAGTGTATAGGTAGCCTCGTAGTGTGTTCTACGATTGGTAATTGGTACCAAAAGTACAGATGCTGGTACTCTGCTCTGTAAATCTATTTCTAGGGATGTATGCAATGGGTCTGCCCTTACACATGAGAGACATGTTCACAGTAATTTACTGGAGCTGCATCTGAAAAAAAAAAAAAGATTGGAACAACCTACATGAACATTAATGGAGTAATTATCAATAACTTGTGGCAATTGAATATTATGTAGTAGTTTGTGGGTGTGTTTTTTTAAGAGCAAGACCTAGGAGGTAATCGCCCAAATCAATTGGTAGGAGGTAAAAAGGTTAATAGAAATGCTGTCATTTGTGTAGAAGAAAGTGAGGGTGATACATGTTATGAAAAACATGAGTAAAAACGACATGCTGGAGGACACTAATCCTTTTTAAATATTGAACCATGTGAATGCATTCCTTATTTATATTGCTTTTTAAATAACTAAGCTGGAAAAATCTTGAGGGAGGAAAAGCTTTTTTTAAAGCTGTGCTCTCGGGACCCAGCTCCCTCCCATTCGTCAAAGGACTTGCAGCCGGGTCCTCCACGGGCGGGGCTGCCACCGAGACGGGCTTTCTAGAGAGGCCGGAAGTGCCGGGCGCTGATTGGTCGTTAAAGGACGCCTTTGTTCCCGCCCGGAGGACGCTCTGTCTGCCCGGTTCCACCCGAGCGAGCTGTGCGGCGGCGGTGAGTCCCGCTCGGGGGACGAGAGGCCGGCGCAGCTGTCAGCGGCCACCCCTCCACCTTCCCCTCGGCCTGGGCAGGGGTCGCAGCTGCGAGCCGGCCTGGGTCCTGCACGAGCCGCACCGCTGCGGAGCCCGGGGTTCCCCTCTGTTCCTGCCCCGCTCAGCGCCGACTGTGCGCTCCCGGCCGCGACCCCGCACGCGTCTCCCCCATGAGCATCGGGAGAATCAACCGGAGGAGGGATTCGCACTGAGTTAGCCCCGGAGCCGCGTCAGCCCCTGGAGGCCTCTGCCTCCGTTAGTGCATTTTGTGTTCCCAGCAGCTCGTTGTTTCTCTGTGGCAGCAACTTCTGCGAGACGAGACTCTGAGGTTCTCCCTGAATCAGTTCCAAAGAGGGTCAACCTGAAAACCGGCCCGGAATGGCCACAGTCCCGGCCCCCGAGGGACCGCAAGGACCTGCACCCGTGAAGGCGGAAGGGCACGGCTGGGGCTGGAGCTCCGCGGCTCGGATGCCCGCGCTGCACCGGCGGGAGCTCTGCAGGCACCTCTTCCGGAAGCTCTGCTACCGGGACGCGCCGGGGCCCCGGGAAGCCCTGACCCGGCTCCGCGAGCTCTGCCGGCTGTGGCTGCGGCCAGAACACCACACGAAGGAGCAGATTTTGGACCTGCTGGTGCTGGAGCAGTTCCTGAGCATCCTGCCCGGGGACCTGCGAGTGTGGGTGCAGGGGCACCATCCCGAGACTGGGGAGCAGGCCGTGACGGTGCTGGAGGATCTGGAGAGGGAGCTCGATGAACCCCCGGAGCCGGTGGCAAGGGAGTGGCCGTCAGAGGTCAGAGCAGCCCAGCAAAGGGCGTTTGAAAGAACACCCCGGGTTATTTATGTGCGATTCAGTGAAGAACAGACTTAGGGCGCAGTCAAAGAGACACCAGATTGAATGTGTGGGTGTGGAAGGCTGGGGTCAGTGAGAAGCTCCAGGAAGGCAAATGGGTATCAGAAGAAAACAATTTTCTAACGTCCAGAGCCACATATAGGATTGGCTATCTTGTAATGAAAAAATACCACCTTCCTTTTCATTGGCGTACTCAACTTGGGGTTAGTAGATACAAGGGGCGTTACAGACCAGCGTCATCAAAACCACATTCAAATAAAAAGTGAAATTAAGTGGTACATTTTTATTCATCACAGAATATATAGTCAAGATAACAGTGATCTGTTTTATCTTTTTTTTTTTTTTTGGTATTGTGTTCAAAATTTGGTGTTTCTTACACACTTTGCAGATTTCAGTTCTTACTAGCCCTGATTCACGTGTTCTGTAAATGCATTTTGCTCGTGGCTGTAACACTGGACAAGTGATATGAGAAACGCCCCATTGGTTGGGAGTTGGGCTTGATGGCGTTCAAGGTGCCTTCCATGTTGCAGGACTGAAACCCTGGGTTTCAGCCGTCGCTGTGAGAAGAGACACTGGATGTCACTGTGCCCAAAACAGTAGAGGTTCATCCCGATAGTTCTCTTATTTTTTAGTCATTATTGCCATTTGCAGCTTAACAAGAATTTGTCCCTTTTCCTATATCCCTGGTCCTTGGCAGATGCTACTTTTGGTCTTTTCTCTGAAGTTCTTGCAGTTCTCTCACAAGATTTACCTTACAAGTTCAATCATTCTTCATTGTTTCTAGGTCCCAGACAAGTCAGAAAGACAGGACACACTTCTGGACAAGTTGGCCCCCTGGGAACAGCCACATGAGCCTCTGGCTGTCCAGCTCTACCCCGAGAAGATCCAGCAGGAACCCCAAAGGAAAGGTAAGGAGCAAGTTTTCTTTGTGAGGAAGGAGGTGCCTCCGTAGAGGCACTTTCTCACTGTCACGTCCTTTCCAGCTGTTCCTCTTGTGGGAGATTTCATCCACCTTGCTACCCTAACCCTATCCTGGGAAGAATTATACTTTAGCTTTTCATTAGACTTAAAAGCTGTTATTTGCCCTAACAGATTGAGGATGAGACTTAAATATTCAACTTAATACCTAATACTTTTATCTGTTACTAGAAGCCTGGTGCACGAAATTCGTGCACTGGTGGGGGGGTCCCTCAGCCAAGCCTGCCCCCTCTCACAGACTGGGAGCCCTCAGGAGATGTCCTACTGAAGGGGAGCAGGCCTAAGCCGCAGTCTGGCCTTCCTCTGCGGGAGGTGACTGGGCTGATCAGGGGAAGGCGCCAGCCCCATCACCCTGCTGCTGCTGCCACTGTCGCAGCCACCAAGGTGTTTTCATCAACACAGACTCCAGTAGCTGCGTCATGAAAACATGACAACTTTCTTTAGGCATTTTCAAGATGTGTCTTGCATAGGATATGACATTTCTTTTTTTTTTTATCCTCATCTGAGGATATGTTTCCATTGACTTTTAGAGAGCTTGGAAGAGAGAGGGAAAGACAGAGAGAAATGTGAGAGGGACACTTGGATTGGTTGCCTCCTGCTTGAGCCCTGACCCGGGCCCCGGCCAGGGAGGAGCCTGCAACCTAGGTACATGCCCTTGATTAGAATTGAACCTGGACCCTGTCATTGGCAGGCCGAGGCTCTATCCACTGAGCCAAACTGGCTAGGGTAGGATATGACATTTCTTAGCCCCTCCAGCAGCAGACCTTAGTTTTTTCCTCCACAAGTGTGGTGGAAAAACCCTAGATTAGGGGTCCTCAAACTTTTTAAACGGGGCCAGTTCACTGTCCCTCAGACCGTTGGAGGGCTGGACTATAATTTAAAAAAAGCTATGAACAAATTCCTATCCACACTGCACATATCTTATTTTGAAGTAAAAAAACAAAATGGCAAAAACACCCACATGTGGCCTGCGAGCCGTAGTTTGAGGACGCCTGCCCTAGATCACCTCCTTGGATTCTTATAACCCAAGTTACCAAGAACACTGTGAGAGGCAGCTTACAGGGAGCTTAGCCAATGAGCCTTCAGAAAAGGTGTTTCCTCTACAGCTCACGCGCAGAGGACCCCCTGCATTGTGTCTGCAGGGCTTCTGTCCACTTGGCTGGGGGCGTGTCCCACGCCATATGGCGGCATCCGCCAGGGCACACCCCCAGTTCAGCGGCCCCGCATTCTGTCTGCTGGTCTTCTGTCCACTGGGCTTCTGTCCATTGGGCTGGGGGCATGCCCCAAGCCACACTGCGGGGGCCACCAAGGGCACGCCCCCAGCCCAGCGGCCCCGTGTTCTGCCACCTAGGCTTCTGTCTGCTGGGCCGGGGACGTGCCCCCGGTGGTCCCCACAGTGTGGCTTGGGGCATGCACCAGCCCAGCGGCCTGTGTTCTGTCTGCTGGGCGTCTGTCCGCTTGGCATGTCCCAAGCCACGTGGCAGCGGCTCAGAGCTTGCCCCTCAGAGCTCGCCCCTGGCCCAGCGCCTGTGTTCTGTCAGCTGGGCTTCTGTCCCCTGGGCCAGGGGCCCAGCGTTCAGTCAGCAGCCCTTCCTCCCTCTGCGGCCTGGGCTTGGGATGCTAGCGTCATCACCAGTGCGATGACAGCGTCCCACGCTGGCGCTGTGGGCATCACCATCTTTGTTGTGGAATGATGGTTAATTTGCATATTAATCTGTTATTATATAGGATCTCAGGATTCTAGCTTTAAATTACCTTAAATTTCCATTTTGAGCAGGGGATTTTGTATGACACCCTGTAGTAGTCTGCTAGGGCTGCCAGAATAGAATTCCGCAGACTGGGCTTAAGCAACAGAAATGGGTTTTCTCAGTTCTAGAAGGTGGACAGTCCAAGACTGCCACCAGGGCTGTTTTTGGGTGAGGCCTCTCCTGTGTCCTCACACTGCTGGTGTTGCTTCCTCTTCTTGTAATTTTGGGTCAGGGCCCCTTCCTTATGACCTCTTTTATCCTTAATTGCCGGTTTAAAGGCCCTTTTTCTAAATACATCCAAGTGGGGATTAGAGCTACAGCATAAGAATTGGGGCAGGACAGTTTAATCTGTAATACACCCCCATGCTAGAAAGAGTGGGGAAGAAGCAAAGTCATCACAGCAGGTTTTTTGCTTGTGTCTCTGCATGTGAGGTTGACAGGACTGTGGTTGTGATTTGCTCCCCATCCCACTAATCATAACCAATTAAAGCCAGGTTCGTAGTGTATCCTCAGGTTACACTGAAAAGCAGACAGATTTTACCTACTTTCTCGACTCTACTTCCAGTGCCCTGTCCCTCCTGTGCAGGTGCTGAAGCTCATGATGCCTTCCTGCGTCCATCCTTACTACCTCACATTTCACCAGTGTGGTTCTCTCGTTGTCTAGGGTCCCTGCCAGGTGGTTTGTCAAATCTGAGAAGTTATTTTAAGTAACATATTTCTGCCTGGTATCTGGAAGGCACAGCATTCACCTTAAATGTAATTTAAAGGAGTCTATTGGTGCTTTGAAGTGGAGTGTTGGTTATTGGTTGGCTTTAGAGGTGAGATTGAGACCCCTGTTCTCTTCACTCCTTGGTCATTGAACATTTGTTGAGTAGCAGCTCTATGCCAGGTACCATGAGGTAAGGAATAAAAGTTAAGACACTTGAATTCTTCCGGAAGCTCTCTACATGGCAGGCCTGCGAGGCACCAGTTTGTTTACATGAGCGAAGATGGGGAACATTCTAGGCTGAGAGAACAGTGCGGGGGAGGAGGGGGGCGAGGAGGGGGAGAAGCATAAGAGCATCACATATCCTAAGAGCAGCTGCTCTGAGTCTGACTGTGACAGGGAGAATTTTGTGGGAGGAACATCAAGGCCAGTGGTGAAGATTCCTGAACACCATACTAGGGAAACCCGAACTTCATCCCATCAGTTGGGGGGCTCTCAGAGAATTATAAGTAGAGAAGTGGGTGACACAGAAATCACTGTCCATGATTTCATTTTTTTAAAAATCACATAGAAAAAGATTGGAAGGATTACCTATAAATGTAGACAAAGGTTATTTCTAGATAATGAAATCATAGGTGACGTGTTTTATAAAATCTGTGAAATAACAGCTATAGCAGAGAGAAAAGATGTTTATACCAGGGTTTGGGGGAGACCACTCTCAAATATAGAGGATGGTCAACTAGAGCAGGAATGAGGCTGGAGAGAGAAAAGGAGAAAATCAAAGAGATATTGACTTACTGTAGAATGAACAGATCTGATTGGTTGTGGGGGGAGGGTATCAGATAATGGTGTCAATGACAGGAAAATCAGAAAGGGGTGTACAGGCAGACCTTGTTTATTGTGCTTAGCTTTATTGCGTTTCACTGATGTTTCCTGTGAATGGAAGGCACGACCCTCCACCATCAAAAAGGTTACAACTTGCTTTATTGCAGTCATCACTCTATGGTGGTAGTCTGGAACCTAAACTCAGTAATTCTGATGTCTGCCTGTATCTGTGTGAAGAGGAGCTGGCTTGAGTTCAGTTTTTATACTTGTGAGTTTTCATTGCTTGTGAAACATCCAAGTGGCTAAAACCCAGCAGGCAGTGCAGTTTAACATGTTATCTATCTGGGAGAAAGGTGTGGGAGGAGGTGGAGATGTGGGAGTCCTCCTGGGTAGATGACAAAAGACATGGGTGTAGGCAAGGTTGACCAGGAATAGCATATAAAGAGAGTCCCATGCCCCACCGGCGTGGCTTAGTGGTTGAGCATTGACCTAGGAACCAGGAGGTCATGGTTCGCTTGCCATTCAGGGCACATGCCAGGTTGTGGGCTCGATTCCCAGTGAGGGGTGTGCATGAGAGAGCTGGTCAATGATTCTCTCTCATCATTGATGTTTCTCTCTCTCTGTCTTCCTCTCTGAAATCAATAAGAAAACACACACACACACACGTAAGTTTTTCATTAAAGCAAAAAGAAACCCAGTTAAGTTTCGGTGGAGGAGGAGGATTCTGTAAAGGACTATAGGAAACGTAAGAGAAGCAGAAAGGGGGTGTCGCTGAAACCAAGGGAAGAGTCCACCAGACGTAGTTAGTTCTCCTAACGGGACACAAGGTAAGCACTGATAGATTCGACCCAGCACATGAACCAGGCCACCACTGTTCCCTCCTGCCTTTCCTCTCCCTTTGGTGGTTTCCACTCACCACCTTCCTCTCAGATCCCTTTTAGATTGTCCTCAGAATGTTTATAGTCCTCATTTACATTCACCATTTACCCCCTGCCTTTGCACAGGTTTGCCAGGTAACCCCTTGATCCACATGTTTTCCTTTCTTCTCTTCCTAATCTGTTCCCAGGCATCCTGTCTTGTTGCCGTCTTCCTCCCAGGCCTCTTACTGTCTTCCCTATCAGCATGTGTTTGGATGGTGCTAAATATCTAATTTGTACATTGTGTGGCTTTCCATTTTTTTTATAATGCATTTGTAACATTTGCATGTTCTGTCTTCCATAGGCTTTTGCTTCTCTAACCTAAAATAGGCCCTGTTTGTTACAGGTGATAAAACCAGGACTGAGAATGAAGAGTTGTCCCAAAAGGAGGATATGACAAAGGACATGGAATTCCTTGGGAAGGTAAATAATAGACTGAAAAAAGGCCTTCCTCAACATCCTGAATCCAAAAATGCGACTGAAAGAGAGGGCAGGTTAGAGAGGTGGCCGAGGGAAAGAAGACCCTATAAGTGTGATGACTGTGGGAAGAGTTTTCGTCACAGCTCAGCCCTTAGCAAGCACAGGAGAACTCACACTGGAGAGAAACCCTATAAATGTAACGAATGTGGAAAAGCATTCAATCAACGCTCACATCTCATCGGACATCACAGAGTGCATACTGGAGTGAAACCCTATAAATGTGAAGAATGTGGGAAAGATTTTAGTGGACGCTCAGGTCTTATTCAGCATCAGAGAATCCACACAGGTGAAAAGCCCTATGAATGTTATGAGTGCGGGAGGCCTTTTCGGGTAAGTTCAGCCCTTATTCGACATCAAAGAATTCATGCAGCAAAACTCTACTAATAAGGGGTCAGTAACAACAGTTCCTTAGCTGTTCAGGCCTAATTAGGGACCTTATAAATATCCTGAATGTAGGCAAAGCTTCCATCATCGTTAAAACTTCTCTGGTACCACAGAATTGTGAATAAAATTTGCTTTTATTTCTAAAGTAGTTCAGTTTCTTACTTCAGAGCCCTGGCTGGTGTGGCTCCGTTGGGCGTTGACCCATGCACCAAAAGGTTGCTGGTTTAATTCCCTGTCAGAGCAAATGCCCAGGTTGCGGGCTTGATCCCTAGTAGGGGGTATGCAAGAGGTAGCTGATCAATGTTTCACTCTCACATCAATATTTCCCTCCCTTTCTCACTCTCCCTTCTTCTCTAAAAAAAATTAATAAAAGTGTATTTTTTTTTAAGTTACTTCAGAAAGCCTTGACCATAAACAGCAGTGCTTATTCCAGTCCAAGATAACTGTTTTCTGGTTGAAAGACAGTGAATTCCAACTCTCAACCCCTTTTTATTGACCATTCAGTGTATGACTTTAGGCAAAGGCATTCCAGTTCTCTGCCTTCATTTCCGTTCTGTGAATTGCCGATGATGGGACAGGCCCACCAGATGTGTATTAAGTTGAAATAGATGAAAATTGCTTTTGAAATTAAGAACTAAGCCCTGGTTGTTGTGACTCGGTTGGTTGAGCGTCTTGTATTGAAAGGTCACAGATTTGATCCCTGGTCTGGGTGCATGCAAGGCAGCAATGTTTCTCTGCCTCTTCCTCTCTCTCTAGAGTCAATGAAAACTTTTTATTTTTAAATCCTCACTGGAGGATATTTTTTTGTATTGATTTCTAGAGAGAGTGGAAGGGAAGCAGGAGGGGAAAAGAAAGAAAGAAACATGGACGTGAGAGACATGTCAGTTGGTGCCTCCTGCACATGCCTCTATGTGGGCTGGGGAACCTGCAACCAAGGTTTGAACCTTTGACCTGGAGTCCAACCGGCAACACTAGCCACTGAGAAAAGCCAGCCAGGGTAATGAGAACTTTGAAAATGTATTTTAATTGATTTCAGAGAGAGAGAAACATCATGATGACACATAACCATGTGGCTGCCTCGTGCACACGCACCCCTACCCCCACTGGGAATGGAGCCCACAACCCAGGCATGTGCCATGACCAGGAATCAAATTGGGTCCTCCTGGTTCATAGGCCGATGCTCAACCACCAAGCCACGCCAGCCAGGCGAAAACATTTTTTTATTTTAAAGAAGTAAGACTACTATTTTTTCCCATCATTATTGATATAATGACCTAAATATTTATTGCTTTTTTTATCTTCAACTAGGGGATATATTCATTTTGTGCAATTTTTTTCTTTAGCACTGATAGAAAGGAGGCAACTGAAAAGTCAGCAGACTAAAGAAGGAAAGAGAGAAAGGAAGGAAAGCAGAGTTAGGAATAGGAGCTGCCAGTACAGAGGGGTAATGAGTGTATTAGGGATCCTTAACTTCAGATAAGTCACTTCTCGTCTGACTCCCCATTCCCTGTAAACCAGCAATTTTCAACCAGTGTGCTACAGGAGTTTTTAAAACATGCAATATATAGTCAGGGGCACTGACCTCTTTTCCCTTGAATGTCAAATAAAAAAATGATAGCAGCCAACACAATAGCCATTTAGTATGAATTAACCAATGTTATACCCCTTTTTATTGTCAGATCGGCAAAAAATATAGATACATTGGGGTGCCACAGAGTTTTAGTACTTAGTTTATGTGTGCCATGAGATGAAAAAGGTTGAAAATTGCTGCTGTAAACTGAGGCAGAGGTTGGTCTGATATAGCCAGTATCTACAAGTGGCCATATACATCTAAACAACACACATAGGATGGGAAGTTCAGTTCCTGGCGACATGACCACATGTCCATGTTCTTAGTCCGTGTGGCGAGCAGCTACTGTATTGGACAACACAGGTGTGGACTATTTTTATTGCTGCAAAAAGTTGTAAAGGCATTGCTGCCCCAATCAAGCACAGGTAAGGTACCGTTTGGCTTTGATATTGTGTGATTCTGAGTTCAGTGAAGTAGCAAAAGAGACACCTGAGGAGGCTGCAATAGCAGCAGGAAATAAAATGGAAACACTCCAGAAGAAAACAATTTAGTAATAATGTTACCTTTTCAGCCTTAAAAAAATGGGTGTATTCTAATTGAAGGAAAATGATTATTAAAGTAAATATAACCTATCTAGAGTCCTGGTGCACCAATTCACACACCAGTGGGGTCCCTTGGCCTGGCCTGTGGAATCAGGCTGAAACCGGCTCTCCAACATCCCCCGAGGGGACCCAGATTGATAGAGGGTGCAGGCCAGGCCAAGGGACCCCACTGGTGCACAATTGGGGCCAGGGAGGGACCACGGGAGGGCTCCAGGGCGTGTCTGGCCCACCTCGCCCAGTCCCAATGGGCCGGTGGTCAGTGCACGTCCTAGCAAGCTATTGAGCAGCCTTAGCATATCATTAGCGTATTACGCTTTGATTGGTTGACTGGACACTTAGCATATTAGGCTTTTATTATATAGGATAATTTAAATTAAAAGCTTAGGTTACTATCACATCTCTATAAAAGTGTGGCTGTCCCTAACTGGTTTGGCTTAGTGGATATAGTGTCGGCCCAAGTTCAATTCTGGTCAAGGGCTTGTAATCCTCACCTGAGGATATTTCCCTTTCCCTTCCTCTCTGTAAAATAAATAAAATATATGAACTAATAAAAAGAGTGTGGCTGTTGTTGTTGGACCCTGCAACTCTAGGAAGTTTAAAATGTGTCCTCTGAGCCCTGGTGTGGCTAATTCCAGCAGTGGTTAGAAGAGTTAAATGCTTATTTTCCATAGAAGGAAGTCAATAGGTAATATATATTATCTGTACATAGAAAATCAAGAAATGGCAGTGTTGGCATGTTATTTGCAAATAAACATGAAGTTGAGTTAAAGGGAAGCAGTTAGTGGTCATCTGGGGAGGAGTGCAGCCTGGTGTTACATCATAATTTTTAAAGTACTCTTACTTTTTAAAATTTATTAGCTTTGGCTGGTGTGGCTCAGTTGGTTGAGCATTGTCCTGTGTACCAGAAGGTCACCAGTTTGCTTCCTGGTCAAGACATATGCCCAGGTTGTGGGTTCCATTCCCAGTTGGGGTGCGTGCAGGAGGCAGCCAATCGAAATTTCTCTTACACATCAATGTCTTTCCCTCTCTCCCTCCAAAAAAAAATAAATAAATAACATTTTTTTAAATGTGCATATTTTTTAAAAACTCATTTTCATTAGTAAAATGCACAAATCAGGTGTGCTATTTTACTTCCAAACTACTTTGTGTTGTAAAGTTGTATTTTTTTTAATATATTTTATTGATTTTTCCACAGAGAGGAAGAGAGAGGGACAGAGAGCCAGAAACATCGATGAGAGAGAAACATCGACCAGCTGCCTCCTGCACACCCCCCACTGGGGATGTGCCCGCAACCAAGGCACATGCCCCTGACCAGAATCGAACCCGGGACCCTTGAGTCCGCAGGCCGACGCTCTATCCACTGAGCCAAACCGGCTTCGGCTAAAGTTGTGTTTTTAATGTAAAAAAAAAGTGAGAGCAGAGTTCTAGTCTCTTGCCAGTTACTTCCAGCTGTGAGTCAATAGCTATGAAATAACGAGCAAAGAGGAGTGTTTTGAAAGAGTTTAGAAGCACTGAAACTTCTCCACGTGTAGTATTTGTTTTGTTGTGATTATACGTTAGAACCCTTAAGAACAAACGAAAACTAGTGTTTGGGCAGGATATTTCTGGGTTAGGACGGCATTGAACGGAAACATTGGCTGTGCTCATCTGCAGGATCAGAAAGGGGAAATGAAGGTGAAGATTGGAGGGGCACCTGAAAACAGATTTAATGGGTGGTTAGGAAAGGTGCTGATGTAATAAAAATGTGGGGCCAAAACAGCAAAAGCAAAAGACATTTCCTACAACCTCCTCGTTGAGATCCTTTTTGGTCTGTAAAGCTAAGACTGATACCACAGGTGTGTGAAGAATGAATATAGATTTGCTTCCGGAACTCTGGAGTAATGTAACCCAGGTCGGCTACTGAAACTTACCCATAATTAAAAAGGCGAAGCTGCCAATGCAGGTTTTATAAGCGAGTGCAATTCATGGAGATAGAAAAGGGGTGGAAGATGGGTTAAAGAATCTAAAAAAATTTATATTCAGTGAGTTGTGATTTTTGTTCGTTAGTCCTCACCTGAGGGTATTTCCATTGATTTTTAGGGAGAGCGGAAGGGAGACATCCATGTGAGAAAGTCACATCAATTGGTTGCTGGTTGCCTTCCCACAGGATCTAGCCTGCAACCGAGGTGACATACCCTTGACCTGAACCGAACCCGGGACCCTTGAGTCCGCAGGGCGGAAGTTCTTCTCATTGAGTCATTTTTCTTTTGTTAATTCTCACCGAAAAGTCAGAGAGAAACATCCATGTGAGAAACGCATTGATTGATTGCCTCCCGAGGGGCCCTTACCAGGACCGGGGCAGGGGAGGAGTCGGCAACCTAGGTACATGCTCCTGACTTGAGTCCAACCCAGGACCCTCAGTCCGCGTGCCGATGCTCTACCCACTGAGCCGAACCGGCTAGGGCTGAATTATTTTTGAAGAAAGATAGAATAACGTGTATATTTTGGATTTTTAAAACTATGAACGATGATTAACAGGAATTCCTCAAAGACTGGATATGTATTTGAAGAGAATACCCAACTACAGGGGCATCTAAACGGCACCACCCGAGACCAGCCAACAGCGCCCTGGGTACCTTCCCCCCAGGTGCGGCCTCCCAGCTACGCGGCCCGGAGACCCTGCGACGCGCAGGCGCGGGAGGAGCCCAGGACGCCGACCATAGAGCTTTCAGTCCTCCCGGATTCCTAGAGATGCCGGAAGTGTCTGGGTAATGTGCGCGTTGACTGCTGGTGTCCCCCAGCTGGTGTGGAAGTTGGGGGTCGGAGGGCCTCGTCGGGTACGGCTCTCGTCCCTTTTTCTACCCGTTCTTCCCCCTGGTCCGTCCGCCATCCGCAGTCTCCCTTCCCCGCCTTGGGCCGCGCCCAGTACTCGCGGTAAGTACCGTTCGCCCCGGGCCCGAAGGGCGCTTTGTGGCCAGACCGCCCGCTGTGGGGACGCCTGAGGCTTCGAGCGGGGCCGGACCCGGTGTCGCCCGGACCACGGGGATCGGCACCCGCCGTGTACGCGTCCCCAAACTTCTTGTGGGGGAACCTTTCATGAGGGTTCGTTTCTTTATCGCTCATGGATTAGTCCAGTTTATTTGTCCTAAAATAGGAAAAGGATCCCACATTATTTTTTACAGCTGTTTCCACCAAGTGAATTACTTTTACACAGCAATGTTGCATTCTGTCACAATAGAATTCTAATTTTTCTCATTTTTAAAAAAGACATATTTTGCTTTGGGAAGCCCCGATTATCTATGGAAACCTATTTTTGCTATTATGTTATTCAGCTCTTAATAGAGAATTCAGAAAATGGTGGTGGTGTCCGGGTAATTGTACAGTAAAAAACTTCTGACACCGTCCGGGCAGTGCAGAGTTCAGCCTTATTCGGAATTATCTCATTTAGTAGAAAAACTCACGGAAGCAAGTGCCCCTTTTCAACTCGGGTATCTCCTGAGCAACTGCCGCCACCGCCTCCAAACACGGCCCAGATTTCTGTCGTTTGGTTAATTATGCACATTTGTGCAATAATCACAGCTTTAACAAAGCAAACATACTGTGAATTTCTGATGTGGCTAAGTGTGAAATGTGGACGCCAAAGCGTTTAGCCTCTGCAGTCTGAGATACGACAAAGTAGCACGGTGTTTGCTTTGCCCACCTTTTCTTAGTCATATAAACCTAGAAAATGTTTTTCTTGTTGTTTTGTTTATCAGTTCCCAAACATCCCAAATTAGACTTAATTAGTCTGAGAAAAGAAAATGTTTCTTCCTCACCTATTGAAAAATTAATGCTCTTACAGACTGAGTTGTTCCTTCAGGGCAGGCGTCCTCAAACTACGGCCCGCGGGCCACATGCAGGTGTTTTTGCCGTTTTGTTTTTTTACTTCAAAATAAGATATGTGCAGTGTGCATAGGAATTTGTTCATAGTTTTTTTAGACTATAGTCCGGCCCTCCAACGGTCTGAGGGACAGTGAACTGGCCCCCTGTTTAAAAAGCTTGAGGACCCCTGCTTCAGGGGTTCTCAGGGTTATAGCGTTTAAAGCAGAAGAAGCCTTACAGATGGACTCTTCTAACTTCTAAATCAATAAAGTGACTGGGTATTGTTAAAAGGAGATGTAAGAAGCAGTCTTTATCCACAGGGTGCTTACCAGCTTAATAAATACAGATGTGCATACACTGAGATGTCTTAACTGTGAAGTAGATAAACAAAAATCCTGTATAATAAAGAGCTGATATGCAAATGGTCATCACACCCTCACGCTGTCACACCAAAACAGCTCAGACGCTCAACAATGGGGAGAGAGGAAAGGGGACCAGCCAGGCCGCAGCCCGGGAGAGGGACAAGCCGCCTGCCCCACAGTCCTGGGTGCCAGTGCCTGTGGCTGTGGCCCAGGAGAGGGACAAGCCACCTGCCCCGCGGTCCTGGGCACCTACGGCTTCAGCCAGGTTGAAGCCGCCCGCCCATGGTTCTCTGCGGCTGCAGCAGGCCCAGGCGAAGCCGGCCCAGGTCCTGGGTGCCTGCGGCTGGCCAGAGGGAGGGAAGCCTGGGTCCTGAGTGCCTGCGACTGGCCGGAGGAAGGAATCCTGGTTCCCGAATACAGGGTGGGGCAGAGGTGGTTAGGGGCGATCAGGCCAGAAAGGGAGCAGTTAGGGGTGATCAGGCAAGCAGGCAGAGGTGTTTAAGGGTGATCAGGCAGGCAGGCAGGCAGGTAAGTGGTTAGGAGCCAGTGGTCCCAGATTTCGAGAGGCAGTGGGACATCCCCCGAGGGGTCCCGGATTGGAGAGGGTGCAGGCCGGCTGAGGAGACCCCACACACACATGAATTTCATGCACCGGGCCTCTAGTATATTAGAATAAACTACTAATAACATGCAACAACATTGATGATCTCAAATGTATTATGCTGACTGAAAGATGCCAGACTCCAAAGGCTTCCTGCTGTATGACTTTGTTTATAAAACATTCTGGTAGGTCAATAGTGTTGGGGACCTGACTTTGGGGTTGCAGGTGGTGATGGGGCATCCAGGTTCCGTGGAGATGCAGGACCAGTGTTTTAAAGAGACAAAGGTCTAGCCGAGGCCGGTTTGGCCCAGTGGATAGAATGTCAGCCTGCGGACTGAAGGGTCCCACGTTCAATTCCGGTCAAGGGCATGTACCTTGGTTGCAGGCACATCCCCAGTAGGGGGTGTGCAGGAGGCAGCTGATCGATGTTTCTCTCTCATCGATGTTTCTGGCTCTCTATCTATCCCTCTCCCTTCCTCTCTGTAAAAAATCAATAAAATATATATATATTTTTTTTTTTAAAAAGAGAGAGACAAAGGTCGAAAGAGGGTCCACACTAGAAGTTAGCCCTGAGATTGGAGGAAAGGTGGGAGCCTAGGAAGGGTAATGAATGTCAGGAGGAGAAGGGTAGTCCTTGTCAGTACCTTGAGCTAAATTATTTGGAAACTAGTGGCCTGGTGCACGGATTCATGCACATTGAAAGGAAATCGGGAGCCCACACCTGAGTACCTGGGGAGTTTTCGTGTTCCCTTGAGCTGCTGTGAAGTCACGTGGGGAGTCTGTTGTCCTCCCTGCAGCTTCCTGAAAAAAATATTTGCAAATGTCCCTTCTGCAGCCAGGGTTGCTCATTGCCAGCTTGGAGTCCCCGGTGGACTCCTTGGGCCATGCTGGACGCCTTCCACCACTCGGAGCCAGATAAGAGGTGTTCCAAGGTGAACAATACAAAGTTGGGGATCTTAGGGGGTGGGGTGCTCTGTTGCCCACACCCACACCCTTCAGATCCATCTCTCTTTCACTTTTACCCCGATTGCCATTTGCCGCTTGTGGACACTGTTATATTGCTGCTTTCCTCTGTAGCTCCGGGGCAATCGGTAAGGGATGAGATTTGATCTCGATGCCCAAGGCAGAGTTCCAGGAGCCCAGTGGTGATATCAGGCTCACCCCAAGTGTTGCACTTCAACTGTTCTCCGGAGATTGTAACTGCAGGCTTATGGTGTACAAGGGATATAGCAGTGCAGGTGGCTGGGGAGGAGCCTGAGCCAGGGCTGGGTGCCACGCCGCTGCTCCCACTCACCCCAGCCCCACTGCGCCTGCTCCATGAGCCCGGCTTCTGGCTGAGCAGCTTCTGGCTTAGCGGCACTCCCACTGTGGGAGCACACTGACCACCAGGGGGCAGCTCCTGTGTTGAGTGTCTGGCCCCTGGTGGTCAGTGTGTGTCGTAATGACTGGTCAACCAGTCATTCTGGTCATTGGGTTGTAATGGTCACTTAGGCTTTTATATAACTAGAATTAGTCTCATCTGTTGAGAGTGAGGGACAGTTTGAGAGCTGAAGTATGTAGGAACAGTACAGCTGATGTGCAAATGCTGAATTTGTCAGCCGCTCTGAGGGTCAGAACTTTTATTAGATGCAGTCTATCCGGTTTCCTGACTTTGTTTACCCATGTTCCACATCCCCAATGAGAGAAAACAGAAAGAAGGGGTTATTCCCTAGATGGGTGGGCATGACAGAAGGCTATGGAGGTAAGGCAATCCTTCTGCAAGAGTGTAGAGCAGGGGTCCTCAAACTTTTTAAACAGGGGGCCAGTTCACTGTCCCCCAGACCGTTGGAGGGCCGGACTATAGTTTAAAAAAAACTATGAGCAAATTCCTATGCACACGGCACAGATCTTATTTTGAAGTAAAAAAACAAAACGGCAAAAACACCCGCACGTGGCCCACGGGCCGTCGTTTGAGGACGCCTGGTGTAGAGGGTCACTTAAACAACTGAGCTGTGACGTCCATGGCATTGTAGGGAGCTTGTTAAGATGTCTTAGTAAATCACTGTGACCTTTGACTTCCCCTAACACTAGCATTTTCTATTTGTAAAGAAGTCCTTTAAAGAAGAGGCCCTCAGAAGGTCCTTCTCTTAAGAAAATAAAGAAGGTGGTGGAAGCAAGTCTCCTCATCTTTCCCGGCCCTACATGGCTGCAAAATCAAGAAAGTCTTTAGCCCCATCTCCATCCAACCAGGCTCCTGAAGAGGACCTTGTAATTGTCAAGGTCGAGGAAGATCATGGTTGGGACCAGGAATCCAGTCCACATGAACATAACCCTCCTGGCCAAGAGCTGTTCCGCTTGCAATTCAGGAAGCTGTGCTACCAGGAGACACAAGGACCCCGAGAAGCTCTGATCCAACTCCGGGCACTTTGCCATCAGTGGCTAAGGCCAGATTTGAACAGCAAGGAGCAGATCCTGGAGTTGCTGGTGCTGGAGCAGTTCCTGAGCATCCTGCCCATGGAGCTGCAGGCCCTGGTGAAGGAACATCAGCTGGAGAGTGGGGAGGAGGTGGTGACCCTATTGGAGGATCTGGAGAGGCAGATTGACATCCTAGGACGGCCAGTAAGTGGCAGGCAGTGTGTGTGCTGTGCTTGGGCATCCCGGAGACTGGGCGGAGGGGCAATGGCACCACAGTGCGAACATAAATGCTAGGCATGCGTTCCTGCTGTTGGAGGATGAGAGCAGTCATAGTGTGACATGGCTTATATTTACAGAATTATTTTTTTAAGGTATAAATCCAATTTTTGTCCTTATCACACTGTGTTATTGCTCCTATTTGCAAGGTGCATAGAGAGCTTAAATTAATTTTCAGTGACACACAAACATTAAAGGTAGATCTGAGACCAGAACTCAGGTTTTGTAATTCCTCATTAGAAGTTTTTTCCCACTGAATAGCTGTGCTTTGTTCCTGATCATTCTTCCCTGGCCTTGGGAGTGCAAATTACGTGTTGGACACAGGGAGGGTGTCAACAGATATTTTCCTTTGGTTTCTGTGCAAATCAATGTGTTTGTGCTCCTTGCTGCTGGAGGAAATCTGTGAGGTCTGCTGCTTCCTTGCTGAGCACGTGTCCTTGAAATGTGCTTTGGGCCCTCTTCACCTCGTTTCTCAGAGGGGTTCCTCATAACGCAACTGCTCTTTGTGTCCAGGTCCCGGCTCGTGCACATGGTCACAGGGTCCTCTGGAAGGAGGTCGTGCACTCGGAACCCGCACCAGAGCCTCCAGATGCTCCGCTCCAGCCTCTGGCAACCGGGCACATTGTTCCCGAGCTCCACGGGCCCCGAGATAGAGGTGAGGAGCCGGGTTTCACTGACGAGGAGGGAGGAGGAAGAAGCCCCATTTCACTCCTGGGGAACCACTCCTTACAGACCATTCTTAGTTGTGGTGTCAGTGTGTATCTAAGCTTCACATACAGACTGTCAATCCCAAGGCTAAACTCAGGAGCAAATTAAAGAATTTGGCAACTTCTAGGTATTCATACATTTCTGTTACTCCATTGTATTGCCAAAAAAAACCTACGTTTTTGAGGTTTGTTGGTATCATCATGCCACTTTATTTGTAAATATTTCAGTACTTATTTCCTCAATCAGATGTATCACTGATATAATACTCATCTCGTTCACAGTTCACATTCATATTTTGCCTGTGTTTCCAATAGTGTTCATCCAGAGTCCAGTCCAAGACAACACTTTAGTTACCCAGCTTTCTGTCTATCTGGCAGGAACATTCCAGAAGTGAGGTTGTATCCTCAGGGACACAGCAGGAATTTGTCCTGTTATCGCTGATGGTAATTTTGATGACTTGGTTGAGGTTATTTTTTGCTGGGTTACTATTTTTCTTTTTGTAATTAATAAGTAACTTGTGGGGAGATACTCTTGATTCAGTGTAAATAGCCTGGTCCTTGGTACAGTATTTTTGCTAAAATACTACTTTGAATATTAATTGATGCTTCTTGACTGAATCAGTGATTACTAAGCAAGTTACAAAATGATAACTTTCTGTTATTCCTTCTACATTTACTTGTTTCTTGTAATGGAGAGTGTCCCCTTCTCCTATTTTAATTTTATTTATCAGTATGAACTCAAAAAATTTTTTTCCCATGAATACTTTGTTACTACCATTATTTTGATGCTTAAATGATCTCAGTTTTGTCAGAGGAGGCCCCTTCAGTCTGGCTCCAATATCCTTTTGGCATTTTCTATCGTTGTTTGAGAACTTACTTCCTTACAGAACAGCACTTCCCAGTCTCAGCTCAGACCTGCCCTGCATTTTTTTATGGTTTTACTTGTGTGGATTGTAGAAGTTTGTTCTATAAAATTGTGTTTTTAATATTTCTGGAAAAGGAACATAGAAGCAAGTTTCATTTGTTAATGTAATTCTTGTCTGATGTGCTGAGGCCTGTTGCTGGTTTTGTGCTGCGCTGTCTGGTATCTGGCAGCAGATACTGGCAATATCGCAGTAAATAGAGAGGTTACCAAGAGACTGGGACCTAAAGGGATCCTGTGACCAGCACAAGGATAGAATGTAGCTTTGGTCAGAGGAGAAATTATGCAGCAGTTCCTGTTAGGAAACTATGCAGTTTGTGTTTTATGTGCAACGTCAGGCTGAGAGGGACATCAAAGTGTGGATGTTTTATGGACAACCATAGGTATAGAGCCAGAGTCAAGCTATCACCATTTCATAGTGATATCTGTGGCATGCATTTCGGCTGAAATACAGATAATTTTAGAATGGGTGACTGCTGACTCCCGCAAACACAACCCGAGGCTGGCCTCATTCACAGCTTCTTTCTCCTCCTCAGCTGTATCTGCTTCTCACAGTCCCACCTCTTCCCAGAAAGGAAGTCCTGGAAACCAGGTGGCTGCGTCACTTCTAACTGCAGGGCTCCAGGTGAGTTGTGCTCTGTTCACTGAAGCCCCATCACTGCCCTTGGTCATGAGCATGGCCTGTAGCCTGTGTGTGGACTGCCTGTAGCAGAGCTCACCCAGGAACTTGCCCAACATCCTTTTGAAAAGAGGCAGATTGGTATTTGACTTGTTACGTTTTCCTCTTCCCAGCTGATCAGTACATCCCCAGCTCTTGACCCTGTGTAACCCTGGTGGGTTGCTGGCACCCTGGGTTTGAGTTGTGGAACAATCCAGTCCTCAAATGGGAGTTTATTTTGTTTCAGACTCTGGAGAAGATTGAAGACATGGCTGTATCCCTGATTCGAGAGGAGTGGCTTCTTGATCCATCACAGAAGGATCTGAAGAAAGATGACAGGCCAGAGAGTTACAGAAGCATGTTCTCCCTGGGTGAGTGGCACTCTGGTTATTAATCATAGTTAAGGTTTTTTGTTTTGCCACTTGTCTGTTTGCTTGTTTTTTAAGTATACTTACATTGTTAGCTTTCTGAAAGACATACTTGAGTGTAAATTCAGGATTCAACATAAAAATACAATATTGAGACTTCTTGAGGTCTAAAATGGAACCAGGACTCAAATCTAGGACTGACTCAGCTTACTCTTTTAGTGCTGTCTGAGTTCACTCGTTTCTTCTGTCCCCAGTTCCCATAGGATATTACATAGATGCTCCTTCCTTTATATGACTGTTTGGGGATTTTTTCTATTTCTGTCCCACTCATTAGATCTTCTAGTTGTTCCATATTCCTTTCCACTTCCTGATTTCCACTTCTCCTCAGCTGATCCCTTCCCTGCTTTAGTCCCCTTTCCAATACCTTCTCTTTTTCACGGCACTTCTTCCTCTTAGCCAGTGGTACTTGGGTTTGACTTGCTCCTATGTCTTCATGTTTGAAGGCATCTTGGAGACAAATGTCAGCTTTGCAATTTGTATAGCTGTTCCATATTTATTTTCCTTTTCTCCTATCTTTGATTCCTTTCTCCTAACAAAGAATAGGAAATGACATTTGCTTGATGACTTATTACATTTTTGTTTCAGGTGGTGAAACCAGGAATGAGAACAAGGAATTAGCTTCAAAACAGGTAATACCTACCGGAGCCCAACTACATGGAGAGACAGCTGCCAAATGCAACGGGGATGTTATCGGGGATCTTGAGCGTGGAGAAGCCCAAGACCTTCTGGGCAGATTAGAGAGGCAGCGGGGGAATCCCACCCAGGAGAGACGACATAAATGTGATGAATGTGGAAAGAGCTTTGCTCAGAGCTCAGGCCTTGTTCGCCACTGGAGAATTCACACTGGGGAGAAACCTTATCAGTGTAATGTGTGTGGGAAAGCCTTCAGTTACAGGTCAGCCCTTCTTTCCCATCAGGATATCCACAACAAAGTAAAACGCTATCACTGTAAGGAGTGTGGCAAAGCCTTCAGTCAAAACACAGGCCTGATCCTTCACCAGAGAATCCACACTGGGGAGAAGCCATATCATTGCAACCAGTGTGGGAAGGCGTTCAGTCAGAGTGCGGGCCTCATTCTGCACCAGAGAATCCACAGTGGGGAGAGACCCTATGAATGTAATGAGTGTGGGAAAGCCTTCAGTCATAGCTCACACCTCATTGGACATCAGAGAATCCACACTGGGGAGAAGCCCTATGAGTGTGATGAGTGTGGGAAAACCTTCAGGCGGAGCTCACATCTTATTGGCCATCAGAGAAGCCACACTGGGGAAAAACCCTACAAATGCAATGAGTGTGGGAGGGCCTTCAGTCAGAAGTCAGGCCTTATTGAGCATCAGAGAATCCATACTGGAGAAAGACCCTATAAATGCAAAGAATGTGGGAAAGCTTTCAATGGGAACACTGGCCTCATTCAGCATCTGAGAATTCATACAGGGGAGAAGCCCTATCAATGTAATGAGTGTGGGAAAGCCTTTATTCAGAGGTCCAGTCTCATTCGACATCAGAGAATCCACACTGGAGAAAAATCTGAGTCTATAGGATTTTAGGGGAAACTTGAGTCATAGTTTGGGCATTATTCAACAGTAAAGGAACCACATGCTGTGAGAGGTCTTTCAGTGCAGTACAAAGGCAGAAAGCTTGTCATCGTGACCTGATGCAGGGTCAGAATCTATAGTGGGGGCAGTTAGAATAGCTCTTGAGTAGTTTGGGCCCAGTGCTTCATGCAGGTGGGTTAGCTTGACTGTCCTAGGAGGTGTCTGATGAACCAGCGTACCCCTTAGAAGCTTAAAGAATGAGTTGCTTGTGGCTTGAGGCACCTAACACCAAACTTTGTCTTCTGTGTGAGTAGCTGTAGATTTAAGTCAGTCTGCTCCTGGCTCCTCTGCTTCCTCCCATCTCTGTGGCCCCCTCCCCGGTTAGTCACCTGGAGGGGCATGTGTGTGCTCCTCCTCTACCAAGGAAGCTTGCTTTAGAGTTC
Organism: Eptesicus fuscus; assembly: GCF_027574615.1. Classification (NCBI taxonomy): domain Eukaryota; kingdom Metazoa; phylum Chordata; class Mammalia; order Chiroptera; family Vespertilionidae; genus Eptesicus; species Eptesicus fuscus. Next base: position 158,868 of record NC_072494.1, on the reverse strand, counting down.
AAAGCAGCCTCTGTGAGACTTAGATGTATATTTAGCTTTCTAAGATTCTAGTTCTAGGGAAAATTTTACAGACAGGTATTCAAGCTTAGGTGTGCATTTTCTTCTAATGTTCCTGGTAATTAGTGAAATTCATATTCCCACTCATACTCAGAATGCTATATTTTTAACAGCACTCCAGCATTTTTCTTCATATGTCACCTTCACTGACTCCACTGAGTCACTGAATACCACAAGTGTCCTCCACCCCAAGCGCCAGGCCCTGAGTCAGCCAAGGAAGTGCTGCGTTAGTGATGGTTGTGGGACTGTGCAAAGGAAGGTGAGTGCAGACAGTCCGCCTGCTCTTGAGCTTGGATGGTTGCCCCTTGTGGTGACATCTGGCTCTCCTTTCCACCTCCCACTGCATGCTGTGGTATGGACGGGTGCTTTACACCATTCTAGTTATGGTGTCACATGGGAGCTGGTGGGCTTGAGGAAGGCATACAAATCCTTACGCAGAATGTGCACTCATCCCTCTGGCCCATCTCAGTGCTGCTTTCACAGGTTCCTGACTAGGTGGTTGGTCACCCTTGTTATCACCCTGGACCCCCTTCCTCAGGTGGCAGCACCTCACACACCTCTTGCCATTAGCTTATATGTCACAGTGGTGATCTCTCAAGTACCTCGATTCACTGTTGCTCGATTTTCTTAATTTGGGTGCACACTCCATCTGTAATCCAGCAAAGACCACGGTAAACTCATTGTCACCAGGACAACATTTCATCTTGGAGGCTAATTTAAAGTAACATCAGAGTTCACACATCCACACGGGCTGTCTTTCAGCTGTGTGGTTGTAACTGTTTTAGTGGCGTTATCACTACAATAAGCATTCCTTCAGGTATTCCTGTTTGATAAACCACATGGGAAAACTATTATTCTTGAGTCACATCTCGTTTTTTACTTTGATTACCCACTTATTCACCAAATTTTGAATCAAATAATTTCTGGCTACTTTCAAAGTCATCTTTCATAATGGGAATTTATTCCGTTAATCCTACTCAGAAGAATAGGATATACGTTCTGCTGAAAACTCCAAGAGAAGTTATATCACTTCACACTGACTATTCTGAACAGGGACAACACTTATTAATTGTGATATTTTGATTGATGGATGTTTTTTAAAATCAGTCATAAAACCTTACTTTACAGAGGTCCATCTTTGAGATCATAAATTCCTTCCCTGTAGTATATCCTTCCTCTACTGCCCTTTGGTCCACCTTCACCACGAACATCATGGTTACCTACACCTATTTCATTGAGTTGTTGGTACCCACGATCATTTGTCATCCTGGTTTCCTTGGTGAATTTTTCAAGACAGTGCTTTTGGTTGTCCTTCATGTTATTATTCATATTAATTTTCTCCCTCCCTCCCTTTCTCCCCCTCTCTCTCCTATGGATTACCATTCATAATTCCCTTGTACTTAAAATTGCAAGAAGCCAGAAATTAATAAATCTGGAAGTCTCTAGGTCCTTGCTCTCTGCTTCAATTGTGCCTTACGCTCTGTAAGATACTAATTCTGCCTGAGGCCAGTGCCACCTGTGTGCCAATGTTCCATAAGATGGAAATGGGAGACTTTCTGTGTGTGCATGTGCACCCCCCTCCCCTGTAACTTAGAGTACTATTGTCTTCTATTCCAGTAATGACTGCAGATGTGCCAGCTAACATCTCTTTACTCAGAGTAATGTGTAGCCAGATTATTTCAATCTCAGAATAGTAAGCATCCAGAAGAAATTTAAAGAAAAGAAAATATGACCAGAAAGATCAGTGTTATACCGATGAATGTGAAAAAGAGTGACTTGAAGGAAGTATCAAGGCTGAGTGCATCCACAGAAAATGGCAAGTAGTAAAAGACAGTGACATACACCAAGTTCATTTATCCTGCATTTTCTGTTTATATTATAATCTGAAGTACTTTCTCTGCTTCTTCAGCCCTCGTTTTAAACGGAGTTAGAGTGACAAAATGGTTCTTCCGGATTTCTGCCACCACCCTTCATAGTCCTGGGAGATTTCCTCTCTTGAGCAAGGTGGCGGTGCTAGAATGTGGTGCTTGACTCCCCTGTGGAGCCATGCGCTTTGCTCTTGCTTTTGAGGCTCTAGGTAATAATGAGTGATGTTTATGGAGCATTTACTGTGTACCAGACCCTATGTTAAGCATTTCTCATTCTGTGACAGTTATAATTATAGTCCCCATTTCATGGATGAGAAGACAGACTTAGAGAGTGAAATGGGTTGACCAAGATCACATAACTGGTAAGTGACATAGCAGAGATTGGAACCTACACATTCTGGCTCTTGTGTCTGTGCTCCTGACTATTGGTCTCTACTGAGCACTCTAGCCTGGCCAGCTGATCAAGAATCATGTGTCCCTCATACAGGAGAAATGGGACAGAAATGTGCAGGACAGGGCAAATCCATTACAATTCCCGGAAGATGGGTTGAAAATGCCATTTTGCTTAATTACATCACCTTTAAATATTGATACTTTTGATGCATTGTAGTACTAGAAAACTAAAGTGCATAAGTAAAAATATTTAAAAGAGTAACTGCGCCGAAGCCGGTTTGGCTCAGTGGATAGAGTGTCGGCCTGCGGACTGAAGGGTCCCGGGTTCGATTCCGGTCAAGGGCATGTACCTTGGTTGCGGGCACATCCCCAGTGGGGGGTGTGCAGGAGGCAGCTGATCGATGTTTCTCTCTCATCGATGTTTCTAACTTTCTATCCCTCTCCCTTCCTCTCTGTAAAAAAATCAATAAAATATTTAAAAAAAAAAAAAAGAGTAACTGGGAGGATAAAGCACACCCAAATTCATTTCCCTGTAAACTGTCCCAGGGAAAGTAGAAATGTGGAGGGAAATGAAATATCCATGCAACCAGCTAGACAGATGGACAATTATAGTGACAGTAGTAAGTTCATCTACAGCATAAAATGTGTAAAACCTTCCATTTACTGAACATTTCCAAGGACCACTCTGTTTTTCTTCTAGCATTTATGGTTTTTCGAAACTGTCATCCATTGTTCAATCCATTTCCTCAATAATTTATTCTCAAAACTCCTCCTTAACTGAACTTTGTACTCAGCACTCTACTGAACTGTCCTCCGAATCACCATTGGATGATATCATGCCTTTTTTAGTTCTTATCCTTGATCTGTATTTCATACCATACTTTGAACTTACCTTGTTTCTCGGGAATTCTCTTCTCCTTTGGCTTGTGGGACACTTTTTGGTCATTTTTCTCCAATTTCTAGCTTTTCTCTATTGGTCTTTTTTCTCCTCCCCACTGAGCATATTCACTAGCTTTTCTGTCCTCACTCTAGTTTATCCATTTTGATTGTCAGTAACTTAATATTTCCCACTGTTTCCCTACACAACTTGATCTTTGAAAACAGAATTCATCACTCCTTGTCTCCCAAGCACCATTTTCCTTTTATATAGGCTTCATTACTTAATTTCTTTATCCTGATCAGACTCACTATCCTTTATGTTTGCTTTTTTTTTCTTCTATTAATCCTCACCCAAGGATATTTTTCCATTGATTTTTATAGAGAGTGGCAGGCAGGAGGAGACAGACAGAGAGAGAGAGAGAGAGAGAGAGAGAGAAACATGAATGTGAAAGAGACAGATCAATTGGTCGCCTCCCACATGAACCCCGAGGATTGGGCCTGCAACCAAAGCAGGTGCCTTTGACCGGAATCAAAGCCAGCAGCCCTCAATCTCGGCTGACACTCTATCCACTGATCCAAACTGACTAGGGCTATGTTTCTTACCACAATCTGGAGGCGTCTTGTTCTGGTCTCCACCCTACCTGCCCAAAATCTTGCTAAGTTGTTCCAATTCTAACTTTTCTCCTGAGGCTGGACATTTACAGATGGACAATTATGGTGACAGTAGTAAGTTCATCTACAGCACAAAATATGTAAAACCTTCCATTTCTGACATTTTCTCATAGGAGTTTTTTCAGATCTGTATTTATCTGGGGCCCAGTTGATTGCAATTCTTTCTTTTTAGTGTCCTTGCTCTTCAAGATCTGCATCTTGTGTGCATCCAAGATGATCTTTCTCAAACTCCATTTTCATTGTCTTATTTTCACTCAAGAAAACCCAGCACATAATTCCCATCAAAGCAGTGATGTTCCAAGTTCTCCATTACCTGCCTTCCATGCTCTATCTGTAGCAACCTCCTTCTCCAACATGTCCACTTACATCATCACAGTCACATTTCCTGTGACCTTCACTGTTGTCTTAAAGGCCCTTGACCTTGCCTTTGTGCCTTTCTCATGCTGTTCTTTTTCCTTAGATTGCTCTTTGGCCCCAACTCATGTTTATCACCCACTTCAAAGTCTGGTTTCCTTTATGTCTTCTGAGTGAGCCCTCCCTGACTGACTTCACCTACACTAAGACCCTGTTCTGTGCTGCCTCAGCACTGATCTTTTTAGTTTACACTGTGATCACGCACTTACTAATAATATGTAGCTTTGGAATCATTTCCCAGCATTCTATATTGTAGTTTCACATTTGTATTTATTTCCAAAATTAAATTGTAAGCTCTTTGAGGGCAGAAATAGTAATGTTACATTTGTATCTCTGCACCCCTATTGCTTAATATGGTGCTGAGCACACAGTAGGCATTTAATAAATGCTTGTCCAATTATTGTGTGGGTTATTTATGGTATTACCTACAGAAAATTTTACACTGTTTTCATGACTGTATATCCCTTGTTAGTACTTTGTGCACAGACCTATTTCCATAGTCCTTTATTAACTACCTATACCTAAGACTAAAGCCAAAAATTCTAATTTCAGGAAAGCATATGTGAAAAGTTGAAATATGAACTCCCCATTTGTTTGGCCAGACTTATTTATTAAGAAAGAAAATAGCAAACACTAAATATTACTATGTTTGAGAAGTGCTTGATAACACGTTTTAGGTCATGTCAGTCATTGGTTCTCAACTGGAGAAATTGGGCATTTTCAGAGACGGTGGTGGACGGCTGGAATGCATCTCGTCTCTAGTGAGTAGACGATGGAGATGCAGCTAAACATCTTGTGTGCACAGCACACAAAAAATCCCATTGAACTCTAGCCAGTTTTGCTCAGTGGGTAGAGCATCAGCCTGCAGACTGAAGGGTCCCGGGTTTGATTCCGGTCAAGGTCACATGCCTGGGTTGCAGCTCGGTCAGACGTGCAGGAGGCAGCCAATCAATAATGAGAGGGAATCATTGATGTTTCTCTCTCTCTCTTCCTCTCTGAAATTAACAACAAAAATTTTTTTTTTAAATCCCATGGAGAAACTGTGGCCTAGATCTATTCAATGTATATGAATGTATAAAATATTAGCATTGTAAGTAGAAAAATTAGCTATGCCAAGCTTTTACACCAATTCTAAGTGTGTATATATTTTGTAATTTGTAAGAGTATAAAAGTAAAAGGCCCTAATGTTTGGCATTCATAGCAACGTACATGCCAGGGTGATGAGGAACTTTAAATTGTTGGTGTTCTAAGGTTGCTGTTAGCATCAGACACATTTCCGTCATCACAGCAAGTGGAGTTGCAGGAGTACAAGTCTGGTTCTAGCATCTGCTCCTTGCTGTGCATCTCAGACCGCAGCCGCAGCTGGCAGAGCTCTGGAGCTTGCTCAGCGCCGGTCTGGGCCCTGGTTTCGTGTTAGCGGAAGCCGCAGAAGCGCTGACGGAACTGCTCGGAGCCAGGGCCTCCTCGTCCTCCACCGTCACCGCCAGAATCCCCAAGGCCGACATGGCACGTCCAGAGCCGCGCTCTCCCCATCACCACCCCACCACCCGCCACTCAGGCTGCACGGGGACCTCCCTGCAGCTGGAGTTGTTTCACAGAAGAAGGAGGAGGTTGCTGTCAGCCCGTCCAACAGTAAGGACACCCCTGTGCGCAGTTGCAGGTGTTTCTCCAGGCAGCCTTGTGGAATCCCAAGGATGCACTGCTGAAGACGGTGGGAAACTGAGGCCTGGGTGGGAATCACCTCCCGGTGGCTTTTCCCTTAGCGACCATGTCCTTAACCTCCACTCTGGGGAGGAAGTAGGGGAAAAGAAAGAATGACAGGCTCTGTGTCATGAGAAATACTCTGTACAGATTCTGCAGGGACGTAAGTGCTCAGACAAGGTTGACTGAAGAGCTGGACACCAATTCAGAAGTAGGAAGCAGAACGTCCTTGGACCTGGGGCAGCAGGACCTGTGAGAAACTTCAGCAGGCACCGGCTTGTGGACAATAGAGGCAGCCCCTCCTTCCTGTCCCCTCAGCTGTCTTTCTCCATCCTCCCCTTTAAGGCCAAACTACTGGAAAAGAAGCACTCACCTCTGACCCTAGTCCTCACCCTCACCGTCCACTCATCATTAACATATTGTAGGCAGCAAAGCCATTGAGATTGCTCCCACCAAAGTAACTAGACATACACACACACACGCGTGCATGTACATACACACACACACACACACACACACACACGACCACTTTCCATGACTCCTCACAGGCAACAAACTTACAAGGCTTTCTTTCCACTTCCAGAAACTACTCCCTGACCTCAAGGACCTATTCTCTTCTGCTTCCTTCTGGTTTCTTCCCAGAGCTCATTTACAGTCCAGCATTGTGGTTATTTCCAAAGACTCTCCAGCCAAGTTACCTCTGCTCATACACCTGCTTTTAATACATTCTGGCTGGGTGATCTTGGTAAATATCTTTTTGTCTGACTTTCTCAATCTATAGTAAATGGGAATAGTTACCCTATATAATAAAGAGCTAATATGCTAATTAGACTGAACAACAGAACAACTGTCTGGATGAACTTCTGGGTGAATCCGGGGCTGTGAGGGCTGAGCCCCTTGCACAAATTTTGTGCATTGGGCCTCTAGTTCTATGTAATAAAAGCCTAATATGCAAATCAACCAAACAGTGGAACAACCAGTCGCTCTGACATGCACTGACCACCAGGGGGAAGACGCTCAATGCAGGAGCTGCTCCCTGATGGTCAGTGTGCTCCCACAGGGGGAGCACCACTCAGGCAGAAGCTGAGCTCACGAATAGTAAGTGCAGTGTCCGTGGTGGCGGAAGACTCTCCTGCCTCTGCTGCAGGTGGGCGGTAAGGAGCGAGGGGTCCTGGACTGCGATAGCCCTGGACTGCAAGAGGTGCAGGCCAGCTGAGGGACCTCCTTCCTGCCCCCAGTGCATGAATGTCATGCACCAGGCCTCTAGTGTATATTTATAAAAGCCTAATATGCAAATTATCCTCTTGGGAGGGAGACCAGGAGTTCGATTGTTTGCTATGATGTGTGCTGACCAGGGGGTAGTATGGAATGAAGGAAGGCCTGGGCTGGCAGCTGGCAGCTGGGGAAGGGATGTCTTGGCTGGCAGCCAGAAGGCCCCAATTGGCCCTGATCGCCGGCCTGTGCACGAATTTCATGCACCAGTCCTCTAGTAGTATATAAGGATGTTGTGAGCATTAGGTGTTAATCCTCACCCAAGAGAGAGAGTGGAAGGGAGGGAGGGGGAGAAAGACACATTGTTTGGTTGCCTCCTGCATGAACCCCAGTTGGGGATCAAACCTGCAACCCAGGTACCTGCTTTTCTTTTTAAAAATTATTATTTTTTTTAAAAATAAACTTTATTACAATATACAAAATAAATCTATTACCATATTGTAGATAAAAATAATTAGCCATTTACATGCAATGGACATTAATATTTAAAGAAAAAAATTAAATATAATATTACCAAAACTATACTAACATAGTAAGTATATCAGAAACGTTGTAGGAAATATTAAAAATCTGCAAATAACTGGATTACTTCTATTATATTTTAAAATATTTTTTGCCCTAGCCTGTTTGGCTTGGTGGATAGAACATCAGCCTGTGGACTGAAGGGTCCCTGGTTCAATTCCCATCAAGGGCACATGCCAAGGTTGCGGGCTCAATCCCTCATGGTGTGGAGCGGGGGGGGGGGGGCATGCAGAGGGTAGCCAATCAATGGTTCTCTCTCATCATTGATGTTTCTATCTCTCCCTCTCCCTTTCTGAAATCAATAAAAATACATTTTTAAAAATCTAAATCTCTTTAAAATACATACACACACACACACACCCCTGCTCTATTTTCATCATTTTATGTTGTTCATTATATTCCGCAATTGAGTAAGGTCATGTGATATTTATCTTTCTCTGACTGGCTTACTTCGCTTAGCATAATGCTCTCCAGGCCCATTCATGCTATTGCAAATGGTAAGAGTTCCTTCTTTTTTACAGCAGCGTAGTATTCCATTGTGTAGATGTACCATAGGTTTTTAATGCACTCATCTGCTGATGGGCACTTAGGTTGTTTTCAAAATTTAGCTATTGTAAATTGTGCTGCTATGAACATAGGGGTGCATATCTCCTTTCTGATTGGTGTTTCTGATTTCTTGAGATATATTACTAGAAGTAGGATCACTGGGTCAAATGGGAGTTCCATTTTTAATTTTTTGAGGAAACTCCATACTGTCTTCCACAGTGGCTGCACCAGTTTTCATTCCCACTGGCAGTGTACCAGGGTTCCCTTTTCTCCACATCCTCACCAGCACTGTTGTTTGTTGATTTGATGATAGCCATCTGACAAGTGTAAGATGGTACCGCATTATCGTTTTGATTTGCATCTCTCGGATGATTAGTGACTTTGAGCATGTTTTCATAATTCTCTTGGCCTTCTGTATGTCCTCTTTTGAAAAGGACATGTCTAAATAGGTCCTTTGCCCATTTTTTTTTATTGGATTGTTTATCTTCCTTTTGTTAAGTTGTATGAGTTCCCTGTAAATTTTGAAGATCAAACCCTTATCGAAGATAACTTTGGCAAATATGTTCTCCCATGCAGTGGGCTTTCTTGTTTTGTTGATGGTTTCTTTTGCTGGGCAGAAGCTTTCTATTTTGATGCAGTCCCATTTGCCAGGGACCTGCTCTTGACTGGGAATTGAACCTGAGACCTTTTTTGTTCATGGTGCGCACCCAGTCACACTGGCCAGGGCATTAGGTGAGGTGTGTGTGTGTGTGTGTGTGTGTGTGTGTGTGTGTGTGTGTGTGTGTTTTAATGTAAAGTTCTTAGAACAGTGCCTGGCTTATAAGTTATGCTTACCCTAAAATGGAAGGAAGCCCTGAGATTCCTTTGAACTCGATGGGACTGGATTGTAAGCCAGACGTGGCTGCTGTTATTTTGCTGAACTGAGGTATCAGTAAGTCCTATTTCCACCCCGTTTGATAACGTTTAAGTGGAAAAGTACCATTCCTATGTTCTGATTTAGCTTTCCCATCACTTCCTAAGTCTGTCACCTAACCATGTAGATAAATGCTAACTGGATAATCAAGAGGACAGTAATCCCTGTGTGCCTTTTAAGGCCCAGGAACATGATCTTGTATGAAATGTTTGTCATTTCAGAGAGTGAACAAAATGTGTGGGGAAAGTGGTCCCAAAACAACACTTTTTCTGAAAAAAATAACTAGATAAGGAGATATCCACAAGACCGAGCTGAATACGTTTCAGCGTAGAAAAGAATTTGAGAATAAAAAAAAAAATATCCTGACTCTGACTCTGACTTGGCAGAGGCTGAGCTCAGACTGATTCCAAGAGGTCTTGCTTCCAGCGGAAACACCGGAGTTGGGGGTCTTCAGTGACGTCCTTTCCGGCGAAGAGGAAGGGCAGGCTCCTCCCTGTGGAAACCAGAGGGCCCGGAGCAGGGCCTGGGCCGGGGTGAGGAGGGGCACGTGAGAGGGAGATCACGTGAGAGGGAGGAGCGAGGGCAGGGTATGGAGCGGGAAGGCAAACATCCGAGGGAAATGCGGGCCGCCCTGCTCTTGGCCGAAGGGGACAAAGCCTCCCTACACCTTCCCTTCCCGGAACTGCGCCTCCCGGCCCACGTGCGGGGCGGGGCTTCGCCTGGTGGAGACGGAAGCGGAAACAGCGCAGACAGAGGCCTGTGCCTGCGCAGCCGGGCAGTGAGCCGCCATATTTCCAGAGGTGACGGTCCTGCCTCACCTGTCGGTTACCTGGGGCGGCGCAGCCGATGGCGTTTGTGTCCCGGTCCAGCTCGTCCGAGGGCACCACTGGCCCCTCAAGAAGCAGACGCCCCGGCGGCAGCAGCGGGGAGGCCCCCAGGCCCCCATGGGGTCCGGCGGGCACCCCTCCCCTCCGCGGCGGCCCCGGATGCCGAGAGCTGCCCCCCGGGCTCCCCACCTACGCCTTCCCGTCCTCTCCCTCCACCTCCTGCGATGGGCACCGCCGCCATCCCCACCGCGACGCGAGCAGCCAGCGGAGGGCGAGGGACTGCAGGCTGGAGGAGGAGATGGAGCGTTCCCGGCAGAGGCGGCTGAGAGGCAGGGAGAGGATCGGGGCGCTGGGAGCCCCCGAGGTGTGGGGGCTGTCCCCCAAGTACCCCGAGCCGGATTCTGACGAACACACCCCGTTTGACCATGAAGAGGTGAAAACCCAGAAGGCCAACGGTTCAGATTCTCTCTCTGAAGAAAAGAGGGAAAAGATCAGTCGTTCAAAAAACAAGAAAAAAAGAAAGAAAAAGTCCAAAAGGAAGTACAAGAAATATGGTAATAGTGACCGTGATTCAGACTCCGATTCGAATCCTAGCTCTGATGGTGGGAAAAAGAGAGCCAAGAAAGCCAAGAACAAAGCGAAGAAAAAGAAACGCAGAGGCGGGGAGAACAGGAGAAGGAAGAAGAGGAAGGAAGAAGCCGCTGGCTCTGGCTGTGAGGATCCGGAAGGGGCGTCGCCGGAAGACACCTGGATGGATCACTCAAACACGGCAGATTCCACGGATCTAATAGGCCCAGAAGCACCTGTAATACTCACCGCCCAAGAGGAGAAGCCTTTGAACTATGGCCATGCGCTGCTCCCTGGGGAAGGGGCAGCTATGGCCGAGTATGTGAAAGCTGGAAAGCGTATCCCCCGAAGAGGTGAGATTGGGTTGACAAGTGAAGAGATTGCTTCCTTCGAGTGCTCGGGTTACGTCATGAGCGGGAGCAGGCATCGCAGAATGGAGGCTGTGCGGCTGCGTAAAGAGAACCAGATCTACAGTGCGGACGAGAAGAGAGCCCTGGCTTCCTTCAACCAAGAAGAGAGACGGAAGAGAGAGAATAACATTTTGGCCAGCTTTCGAGAGATGGTGTACAGAAAGACAAAAGGGAAAGATGACAAATAGAGACTTCTGTTTTACATACATGACTTTGAACAACTAATTTATTTAAGCAAGTAGTATTAAAAGGCTTTATGGTGCTACTGTACCTACTATGTTAGTAAGTCCTTCAAGAAACAGCTGTTTTTTGAGATCATCTTAGCAATTTATCCTTTATTTTAAATTTAATAATGAATATATTCACATAGTTTTTAAAATATTCAAACACTACAGGAGGATCAGTAAAATGCCTTTCACCCAAGTCCCTGATCCTTCTCCCCAAAGAAATCTCTTTTTTGTGTCTTCTATATCTGCCCATGAGTTCTTTGTACATACAAGTATTTTGCTTCATTCTGGTTGCATTTAACAGGCTGGTTTTTTTGTGTGTTTTTTTGTTGTTGTTGTTTTGTTTTTTAAATAGAGATTTACTGGCATATAATACAAGTGCAGGAGGAGGATGGGTTTCCTGCATGGTTGTAATGAGACTTCAGCTTCTTTCCTCTTTATTCTTTATAGGTCATTATCCTTTTCAGGCTGGTTTCTCTCAAATAAGGTCTGCCAAAGCCTGGGAGTTAGGTTATGTATTTCCTAGTGCACCGCTGAAGAGAGAAAGAACATTTTTGTCTTGCATTGCAAACAGTCCTGACGTTCAGCCAAATTGGAATAGCTTTGGTCATATGTCCATCATTAAAAAATGTTGCTGCCCAGGGAAATAGTATGACTTACTCCTAGATCTAAAGGTGTGGTCGTCACCTTATGGGTTACATGGGGAAGGAAGGATACCTAAATGAAAATCAGGGTAATTTTGGGAATGGGAGATAAGCAACCAATAAATTCCCACTACAGTTTTGAATGATTTTTAAAAAGTAAAATCTATACTAATAAGAAAGTAATATGCTAATTACACCAGGAGACCTTCCGGACATCCTTCTAGGCAAGCCATGGTGGTGGGGCCAAGGCAGAGGCGGTTTAGGGTCAATCAGGTTGACGGGAGGGGGGGGCAGTTGGGTGCAACCATGCCAGCAGGGGGGGCAGTTGGGTGCAACCATGCCAGCAGGGGGGGCAGTTGGGTGCAACCATGCCAGCAGGGGGGGCAGTTGGGGGCAAGCAGGACAGCATGGGGGGCAGTTGGGGGTGAGCAGGCTGGCAGGGGGGCAGTTGGGGGGAGCTGATCAGTGGGCAGAGTGGTTAGGGGCGATCAGGCAGGCAAGCAGATGAGTGGTTAAGAGCCAGTGTTCCCAAATTTCGAGAGGGATGTCCAACTGCCAGTTTAAGCCTGATCCCACAGGGATCTGGCCAAAATCGGCAGACATCCCCTGAGGGGGCCCAGATTGGAGAGGGATGGTGCAGGCTGGGCTGAGGGACACCCTCCCTCTTGTGCATGAATTTCGTGCACCAAGCCGCTAGTAGAGAATACATGTGCTGAATGCCAAACCTGGATGAAAAGGTTGGCTTTGACTTATAAGGCAGACATATGATTGCCCAGACAAGGAGGAAAAACCACATGAATTAGTTAGCATTGAGATGCTGACTAGCACCATTGTTGAAGAAGACTTTAGAATGAGTTTCATTTATAGTCTAAGATAAGGTCGTTGTTGTCATCCAGTGGCAGTTGCCTAAACCTGGAGCTTTCATTTGGATAACCAACTTTGCAAAGCTCAAGACCCTTGTAAGCCTCATAGAGCTGAAGGTGTGGGGTGGTTTAGAATCTGTCAAGGCAGAGCTATAGGAAAGGGCAGCACCTTTACCCCAGAGTGTGACTGAATTGGCACTGGAGCACACTAACTTCAGATTTTCCCCAAAGATGTTTGGGGAACACTGGTGAAAGACACCTTGTTACATATGTATATTTCCATTCTCAGAAACAATCCATACTGCACTATACACATGGATCTACACCTGGCTTTTTTCACTTAATGCATGTTGATGTTTTATATTAATGCATATAAATCAACCTTATTCTTTGTAATGATTTTATAGTATTCTATTGTATAGTATTCTATATATTTTGTTGGGTATTTTCTATATTTTGGGATTCCTTCAGCAAAAATTTTTGTGTATGTATGAGTGTCTTATCTATAGTATATTCATCTAGAAATAGACTTATTGGGTCAAAAAGAATTCTTTCCCAGGTCACACTGCTTGCAAGCGACAGGGCTGGATTGGCTCACGTACAGAAATGGATCTCCTTGTTCTCTTCAGCCTCCAGCTGTTCCATCTCTCTTCTCTTTCATACACTAGGAGTTTTCCAGGGTTCCTGCCACAGCTGACTACTGCACTAGCCTGAATTTTCCAGGCTTTCCCCAACAGCTCTGTGCTCCACCTTTGCTCTGTTTGAAAAACACTGGTTTCACCCATTCTCTCCCCCCTCCCCACCGCTTATCTGCTCTGGGATCTGTGGAGACACCAGCCTTGCCCTGCCTACCAGAGATGCCAAAAATGGGGACACAACTTCTGGACATGCCCCCGGGCCTCTGACCCCTCCTCCTGCAGACGACTTTATTACCTCATATGCAGCTCATCTTAAACTTGCTTGGTGGAAAAAAAAAAAGAAGGGAAGTAGGGAGGGAGGGAAGAACTTCATAAAGGAGTCAGTATACAGCAGAGTTAAAGAAAGAAAGAGGATGTATGAGTGAAGTGTAGGAGCTATAATGAAAATCAAGTATAGTTGTGTACTGGGGACAGGTTTTAAAAGTTGGAGTCAGAAAAGAAAAAAGATAAATGATAGTGAATAATTAGGCTGGTAGATAGATATTAAAACAGTGGAAGTAAGTAGAGAATAATGTATGGGAAAGATAGGATGAAAGAGAAAGGGAGGGAAGAAAAGTTTTAAAGGGGAACTGGTAGAGCTTAAAAGGAGAATGGGAAGAAGGAAGAAATGGGGGAGGGAGCAAAGCAGGTCTGAGGGAGGAAGTGAAGAAAAAAAGGTGGGAAGAAAGGAAAAGGGGAGGGAGGGGAGGGGTAAAGATAAAGGAGAGAAGGAATGTGGGGAGGGAGGAGGGTAAGAGAAAGACGGGAAGAAAGATGATGGAACAAAAGTAGGAAATAAGGAGGAAAGAAAAGTTTATAAATGATGAGTTAGTAAGAAAAAGTGGTACGTACATAAAGGAGAGAGAAAAATTGTGTGAGAGGGAGAAGCCAATAAGGTAGTCAAATACAATTGTGTGTGAAGGGGCTAAGATTAAAAAAGAAAGTTAATAGGGGCGACCAGGCCAGTAGGGAAGGGCAGTTAGGGGGGTCAGGCCAGCAGGGGAAGGCAGCTAGGGGGATCAGGCAGGCAGCAGAGAGGTTAGGGCAGGCAGATAGGTCAGCAGTTAGGAGCCAGAAGTCCTGGATTGTGAGAGGGCTGTCCAATGCCAGTTTAGGCTCTCCTGTTGCTTTCTCTGTGCTTAGCTCTTTTGTGTTTCACATTCCCCGCTTAAAGGAACGTTCTCCTTTAAGAAATGATCATGTGTCCACAGGACTTATATTGCGGCTGTGATCCCAGGTCCCGGTGTTTCTGTGTTTTCTCTATCTCCTTCCCATCCTCTCTAAAGTCAGGGAAGATTCCTGAGTAAAAAAAAGATGATGTATGTAGATATTTTAAGCTTGGAAGTTTTCCAAGACTACTACTGATTTATCTTCTCGATGTGAATTTTTTGTTTACTATTCCAACGGTGGGAACAAGAGGACACAGTTTGCATTGTGCATGTTGATGTTAAACTGGTAGTTAAGAAAGAACCTGTAGCCCTAGCTGGTTTGGCTCAGTGGATAGAGTGTTGGCCTGCCCACTGAAGGGTCCCAGGTTCCATTCCCACCAAGGGCACATGCCTGGATTGCCAGCTCCATCCCCGGTAGGGGGCGTGCAGGAGGCAGCCAATCAATGGTTCTCTCTCAACATTGAAGTTTCTCTCTTTCTCTCTCTCGCCCTCTCTAAAATCAATAAAGCATTAAAAAAAAGAAGAAGAAGAACCTGTAGTTACCCGACCCCGCCCCCATCCTCCCATTTCTTCCCAAGAGGTTTCCATGGCGATACCTGGTGTCCGGAGGGAACATTAGCCGAGTGGCCTCAGCTTTAGGCCTTAAGGCACTACCACCCATACATGTCCAATTGCTTTTGGTTTTATTTTTAGAAGTTATAATCTGCCAAGAGTGCTGCACTTTTCCCAACTATAACCCTTCTCCACCGTTTCCCAAAACGTTTATATTCCAACTATTAACGCAATCTTTCCTCATTAATTTGCATGTAAATTAATGGAACAGTATAGGAAGTTCTAGTAAATAACCTAAAACCACCCATACGTTTTTGTATGATGATGAAAATGTCTCCTTTGATCAGTTGCATCAACATGCCTCGTAAAATAAGTGGTTTTGGGACATGAGGCAAACAATAGGTCATAGAAAAAGGACAACCAGCATGAATTTTTCCTGATTCGAGAGGCGGGTGGATATATTGATCCTTTCCTGTGGGACCACTTTTCAGGAGCATGTCCTGCCGGCTGAACAGCAGCTTCTGGAGCACCGCTTCCCTGTCCGTCTGCTGAGCTGCGTGGTCCCGTCTCACAGTTTCTCTGGAGGCAGAGCCCAGGCACTGTGGCTCGGTCTGTCAGGAATGAATGTTCTAAGGCACGAAACAGGAATTTGGCCTGGCCGGTGTGCTCATTGGTTAGAGCGTCTGCCTGCATGCAGAAGGGTCCCATGTTTGATTCCCAGTGAAGGGCATGTGTGTGTGGGTTGCAGGTTTGATCCTCTTCGAGTACAGGAGGCAACCAATCATGGATGTCTCTCCCTCACATGGATGTTTCTATTTCTCTCTTTCCCGCTGCATCCCTCCCTTCCATTCTCTCTGAAAGATCAATTAAGAAAATATCGTTGTGTGAGGATTAGAAAAAAAAAAGTGTGGGGTCCGTCTGTCTGTGAATTTTACAATTTAGAGAATGAAGACCCCGAGAGGTCTTGTTCAAAAGAAAATAGCTTTTAAATGTTTGAGCCAAGATCAGGTTGATTAATTCCAGAGAGGCACCCAAAGTTTAGGAGTCCCCTCTCTCAGAACACATGGGATTGCGCATAAGGAGGCGCAGATTAAGAAAGAAGCTCTTTTGGGCTAAACAATTTCAAAGAGTTTTTATTCTCTTTCAACTGACAAGAGACCAGGCTTGGATGAGCAAGCCTCAAAGGAGATTGTCTGTCAGGCAATTCTTGTGCAAAAACGATCCTCTACTGCCATCTACTGGCCATTCAAGGAATAACACCTGTGCTTCTGTCCTTGATGAAATTTTAGATGCCAAAATTATAGCTAGCCATAAAAACAAACAGAAAATCACGGAGGCCGTTCAGGGCGGCAATCCTTCCGTCCCTGGATGGACTGAAGTCACGGGTCTGGGTTAGTCACCTCTTTCCGCACGAGCCCGGCCAAGGCAGGCCTTGGAGTTTGCTGTACTGGATCTTGACCAAGTGCACAACCTGGAGGTGGCCATTACTGAGGCACTCATTACTCAGGAGTCCATCTTTACGGAGCAGCCAGTCCCTAGCAAGGTGCTGAGTACCGCGAGACACAGCATCCTCGCGAGAGGCCGCCTTTATTGAGGCAATCCTTATGCGACAGGCCGCCATTACTGAGACCTTCCGAACAGTAGAGGCCCCCTCTCAACACCACCCCTCCCACCCCCTCAACCCCCCCACCCCGCGCTAACAAGGCAGCCAGTACAGGGCACGGGGCCGTTACCCTGGCAGGCAGGCAGGTGCAGGCCGCCTAAAATGAGGCAGCTAGGAGGTTGGAGGCTGCAGTATGCTGGAGGCCGACGTCCTCGAGGCAGGGAGTTATGCGCAGCCCGCAAGTATTGCGGCAGTGGGTACCGTGCAGGACATCATTATTGAGGCACCCCATTCCCTGGATGTCGCCATTATTAAGGCAGCTACTCTATACAGCGAGGTGCTGCAGGATTGCAAGAAACAGTGTCCTTGGGAGAGGCAGCCATTATCCACTAATGATGCAGGCGGTATGCAGGTCTCCTTTACGAAGGTTACTAGTTATTAGTTTACAAGTTTATAGGATACTGGTTGCTCGTTACCAGGGTACGTGTTACTGGATACTAGTTACCTAGTAACTAGGTAACTGATTACCAGGTAACCGGTTGACAGGTCACTAGTTGCCAGGTTAGCAGTTACTAGGTTACCTTTTACCAGGTCACGAGTTATTGGTTTACCGGTTACCCGGTGACTGGTTACTGGTTACCAGGTTACGGGTTTCTAGTTACCAGGTTACTGTGGTGGCCGTTAAAGAAATAACACCGTGCCCTGGCTGGGTAGCTCAGTTGGTTAGAGCATTGTCTTGATACACCAAGGTTGCAGGTTCAATCCCCAGTCAGGGCACATACAAGAATTAACCAGTGAATGCATAAATAAGTGTAACAACAAATCAATCAATCTCTCTCTCTCTCTCTCAAAGCAATAAATACAAAAAAAAAAAGAGAGAGAGAAATAACACCGTGTGCTTCTGTCCATGGTGTTGAAATTCCAGCTAATGCCCTGTGAACACAACAAATAATTGTACCCCAAAACAAACAAACACCCCCAAAAAAGAAAAACCCTCAAAATCATCAAGTCTGTCCAGGGCGGGAATCATTCTTTCCCTGGATGGACTAAAGTCACCAGTCTGGATTTTGCACCCGTTCACAGCCCAGCCCTGCAAAGGGCTGCTGCACTGACATGGTGAACCTGTGCGTTCACTATGTCAGTCCATACCCTAAAGGCAGCCATTTTTGAAGCACCCAGAACCGGTGAGGTCACGGTCCTCAAGACAGCCAGATACACGGAGCCCGATAGGATTCCGGCAGTGGGTACTGTGCAGACCGTCATTATTGAGGCAGCCAGTCCTTACAGCGAGGTGCTGAGTACCGAGAGAGAATGCCATTATTGAGGCAGGCCGTCTGCTGCAGGCCGACATTACTGAGACCTTCTGTAAGCACAGGCCTCTGCTAACAAGGCAGCCAGTATGGGGCACGGGGCTTTACCCTGTGAGGCAGGCAGGAGCAGACATCCTATACTGAGGTTGCCAGCAGGTTGTAGTCAGCAGCCTCGAGGCAGGCAATTAAACGGAGCCCGCTCTGATTTTGGCAGTTGGTATCGTGCATGCCACCATTATTGAGGCAGACAGCCCGTACAGAGAGGTGCTGAGTACCACGAGAAGCACTGTCCTCCCAAGAGGACGCCATTATTGAGACAGGCTGAATTCTGCAGGCCAACATTACTGAGACCTTCCGTACGACAGAGGCCCCCCACTAATGACACAGCCCGTACTGGGCACGGGGTCTTTACCCTGGCAGGCAGGCAGGTGCAGGCTGCCTCTATTGAGGCAGCCAGGAGGTTGGAGGCTGCAGTCCTCGAGGCAGGCAGGTATATGAAGCCCGCTCTGGTTTTGGCAGTGGGTATCGTGCAGGCTGCCATAATTGAGTCAGCTGGTTCATACAGCAAAGTGTTGAGTACTACGAGAAAACCTGTCCTTGCGAGACGCCGCCATTATTGAGGCAGGCCGAATGCTGCAAGCCGACATTACTGAGACCTTCCGTACGGCAGAGGCCGCTTCCCCCCACCTCCCCGATAAAGAGACAGCCAGTACAGGGCATGGGGCCTGTACCTTAACAGGCAGGCAGGTGAAGGCCGCCTCTACTGAGGCAGCCAGGAGGTTGAAGGCTGCAGTCCTCGAGGCAGGCAGTTATATGAAGCCTGCTCTGGTTTTGGCAGTGGGTATCGTGCAGGCCACAATAATTGAGGCAGCCGGTTTGTACAGCAAGGTGCTGAGTACCGTGAGACAGCATCCTCGCGAGAGGCTGCCATTATTGAGGAAGGCCGAATGCTGCAGGCCGACATTACTGAGACCTTCCTTACGGAAGATTCTCTCCACCACCCCTCCCCGCGGACGACACAGCCAGTACGAGGCACGGGGTCTTTACACTGGCGGGCCGGCAGGTGCAGGCCACCTCTACTGAGGCAGCCAGGGGGTTGGAGGCCTCTGTCCCCTTGGCAGGGAGCCATAGAAATGTGCTAATAGTAAGTACTCCTTATTTAGTGATTAATCAGAATGTAATCATAGAGCAGGGTTATGCTCTGCTTTTATAAGATAAATTTTTTCATTTTCTTTCAAGTAAGTTACTGATTATACTGTACACATCTGTCTATGGAACCATATACTAATTACACTGGACCTCAAAAGGAAGCTGTCAGGCAAAAACTATCCTTTGTTGCCCTCCTGTGGCCATTTCAGGAACAACACGCCGTGCCTCTGTCCCTGGTGCTGAAATTCCAGCTAAAGCTCTGTGAACTGGATCAAAAATTCAACCCAGGAAAAAGGCTCACAAGATCAGAGAGGCTGGGCAGGGCGGCATTCATTCCGTCCCTGGATGGACCAAAGTCACAGTTGTGGGTTCTTCACCGCTTCCTGCTCCCTCCCTACAAAGGGAGGTCTCGGCTGCTGCGCTGACCTCATGAACCCTTTGGAAACCTAGAAGCCACCAATATTGAAGCAGCCAGTCTGAACAGAGAGGTGGTGAGACCCTTGAAATGCAGCGTGGATTCGAGAGGCCGCCTTAATCGACTCAAGCTATTTGCTGCAGGCCGCCATGACTGAGACCTTCTTAAGGCGCAGGCCCCCGCTATCCAGGCAGCCAGTACTGGGCACAGAGTCTTTACACTGGCAGGTCGGCAGGTGCAGGCCTCCTCTACTCATGTAGACAGGGGGTTGGAGGCCGCCGTCCTCGTGGCAGGCAGTTTTACGGAGTCCGCTCGGGCTGCGGCAGTGGGCACGGTACAGGCCGCCATTGTTGAGGCAGCCAGTTCGTGCAGCGAGGTGCTGAGTCCCGCGAGACACAGCGTGCTCGCGAGAGGCCTCATTAATTGACGCATGCCTTATGCCGCAGGCCGCCATGACTGAGAACTTGCGTAAGGCGAAGGCCGCCCCCTAACGAGGCAGCCGGTACGGGGCCCGGGGCCTTTACCCTGGCAGGCAGGCAGGTGCAAGCGGCCTCTACTGAGGCTGCCAGCAGGTTGGAGGCCAAAGGGCTCGCTGCAGCCAGTTATACAGAGTTTTATAGGGTTGCTGCTGTGGTACCCAGAAGGCCGCCATTATTGAGGCAGGCCGTATACTGCAGGCCAACATTACTGAGACCTGCCGTACGGCAGAGGCCCCCGCTAACGAGACTGCCAGTTGAGGGCACGGGCCTTTATCCTGGCAGGCAGGCAGGTGCAGGCTGACTCTACTAAGGCTGCCAGGAGTTTGGAGGACACAGGCCATTTATATGGAGTTTTATGGGGTTGCCACAATGGAGGCAGCCAGTTCCCCGTAATGGCTGTGTCCTTAGCGGTGGGCCTCTGCCATAAGGAAGGTCTCAGTAATGTCGACTTGCAGCATTGAGCCTGCCTCAATAATGCCAGCCTCTCCTGAGGACAGTGCTTCTCGTGGTACTCAACACCTTGCTGTATGAACTGGCTGCCTCAATAATGGCGGCCTGCACGATACCCATTGCCGGAACCCGAGTGGGCTTCGTATAAACGCCTGCCTCGAGGACTGCAGCCTCCAACCTTCTGGCTGCCTCAGTAGAGGCGGCCTGCACCTGCCTGTCTGCAAGTGTAAAGGCCCCTTGCCTTGTACTGGCAACCTTGTTAGCAGGGGCCTCTGCTGTATGGAAGGTCTCAGTAATATCGGCCTGCACGGTATGGCCTGCCTCAATAATGGCAGCCTCTCGCGGTACTCAGCTCCTCGGTGTAAGGACTGACTGCCTCAATAATGACGGCCTGCACCGTACCCACTACCACAATGCTATCGGGCTTCGTGTAACTGGATGCCTCGAGGACGGTGACCTCACCAGTTCTGACTGCTTCAAAAATGGCTGCCTTTAGGGTATGGACTGACATAGTGAACGCACATGTTCACAATGTCAGTGCAGCAGCCCTTTGCAGGGCTGGGCTGTGAACGGGTGCAAAATCCAGACTGGTGACTTTAGTCCATCCAGGGAAGGAATGATTTCCGCCCTGGACAGACTTGATGATTTTGAGGGTTTTTCTTTTTTCTGGGTGTTTGTTTTGGGGTAGAATTATTTGTTGTGTTTATAGGGCATTAGGTGGAATTTCAGAACCATGGACAGAAGCACACAGTGTTATTTCTTCAATGGCCACAACAGTAACTTGGTAACTAGGAACCAGTAACCTGGTAACCAGTCATCTGGTAACCAGTCAACTGGTAAGTAGTAAACCAATAACTAGTGACCTGGTAAAAGGTAATCTAGTAACTACTAGCCTGGCAACCAGGGACCTGGCAACAAGTTACCTGGTAACCAGTTACCTAGTTACCAGGTAACTAGTAACCAGTAACACGTACCCTGGTAACGAGCAACCAGTATCCTATTAACTTGTAAACTAGTAACCTTAGTAAAGGAGACCC
This sequence comes from Eptesicus fuscus, assembly GCF_027574615.1. Taxonomy (NCBI): domain Eukaryota; kingdom Metazoa; phylum Chordata; class Mammalia; order Chiroptera; family Vespertilionidae; genus Eptesicus; species Eptesicus fuscus. The sequence continues at coordinate 137,252 of NC_072494.1, read as the reverse complement.
GCATGCCGCCTGCATCATTAGTGCATAATGGCTGCCTCTCGCAAGGACACTGTTTCTTGCAATCCTGCAGCACCTCGCTGTACAGAGTAGCTGCCTTAAAAATGGCGACATCCAGAGAACGGGATGCCTCAATAATGATCGCCTGCACGGTACCCACTGCCGCAATACTTGCGGGCTGCGTGTCACTCAGTGCCTCGAGGACGTCGGCTTTCAACATACTGGCTGCCTCAGTGAAGGCAGCCTGCAGCTGCCTGCCTGGTTAGCAGGGACAGTGGGGGGACCTCGGCCGTACAGAAGGTCTCAGTAATAACGGCATGCTGAGTATGGCGTGCCTCAATTACAGCGGCATCTTGCAAGGGCATAGCTTCTTGCAGTACTCAGCGCCTCGCTGTACGGACTGGCTGCCTGAATAATGGCGGCCTGCACAGTACCCATTGCCGCAACCTGAGCGGGCTCCATTTTTCTGGCTGCCTCCAGGAAAGCGGCCTCCAACCTCTTGGCTGCCTCAGTAGAGGAGGCCTACACCTGCCTGCCTGCCAGGGTAAAGGCCCCATGCCCCGTACTGCCTGCCTTGTTAGCAGGGGCCTCTGCTGTACTGAAGGGCTCAGTAATGGCGGCCTACTGCATATGGACTGCCTTAATAATGGCGGCATCTCGCGAGGACTCTGAGTCTCGCGGTACTCAGCACCTCGCTGTACGGACTGGCTGCGTCAAAATGGCGGCCTGCTGGGTACCACAGCAGCAACCCGATAAAACTCCATATAACTGGCTGCCTCGAGGCCTGTACTCTCATAACTCCTGGCAACCTCAGTAGAGGCTGCCTGCACCTGCCTGCCTGCCAGGGTAAAGACCCCGTGCCCCGTACTGGCTGCCTTGTTAGCAGGGGCTTCTGCTGTATGGAAGGTCTCAGTAATGTCGGCCTGCAGGGTATGGCCTGGCTCAATAATGGCAGCCTCTCGCGGTACTCAGCACCTCGCTGTAAGACTGGCTCCCTCAATAATGGTGGCCTACACAGTACCCATTGCCGCAACCTGAGCAGGCTCCGTATAACTTCCTCCCTCCAGGACTGCAGCCTCCAATCTCCTGGCTGCCTCAGTAGAGGCAGCCTGACCTGCCTGCCTGCCAGGGTAAATGCCCTGTGCCCTGTACTGGATGTCTGCTTAGCGGGATGCCTCTGCCGTATGGAAGGTCTCAGGAATATGGGCCTGCAGCATTCGGCCTGTCTCAATAATGGCGGCCTCTCTCGAGGACAGTGCTTCTAGGGAACTCAGCACTCTCTGTACAGACTGTCTGCCTCAATAATTGTGGCATACATGAAACCAGAGCGGGCTCTGTTTAACTGCCTGCCTCGAGGCTGCGGATTACAACCTGCTGGCAGCCTCAGTATAGGATGGCTGCACCTGCCTGCCTGACAGGGTAAAGCCCTGTGCCCCATACCGGCTGCCTTCTTAGCAGAGGCCTCTGCTGTACGGAAGGTCTCAGTAATGTCAGACTGCAGCATACGGCCTGCCTCAATAATGGCGGCCTCTCTCGAGGACAGTGCTTCTAGGGTACCCAGAACTCTCTGTACAGACTGCCTCAATAATAATGGCATGCACGATACCCACTGCCAAAATCAGAGCGGGCTCTGGTTAACTGCCTGCCTCGAGGACTAAGGCCTCCAACCTCCTGGCTGCCTCAGTAGAGGCCGCCTGCACCTGCCTGCCTGGCAGGGTAAAGGCCTCATGTCAAGTACTGGCTGCCTTGTTAGCAGGGGCCTCTGCTGTACTGAAGGTCTCAGTAATTTGGCCTGCAGCAGACGGCCTGCCTCAATAATGGCAGGCTCTCGTGAGGACACTGCATCTCGCGGAATTCAGTACCTCGCTGTATGGACTGGCTGCCTCAATAATGGCGGCCTTCTGGGTACCACAGCAGCAACCCCATAAAACTCCAAATAACTGGCTGCCTCGAGTCCTGTGTCTTCCAACCTGCTGGCAGCCTCAGTAGAGGCTGCTTGCACCTGCCTGCCTGCCAGGGTAAAGGCCCCGGGCCCTGTACCAGCTGCCTCATTAGGGGGAGGCCTTCCCCTTACAGAAGTTCTCAGTCATGGTGGCCTGCGGCGTAAGGCATGCGTCCATTAGGGTGGCCTCTCGAGAGCACGATGCGTCTCGCGGGACTCAGCACCTCGCTGCACGAACTGGCTGCCTCAACAATGGCGGCCTGTACCGTACCCACTGCCGCAGCCCGAGTGGGCTCCGTAAAACTGCCTCCCACGAGGACAGTGGCCTCCAACCCCCTGGCTGCATGAGTAGAGGAGGGCTGTATCTGCCGGCCTGCCAGGGAAAAGGCTCTGTGCCCAGTACTGGCTGCCTGGATAGCGGGGGCCTGGGTCGGATGGAAGGTCTCAGTCATGGCGGCCTGCAGCGAATAGCTTGAGTCAATTAAGGCAGCCTATCGCATCCACGCTGCATTTCGCGGGTCTCAGCACCTCGCTGTTGGGACTGGCTGCCTCAATATTGGTGGCTTCTAGGTTTCCAAAGATTTCACGATGTCAGCGCAGCAGCCGAGGCCTCCCTTTGCAGGGAGGGAGCAGGAAGCGGCGAAAAACCCACAAGTGTGACTTTGGTCCATCCAGGGATCAAATGAATGCCGCCCTGCCCAGCCTCTCTGATCTTGTCACCCTTTTTACCTGGGTAGAATTTTTGGTCGAGTTCACAGGGCTTTAGCTGGAATTTCAGCACCAGGGACAGAGGCACAGCGTGTTATTCCTGAAACTGCCACATGAGGGCAGCAAAGTATAGTTTTTGCCTGACAGCTTCCTTTTGAGGTCCAGTGTAATAAGTATATGGTTCCATAGACGTGTACAGTATAATCAGTAACTTACTTGAAAGAAAATGAAAACATTTATCTTATAAAACCAGTGTATAACCCTGATGTATGATTACACTCTGATAAATCACAAAATAAGGAGTACTTACTATTAGCACACTTCTATAACTCCCTGCCAAGGGGGATGGCGGCCTCCAACCCTCTGGCTGCCTCAGCAGAGGCGGCATGCACCTGCCAGCCCGCCAGCGTAAAGACCCCGGGCACCGTACTGGCTGCGTTGTTAGGGTGCGGCCTTGGCCTTACGGAAGTTCTCAGTCATGGCGGCCTGCTGCGTAAGACATGCGACCATTAAGGCGGCATCTGGCGAGCACGCTGTGTCTCATGGGACTCAGCATCACCTCGCTGCACGGACTGGCTGCCTCAACAATGGCGGCCTGTACCGTACCCACTGCCGAAGCCAGATCGGGCTCTGTAAAACTGCCTGCCACGAGGACGGCGGCCTCCAACCCCCTGGCTGCATGAGTAGAGGAGGCTTGCAACTGCCAGTCTGTCAGGGTAAAGGCCCTGGCCCTGTAGTGGCTGACTCGTGAGGTGGGGTGCCTAAGCCATAGGGAAGGTCTCAGTCATGGCGGCCTGCGGCGTATGGCTTGCGTCAATTAAGGCATACAGCATGCGTCAATATTTCTCTCTCATCGATGTTTCTATCTCTCTATTCCTCTCCATTCCTCTCTGTGAAAAATCATTAAAATATATTTTTTAAAGAAAAAAAGAAAATCCGATATATCTAATCCCATCAGTTAAAAAACCCATATATTAATCCCATCAGTAAAATCCCATCACCTTAATCCCCTCACCCTAAACCCATCAACCTAAACCCATCTCCCTAAACCAGTGATGGCGAACCTATGACACGCATGTCAGCACTGACATGCCTAGCCATTTCTGATGACACGCGGCCGCGGAGGCGACCGCATGCCGAGGATGAAACATTTTCTGCTCCTGAGGATGAAACATTCGCGAAATAATGTTTTTTCCTAAAAATGACACACTACCTGAGTTATGCTCAGTTTTTTGGCGAAGTTTGACACACCAAGCTCAAAAGGTTGCCCATCACTGCCCTAAACCCATCAACCTAATCCCATCACCCTAAACCCATCAACCATAATCCCATCACACTCCTTGTGTGGGGGCCACGGCAGCCGGGTCATGACCCTCACAGCCCTGGGGCTGCCTGGCTCTGGCGAACCAGGGACACGCCGCCACTCACGTCCACGCGGCTCCATCCTTGTCCTCTCTGCTCAGCGGTCACCGCAGGCTCACTCTGATGGGCTGGCCCGCCCTGTGCTGCCCCAGCCCGTGGCCTCGGCCCTCAGGCCTTTCCTCCCAGCTCCCCATTCCCCCCCACGTGTCCATGTTCCATGTGGCCCTGCATGTGGTCTTCCCAGCACTCTACAATGTATGTATCAGGCGGTGGTCACTGCAGCTCCCTTCCCTCCCATCGGCTCCATGCAGCTTGGTCAGTTTCATTCATTGGCGGTTTCCTGCGCCTGAGGTGGAAGGAGTGACAAGTCCCGGACACAGTGCACCTGTCGCCGGTCGCCTGCTCAGCGGCTGTTGGGGCCACCCCGGAGTCGCTCCATTTCACCATCCACCGGATGTCCAGGCCGCTGTCTCCTAGTGATCACGCTGATGGGTTCACGGGTCGACGGCTGTCCCTGTGGCTAGAATGTGGGCACCATGATGCGGGAAAACTTCCGTCTTGTTCAGCGTCCTGTCCCTCCAACAGTGCCCAGCACATAGCAGATACAAAGTTCATGTGTTCTGGAAGTTTCTATGGAATGCCCCATACCATCAGCCTGCTTTCCGACAAACCTGTGACTGTATTCTGTCGGGAGCGACCTCAGTTGACAAAGTCCTGAGAGGGCAGGTTTCACAAAGTGGCCTGCCTGTTCCCAAGGTTAGTCATACATCCTGCCCCCCTCTTAGGCTTAGAGACCCTTAAGCACAATAGTTAGTAATCACACATTCAGCCCCCTAAAGCTTAGTTAACCTTTAAGCACAGTTAATGTATAAGCGTAATTACCCTTCAGCAAGAAGCATGGCTAGACTATATGATGGTAAGGAATTTAGGTGGCGTCAGAGGTGTGTGCATAGGTATAGCCGTTAGGATCTTAGACAAGATAAGGAGCTTTGTGTAAAGGTCAGTAGGAAACCTTAAACAAAGGGGTATAATCACGCTTACCACATTATAGGAATGATGTAATGTATGGAATGTAACTGACCCTGTATAAAAGTGTGGAGAAAAATAAACTCAGGATGGCAAGCGGGAAGTGCTTCCATCCTCCCGACCCCATCCTGTTCTCTGTCTGTCATTTTTCATCCTCACCCCCCTTGCAGGTACTGTTTGACTGATGCCGGCAGGCTCCGGCAGTATTCCCAGCCGCACCGAGCACAGGCCGGGCACAGAGCCCTCGGCCAGTGTATGCTGAAGGAGATACTTCCGCTACCTGCCGCGGGGAGGGCGGGCGGAGGGGGCCGCCGGAGTCTCCCTTTGAGCCGACAGTTCCTATGGATCCAGGGGGTCCAGCACCCCTCCTGCCCACTGTCCACAATGCCGCCTTTCAGGGCCGCGCGGACAGACCCGCTGACAGCCCTCAGGAGCGGCGGCCGGCTCTCACAGAGAGGTCATGTGCTCCGGGCCCTCCACCTGAACCTGCCCGCGGAGGGGAGCCCTCCCCAGCGCTCAGCTCTGTCACCAGGACTTATAGTCGCGTCTGCCTTGGGGGGGGGGGGCGTGATGTGTGGCCAGGAGCAGTTGGGTGATCACAGCTCGCCAGCAGAATGGGCCCCTGTTTTCCTTACGATGCAGCTCTGGTCTGCTCCCCTCCCCCTACACCAGTGACCCCGGGTACCAGCTGCTGGCTCAGCAGATACCAGAATTATCCTCACCCTCCATCTCCTCGCACCGGCGCCCCCCTCGGGCGATATCCCGGCTCCTGGAAATCACCTCCTCAGTGTTTTCCGGCTCCTTTCTAACGCCGCCCAAGCTCCGAAACTCGGGACCTCTCCCTTGGATATGGCAACGACCTCTCCATCGAGTCCTCAACCCCAGCCTTGTCCCTTCCTCCCCGCCCGCGATCGCACCCTGAACCCCTCCTCCACGCCTCACGTTCATGTGAAGCACGCCCTGGTGCTGCCGCTTGATGAGGAGGGGAGGCTTTTCCCACCAGAACGGGGGTCTGCCCCAGACACCCCCGCTCCTCTCCAGTCCAGGGCAAGCGCACAGGAGAGGGTGCAGAGAAGGCGACATCAGCATTCCTTGCTGTGTCCGCGCCAAGATGGGGCCAGGTGATGGAGCCAAATGATGGGGCCAAATGAAGGGGCCAAGTGATGATGGGGCCAAATGATGGGGCCAACTAATGGGTCCAAATGATTGGAACCAAAAGATGGGGCGAAATGATGATGGGGCCAAATGATGGGGCCAACTACACCCCTGATACAAGACTGGATTCTGTGTTAGAGACCTGGGCCCCGGGATAATCTTCTCGGACCCGCCATGATGGTGTGAGACCCGGATGTAGGTCTGATCCCAGATGGAGGTCTGGGTCCTAGAAGGGCAGTTCGGGCCAGGGAGGGAGGTCTGGGGCCCGGGAGGCGGTCTGGTACCTCACCTGGACATCTGGGTTATGGAATGGTGTTCTGGGTTACAGATAGAGAACTACACCCCTAATAAAAGACTGGATTCTGTGTTAGAATCCTGGGCCCCGGGGTAATCTTCTTGAACCCGCCATGATGGTCTGGGACCCGGTTGTAGGTCTGAGCCCGGATAGAGGTCTGGGTTCCAGGTGGGCAGTTCTGGCCAGGGAGGGAGGTCTGGGGCCCGGGAGGCGGTCTGGTACCTCACCTGGACATCTGGGTTATGGAATGGTGGTCTGGGTTACAGATAGACAACTACACCCCTGATACAAGACTGTATTATATCCCTAATCCCTTATATCCCTTATAACCCTTATATCCCTATACCCCTATATCCCTTATATCCCTATATTACTTATATACCTTATATCCCTTATATAGCTTATATCCCTATATCCCTTATATCTCTTATATCCCTTATATCCCTATATCCCTTTATCGCTATATTCCTATACCCCTTATATCCCCATATCTCCATATCCCTTATATCCCTTATTCCTTTATCCCTTTATGCCTATATCCCTATATCCCTTATATCCCCATATCCCATATCCCTTATGTCCCTTATATCCCTTATAACCCCTATATCCCCTATATCCCTATATCCCTATCCCTGTTGAGGATTAAACAAAAAAGAAAAAAAAAGGCAGCACTCACACCTGCGGTGGGTTGGGCCCTGGAGGTGTGTGGCAGCATCTGCAGCTGTGTTGCTCCTTGCACGTGTTGGATACAGGCCACAGATGCTGCTAAACACCCTGCAAAGCACACAGAGGCCCCAGTGCCCAACTGGATTATGTGTTAGAAACTTGGGCCCCGGGATAATCTTCTCAGACCCGCCATGATGGTCTGGTACCCGGATGTAGATCTGAGCCCCGGATAGAGGTCTGGGTCCCAGGAGGGCAGTTCGGGACAGGGAGGGAGGTCTGGGACCCGGGGGGCGGTCTGGTACCTCACCTGGACATCTGGGTTATGGAATGGTGGTCTGGGTTACAGATCTAGAACTACACCCCTGATACAAGACTGGATTCTGTGTTAGAGACCTGGGCCCTGGGATAATCTTCTCGGACCCGCCATGATGGTCTGAGACCCGGATGCAGGTCTGAGCCCCGGATAGAGGAATGGGTTCTGAGAGGATCATTTGGAGCAAAGTCTGGGCCCCGGGGGGAGTTCTGGTACCTCACCTGGACATCTGGGTTATGGAATGGTGGTTTGGGGTACAGATAGAGAACTACACCCCTAATAAAAGACTGGATTCTGTGTTAGAATCCTGGGCCCCGGGGTAATCTTCTCGAACCCGCCATGATGGTCTGGGACCCGGTTGTTGGTCTGAGCTTCGGATAAAGGTCTAGATCCCAGGAGGGCAGTTCGGGACAGGGAGGGAGGTCTGAGGCCCGGGGTGCGGTCTGGTACCTCATCTGGACATCTGGGTTATGGAATGGTGGTCTGGGTTACAGATAGAGAACTATATCCCTGATACAAGTCTGGATTCTTTGTTAGAACGCTGTGTCCTGGGATAATCTTCTCGAACCCACCATGGTGGTCTGAGACCCAAATGTAGGTCTGAGCCCCGGGTAGAGGTCTGGGTCCCAGGAGGGCAGTTCAGGACAGGGAGGGAGGTCTGGGACCCGGGGGGCGGTCTGGTACCTCACCTGGACATCTGGGTTATGGAATGGTGGTCTGGGTTACAGATAGAGAACTCCATCCTGATACAAGACTGAATTTTTGTTAGAACCTTGGGCCCCAGGATAATCTTCTCGAACCCGCCATGATGGTCTGAGCCCCGGATTGAGGTCTGGGTCCAAGGAGGGCAGTTCGGGCCAGGGAGGGAGGTCTGGGCCCCGAGGGGCGGTCTTGTACCTCACCTGGACATCTGGGTTATGGAATGGTGTTCTGGGTTACAGATAGAGAACTACACCCCTGATACAAGACTGGATTATGTGTTAGAAAGCTGGGCCCAGGGATAATCTCGGACCCGCCATGGTGATCTGGGACCCGGATGTAGGTCTGATTCCAGATGGAGGTCTGGGTCCTAGGAGTGCAGTTCGGGCCAGGGAGGGAGGTCTGGGCCCCGGGGGGTGGTCTGGTACCTCACCTGGATATATGGGTTATGTTATGATGGTCTGGGTTACAGATGGAGAACTACACCCCTGATACGAGTGGATTCTGTGTTAGAAACCTGGGCTCCTGGATAATCTCGGCACCACGATGATGGTCTGGGACCTGATTGTAGGTCTGAGCCCCCGGAAAGAGGTCTGGGTCCTAGGAGGGCAATTGGGGCCAGGGAGGGAGGTCTGGGCCCGGGGGAGTGGTCTGGTACCTCACCTGGACATCTGGGTTATGCAATGGTGGTCTGGGTTACAGATAGAGAACTACACCCCTGATACAAGACTGTATTATATCCCTAATCCCTTATATCCCTTATAACCCTTATATCCCTTATATCCCTATATTCCTATATCCCTATATCCCTATATCCCTTATATACCTTATATCCCTATACCCCTATATCGCTTATATCCCTATATCCCTTATATTCCTATATCTCTATATTACTTATATACCTTATATCCCTTATATTGCTTATATCCGTATATCCCTTATATCTCTTATATCCCTTATATCCCTATATCCCTTTATCGCTATATTCCTATACCCCTTATATCCCTTATTCCTTTATGCCTTTATTTCTATATCCCTATATCCCTTATATCCCCATATCCCCATATCCCATATCCCATATCCCTTATGTCCCTTATATCCCTTATATCCCCTATATCCCTATATCCCTATCCCTGGTGAGGATTAAACAAAAAAGAAAAAAAAAGGCAGCACTCACACCTGGGGTGCGTTGGGCCCTGGGGGCGTGTGGCAGCCTCTGAAGCTGTGTTGTTCCTCTCACGTGTTGGATATAGGCCACAGATGCTGCTCAACACCCTGTGAGGCACACAGAGGCCCCAGTTCCCAACCGGATTATGTGTTAGAAACCTGTGTCCCAGGATAATCTTCTCGGACCCAACCTGATGGTCTGGAACCCGGATGTAGGTCTGATCCCCTGATAGAGATCTGGGTCCCAGAAGGGCAGTTCAGACCAGTGAGGGAGGTCTGGGCCCCAGGCGGCAGTCTGGTACCTCACCTGGACATCTGGGTTATAGAATGGTGGTCTGGGTTACAGATAGAGAACTACACCCCTGATACAAGACTGGATTTTGTATTAAAGACCTGGGCCCTGGGAAAATCTTCTCAGCCCCGCCATGATGGTCTGGGACCCAGATGTAGGTTTGAGCCCCAGATAGAGGAATGGGTTCTGAGAGGATCGTTGGAGACAGGGAGCAAAGTCTGGGCCCCGGGTTCCATTTTTCTGGCTGCCTCCAGGAAAGCGGCCTCCCACCTCTTGGCTGCCTGAGTAGAGGAGGCCTGCACCTGCCTGCCTGCCAGGGTAAAGGCCCTGTGACCCATACTGGCTGCCTTGTTAGCAGGGGCCTCTGCTGTACTGAAGGTCTCATTAATGCCGGCCTACTGCGTACGTACTGCCTCAATAATGGCGGCATCTCACGAGGAATCTGCATCTCACGGTACTCAGCACCTCGCTGTACGGACTGGCTGCACCAATAATGGCGGCCTGCTGGGTACCAAAGCAGCAACCTGATAAAACTACGTATAACTGGCTGTGTTGAAGCCTGTGGCCTCCAAACTCCTGGCAGCCTCAGTAGAGTGAGCCTGCAACTGCCTGCCTGCCAGGGTAAAGGCCCCGTGCCCTCAACTGGCAGTATCTTTAGAGGGGGGCCTCTACCATACGGCAGGTCTCAGTAATGTCGGCCTGCAGCATACGGCCTGCCTCAATAATGGCGGCCTGCATGATACCCCCTGCCAAAACCAGAGTGTGCTTCGTATATGTGCCTGCCTCGAGGACTAAGGCCTTTCAACCTCCTGGCTGCCTCAGTAGAGGCCACCTGCACCTGCTTGCCTGCCAGGGTAAAGGCCTCATGCCCCGTACTGGCTGCCTTGTTAGCAGGGGCCTCTGCTGTACTGAAGGTCTCAGTAATTTGTCCTGCAGCAGACGGCCTGCCTCAATAATGGCAGCCTCCCGTGAGGACACTGCGTCTCGCGGAATTCAGTACCTCGCTGTATGGACTGGCTGCCTCAATAATGGCGGCCTTCTGGGTACCACAGCAGCAACCCCATAAAACTTTGAATAACTGGCTGTCTCGAGCCCTGTGGCCTCCAACCTGCTGGCAGCCTCAGTAGAGGCTGCTTGTACCTGCCTGCCTGCCAGGGTAAAGGCCCCGGGCCCCATACTGGCTGCCTCGTTAGGGGGCGGCCTTCGCCTTACGGAAGGTCTTAGTCATGGCGGCATGTAGCGAATAGCTTGAGTCAAATAAGGCGGCTTCTGGCATCCACGCTGCATTTCGCGGGTCTCACCACCTCTCTGTTCGGACTGGCTGCCTCAATATTGGTGGCTTCTAGGTTTCCAAAGGGTTCATGAGGTCAGCACAGCAGCCGAGGCCTCCCTTTGCAGGGAGGGAGCAGGAAGCGGTGATGAACCCACAACTGTGACTTTGGTCCATCCAGGGACAGAATGAATGCCGCCAGGCCCAGCCTCTCTGATCTTGTGACCCTTTTTTCCTGGGTAGAATTTTTGGTGGAGTTCACAGGGCTTTAGCTGGAATTTCAGCACCAGGGACAGAGACACAGCTTGTTATTTCTTGAATGGCCACAGAACAGCAGAGGATAGTTTTTTACCTGACAGCTTCCTTTTAAGGTCCAGTGTAATAAGTATATGGTTCCATAGACAGATGTGTACAGTATAATCAGTAACTTACTTGAAAGAAAATGAAAACATTTATCTTATAAAAGCAGTGCATAACCATGCTCTATGATTACATTCTGATAAATCACAAAATAAATAGTACTTACTATTAGCACATTTCTATAACTCCCTGCCAAGGGGATGGAGACCTCCAACCCCCTGGCTGCCTTAGTAGAGGCGGCCTGCACCTGCTGGCCCGCCAGCGTATACCCCGTGCCCCGTACTGGCTGTGTCGTTCACGGGGAGGGGCGGGGAGAGGGCCTCTGCCATACGGAAGGTCTCAGTAATGTCAGCCTGCAGCATTTGGCCTTCCTCAATAATGGCAGCCTCTCGCGAGGACGCTGTGTCTCACGGTACTCGGCTCCTTGCTGTACAAACCGGCTGCCTCAATTATGGTGGCCTGTACCGTACCCACTCGCGCAACCAGAGCGGGCTGCGTAAAAATGCCTACCACGATGATGGCGGCCTCCAACTCCCTGGCTGCCTCAGTAGAGGAGGCCTGTACCTGCCGGCCTGCCAGTGTAAAGGCCCCATGCCCCGTACTTGCTGTGTCGTTCTCGGGGAGGGGTGGGTAGGGCCTCTGCCATACGGAAGGTCTCAGTAATGTCGGCCTGCAGCATTCGGCCTTCCTCAATAATGGCGGCCTCTCGCGAGGACGCTTTGTCTCACGATACTCAGCACCTTGCTGTGCGAACCGGCTGCCTCAATTATGGCGACCTGAACAATACCCATTGCCAAAACCAGAGCGGGCTTTGTATAACTGCCTGCCTCGAGGACTGCAGCCTCCAACCTCTTGGCTGCCTCAGTAGAGGTGGCCTGCACCTGCCTGCCTGCCAGGGTAAAGACCCCGTGCCTTCAACTGGCTGTCTCGTTAACAGGGGACTCTGCCGTTCAGCAGGTCTCAGTAATGTCGGCCTGCAGCATTCGGCCTGCCTCAATAATGGCACCCTCTCGTGAGGATGCTGTATCTCGCAGTACTCAGCACCTCGCTGTACGGACTGGATGCCTGAATAATGGCGGCCTGCACCGTACCCATTGCCACAACCTGAGCTGGCTCCATTTTACTGGATGCCTTCCGGAAAGCGGCCTCCAACTTCTTGGCTGCCTCAGTAGAGGAGGCCTGCACCTTCTTACCTGCCAGGGTAAAGGCCCCATGGCCCATACTGGCTGCCTTGTTAGCAGGGGGCTCTGCTGTACTGAAGGTCTCAGTAATGTCAGATTGCAGGATATGGCCTCCCTCAATAATGGCGGCTTCTCACGAGGATTCTGGGTCTCGCGGTACTCAGCACCCCCCTGTATGGACTGGCTGATTCAATAATGGCGGCCTGCTGGGTACCACAGCAGCAACCAGATAAAACTCCGTATAACTGGCTGTGTCGAGTCCTGTGGCCTCCAATCTGCTGGCAGCCTCAGTAGAGTCAGCCTGCACCTGCCTGCTTGCCAGGGTAAAGGCCCTGTTCCCCATACCGGCTGCCTCATAAGCAGAGGCCTCTGCTGTATGGAAGGTCTCAGTAATGTTGGCCTGCAGCATACGGCCTGCCTCAATAGTGGCGGCTTCTCGCGAGGATTCTGTATTACGTGGTACTCAGCACCTCGCTGTACGTACTGGCTGCGCCAATAATGGCGGCCTGCTGGGTACCAAAGCAGCAACCCGATAAAACAATGTATAACTGGCTGTATTTAGGCCTGTGGCCTCCAAACTCCTGGCAGCCTCAGTAGAGTGAGCCTGTACCTGCCTGCCTTCTAGGGTAAAGGCCCCGTGCCCTCAACAGGCAGCCTCTTTAGAGGGGGGCCTCTGCCATACGGCAGGTCTCAGTAATGTCGGCCTGCAGCATACGGCCTGCCTCAATAATGGTGGCCTGCGTGATACCCACTGCCAAAACCAGAGCGGGCTTCATATAACTGCCTGCCTCTAGGACTAAGGCCTCCAACCTCCTGGCTGCCTCAGTAGAGGCCGCCTGCACCTGCCTGCCTGCCAGGGTAAAGACCTCGTGCCCCATACTGGCTGCCTTGTTAGCAGGGGCCTCTGCTGTACTGAAGGTCTCAGTAATTTGGCCTGCAGAAGATGGCCTGCCTCAATAATGGCAGCCTCCCGCGAGGACACTGCGTCTGGCGGAATTCAGCACCTCGTTGTATGTACGTGCTGCCTCAATAATGGCGGCCTTCTGGGTACTACAGCAGCAACCCAATAAAACTCCAAATAACTGGCTTCCTCGAGCCCTGTGGCTTCCAACCTGCTGGCAGCCTCAGTAGAGGCTGCTTGCACCTGCCTGCCTGCCAGGGTAAAGGCCCTGGGCCCCGTACTGGCTGCCTTGTTAGCAGAGGCCTCTGCGGTACTGGCCTGCACCTTACCGATTGCCGCAACCTGAGCGGGCTCCATTTTTCTGCCTGCCTCCAGGAAAGTGGCCTCCAACCTCTTGGCTGCCTGAGTATAGGAGGCCTGCACCTGCCTGCCTGCACCGTGGCCCATACCGGCTGTCTTGTTAGCAGAGGCCTCTGCAGTACAGTAATGTCAGACTGCAGCATATGGGCTGCCTCAATAATGGCGGCTTCTCGCGGTACTCAGCACCTTGCTGTACAGACTGGCTGCATCAATAATGACGGCCTGCTGGGTACCACTGCCTAAACCCAAGATAAGTCCATATAACTGGCTGCCTTGAGGCCTGTAATCTCATAACTCCTGGCAACCTCAGTAGAGGCTGCCTGCACCTGCCTGCCTGCCTGCTAGGGTAAAGGCCCCGTGTCCCGTACTGCCTGCCTTGTTAGCAGGGGACTCTGCTGTACTGCAGGTCTTAGCCTGGTTCAATAATGGCAGCCTCTCGCGGTACTCAGCACCTCGCCGTAAGACTGGCCACCTCAATAATGGCGGCCTACACAGTACCCATTGCCTCAACCCGAGCTGTCTCTGTATACCTTCCTACTTCCAGAACTGCAGCCTTCAATCTCCTGGCTGCCTCAGTAGAGGTGGCTCCACCTGCCTGCCTGCCAGTGTAAAGGCCCTGTGCTGGGTATAGGCTGTCTTGTTAGTGGGGTGCCTCTGCCGTAGGAAGGTCTCAGTAATGTCGCCCTGCCTCAATAATGGCGGCCTGCAGGATACCCACTGCCAAAACCAGAGCGGGCTTCGTATAACTGCTGGCTGCGTCGTTAGTGGGCGACCTTCGCCTTATGGAAGTTCTCAGTCATGGCGGCCTGCGGTGTAAGGCATGCATCTATTACGGCGGCCTCTCGCGAGCACGCTGAGTCTCGCGGGACTCAGCACCTCACTGCACGGACTAGTTTCCTCAACAATGGCGGCCTGTACTGTACCCACTGCCGCAGCCCGAGCGGGCTCCGTAAAACTGCCTGCCACGAGGAAGGTGGCCCGTACTGGCTGTGTCGTTTGCGGGGAGCGATGGGAGGGTCTCTGCTGTACGGAAGGCCTGAATAATGTCCGCCTGCAGCATTCGGCCTTCCTCAATAGTAAACCAATAACTAGTGACCCGGTAAAAGGTACCTAGTAACTACTAACCTGGCAACTAGTGACCTGGCAACAAGTTACCTGGTAATAAGTTACCTAGTTACCAGGTAACTAGTAACCAGTAACACGTACCCTGGTAACGAGCAGGGTACGTGTTACTGGTCAGTATCCTATTAACTTGTAAATTAATAACTAGTATCCTTAGTAAAGGAGACCTGCATGCCGCCTGCATCATTAGTGCATAATGCCGGCCTCTCGCAAGGACACTGCTTCTTGCAATCCTGCAGCATCTCGCTGAATAGAGTAGCTGCCTTAAAAATGGCGACATCCAGGGAATGGGACGTCGGCTTTCAACATACTGGCTGCCTCAGTGAAGGCAGCCTGCAGCTGCCTGCCTCGTTAGCAGGGGCGGTGGCAAGGCCTCCGCCGTACAGAAGGTCTCAGTAATGACGGCATGCTGAGTATGGCGTGCCTCAATTATAGCGGCATCTCGGGCGGGCACTGCAACTTGCAGTACTCAGTACCTTGGCTGCCTCAATAGAGGAGGCCTGCACCTGCCTGCCTGCCAGGGGCCTCTGCTGTAATGAAGGTCTCAGTAATGTCGGCCTACTGCATACGGACTGCCTCAATAATGGCAGCATCTCGCGAGGACTCTGCGTCTCGCGGTACTCAGCACCTCGCTGTACAGACTGGCTGCGTCAATAATAGCGGCCTGCTGGGTACCACAGCAGCAACCCGATAAAACTCCGTATAACTGGCTGTGTAGAGGCCGGTGGCTTCCAACCTGCTGACAGCCTCACTAGAGTGAGCCTGCACCTGCCTGCCTGCCAGGGTAAAGGCCCCGTGCCCCGTACTGGCTGCCTTGTTAGCAGGGGCCTCTGCTGTATAAAAGGTCTCAGTAATGTCGGCCTGCAGGATATGGCCTGCTTCAATAATGGCGGACTCTCGCGGTACTCAGCACCTCACTGTACGAACTGGCTGCCTGAATAATGGCGGCCTGCACCGTACCCATTGCTGCAATCTGAGCGGGCTACGTTTTTCTGCCTTCCTTCAGGAAAGCGGCCTCCAACCTCTTGGATGCCTGAGTAGATGAGGCCTGCACCTGCCTGCCTGCCAGGGTAAAGGCCCCGTGCCCCATACTGGCTGTCTCGTTAGCGGGGACTCTGCGGTACGGCAGGTCCCAGTAATGTCGGCCTGCAGCATTCAGTTTCCCTCAATAATGGTGGCCTCTCGCAAGGATGCTGTGTCTCACAGTACTCAGCACCTTGTTGTACGAACTGGCTGACAGAATTATGACGCCTGCACGATACCCACTGCTGAAACAAGAGTGGGCTTCGTATAACTACCTGCCTCGAGGACTGCAGCCTCCAACCCCCTGGCTGTCTCAGTAGAGGCGGCCTGCACCTGCCTGCCTGCTAGGGTAAAGGCCCCGTGCGCCGTACTGGCTGCCTTGTTAGCAGGGGCTTCTGCTGTACGGACGGTCTCAGTAATGTCAGCCTTCCCGGTATGGCCTGCCTCAATAATGGCAGCCTCTCATGGTACTCAGCACCTCACTGTAAGGACTGACTGCCTCAATAATGACGGCCTGCATTGTACCAATGCCGCAATGCTATCAGGCTCCGTGTCACTGGCTGCCTCGAGGACGGTGACCTCACCATTTATGAGTGCTTCAAAAATGGCTGCCTTTAGGGTATGGACTGACATCGTGAACACACACGTTCACCAGGTCAGTGCAGCAGCCCTTTGCAGGGCTGGGCTGTGATAGGGTGCAAAATCCAGACTAGTGACTTTAGTCCATCCAGGGAAAGAATGACCCCTGCCCTGGACAGACTTGATGATTTTGAGGGTTTTTCTTTTTTTCTGGGTGTTTGTTTGTTTTGGGGTAGAATTATTTGTTGCGTTCACAGGGCATTAGCTGGAATTTCAGCACCAAGGACAGAAGCACACGGTATTATTTCTTGAATGGCCACAACAGTAACTTGGTAACTAGGAACCAGTAACCTGGTAACCAGTAACCAGTTACCTGGTAACCAGCCAACAGGTAACTAGTAAACCAATAACTTGTGACCCGGTAAAAGGTAACCTAGTAACTACTAACCTGGAAGCTAGTGACCGGGCAACCAGTTACCTGGTAACCAGTTACCTAGTTACCAAGTAACTAGTAACCAGTAACACGTACCCCAGTAATGATCAACCAGTATCCCATTAACTTGTAAACTAATAACTAGTAACCTTAGTAAAGGAGATCTGCATGCCGCCTGCATCATTAGTGCATAATGCGGCCTCTCGCAAGGACACTGCTTCTTGCAATCCTGCAGCATCTCGCTGTATAGAGTAGCTGCCTTAAAAATGGTGATATCCAGGGAATGGGATGCCTCAATAATGATCGCCTGCACGGTACCCACTGCCGCAATACTTGCGGGCTGCGTGTAACTCAGTGCCTCGAGGACGTTGGCTTTCAACATACTGGCTGCCTCAGCGAAGGCGGCCTTCAGCTGCCTGCCACGTTAGCAGGGGCAGTGGCTGGGCCTCTGCCTTAAAGAAGGTCTCTGTAATGACAGCATGCTGAGTATGGCGTGCCTCAATTACAGCAGCATCTCGCGAGGGCGCTGCATCTTGCAGTACTCAGTACCTCGCTGTACGGACTGGCTGCCTGAATAATGGCGGCCTGCACAGTATCCACTGCCGCAACCTGAGTGGGCTCCATTTTTCTGGCTGCCTCCAGGAAAGCGGCCTCCAACCTCTTGGCTGCCTCAGTAGAGGAGGCCTGCATCTGCCTGCCTGCCAAGGTAAAGGCCCCGTTCCCCGTACTGGCTGCCTTGTTAGCAGGGGCCTCTGCTGTACTGAAGGTCTCAGTAATGTCGGCCTACTGCATACGGACTGCCTCAATAATGGCGGCATCTCGCGAGTACTCTGTGTCTTGCGGTACTCAGCACCGCGCTGTACAGAATGGCTGCATCAGTAATGGCGGCCTGCAGGGTACCACAGCAGCAACCCGATAAAACTCCGTATAACTGGTTGCCTCGAGGCCTGTACTCTCATAACTCCTGGCAACCTCAGTAGAGGCTGCCTGCACCTTCCTGCCTGCCAGGGTAAAGACCCCATGCCCCATACTGGCTGCCTTGTTAGCAGGGACCTGTGCTGTATAAAAGGTCTCAGTAATGTCGGCCTGCAGGATATGGCCTGCCTCAATAATGGCGGCCTCTCGCTGTACTCAGTACCTTGCTGTACGAACTGGCTGCCTGAATAATGGCGGCCTGCACCGTACCCATTGCTGAAACCTGAGCGGGCTCCGTTTTTCTGCCTTCCTTCAAGAAAGCGGCCTCCAACCTCTTGGCTGCCTCAGTAGAGGAGCCCCTTCTGGCTGTCTCGTTACGGGGGGCCTCTGTGGTATGGAAGGTCTAAGTAATGTCGGCATGCAGAATTCGGCCTGCCTCAATAATGGCGGCCTCTCCCGAGGACGCTGTGTCTCACAGTACTCAGCACCTTGCTGTACGAACTGGCTGCCTCAATTATGGCGGCCTGCACGATACCCATTGCCGAAACAAGAGCGGGCTTCGTATAACTGCCTTCCTCGAGGACTTCAGCCTCCAACCTCCTGCCTGCTAGGGTAAAGGCCCCATGTCCTGTACTGGCTGCCTTGTTAGCAGGGGACTCTGCTGTATGGCAGGTCTCAGTAATGTCAGCCTTCAGCATTCAGCCTGCCTCAATAATGGTGGCCTCTGGCGAGGACGCTCTGGCTCACATTATTCAGCACCTCACTGTACGGAATGGCTGCCTGAATAATGGCGGCCTGCTGGGTACCACAGCAACAACCCCATAAAACTCCATTTAACTGGCTGTGTCGAGGCATGTAGCCTCCAAACTCCTGGCAGACTCAGTAGAATGAGCCTGCATCTGCCTGCCTGCCAGGGTAAAGGCCCTGTGCCCTCAACTGGCAGTCTCATTAGCGGGGGTGGGGGGGGTCTGCCATAAGGCAGGTTTCAGTAATGACGGCATGCAGCATATGGCCTGCCTCAATAATGGCGGACTCTCACGGTACTCAGCACCTCGTTTTACGAACTGACTGCCTAAATAATGGTGGCCTGCACCGTACCCATTGCTGAAACCTGAGCGGGCTCCGTTTTTCTGCCTTCCTTCAGGAAAGCGGCCTCCAACCTCTTGGCTGCCTCAGTAGAGGAGGCCTGCACCTGCCTGCATGCCAGGGTAAAGACCCAGTGCCCCATACTGGCTGTCTCGTTAGCTGGGGACTCTGCAGTACAGAAGGTCTCAGTAATGTCGGCATGCAGCATATGGCCTGCCTCAATAATGGCGGCCTTCTGGGTACCATAGTAGCAACCCGATAAAACTCCGAATAACTGGCTGCCTCGAGCCCTGTGGCCTCCAACCTGCTGGCAGCCTCAGTAGAGGCCACTTGCACCAGCCTGCCTGCCAGGGTAAAGGCCCCGGGCCCCATACCGGCTGCCTCTTTAGGGGGCAGCCTTCGCCTTATGGAAGTTCTCAGTCATGGCGGCGTATGGCATAAGGCATGCGTCTATTAAGGCGGCCTCTCGGGAGCACGCTGCATCTTGCAGGACTCAGCACCTTGCTGCATGGACTAGCTTCCTCAACAATGGCGGCCTGTACCATACCCACTGCCACAGCCCGAACGGGCTCCGTAAAACTGCCTGCCATGAGGACCGCGGCCTCCAACCCCCTGGCTGCATGAGTAGAGGAGGCCTGCACCTGCTGGCCTGACAGGGTAAAGGCTCTGTGCCCAGTATTGGCTGCCTGGATGGCGGGGGCCTGTGCCATAGGGAAGGTCTCAGTCATGGCGGCCTGCAGCAAATAGCTTGAGTAAATTAAGGCGGCCTCTCGCATCCACGCTGCATTTCGCGGGTCTCACCACCTCTCTGTTCAGACTGGCTGCTTCAATATTGATGGCTTCTAGGTTTCCAAAGGGTTCATGATGTCAGCGCAGCAGCCGAGGCCTCCCTTTGCAGGGAGGGAGCAGGAAGCGGTGAAGAACCCACAACTGTGACTTTGGTCCATCCAGGGACAGAATGAATGCCGCCCTGCACAGCCTCTCTGATCTTGTGAGCCTTTTTTTCTGGGTAGAATTTTTGGTAGAGTTCACAAGGCTTTAGCTGGAATGTCAGCACTAGGGACAGAGGCAGAGCATGTTATTCCTGAAATGGCCACAGGATGGCAGCAAAGAATAGTTTTTGCCTGACAGCTTCCTTTTGAGGTCCAGTGGAATAAGTATATGGTTCCATAGCTAGATGTGTACAGTATAATCAGTAACTTACTTGAAAGAAAATGAAAACATTTATCTTATAAAAGCAGTGCATAACCCTGCTCTATGATTACATTCTGATAAATCACAAAATAAGGTGTACTTACTATTAGCACATTTCTAAAGCTCCCTGTCAAGGGGACAGCGGCCTCCAAACACCTGGCTGCCTCAGTTTAGGCGGCCTGCACCGGCCTGCACGCCAGCGTAAGGACCCCGTGTCCCATACTGGCTGTGTCGTTTGCGGGGAGTGGGGGAGGGCCTCTGCTGAACGGAAGGTCTCAGTAATGTCGGCCTGCAACATTCGGCCTTCATTACTAATGGCGGCCTCTCGCGAGGATGCTGTGTCTCACGGTACTCAGCACCTTGCTATACAAACCGGCTGCCTCAATTATGGCAGCCTGCACGATACCTATTGCCAAAACCAGAGCGGGCTTCATATAACTGCCTGCCTCGAGGACTACAGCCTTGAACTCCTGACTGCCTCAGGAGAGGCGGCCTGCATCTGCCTGGCGTATGGGTAAAGGCCCCATGCGTTCA
The DNA here is from genome assembly GCF_027574615.1 of Eptesicus fuscus. Lineage (NCBI taxonomy): Eukaryota > Metazoa > Chordata > Mammalia > Chiroptera > Vespertilionidae > Eptesicus > Eptesicus fuscus. Next base: position 116,672 of record NC_072494.1, on the reverse strand, counting down.
ACTGGCTGTCTCGTTCGCGGGGGGCTCTTCAGTATGGCCGTTCTCAGTAATGTTGGCCTGCAGCATTTGGCCTGCCTCAATAATGGCAGCCTCTCGCGAGGATGCTGTATCTCGCAGTACTCAGCACCTGGCTGTATGGACTGGCTGCCTGAATAATGACGGCCTGACCATACCCATTGCTGTAAACTGAGCGGGCTCTGTTTCTCTGCCTTCTTTCAGGAGAGCGGCCTCCAACCTCTTGGCTGCCTGAGTAGAGGAGGCCTGCACCTGCCTGACTGCCAGGGTAAAGGCCCCAAGCCCCGTACTGGCTGACTTGTTAGCAGGGGACTCTGCTGTATTTGCAGGTCTCAGTAATGTCGGCCTTCAGCATTCGGCCTGCTGCATAATGGCAGCATCTCGCGAGTACGCTGTGTCTGGCGTTTTTCAGCACCTCACTGTACTGAATTGCTGCCTGAATAATGGCGGCCTGCTGGGTACCACAGCAACAACCCGATAAAACTCAGTATAACTGGCTGTGTCGAGGCCTGTGTCCTCCAAATTCCTGGCAGCCTCAGTAGAGTGAGCCTGCACCTGCCTTCCTTCCAGGGTAAAGGCCCCGTGTCCTCAACTGGCAGTCTCGTTAGCAGGGGCGTCTGCCGTATGGCAGGTCTCAGTAATGTCAGCCTGCAGCATACAATCTGCCTCAGTAATGGCGGCCTGCACGATACCCACTGCCAAAACCAGAGCGTGCTTCATATAAGTGCCTGCCTAGAAAAGTAAGACCTCCAACCTCCTGACTGCCTCAGTAGACTCCGCCTGCACCTGACTACCTGCCAGGGTAAAGGCCTCATGCCCCATACTGGCTGCCTTGTTAGCAGGGGCCTCTGCTGTACTGAAGGACTCAGTAATTTGGCCTGCAACAGACGGCCTGTTTCAATAATGGCAGCCTCCTGCGAGGACACTGAGTCTCGCAGAATTCAGTACCTCGCTGTATGGACTGGCTGCCTCAATAATGGCAGCCTTCTGGGTACCACAGCAGCAGCCAGATAAAACTCCATAAAACTGCGTGTGTAAAGGCCTGTGGCCTCCAACCTGCTGGCAGCCTGAGTAGAGGCCGCTTGCACCTGCCTGTCGGCCGGCGTAAAGCCCATGGGCCCCATACCAACTGCCTAGTTAGGGGGCGGCCTTCGCCTTACGGAAGTTTTCAGTTATGGCGGCCTGCGGCATAAGGCATGCGTCTATTAAGGCGGCCTCTCGTGAGCACACTGCGTCTTGAGGGACTCAGCACCTCGCTGTATGGACTAGCTTCCTCAACAATAGCGGCCTGTACTGTACCCACTGCCGCAGCCCGAACGGGCTCCATAAAACTGCCTGCCACGAGGACAGCGGCCTCCAACCCCCGGGCTGCATGAGTAGAAGAGGCCTACACCTGCCGGCCTGCCAGGGTAAAGGCCCTGTGCCCAGTACTGGCTGCCTGGATGGCGGGGGCCTGCGCCGTATGGAAGGTCTCAGTCATGGAGGCCTGCAGCGAATAGCTTGAGTCAATTAAGACGTCCTCTCGCATCCACGCTGGATTTCGAAGGTCTCACCACCTCTCTGTTCGGACTGGCTGCCTCAATATTGGTGGCTTCTAGGTTTTCAAAGGGTTCATGAGGTCAGCACAGCAGCCGAGGCCTCCCTTTGCAGGGAGGGAGCAGGAAGCGGTGAAGAACCCACAACTGTGACTTTGGTCCATCCAGGGACAGAATGTATGCCGTCCTGCCCAGCCTCTCTGATCTTGTGACCCTTTTTTCCTGGGTAGAATTTTCGGTGGAGTTCACAGGGCTTTAGCTGGAATGTCAGCACCAGGGACAGAGGCACAGAGTGTTACTCCTGAAATGGCCACAGGATGGCAGCAAAGGACAGTTTTTGCCTGACAGCTTCCTTTTGAGGTCCAGTGGAATAAGTATATGGTTCCATAGTCAGATGTGTACAGTAAAATCAGTAACTTACTTGAAAGTAAATGAAAACATTTATCTGATAAAATCAATGCATAACCCTGCTCTATGGTTACATGTCGATAAATCACAAAATAAGGAGTACTTACTATTAGCACATTTGTATAACTCCCTGCCAAGGGGACGGCGGCCTCCAAACCCCTGGCTGCCTCAGTAGAGGCGGCCTGCATCTGCCGTGCACCTTACTGGCTGTGTCGTTTGCGGGGGGGGGGGGGGCTAGGGAGGGCCTCTGCTGTACGGAAGGTCTCAGTCATGTTGGCCTGCAGCATTCAGCTTTCCTCAATAATGGCGGCCTCTCACGAGGACGCTGTGTCTCACGGTAGTCAGCACCTTGCTGTACGAACTGGCTGCCAATTATGGCGGCCTGTACCATACCCACACGCGCAGCCCGAACTGGCTGCCAATTATGGCGGCCTGTACCATACCCACACGCGCAGCGTAAAACTGACTACCACGAGGACTTCGGCCTCCAACCACCTAGCTGCCTCAGTAGAAGCGGCCTGCACCTGCAGGTCCGCTAGTGTAAAGACCCGTGCCCCGTACTGGCTGTGTCATTCGCGGGAATGGGTTGGGGGGGAGGCCTCTGCTGTACAGAAGGTCTCAGTAATGTCGGCCTGCAGCATTCGGCCTTCCTCAATAATGGCAGCCTCTCGCGAGGATGCTGTCTCACGGTACTCAGCACCTTGCTGTAAGAACCGGCTGCCTCAATTATGGTGGCCTGCACAATACCCATTGCCAACACCAGAGCGGGCTTTGCATAACTGCCTGCTTCGAGGATTGAAGCCTCCAAACTCCTCGCTGTTTCTATAGAGGCCGGCTGCACCTGATTGCCTGCCAGGGTAAAGACCCCGTGGCCTCAACTGGTTGTCTCATTAGTGGGGGCCTCTGCCGTACGGCAGGTCTCAGTAATGTCGGCCTGCAGCATATGGCCTTCCTCAATAATGGTAGCCTCTCGCGAGGACGCTGTATCTCGCAGTACTCAGCACCTCGCTGTATGGACTGGATGCCTGAATAATGTAGGCCTGCACCGTACCCATTGTTGCAACCTGAGCGGGCTCCGTTTTTCTGCCTGCCTCCAGGAAAGCGGCCTCCAACCTCTTTGCTGCCTGAGTAGAGGAGGCCTGCACCTGCCTGCCTGCCAGGGTAAAGGCCCCGTGCCCCATACTGGCTGTCTCTTAAGCGGGGTGCCTCTGCCGTACAGAAAGTCCCAGTAATGTCGGCATGCAGCATTCAGCCTCCCTCAATAATGGCGGCCTCTCGCGAGGATGCTGTGTCTCACAGTACTCAGTATCTTGCTGTATGAACTGGCTGACTCAATTATGGTGGCCTGCACGATACCCACTGTCGAAACAAGAGCGGGCTTCATATAACTGCCTGCCTAGAGGACTGCAGCCTCCAACCTCCAGGCTGCCTCAGTAGAGGCGGCCTGCAACTGCCTGCCTGCTAGGGTAAAGACCCCGTGCCCCGTACAGACTGCCTTGTTAGCAGGGGCTTCTGCTGTATGGAAGGTCACAGTAATGTCGGCCTGCATGGTATGGGCTGCCTCAATAATGGCAGCCTGTCATGGTACTCAGCACCTCGCTGCAAGGACTAACTGCCTCAATAAAGACGGTCTGCATGCTACCCACTGCCGCAATACTTGCGGGCTGCATGTAACTCAGTGCCTTGAGGACGTCGGCTTTCATCATATTGGCTGCCTCAGTGAAGGCGGCCTGCAGCTGCCTGCCTCGTTAGCAGGGGTGGTGGCAAGGCCTCCGCTGTACAGAAGGTCTCAGTAATGACGACATGCTTAGTATGGTGTGCCTCAATTACAGCAGCATCTCGCGAGGGCGCTGCATCTTGCAGTACTCAGTACCTCGTTGTACGGACTGGCTGCCTGAATAATGGCGGCCTGCACAGTACCCATTGCCGCAACCTGAGCGGCCTCCGTTTTTTTGCCTGCCTCCAGGAAAGCGGCCTCCCACCTCTTGGCTGCCTCAGTAGAGGAGGCCTGCATCTGCCTGCCTGCCAGGGTAAAGACCCCGTGCCCTCTACTGGGTGGGTCATTAGCAGGGGGGCCTTTGCCGTACAAAAGGTCTCAGTAATGTAGGCCTGCAATATTCGTCCTGCCTCAATAATGGCGACCTCTCGCAAGGACAGTGCTTCTCGTGGTACTCAACACCTTGCTGTACGAACTGGCTGACTCAACTATGGCGCCTGCACGATACCCACTAGCAAAACCAGAGTGGGCTTCATATACCTGCCTGCCTCGAGGACTGCAGCCTCCAACGTCCTGGTTGCCTCAGTCGAAGCGGCCTACATCTGCCTGCCTACCAGGGTAAAGGCCCCATGCCTCGTACTGGCTAGGTCTTTAGCGCGGGGTGGGGCTCTTCTGTACTGAGCCTCAGTAATGTCGGCCTGCAGCATTCGGGATACTTCAATAATGGCGGCCTCTCGCGAGGATGCTGTGTCTCACAGTACTCAGCACCTTGTTGTACGAACCGGCTGCCTAAATTATGGCAGCCTGCACGATACCCATTGCTAAAACCAGAGCGGGCTTCATATAACTGCCTGCCTCGAGGACTGCAGCCTTCAAACTCCTGGCTGCCTCAGTAGAGAAGGCCTGCATCTGCCTGCCTGCCAGGGTAAAGGCCCCGTTCCCCGTACTGGCTGCCTTGATAGCAGGTGCCTCTGCTGTACTGAAGGTCTCAGTAATGTCGGCCTACTGCATACGGACTGCCTCAATAATGGCGGCATCTCGCGAGGACTCTGCTTCTCGAGGTACTCAGTACCTCGCTGTACAGACTGGCTGCGTCAATAATGGCGGCCTGCTGGGTACCAGAGCAGCAACCCGATAAAACTCCTTATAACAGGCTGTGTAGAGGCCTGTGGCTTCCAACCTGCTGGCAGCCTCAGTAGAGTCAGCCTGCACCTGCCTGCCTGCCAGGGTAAAGGCCCCGTGACCCATACCAGCTGCCTTGTTAGCAGAGGCCTCTGTTGTATGGAAGGTCTCAGTAATGTCAGACTGCAGCATATCGCCTCCCTCAATAATGGAGGCTTCTCGCGAGGACTCTGGGTCTCGCGGTACTCAGCACCTCCCTGTACGGACTGGCTGCGTCAATAATGGCGGACTGCTGGGTACCACAGCAGCAACCCGATAAAACTCCGTATAACTGGCTGCCTCGAGGCCTGTACTCTCATAACTCCTGGTAACCTCAGTAGAGGCGGCCTGCACCTGCCGGCCTGCCAGGGTAAAGACCCCGTGCCCCGTACTGGCTGCCTTGTTAGCAGGGGCCTCTGCTGTATTGAAGGTCTCAGTAATTTGGCCTGCAGCGGACGGCCTGCCTCAATAATGGCGGCCTCGCGCGAGGACACTGCGTCTCGCGGAATTCAGAACCTCGCTGTACGGACTGGCTGCCTCAATAATGGCGGCCTTCTAGGTACCACAGCAGCAACCCAATAAAACTCCGAATAACTGACTTCCTCGAGCCCTGTGGCTTCCAACCTGCTGGCAGCCTCAGTAGAGTCAGCCTGCACCTGCCTGCCTGCCAGGGTAAAGGCCCCAGGCCCCGAACCGGCTGCCTCGTTAGGGGCGGCCTTCGCCTTACAGAAGTTCTCAGTCATGGCGGCCTGCGGTATAAGGCATGCCACTATTAAAGCGGTCTCTCGCGAGCACCTTGCGTCTCGCGGGACTCAGCACCTCGCTGCACGGACTAGCTTCCTCAACAATGGCGGCCTGTACCGTACCCACTGCCGCAGCCCGAGCAGGCTCCGTAAAACTGCCTGCCACGAGGACGGCGGCCTCACACCCCTGGCTGTATGAGTAGAGGAGGCCTGCACCTGCCGGCCTGCCAGGGTAAAGGCTCTGTGCCCAGTACTGGCTGCCGGGATGGTGGGGGCCTACGCCGTACAGAAGGTCTCAGTCATGGCGGCCTGCAGCAAATAGCTTGAGTCAATTAAGGCGGCCTCTCGATCCACGCTGCATTTCGCGGGTCTCACCACCTCTCTGTTCAGACTGGCTGCCTCAATATTGGTGGCTTCTAGGTTTCCAAAGGGTTCATGATGTCAGTGCAGCAGCCGAAGCATCCCTTTGCAGGGAGGGAGCAGGAAGCGGTGAAGAACCCACAACTGTGACTTTGGTCCATCCAGGGACAGAATGAATGCCGCCCTGCCCAGCCTCTCTGATCTTGTGACCCTTTTTCCTGGGTAGAATTTTCGGTCGAGTTCACAGGGCTTTAGCTGGAATTTCAGCACCAGGGACAGAGGCAGAGCGTGTTATTTCTTGAATGGCCACAGAACAGCAGAGGATAGTTTTTTACCTGACAGCTTCCTTTTAAGGTCCAGTGTAATAAGTATATGGTTCCATAGATAGACGTGTACAGTATAATCAGTAACTTACTTGAAAGACAATGAAAACGTTTATCTTATAAAAGCAGTGCATAAGCCTGCTCTATGATTACAGTTTAATAAATCACTAAATAAGGTGTACTTACTAAGTACATTTCTATAACTCCCTGCTAAGGGGTCAGTGGCCTCCAAACCCCTGGCTGCCTCAGTAGAGGTGGCCTGCACGTGCCGGCCCACCAGCAATAAGACCCCGTGCCCCATACTGGCTGTGTCGTTCGCAGGTAGGCGGGGGGAGGGCCTCTGCCGTACAGAAGGTCTCACTAATGTCGGCCTGCAGCATTCGGCCTTCCTCAATAATGGCGGCCTCTCGCGAGGACGCTGTGTCTCACGGTAGTCAGCACCTTGCTGAACTAACTGGCTGCCTCAATTATGGCGGCCTGTACCATACCCACTCGCGCAGCCCAAGAGGGCTGCATAAAACTGCCTACATGAGGACGGCAGCCTCCACCCCGTGCCCCGTACTGGCTATGTCGTTTGCGGGGAGGGAGGGGAAGGCCTCTTCCGTACAGAAGGTCTCAGTAATCTATGATTACATTATGACAAATCACAAAAATAAGGAGTACTTAATTAGCAGATTTCTATAACTCCCTGCCAAGGGGACGGTGGCCTCCAAACCTCTGCCTGCCTCAGTAGAGGCGGCCTGCACCTGCCGGCCTGCCAGCGTAAAGACCCCGTGCCCACAACAGTGGGGTGGGGGCATTTGTGGGGAGGGGTGTGGGCTGGGAATGGGGGGATGAGAAAAAATATGTGATACCTTAATCAATAAAGAAATTAAAACAAATAAAGAAAGTTTGGTTTAGGGCTAGGGTTAGGGCTAGTTTTAGGGTTAGGGTTAGGGTTAGGGTAAGGGTTGGGTTTAGGGTTAGGTGTAGGGCTTGGGATAGGGCTAGGTTTAGGGTTTGGGATAGGGCTAAGTTTAGGGTTAGGGTTAGGGCTAGGTTTATGGTTATGGTTATGGTTAGGGTTAAGGCTAGTGTTGGGGCTGGGTTTAGGTCTAAGTTTAGATTAGGGTTAGGGTTAGGTCTAGGGTCAGGACTAAGGCTAAGGCTAGGGTTAGGGTTAGCGTTGGGGTTATTTTTAGGGTTAGGGCTAGGGTTATGGTTGGGGCTATGGATAGTGCTAGTGTTAGGGTTAGGTTTATGGTTAGGGCTTGGGTTAGCCTTAAAGTTAGTGTTAGGGCTAGGGCTAGGGTAATGGCTATGCGTAGGGTTAGGATTAGGTTGAGGGATATGATTAATGTTTGGGTTAGGGTTCGAGCTAGTGTTATGGTTATGGTTAAGTTTAGGGCTAGGGCTAGGGCTAGGGCTAGGGTTAGATTTAGGGCTAGAGTTAGGAAGAGGGCTCGATTTATGGGTAGGGTTATGTCTAGATTTAGGGTTAGGGTTATGGTTAGGGTGGTGTTAGGGTTAGGGTTAGGATTAGGATTAGGTCTAAAGTTAGGTTAATAAAAACCAAAAAGAATCAAACAAAAAAGACCCCGTGCCCATACTGGCTGTGTCGTTCGCGGGAAGGGGTGGGGGGAGGGCATCTGCTGTACGGAAGGTCTCAGTAATGTCGGCTTGCAGCATTCGGCCTTCCTCAATAATGGCGGCCTCTCGCGAGGACACTGTGTCTCACAGTACTCAGCACCTTGCTGTACGAACTGGCTGCCTCAATTATGGCGGACTGAACGATACCCACTGCCAAAACCAAAGCGGGCTTCATATAACTGCCTGCCTCGAGGACTGCAGCCTCCAACCTCCTGGCTGTCTCAGTAGAGGCGGCCTGCACCTCCCTGCCTGCTAGGATAAAGGCCCCGTGCCCCGTACTGGCTGCCTTGTTAGCAGGGGTCTCTGCTGTACGGAAGGTCTCAGTAATGTCGGCCTGCCCGGTATGGCCTGCCTCAATAATGGCAGCCTCTCGGGGTACTCAGCACCTCGCTGTAAGGACTGGCTGCCTCAATAATGATGGCCTGCACTGTACTCACTGCCGCAATCCTATCGGGCTCCGTGTAATTGGATTCCTCGAGGACGGTGACCTCACCGTTTATGAGTGCTTCAAAAATGGCTGCCTTTACGGTATGGACTGAAATAGTGAACACACACATTCACAATGTCAGTGCAGCAGCCCTTTGCAGGGCTGGGCTGTGAACGGGTGCAAAATCCAGACTAGTGACTTTAGTCCATCCAGGGAAGGAATGCCTCCCGCCCTGGACAGACTTGATGATTTTTAGGGTTTTTATTTTTTTCTGAGTGTTTGTTTGTTTTGGGGTAGAATTATTTGTTGCGTTCACAGGGCATTAGCTGGAATTTCAGCACCATGGACAGAAGCACACGGTGTTATTTCTTGAATGGCCACAACAGTAACTTGGTAACTAGGAACCAGTAACCTGGTTACCAGTAATGAGTCACCTGGTAACCAGTCAACTGGTAACTAGTAAACCAATAACTAGTAAACCAATGATCCGTTAAAAGGTAACCTAGTAACTACTAAACTGGCAACTAGTGACCTGGCAACAAGTTACCTGGTAACCAGTTACCTAGTTACCAGGTAACTAGTAACCAGTAACACGTACCCTGGTAACGAGCAACCAGTATCCCATTAACTTGTAAACTAATAACTAGTAACCTTAGTAAAGGAGACCTGCATGCCGCCTGCATCATTAGTGCATAATGCCGGCCTCTTGCAAGAACACTGCTTCTTGCAATCCTGCAGCACCTCGCTGAATAGAGTAGCTGCTTTAAAAATGGCGACATCCAGGGAATAGGATGCCTCAATAATGACGGCCTGCATGGTACCCACTGCCGCAATACTTGTGGGCTGCGTGTAACTCAGTGCCTCGAGGATGTCGGCTTTCAACATACTGGCTGCCTCAGTGAAGGCGGCCTTCAGCTGGCTGCCTCGTTAGCAGGGGCGGTGGCAAGGCCTCCACCGTACAGAAGGTTTCTGTAATGACGGCATGCTGAATATGGCGTGCCTCAATTACAGCAGCATCTCACGAGGGCGCTGCAACTTGCAGTACTCACCACCTCTCTGTTCGGACTGGCTGCCTCAATATTGGTGGCTTTAGGTTTCCAAAGCGTTCATGATGTCAGCACATCAGCCGAGGCCTCCCTTTGCACGGAGGGAGCAGGAAGCGGTGAAGAACCTACAACTATGACTTTGGTCCATCCAGGAACGGAATGAATGCCGCCCTGCCCAGCCTCTCTGATCTTGTGACCCTTTTTTCCTGGGTAGAATTTTCGGTCTAGTTCACAGAGCTTTAGCTGGAATTTTAGCACCAGGGACAGAGGCACAGGGTGTTATTCCTGAAATGGCCACCGGAGGGCAGCAAAGGATAGTTTTTACCTGACACCTTCCTTTTGAGGTCCAGTGGAATAAGTATATGGTTCCATAGACAGACGTGTACAGTATAATCAGTAACTTACTTGAAAGTAAATGAAAACATTTATCTGATGAAAGTCGTGCATAACCCTGGTCTATAATCATAAACATTATGATAAATCACAAAATAAGGAGTACTTACTATTAGCACATTTCTATAACTCCCTGCCAAGGGGACGGTGGCCTCCAAACCCCTGGCTGCCTCAGTAGAGGCGGCCTGCACCTGCCGTGTCCCGTACTGGCTGTGTTGTTTGTGGGGCGAGGGGGGAGGGCCTCTGCCGTACGAAAGGTCTCAGTAATGTAGGCCTGCAACATTCGTCCTGCCTCAATAATGGCGACCTGTCGTGAGGACAGTGCTTCTCATGGTACTCAACACCTTGCTGTACGAACTGGCTGACTCAATTATGGCGCCTGCACGATACCCTCTAGCAAAACCAGAGCAGGCTTTGTATACCTGCCTGCCTCGAGGACTGCAACCTCCAACGTCCTGGCTGCCTCAGTTGAGGCGGCCTACATCTGGCTGCCTACCAGGGTAAAGGCCCCATGCCCCGTACTGGCTTGGTCCCTAATTGGGGGCGGGGCTCTGCTGTACTGAAAGCCTCAGGAATGCCGGCCTGAAGCATTCAGGATACTTCATTAATGGCGGCCCCTCGTGAGGACACTGTATCTCACAGTACTCAGTACCTCGCTGTATGGACTGGCTGTTTGAATAATGGCAGCTGCACCATACACATTGCTGTAACCTGAGCGGGCTCCATTTTTCTGGCTGCATCCAGGAAAACGGCCTCTAATCTCTTGGCTGCCTCAGTAGAGGAGGCCTACATCTGCCTGCCTGCCAGGGTAAAGGCCCCGTTCGCCGTACTGGCTGCCTTGATAGCAGGGGCCTCTGCTGTACGGCAGGTCTCAGTAATGTTGGCATGCAGCATTCGGCCTGCCTCAATAATGGCGGCCTCTCGCGAGGATGCTGTGTCTCACGTTATTCAGCACCTCTCTGTACGGAATGGCTGCCTGAAAAATGGTGTCCTGCTGGGTACCACAGCAACAACCTTATAAAACTCCGTATAACTGGCTGTGTCGAGGCCTTTGGCCTCCAAACTCCTGGCAGCCTCAGTAGAGTGAGCCTCCATCTGCCTGCCTGCCAGGGTAAAGGCCCCGTGCACCGTACTGGCTGCCTTGTTAGCAGGGGCCTCTGCTGTACTGAAGGTCTCAGTAATTTGGCCTGCAGCAGACGGCCTGCCTCAATAATGGCAGCCTCCCGCGAGGACACTGCGTTTCACGGAATTCAGTACCTCGCTTTATGGACTGGCTGCCTCAATAATGGCGGCCTTCCGTGTACCACAGTAGAAACCCGATAAAACTCTGAATAACTGGCTGCCTCATCCCTGTGGCCTCCAACCTGCTGGTAGCCTCAGTAGAGGCCGCTTGCACCTGCCTGCCTGCCTGCCAGGCTAAAGACCCCGGACCCGTACCGGCTGCCTCATTAGGGGGCAGCCTTAGCCTTACGGAAGTTCTCAGTCATGGCGGCCTATGGCATAAGGCATGTGTCTATTAAAGGGGCCTCTCGCGAGCACGCTGCGTCTCGCGGGACTCAGCACCTCGCTGCACGGACTAGTTTCCTCAACAATGGCGGCCTGTACCGTATCCACTGCCGCAGCCCGATCGGCTCCGTAAAACTGCCTGCCACGAGGACGGCGGCCTCACACCCCTGGCTGTATGAGTAGAGGAGGCCTGCACCTGCCGGCCTGCCAGGGTAAAGGCCCTGTGCCCAGTACTGGCTGCCGGGATGGCGGGGGCATGCGCCGTACAGAAGGTCTCAGTCATGGCGGCCTGCAGCGAATAGCTTGAGTCAATTAAGGCGGCCTCTTGCATCCACACTGCATTTCGCGGGTCTCACCACCTCTCTGTTCAGACTGGCTGCCTCAATATTGGTGGCTTCTAGGTTTCCAAAGGGTTCATGAGGTCAGCACAGCAGCTGAGGCCTCCCTTTGCAGGGAGGGAGCAGGAAGCGGTGAAGAACCCACAACTGTGACTTTGGTCCATCCAGGGACGGAATGAATGCCGCCCTGCACAGCTTCTGTGATCTTGTGACCCTTTTTCCTGGGTAGAATTTTTGGTGGAATACAGGAAAATTGGCTCTGTCCGACGTTAGCTGGAATTTCAGCTCCAGGGACAGCGGCACAGCGTGTTATTCCTGAAATGGCCACAGGAGGGCAGCAAAGGATAGTTTTTGCCTGACAGCTTCCTTTTGAGGTCCAGTGTCATAAGTATATGGTTCCATAGACAGACGTGTACAGTATAATCAGTAACTTACTTGAAAGAAAATGAAATCATTTATCTTATAAAAGCAGTGCATAACCCTGCTCTATGATTACATTCTGATAAATCACAAAATAAGCTGTACTTACTATTAGCATATTTCTATAACTCCCTGCCAAGGGGACGGCGGCCTCCAAACCCCTGGCTGCCTCAGTATAGGCGGCGTGCACCTGCCGGCCCGCCAGCATAAGGACCCCGTGTCCCGTACTGGCTGTGTCGTTTGCAGGGAGGGGTGGGCGGGCCTCTGCTGTACGGAAGGTCTCTGTAATGTCAGCCTGCAGCATTCGGCCTTCCTCAATAATGGCGGCCTCTCACGAGCTTGCTGTGTCTCATGGTACTCAGCACCTTGCTGTACAAACCGGCCGCCTCAATTATGGCAGCCTGCACAATACCCATTGCCAAAATCAGAGCGGGCTTCATATAACTGCCTGCCTCGAGGACTGCAGCCTTCAAACTCGTGGCTGCCTCAGTAGAGGCTGCCTTCACCTGCCTGCCTCCCAGGGTAAAGGCCCCGTGCCCCGTACTGGCTGCCTTGTTAGCAGGGGCTTCTGCTGTACGGCAGGTCTCAGTGATGTCGGCCTGCAGCTTTCGGCCTGCCTTAATAATGGCGGCCTCTCAAGAGGACGCTGTGTCTCACGTTATTCCGCACCTCACTGTACGGAATGGCTGCCTGAATAATGGGGTTGCTGCAGGCCGCGGAATTCGGTACCTCACTGTATGGACTGGCTGCCTCAATAATGGCGGCCTTCTGGGTACCACAGCAGCTACCCGATAAAACTCCGAATAACTGGCTGCCTCGATCCCTGTGGCCTCCAACCTGCTGGTAGCCTCAGTAGAGGCCGCTTGCACTTGCCTGCCTGCCTGCCAGGCTAAAGGCTTCGGGCCCCATACTGGCTGCCTCGTTAGGGGGTGGTCTTCGCCTTTCGGAAGTTCTCAGTCATGGCGGCCTACGGCATAAGGCATTTGTCTATTAAGGCAGCCTCTCGCGCTCACGCTGCATCTCGTGGTATTCAGCACCTTGCTGCACGTACTAGCTTCCTCAACATTGGCGCCCTGTACTGTACCCACTGCCGCAGCCCGAGCGGGCTCTGTAAAACTGCCTGTCACGAGGACGGTGGCCTCCAACCCCCTGCCTGCATGAGTAGAGGAGGCCTGCACCTGCCGGCCTGCCAGGGTAAAGGCCCTGTGCCCAGTACTGGCTGCCTGGATGGCGGGGGCCTGCGCCGTACGGAAGGTCTCAGTCATGGCGGCCTGCAGCGAATAGCTTGAGTCAATTAAGGCGGCCTCTCTCATCCACGCTGCATTTCACGGGTCTAACAACCTCTCTGTTCGGACTGGCTGCCTCAATATTGGTGGCTTCTAGGTTTCCAAAGGGTTCATGAGGTCAGCACAGCAGCTGAGGCCTCCTTTTGCAGGGAGGGAGCAGGAAGCGGTGAAGAACCCACAACTGTGACTTTGGTCCATCCAGGGACGGAATGAATGCCGCCCTGCACAGCTTCTGTGATCTTGTGACCCTTTTTCCTGGGTAGAATTTTTGGTGGAATACAGGAAAATTGGCTCTGTCCGACGTTAGCTGGAATTTCAGCTCCAGGGACAGCGGCACAGCGTGTTATTCCTGAAATGGCCACAGGAGGGCAGCAAAGGATAGTTTTTGCCTGACAGCTTCCTTTTGAGGTCCAGTGTCATAAGTATATGGTTCCATAGACAGACGTGTACACTATAATCAGTAACTTACTTGAAAGAAAATGAAATCATTTATCTTATAAAAGCAGTGTATAACCCTGCTCTATGATTACATTCTGATAAATCACAAAATAAGCTGTACTTACTATTAGCATATTTCTATAACTCCCTGCCAAGGGGACGGCGGCCTCCAAACCCCTGGCTGCCTCAGTAGAGGCGGCCTGCACCTGCCGGCCCGCCAGCGTAAAGACCCCGTGCCCACAACAGTGGGGTGGGGGCATTTGTGAGGAGGGGTGTGGGCTGGGAATGGGGGGATGAGGAGAAATATGTGATACCTTAATCAATAAAGAAATTAAAATAAATAAATAAATAAATAAATAAATAAAGTTTGGTTTAGGGCTAGGGTTAGGGCTAGTTTTAGGGTTAGGTTTAGGGCTAGGGTAAGGGTTGGGTTTAGGGTTAGGTTTAGGGTTAGAACTAGGGTTAGGGCTAGGGTTATGGTTATGGTTATGGTTATGGGTAGGGTGAAGGCTAGTGTTGGGGTGGGTTTATGCCTAAGTTTAGATTAGGGTTAGGGTTAGGGCTAGGGTCAGGACGAAGGCTAGGGCTAGGGTTAGGGTTAGCATTGGGGTTATTTTTAGGGTTAGGGCTAGGGTTATGTTTGGGGTATGGATAGTGCTAGGGTTAGGGTCAGGTTTATGGTTAGGGTTTGTGTTAGCGTTAAAGTTAGTGTTAGTGCTCTGGCTAGGGTAATGGCTATGCGTAGGGTTAGGATTAGGTTTAGGGCTATGATTAATGTTTGGATTAGGGTTCAGGCTAGTGTTATGGTTATGGTTAAGTTTAGAGCTTGGGCTAGGGTTAGATTTAGGGCTAGGGTTAGGAAGAGGGCTCGATTTACGGGTAGGGTTAGGTTTAGATTTAGGGTTAGGTTTATGGTTAGGGTAGTGTTAGGGTTAGAATTAGGTCTAAAGTTAGAATAAAAAAAATAAAAAACAAACAAACAAACAAAGACCCCGTGCCCGTACTGGCTGTGTCACTTGCGGGAAGGGGTGGGGGGAGGGCCTCTGCTGTACAGAAGTTCTCAGTAATGTCGGCCTGCAGCATTCGGCCTTCCTCAATAATGGCGGCCTCTCGCGAGCACGCTGTATCTCGCAGTACTCAGCACCTTGCTATACAGACTGGCTGCGCCAATAATGGCGGCCTGCTGGGTACCCCAACAGCAACCCGATAAAACTTCGTATAACTGGCTGTGTCGAGGCCTGTGGCCTCAAAACTCCTGGCATCCTCAGTTTAGTGAGCCTGCACCTGCCTGCCTTCCAGGGTGAAGGCCCCGTGCCCTCAACTGGCAATCTCGTTAACGGGTGCCTTTGCCGTATGGCAGGTCTCAGTAATGTTGGCCTGCAGCATACGGCCTGCCTCAATAATGGTGGCCTGCACGATACCTACTGCCAAAACCAGAGCGGGCTTCGTATAACTGCCTGTCTCGAGGACTAAGGCTTCCAACTTCCTGGCTGTCTCATTAGAGGCCGCCTGCACCTGCCTACCTGCCAGGGTAACGGCCTCGTGCCCCGTATTGGCTGCCTTGTTAGCAGGGGCCTCTGCTGTTCGGAAAGTCTCAGTAATGTCGGCATGCACGGTATGGCCTGCCTCAATAATAGCAGCCTCTCGCGGTACTCAACACCTCACTGTTAAGGACTGACTGCCTCAATAATGACGGCCTGCACCGTACCCAGTGCCGCAATCCTCTCGGGTTCCGTGGAACTGGATGCCTCGAGGACAGCGTCTTCACCAGTTCTGAGTGCTTCAAAAATGGCTGCCTTTAGGGTATTAACTGATGTAGTGAACGCACATGTTCACCATGTCAGTGTAGCAGCCTTTTGCAGGGTTGGGTTGTGAAAGGGTGCAAAATCCAGAGTAGTGACTTTAGTCCATCCAGGGAAGGAATGACTCCCGCCCTGGACAGACTCGATGTTTTTGAGGGTTTTTCTTTTTTCTGTGTGTTTGTTTGTTTTGTGGTAGAATTGTTTGTTGTGTTCATAGGGCATTAGTTTGAATTTCAGCACCATGGACAGAAGCACACGGTGTTATTTCTTGATATGGCTACAACAGTAACTTGGTAACTAGGAACCAGCAACCTGGTAACCAGTAACCAGTCACCTGGTAACTAGTAAACCAATAACTAGTGACCTGGTAAAAGGTAACCTAGTAACCGCTAACCTGGAAACTAGTGACCTGGTCATCAGTTACCTGGTAACCAGTTACCTAGTTACCAGGTAACTAGTAACCAGTAACACGTACCCTTGTAACGAGCACCCAGTATCCTATTAACTTGTAAACTAATAACCAGTATTAGTAAAGGAGACTGAATGATGAAACAGAGGGCCGGAGACCATTGGATACCAGGATACAGGCTTTATTGGAGATCACCCTGTCGGCCGCCTTCCAGAGGGGAACGAGAGCATGTGTTGGGGTAAAGGCACCTTTTAAGGGTAGGAAAAGGAAGGGACGGGGTTTAGGGTACTCAGTACAAGCTGATTGGTGGTTTCATGTAAGGTATATGATTAGGCACCTAGGGACTTAGCAATCAGGGGCTTAGGGTATTTGGCAGGTGGTGATTGGTGGTTCAATGTACAGTCCATATAAGTTGTTCAGGAATGTCCGGCTGCAGGTTGAGTTTACGTCATACTCCGTCCATCAGTTGGGGGAAGGGAGGATCTATCAATACCCAAACTTCTGACCAAGGCTCTGCATGTCTTGGCCCTGTTTGTAGGTACATTGTTTGGCCAAGATCCAGGACAGGCACATTCTTTGCCGGCTCTAAAGTAATCAATAGGCAGTGATTGAAAAGTTCAGAACAGCACAAGCCTTTATGGGTCAGAGGGCTTCTTATCCAAGGCCTTTTCTTGCACAAGAACCTTCGGTCCTAATTAGAGTTCATCACACGAGTCTCCCAGCTTTTCTTGTGAGTCTCCTTCTCGTCTCCCATCTGCTCCCTTCAAACCGGGAACACGTCCTCATCTGGACTGGCAGTGGGTTCGAGTCACCCTCTGTGAATACTGAAAGGTCAGCGCTCTCCACTTTGAGGCCTCTGACTCGTTTTGTGCCCAGATGGTTGACACACTGACCATCGATGGTCACTGTTCTTTGCCCATTTGGTTCACCGGGGATGGACTTCCTCTCATCTCTAATTGGGCTCTTACAGAGCAGCAGGCACACAGAGCTTTTCATAATAGGATGCAGGGTTAGGAAACACCTCCTGTTTTCACCCTAAATTACCTCATAGGCTCGTATCTACTGAAGCCAGGCATACAACTTCTCTATGACTAAGAGGCTTATCTTATCCTTAACCAAACCCTGTCCAGGGTCTTAGTAAATTCCAATATTGCTTCATATTTTTTAAAGTTACTTCTGTGATATTAGGTTATTATTACTGAGGGTTTTTTTTCTCCTAGGAAATAAGTTGTAAACACATTTTTTTCCTGAACATAGATTCTACTTAATGCTTTGGTGTTGAAACACAGTGGTTTCAAAACGTGTTCTTGTAACTCACAAGGGTTCTGCTTGATCTCTGTTTCTGTCTCTTTCAGAATGAAAGATAAAATAAACCTGTAGAAATGTGCTAAGACCAAGCATGCCTTATTTTGTGATTTATTTGAATGTAAACATAAAGCAGACTTATACAGTGTCTTTTATAGGATAAACACTTATATTTTTCTTCAAGTAAGTAACTGACTATACTGTATACATCTATGATTCTATATACTTATTACTCCAGCCCTCAAAAGACGCCCTCAGCCAATTCCTGCGCAAAAAATAATCCTCTGCTGCCTTCCTGTGGTTATTCAAGGAATAACACACTGTGTGTCTGTCCACGGTGCTGAAATTTTAGCTAAAGCCTTGTGAACACGACCAAAAATTCTACCCAGAAAAAGAAGAAAAACCCACAAAATCATCGAGGCTGTCCATGGCGGCAATCATTCCGTCCCTGATGGACCGAAGTCAAGGCTCTGGGTTCTTCACCTCTTCCCACCCCAGCCCTGCAAAGGGAGGCCCCGGAGACTGCTGCACTGAGGTTCCCTTTATGGTGGCCCACCATCCTGCCTAATGTTCCTTGGTGCCTCTTAACTAGAGAGTAGCGAGTGAGCGTATGTCTGGCAAGTTGTGCTCTAACCACTGAGCAATACCAGCTACGGATTCTATTCACTTTAAAAAATATAAATCGGAGGGGCGGTCAAGGGTCCGTGGTCAAGGCTGGGGCTGAGACTGGGGCTGGAGTTGGGTTAGGGTTTTAGGGTGAGGGTGAATGTGAGGGGTCAGTGTCTGTGTCATGGCCAGGGTCAGAAGTGTAAAAGGTGAATTTGCTTTGGAAATGGAGAATTTGGATGTATTTCAGCAGCATCCAAATGAGTCTCCCTTTCCAAGATCTTAGTAAATTCCAATATTGCTTCATATTTTTTTCAAGTTACTGCAGTGACATTAGGTTATTGAGATTGAGTACTTTCTTCTCCTAGTAAATTAGTTGTAAACACATTTTTTCTGAATAAGACATTATAGTTAATACTTTGGTTTTGAAACCTGCTCTTGTAACTCAAAGGGTTCTGCTCAATACCTATGCCTGTCTCTTTCAGAACGAAAGATAAAATAATCTTGTAGGAACATGCTAAGACTAAGCATCCTTTATTTTGTAATTTTTTCAGAATGTAATAATAGAGCAGACTTATACACTGGTTTTAAGGGATAAACGCTTATATATTTTTTCTTCAATTAAGTTACTGATTATACTGTACATGTCTATGGATCTATGTATTTATTATGCTAGTCCTTAAGGGACACTATCAACCAATTCCTGTGCAAAAATAATCCTCTGCTGCCCTCCTGTGGCCATTTCCGGAATAACACGCTGTGCCTCTGTCCCTAGTGCTGAAATTCCAGCTAAAGCCCTGTGAACTCGACCGAAAATTCTACCCAGGAAAAAAGGCTCACAAGATCAGAGAGGCTGGGCAGGGCGGCATTCATTCCGTCCCTGGATGGACCAAAGTCACAGTTGTGGGTTCTTCACCGCTTCCTGCTCCCTCCCTGCAAAGGGAGGCCTCGGCTGCTGCGCTGACATCATGAACCCTTTGGAAATGAGAAGCCACCAATATTGAGGCAGCCAGTCTGAACAGAGAGGTGGTGAGACCCGCGAAATGCAGCGTGGATGCTAGAGGCCATCTTAATTGACTCAAGCTATTCGCATCAGGCCTCCATGACTGAGACCTTCCGTACGACGCAGGCCCGCGCTATCCAGGCAGCCAGTATTGGGCACAGAGCCTTTACCCTGGCAGGCCGGCAGGTGCAGGCCTCCTCAACTCATGCAGCCAGGGGGTTGGAGGCCGCCGTCCTCATGGTAGGCAGTTTAACGGAGCCCACTTGGCTGCGGCAGTGGGTATCGTGCAGGCCACCATTATTGAAGCAGGCCGAATGCTGCAGGCCGACATTACTGAGACCTTACATATGGCAGAGGCCCCCCCTCTAACAAGGCAGCCAGTATGGTGCACGGGCCTTTACCCTGGCAGGCAGGTGCAGGGTGACTCTACTGAGGTTGCCAGGAGTTTGGAGGCCACAGGCCTTGCCACAGCTAGTTATACGGAGTTTTATCGGGTTGCTGCTGTGGTACCCAGCAGGCCGCCATTATTGAGGCAGCCAGTCCATGCAACAAGATCCTGAGTACCGCGGGATGCAGAGTCCTCGTGAGAAGTCGCCATTATTGAGGCAGTCCGTATGCTGCAGTCTGACATTACTGAGACCTTCCGTACAGCAGAGGCCCCTGCTAACAAGGCAGCCAGTAGGGGGCACGGGGCCTTTATCCTGGCAGGCAGTCGGGTACCGGCTGCCTATACTGAGGCAGCCAGGAGGTTGGAGGCTGCAGTCGTCGAGGCAGGCATTTATACGAACCCCGATCTGGTTTTGGCAGTGGGTATCGTGCAGGCTGCCATAATTGAGGCAGCCAGTTCCCCGTAATGGGTGTGTCATTAGCGGTTGGCCTATGCCATAGGGAAGGTCTCAGTAATGTCAGCCTGCAGCATTGGGCCTGCCTCAATAATGCCGGCCTCTTGCGAGGACAGTGCTTCTCGTGGTACTCAACACTTGCTGTAGGAATTTGCTGACTCAGCCTAAGGCCTGCCTCAATATAGGAGGCCTCTCGCAAGGACGCTGAGTCTCGAGGTACTCAGCACCTCACACTTCAGACTGGCTGCCTCAATATTGGCGAGCTGCTGGGTGCTACTGCCGCAACCCAGGAAAAGTCCATATAACTGGCTGTCTCGAGGCCTGTGCTCTCAAAACTCCTGGCAACCTCAATAGACGCTGCCTACACCTGCCTGCCTGCTAGGGTAAAGGCCCCGTGCCCCGTACTGGCTGCCTTGTTAGCAGGGGCTTCTGCTGTACAGAAGGTCCCAGTAATGTCGGCCTGCCGGTATGGCCTGCCTCAATAATGGCAGCTTGTCGTGGTACTCAGCACCTCGCTGTAAGGACTGACTGCCTCAGTAATGACAGCCTGCACTGTACCAACTACCGCAATGCTTTCGGGCTCCATGTAACTGGATGCCTCGAGGACGGTGACCTCACCGTTTATGAGTGCTTCAAAAATGGCTGCCTTTAGGGTATGGACTGACATAGTGAACGCACAGGTTCACCATGTCAATGCAGCAGCCCTTTGCAGGCCTGGGCTGTGATAGGGTCCAAAATCCAGGCTAGTGACTTTAGTCCATCCAGGGAAGGAATGACTCCCGCCCTGGACAGACAGATGATTTTGAGGGTTTTTCTTTTTTTTTTCTGTGTGTGTGTTTGTTTTGGGGTAGAATTATTTGTTTCGTTCACAGGGCATTAGCTGGAATTTCAGCACCATGGACAGGAGAACACAGTGTTATTTCTTGAATGGCTACAACAGTAACTTGGTAACTAGGAACCAGTCACCTGGTAACCAGTAACCAGTCACCTGGTAACCAGTCAACTGGTAACTAGTAAACCAATAACTAGTGACCTGGTAAAAGGTAACCTAGTAACTACTAACCTGGCAACCCGTTACCTGGTAACCAGTTACCTAGTTACCAGTTAATTAGTAACCAGTAACACATACCTTGGTAACGAGCAACCAGTATCCTATTAACTTGTAAACTAATAACTAGTAACCTTAGTTATGGAGAGCTGCATGCCTGCCGCCTGCATCATTAGTGCATAAAGCCGGCCTCTCGCAAGGACACTGCTTCTTGCAATCCTGCAGTACCTCACTGAATAGAGTAGCTGCCTTAAAAATGGTGACATCCAGCCCTAGCCGGTTTGGCTTAGTGGACAGAGCATCATCCTGCAGACTGAAAGGTCCCGGGTTTGATTCTCATCAAGGGCACATGCCTGGGTTGCGGGCTCAATCCCCAGTATAGGGCGTGCAAGAGGCAGCCGAGTAACGATTCTTTCTCATCATTGATGTTTCTGTCTATTTCTCCCTCTCCCTTCCTCTCTGAGGTCAATAAAAAAAATGAATATTTTTTTAAAAATAGCGAAATCCAGTGAATGGGATGCCTCAATAATGACGGCCTGTACGGTACCCACTGTCGCAATACTTGCAGGCTGCGTGTAACTCAGTGCCTGGAGGACGTCGGCTTTCATCATACTGGCTGCCTCAGTGAAGGCGGCCTGCAGCTGCCTGCCTCGTTAGCAGGGGCGGTGGCGGGGCCGCCTCCTTACAGAAGATCTCTGTAATGACGACATGCTGAGTATGGCGTGCCTCAATTACAGCGGCATCTCACGAGGGCGCTGCATCTTGCAGTACTCAGTACCTCGCTGTACGGACTGGCTACCTGAATAATGGCGGCCTGTACAGTACCCATTGCTGCAACCTGAGCGGGCTCTGTTTTTCTGCCTTCCTCCAGGAAAGCGGCCTCCAACCTCTTGGCTGCCTCAGTAGAGGAGGCCTGCACCTGCCTGCCTGCCAGGGTAAAGGACCCGTGCGCTCTACTGGCTGGATCGTTAGCAGGGGGCCTCTGCCGTACGAAAGGTCTCAGTAATGTAGGCCTGCAACATTCGTCTTGCGTCAATAATGGCGTCCTCTCGCCAGCTCAGTGCTTCTCGTGGTACTCAACACCTTGCTGTACAAACTGGCTGACTCAATTATGGCGCCTGCACAATACCCATTGGCAAAACAAGAGTGGGCTTCGTATACCTGCATGCCTCGAGGACTGCAGCCTCCAAACTTCTGGCTGTCTCAGTAGAGGAGGCCTGCATCTGCCTGCCTGCCAGGGTAAAGGCCCCGTTCCATGTACTGGCTGCCTTGTTATCAGGGGCCTCTGCTGTATAAAAGGTGTCAGTAATGTCGGCCTGCCGCATTTGGCCTGCTTCAATAGTGGCGGCCTCTCGCGAGGACGCTGTGTCTCGCATTATTCAGCACCTCACTGTAAGGAATGGCTGCCTCAATAATGGCGGCCTGCTGGGTACCATAGCAACAATCCGATAAAACTCCGTATAACTGGTTGTGTCAAGGCCTGTGGCCTCCAAATTCCTGGCAGCCTCAGTAGAGTGAGCCTGCACCTGCCTGCATGACAGGGTAAAGGCCCCATGCCCTCAACAGGCAGTCTCCTTAGCGGGGGCGTCTGCCGTACGCCAGGTGTCAGTAAAGTCGGCCTGCAGCATACGGCCTGCCTCAATAATGGCGGCCTGCACAATACCCACTGCCAAAATCAGAGCGGGATGGTATAAATGCCTGCCTCGAGGACTAAATCCTCCAACCTCCTGACTGCCTCAGTAGAGGCCGCCTGCACTTGCCTGCCTGCCATGGTAAAGGCGTCGTGCCCCGTACTGGCTGCCTTGTTAGCAGGGGTCTCTGCTGTACTGAAAGTCTCAGTAACTTGGCCTGCAGCAGACGACCTGCTCCGATAATAGTAGCCTCCCGCGAGGACACTGCGTCCCTCGGAATTCAGTAACTCGCTGTATGGACTGGCTGCTTCAATAATGGCGGCCTGCTGGGTACCACAGCAGCAATCTGATAAAACTCCGTATAACTGGCTGCCTCGTGGCCTATACTCTCATAACTCCTGGCAACCTCAGTAGAGGCTTCCTGCACCTGCCTGCCTGCCAGGGTAAAGACCCCGTGCCCCATACTGGCTGCCTTGCTAGCAGGGGCCTCAGGTGTATAAAAGGTCTCAATAATGTTGGCCTGCAGGATATGGTACTCTCGTGGTACTCAGCACCTCGCTGTACTAACTGGCTGCCTGAATAATGGAGGCCTGCACCGTACCCATTGCTGCAACCTCAGCGGGCTCCGTTTTTCTGCCTTCCTCCAGGAAAGCGGCCTCCAACCTCTTGGCTGCCTGAGTAGAGGAGGCCTGCACCTGCCTGCCTGCCAGGGTAAAGGACCCGTGCCCCATGCTGGCTGTCTCGTTAGTGTGGGCCTCTGCAGTACGGAAGGTCTCAGTAATGTCGGCATGCAGCATTTGGCCTCCCTCAATAATGGCGGCCTGCACGATACCCACTGACAAAACCAGAGCAGGCTTCGTATAAATGCCCACCTAGAGGAATAAGTCCTCCAACCTCCTGACTGCCTCAGTGGAGGCCGCCTGCACCTGCCTGCCTGCCAGGGTAAAGGCCCCGGCCCCATACCGGCTGCCTCGTTATGGGGCGGCCTTCACCTTAGGCAAGTTCTCAGTCATGGCCGCCTTCGGAATAAGGCATGCATCTATTAAGGTGGCCTCTCTCGCGCTCGCTGCGTCTCGCAGGACTCAGCACCTTGCTGCATGGACTAGCTTCCTCAACAATGGCGGCCTGTACCGTACCCACTGCCGCAGCCCAAGCAGGCTCCGTAAAACTGCCTGCCACGAGTACGGCGGCCTCCCACCCCCTAGCTGCATGAGTAGAGGAGGCCTGCACCTGCCGGCCTGCCAGGGTAAAGGCTCCGTGCACTGTACTGGCTGTCTCATTAGCGGGGGCCAGCATTCTGCCTTTCTTAATAATGGCGGTCTCTCGCGAGGATGCTGTGTCTCATGGTACTCAGCATCTTGCTGTACGAACTGGCTGCCTCAATTATGGCGGCCTGCACGATACCCACTGCTGCGCCATACGGAAGGTCTTCGTATAACTGCCTGCCTCGAGGACTGCAGCCTCCAACCTCCTGGCTGTCTCAGTAGAGGCGGACTGCACCTGCCTGTCTGCTAGGGTAAAATCCCCGTGCCCCGTACTGGCTGCCTTGTTAACTGGGGCCTCTGCTGTATGGAAGGTCTCAGTAATGTCGGCCTGCCCGGTATGGCCTGCCTCAATAATGACAGCCTCTCGCGGTACTCAGCACCTCGCTGTAAGGACTGACTGCCTCAATAATGACGGCCTGCACCGTACCCACTGCCGCTATGCTATCGGGCTACGTGTAATTGGATTCCTCGAGGACGGTGACCTCGCCGGTTATGAGTGCTTCAAAAATGGCTGCCTTTAGGGTATGGACTGACATAGTGAACATACATGTTCACAATGTCAGTGCAGCAGCCCTTTCTAGGGTTGGGCTGTGAACAGGTGTAAAATCCAGGCTAGTGACTTTAGTCCTTCCAGGGAAGGAATGCCTCCTGCCTTAGACAGACTTGATTTTGAGGTTTGTTTTTTTTTTTTTTTCCTTCTGGGTGCTTGTTTGTTTGTTTCGTTGTTGAATTATTCCTTGCTTTCACAGGGCAATAGGTGAAATTTCAGCACCATGGACAGAAACACACGGTGTTATTTCTTGAATGGCCCCAACAGTAACTTGGTAACTAGTAACCAGTAACACGTACCCTGGTAACGAGCAACCAGTATCCCATTAACTTGCAAACTAATAACTAGTAACCTTAGTAAAGGAGACCCGCATGCCGCCTGCATCATTAGTGCATAATGCCGGCCTCTCGCAAGGACACTGCTTCTTGCAATCCTGCAGCATCCCACTGAATACAGCAGCTGCCTTAAAAATGGCGACATCCAGGGAATGTGAAGGCTCAATAATGACGGCCTGCACGGTATCCACTGCCGCAATACTTGCGGGCTGCGTGTAACTCAGTTTCTCTAGGACGTCGGCTTTCACCATACTGGCTGCCTCAGTGAAGGCGGCCTGCAGCTGCCTGCCTCGTTAGCAGGGGCGGTGGCGGGGCCTCCGACTTACAGAAGGTCTCTGTAATGACGGTAGTCTGAGTATGGCATGCCTCAATTACAGCGGCATCTCGCGAGGGCGCTGCATCTTGCAGTACTCAGTTCCTCGCTGTACGGACTGGCTGCTTGAATAATGGCAGCCTGCACAGTACCCATTGCAGCAACCTGAGTGGGCTCCGTTTTTCTGCCTTCCTCCAGGAAAGCGGCCTCCAACCTCTTGGCCGCCTCAGTAGAGGAGGTCTGCACCTGCCTGACTGCCAGGGTAAAGGTCCTGTGCCCTCAACTGGCAGTCTTGTTAGCGGGGGCCTGTGTCGTATGGCAGGTGTCAGTAATGTCGGCCTATAGCATACAGCCTGCCTCAATAATGGCGGCCTGCACAATACCCACTGCCAAAACCAGAGCAAGTTTCGTATAACTGCCTGGCTCGCGTACTGCAGCCTCCAACCTCCTGGCTGCCTCAGTAGAGGCAGCCTGCACCTGCCTGCCTGCCAGGGTAAAGGCCTCGTGCCCCATACAGGCTGCCTTGTTAGCAGGGGCCCCTGATGTACTGAAGGTCTTAGTAATTTGGCCTGCAGCAGACGGCCTGCCTCAATAATGGCAACCTCCCACGAGGACACTGCGTCTCGCGGAATTCAGCACCTCGCTGTATGGACTGGCTGCCTCAATAATGGCGGCCTTCTGGGAACCACAGCAGCAACTCGATAAAACTCCGAATAACTGGCTTCCTTAAGCCCCGTGGCCTTCAACCTGCTGGCAGCCTCAGTAGAGGCCGCTTGCACCTGCCTGCCTGCCAGGGTAAAGGCCCAGGGCCCCGTACCGGCTGCCTCGTTAGGGGGCAGCCTTCGCCTTACGCAAGTTTTCATTCATGGTGTCCTGCGGCATAAGGCATGTCTCTTGCAAGAACGCTGCGTCTTGCGGGACTCAGCACCTCGCTGTCCGGACTAGCTTCCTCAACAATGGCGGCCTGTACCGTACCCACTGCCGCAGCCCGAGCGGGCTCCATAAAACTGCCTGCCACGAGTACGGTGGCCTCCCACCCCCTCACTGCATGAGTAGAGGAGGCCTGCACCTGCCGGCCTGCCAGTATAAAGGCTCTTTGCTCAGTACTGGAATCCTGGATGGCGGGGGTCTGCGCCGTACGGAAGGTCTCAGTCATGGCGGCCTGCAGCGAATAGCTTGAGTCAATTAAGGCAGCCTCTTGCTTTCACGCTGCATTTCGCGGGTCTCACCACCTCTCTGTTTGGACTAGCTGCCTCAATATTGGTAGCTTCTAGGTTTCCAAAGGGTTAATGTTGGCCGCGCAGCAGCCGAGGTCTCCCTTTGCAGGGAGGGAGCAGGAAGCGGTGAAGAACCCACAACTGTGACTTTGGTCGATCCAGGGACGGAATGAATGCCGCCCTGCCCAGCCTCTCTGATCTTGTGAGCCTTTTTTCCTGGGTAGACTTTTTGGTCGAGTTCACAGGGCTTTAGCTGGAATGTCATCACCAGGGACAGAGGCACAGCGTGTTATTCCTGAAATGGCCACAGGAGGGCAGCAAAGGATAGTTTTTACCTGACAGCTTCCTTTTGCGGTGCAGTGTAAGTATATGGTTCCATAGACAGACGTGTACAGTGTAATCAGTAACTTATTTGAAAGAAAATGAAAACGTTTATCTTATAAAAGCAGTGCATAAGCCTGCTCTATGATTACAGTTTGAGAAATCACAAAGTAAGGTGTACTTACTAAGCACATTTCTATAACTCCCTGCTAAGGGGTCAGTGGCCTCCAAACCCCTGGCTGCCTCAGTAGAGGTGGCCTGCACGTGCCGGC
This sequence comes from Eptesicus fuscus, assembly GCF_027574615.1. Lineage (NCBI taxonomy): Eukaryota > Metazoa > Chordata > Mammalia > Chiroptera > Vespertilionidae > Eptesicus > Eptesicus fuscus. Next base: position 90,008 of record NC_072494.1, on the reverse strand, counting down.
CCACCAGCGAAAGGATCCCGTGCTTCGTACTGGCTGTGTCGTTTGCAGGTAGGCGGGGGGAGGGCCTCTGCCGTACAGAAGGTCTCAGTAATGTCTGCCTGCAGCATTCGGCGTTCCTCAATAATGGTGGCCTCTCGCGAGGATGCTGTGTCTCAAGGTACTCAGCACCTTGCTGTACGAACCGGCTGCCTCAATTATGGCGGCCTGCACAATACCCATTCCAAAACCAGAGTGGGCTTCATATAATTGCGTGCCTCAAGGACTGAAGTCTCCAAACTCCTGGCTGCCTCAGTAGAGGCGGCCTGCACCTGCCTGCCTGCCAGGGTAAAGACCCCGTACCCTCAACTGGCTGTCTCATTAGCGGGTGCCTGTGCCGTAAGTCAGGTCTCAGTAATGTCGGCCTGCAGCATTCGGCCTGCCTCAATAATGGCGGACTCTAGCGAGGACACTGTACCTCGCAGTACTCAACACCTGACTGTATGGTCAGGCTGCTTGAATAATGGCGGCCTGCACCATACCCATTGCTGCAACCTGAGCGGGCTCCATTTTTCTGGCTGTTTCCAGGAAAGAGGCCTCCAACCTCTTGGCTGCCTTAGTAGAGGCCGCCTGCACCTGCCTGCCTGCCAGGGTAAAGATCCCGTGGCCCGTACTGGCTGCCTTGTTAGAAGGGGCCTCTGCTGTACTGAAGATCTCAGTAATGTCAGACTGCAGCATATGGCCTGCCTCAATAATGGCGGCTTCTCGCGAGGACTCTGTGTCTCGCTGTACTCAGCATCTCGCTGTACGGAGTGGATGCCTCAATAATGGCAGCCTGCTGGGTACCACAGCAGCAACCCCATAAAACTCCGTATAACTGGCTGTGTAGAGGCCTGTGTCCTCCAATCTCTTGGCAGCCTCAGTAGAGTGAGCCTGCACCTGCCTGCCTATCAGGGAAAAGGCTCTGTGCCCAGTACGGGCTGCCTGGATAGCGGTGGCCTGTGCCATAGGGAAGGTCTCAGTCATGTTGGCCTGCAGCATTCGGCCTGCCTCAATAATGGTGGCCTGCACGATACCCGCTGCTGCAGCCTAGTGGGCTCCGTAAAACTGCCTGCCATGAGAACAGCGGCCTCTCACCCCCTGGCTGCATGAGTAGAGGAGGCCTGCACCTGCCGGCCTGTCAGGGAAAAGGCTCTGTGCCCAGTACGGGCTGCCTGGATAGCGGGGGCCTGTGCCATAGGGAAGGTCTCAGTCATGACGGTCTGCAGCGAATAGCATGCGTCAATTAAGGCAGCCTCTCGCATCCACGCTGCATTTTGCCAGTCTCAGCACCTCGCTGTTGAGACTGGCTTCCTCAATATTGGTGGCTTCTAGGTTTCCAAAGGGTTCATGATGTCAGCGCAGCAGCCGAGGCCTCCCTTTGCAGGGAGGGAGCAGGAAGCGGTGAAGAACCCACAACTGTGACTTTGGTTCATCCAGGGACTGAATGAATGCCGCCCTGCCCAGCCTCTCTGATCTTGTGACCCTCTTTTCCTGGGTAGAATTATCGGTCGAGTTCACAAGGCTTTAGCTGGAATTTCAGCACCAGGAACAGAGGCACAGCGTTTTATTTTTGAATGGCCACAGGAAGGCAGCAGAGGATAGTTTTTTGCCTGACAGCTTCCTTTTGAGGTGCAGGGTAATAAGTATATGGTTCCATAGACAGACGTGTACAGTATAATCAGTAACTTACTTGAAAGAAAATGAAAGCGTTTATCTTATAAAACCAGTGTATAACCCTGCTCTATGATTACATTGTGATAAATCACAAAAGAAGGAGTCCTTACTCTTAGCACATTTCTACAGGATTATTTTATCTTTCATTCTGAAAGAGACAGGCATAGATATGGAGCAGAACCCCTTAAGTTACATGAACACGTTTCAAAATGACTGTATTGCAACACCAAACTATTAAGTAGAATATTTTAATAAGAAAAAAAGTTTACAATTAATTTACTAGGATAAACAAGTGCTCAGTAATAATAACTTTCATAATAAAGAAGTAACTTGAAAAAATATGGAGCAATATTGTAATTTACTAGCATTCTGGAAAGAGCGACTCATTTGGATGCTTCTCAAGTACAGAGTCATTCACATTTTGCAACACAAATTCATCTTTTACCCTTCAAATTCATCTTTAGCAAATCAAAGTCATCTTTTGTCAGGTCCAGCCTGTGGGGTTGAACCGGGCTGAGGTAGGGAGGTGGGATTTCAGAAAAGAAAGGAAGACAGGACAGCGGGATTCGGGAGGTCCACAAACTGTCTGTGAGCTTTGGCGACTTTTATTAGTATATAGTGCTTTTTATACATAAGACACTAAGCAGGGAATCACTCTGAAGGAAAATATTCTTTGTTTCCGTAACATCACTACTGTAGGGATAAGTTGAAGGACAGGTCTCTTGTGACAATAAATCTCACTAGTTGGATACATATTTCTTGGTAAGCCATGAAAGTAGCTGTTATCCTACTGATAGCAGTCATATAAACAAACCCTGGGAAAGCTCTGTAGGCAGGGGCTGCTCTTGTTATACTGATTAGTTGCCATCCAAACAGGCCTGGGAAATCTGTGTGGGTAGGGTGCCAGGCTTGCTAGCCCCTACAGATGCAAGGACCTTGTCAGCTTACATCTCGTTCCCCATACGAAGCAAAACTGTCGAGTGGGGTCTGGCTTCCGCCCGCCCTTGCACATACCCGTCACTGTCCGTGGCCGGCCTCCTGCTTTCTTTCCAGCTTGCTCTGGGCCAGGGCCTTTGCACATGTCACACCCAGTTGTGGCGCTGCCTCTTCCTTCCTCCCACACCTGGTCACTGTATTCATCCTTTGGATCTGAGCTCACACAGTCCCCTGGGCCCCACTGAAGGCTCACTGTCAGGTAGATGCCCACACCTCCAGTGCTACAGAACCCCTTCCCGGGTGAGTCCGCATGCCTCCCAGGACGCCCGGTCTTGTTCACTATCCGGTGACACGGCCCCATGCTTCCGCACCGGCTGCCGGTGGGCCTGCGACCAGCCGATGGTCCACCGGGTGTCCGGTGTCCCCGAATGGGAACTTCAGGCTTCGCGTCCATTTTAAGGGCTGCCAATGCCTCCCAGGTGGACCAGGATGTAAGTTCCAGACCCCGCGAAGCTCCCAGAATGTTCCTCAGTCGTTCTCCTCAAAAGGACTTTGTCCCAGACTTTTGGGCTGGCCTCCCAGGTCCTGATGGGGTGGGTCTGGGCGGGGGTGGGGCATCCCTGGGTTTCCTGTGAGGACATGACCGTGGCCAGGAGGAAACTTGAGGGCAAGGGGCCGTCGCCTCGATCGAGTCCTGGGATGCAGGGCTACCCCAATGCGCTGCGCCCCTGTCCACACTCCCTAACTTTTAAAAATGGTGTTGGCCCTGGCCAGTGTGGATACGTGGTTAGATCATCCTGTACATCAAAAGGTCTCCGGTTCGATTCCCAGGCCAGAGCATGTGCCTGGGCTGCAGGCTCGATCCCTGTCCCGGTTGGGGTGCGTGCAAAAGGTAAACAAACCATCTCTCTCTCTCTGTCACCCTCCCCATTACCGCTGTCTGTCTAAAAATCAATGGAAAAAGTATGCTTGTGTGAGGATTAATCAAATGTATCATTTGGCCCCATCAACTGGCCCCATCATTTGTCCCCATCATTTGTCCCCATCATATGGCACTATCATTTGGCACCATCATATGGCCCCATTATATGGCACTATTATATGGCCCATCATCCTAGGATGCTTATGGGCAAATGGGTTACACATTCCAGACCATGTCTGTGCAGATGCCCCTTGGTTCAAGTCCCTTTCCAGTGACATTTTTTAATTTGAAACTGGTCAGAGAATGCCCCTGATCACTGTATATGCTGTTTGTAATGCATTAGCATATAAAAGCATATATGTGGGGAGTTGATGAATCCTCTATTGAGATACTCCAATGAGACCTCCCTTAAAACAGTCACCTTTAAAAATGAAGTAAGCCCTATCCGGTTTGGCTCAGTGGATCGAGCATTGCCCTGCGAACTGAAGGGTCCCGGGTTTGATTCTTGTCAAGGGCAGATGCCTGGGTTGTGGGCTGGATCCCCAGCAGGGGGCATGCAGGAGGCAGGTGATCCATGATTGTGTGTCCTCATTGATATTTCTCTCTCTCTGTCCCTGTCCCTTCCTCTCTGAAATCAATAAAAATATGACTTAACACCAGGATATTTATGTGCATTTAAAGAAATACTAATTCAAGACTCTCAAACATTGTTGCAATGAATCTTCCCAGGTTCCTAACCAGTGATGGACATCTGCCCCTGTCTGTGACACCTCCATGTACAGTGGAAATCCAAAGCTTTTCAAGGAGAAAAAGGACCGATATCCAAAATAGCCATCTATCCTGAAGCATTGACAAGGCTTGTATACCTACGGGTATTATTAAGAATTAGAGGCCTGTTGCATGGATTCATGTGTCGTTGGTGTCCCTCATCCTGGCCTGCACCCTCTCTCAGTCTGTGACCCCTTGGAGGATGTCGGCGTGCTGGCCTGCGGGGATCAGGGAAAGCGGCAGTCCGAGATCCCCTGAGGGATGTAGCAGTGTGTGAAGTGGCAGGCAGCTGGGTAGGAGCCTGAGCCGTGGCCAGGAGCTGCTTGTGCTCATCCTAGCCCCACTGCTCCTGCAGCTGCCGCCTCCCAGTAGTGTGAGTCTGCATCCGCGCCTGCCAATCGTGAGCCCAGCGTGTGGCGCCCGTCGGTCAGCTGAGCGGCACTCCCACTGTGGGAGCATACTGATCACTAGGGGGCAGCATCTGCATGGAGCACCTTCCCCCTGGTGGTCAGTGCGTGTGATAGCGAGCGGTCTTTGGTTGATCGGTCACTTAGGCTTTTCTATATAGGATAAGAATATTTATAGACCTGTCCGGTGTGGCTCAGTGGTTGAGTGTCAGCCTATGAACCTGGAGGTCACAGTTGGATTCCCGGTCAGGGCACATGCTCGAGTTTCAGGGAAGGCTTGATATCTGGTGTAGGATGTGCAGGAGGCAGCTGATCATTGAATCTCTTCCAAGGTTAATATTCACCTTAACGAATGGTGTCTATTTTCTTTTACACCTATGATAACATACTTATTATACCTAAAGAGAGATAGTAAGAGAGAGAGAGAGAGAGAGAGAGAGAGAGAGAGAAAGAGAGAGATAAAAATTGATCAGTTGCTTCCCATATGCGCCCCTATCATTGATAAAATTCACAATCTTGTTAGATGCAACCTGTCCTCTTTTTGGTATGTCTTTAGTGTGTCCTTTGTGGAGAAGGGATTTCAGATCACGTAAAAATGAAGTTGTTGGTTGTTTTGTTCTTGAATTTTACAAATTCCTGTTTTTGGCTACCAAGTGATCTTGAAGGTATTTTTAACTGTTTTCTTGCATTTCTCAGGCCCTGTTTTTGTTCCTTAGGTAGCTTCTTTTGTTGCCTAGAAGATTCAAGTGTTAAGGAAAAAATGAGTTGTGTGTTTATTTGTCCTTGTTTTTGCTTTGGAAGAGATTGCTCCAATTTTTTCAAATGAGCCTCATCTTGTGTGTGAAGTGTGTCATAATTGTTTAAATTTATTGTGTTTAATTTTTTAAAATATATTTTATTGATTTTTTACATAGAGGAAGAGAGAGGCATAGAGAGTTAGAAACATCGATGAGAGAGAAACATCGATCAGCTAACCCCCTACTGGGGATGTGCCCGCAACCGAGGTACATGCCCTTGACTGGAATCGAACCTGGGACCCTTGAGTCCGCAGGCCGACGCTCTATCCACTAAGCCAAACCGGTTTCGGCGTGTTTAATTTTTTTCTAATGATATTTATCGTCCTTTAGGTTAGATTGTAATTTTAGAGGGAGAGGGTGCATTGGTTAGGGTCCAGGTCAAAAGTAATGGGTCAGAGTTGTTATATGTTTAAATGTGGGTAACGGGCTGTAAGCTGACACGGTCCTTGCACCTGTAGGGGCTAGCAAGGCTGGCACCCTACCCACACAGATTTCCCAGGCCTGTTTGGATGGCAACTAATCAATATAATGAGAGCAGCCCCTGCCTACAGAGCTTTCCCAGGGTTTGTTTTATGACTGCTCTCAAGGTCAAGCATGATGCCTTTTTGTCCATTGGAGAGGAGGGGTGGAGATTAGGGAGCCTTTGTTATGGTCCCGACCCCATTTGAGGAGTACGTCCTGCAGTTGAACAGCAGGATGTGTAGCAGCACCTCCCTGTCCATGTCCTGATCTGCACAGTGCCACCCTACAGTGTCTGTGTAGGCAGATCCCAGGCGTTGTGTCCGGTTTTGGCCGTGATGAATTTTCTAAGGTAGGAACCAGGAACGTGTCGTGTGCGGTGCGGCATTCGTTTGGAGTGTGTGCCTGCATCTTGTTCCCTTGTGTGATTTTTATTGAAGGACATGTTTGCGGGTTTGGGGTTTGATCCCTTGCGATTTCGGGAGGCAAGGAATCCTGGATGTGTGTTCCTCCCATGGATGTTTCTATCTATCCGTGTTTTTGTGCGGTCATCCTTTCCCTGCGGTGTCTCGTTAAGATGAGAGACTAAAAATTGTTTGTGTGAGCATGGAGCATGAAGCACGCGACAGAGGGTTCGGTGTGTGAATTGGACCATTTGTCGAAGTAATACTTGGAGAAGTGTTGAAAAGTAACTAGTCTGTCCATGTTGTAGACAGGCGGAGGTCCATTGTAGGGAGGGACCTAACCCCATGTCGTAAGTCCTGTGATTGGGCATGATGGAAGTGTGCACTTTGTGGTAACGGATTTCTAATCTATTTTCTTTTTTTTTTTTGTACTGACAAGAGAGCACGGTTGTATGAGCCATTGTGAAATGTCTTTGGCTGTCTGTGAAGTCCAGCTGTGAAGCTTTCCTCTGCAGGCGTCTTTTGGCCATTCCATGAAGCACACATTGTGCTTCTGTTGTTGTTGTTGAAATGTGAGGTCTCCAATATGTGGACATCCCACAAGGTAAAAAGGAACCCCAGGCCATCCTGGAGGCTGTCCAAGGTGGCCATGATTCCGTGGGTGAATGGACTGAAGTCCCAGGTGTGGATGTGTCACCTGTTTGTGCCCCATTATTCCCGGCAAGGGAGGCTTTTTGGAGTGTTGCGCCGGCCGGCACAGTGATCCGGTGCGTTTAGTATGTGAGGTGTTGACCTTGAAGCGAGCCTTCATGGAGTTGCATGGGTATGGGTAGAGCATGTTGTTTCCCAGCTCCTTGGTGAGAGGAGGCCATGGGTGAGGCATCCATTCCCCAGGATGCTAGTGTGATTGAGGCAGTGATTCCCTTGCAGGTGATCCTGAGCGAAGCAGCCATCGACGGAGCTGGAGGTCGCCATTGTGGAGGCAGTGATGTATTTATTGCTTGAGGTATTTCCTGCATTTTTTATCCTATGAAGGTGTTGTTGCGTGGAGAAAACAAGATTCTGGTGAATAGGTATTTAGTAAAATAGAATGTTTTTTAATTATCTAAGAAAGTAATTTTATTCTTTCCTAAAGGAAGAGAGAGGAGGGAGACATGAGCATGCTGCAATAGAATCCAGGAGCAGGGAGAATTCCTGTAAGTCAGTGTTCCTACTGTGGTTTGTGCACCCCTTCCCTAGCATCGCTTTTAAGGTTCGTGGCAGAGACTGTTGCATGGAAGTTCCCCTTGAGGTGAGCGATTTCCTCCCTGACTAAGATGCTTGGCTATGTTTCCCTTTTTGAAACCTAAAGGTTTGCATGGCAGTTTATTGTGTTGCAGTCTGTGTGTGAATATTATATGACTAAAATTAGAATTTACTGAAGCAAATATATATTGTTATTGAAAATATGTTTCTTGGAATCGAATGACAGGAGATCAGAAAAGTCTACTATTGCTAACTTGCTGTCAGGAAGGTCTGTTTGAGCCCTTGTGTCTCTGTGTAAGGTTCTTTGAGGACTGCAGTTGTCAAGGCTATGCCCGGCTTCCCCAGCAGGTGTCGCCAAGTCCTCGCCGAGGAGACACGTTTGTGGATTTATTTGGTTTTGTCGGCTTGATTTCCGTGTGATCCATGAGGTGAGGATCCTGACGGGGCAGTGAGGCCAGTTGTGCCGTGTCCCTTTGTAACGTGTGTGTGTGTGTGTGTGTGTGTGTGTGTGTGTGTGTGTGAAAGGGGGTATGTTGTGAGCTTCCCCCAAATGAGGTGTTACTAAGGGAAAAGGTGTGTGTGATGGTATTTTGCAGGTCTCTTGAGGCACGTGGTGATCCTGTTCCATTTTTTTTGTGTAGGTCCTGGGTGTCCCCACCCAGGAGTGTTGGAATGGAGGTGAGCATTGGGAAATGTTGTCATTATCCGTGTGTGTGGAGGGATGGTTCTGTTTTTTCAATGGTCAATGAAATCGGATGATGTGAGAGTTGGAAGAGGTGTCGTCCTAGTGTTGGATCCATGAAGAGCATGATTGCATTGCCATGTGAAGCATGTGAAGGTGTTTCCCTGGCATGAGTGTTGTCGTTGGGAGGGGATGTCCCTCAGCCATGTGAGGAGGCCATGTTGTGTGTTTGCACCCACTGTGGCTCCGTGTCCCCCTCCCCCCACCTCCCCAGGCTTCCCGTTGGATATCCATTCACGTGCAGGTGTTTCAGCCCCTGCGTTGAGTACCTCTCGTGGTGTGTGTGTTGTCTGTACGGTTTGCACATTGAAGTGCTCTCTCCCATTGAACATGCCGGCATCCCCCATCCCTCCCTCCCAGGTTTCGGTTTTAACCCGAGGATTGAGTGCTGAGTCTTTTTCCCTCCCTGATGCCATGGAAGTGCGTTGACCCTTTTTCGTTCGGAGAAAGCAGAAGGGGTGTTTGTAGTGCGGTGACTCGTGGATGTGTTTTCTGTATGGTTTCCAGGGAAGTTTTCCTGAGTCAGTGAGGGAAGTGCTGCTTGGCAATCTCCGCGACCGAAGAGAGCTAAAGTAAGGGCCAAGGCTGCCTTTGAAAGCAAACATGGCAAGCAGTTGCTCCTGGGTATCTATGTCTTTGGGTAATCACTTCCGAGAACGATCGATTTTCATGTTTAGTGGCTTATTGTCTTTTTGCCTATGCGAGGACCTAGTTGTGAAATGTGTTAGTTAGTTATAAGTTTTGTTTTTCTGTCCTCTTGAGGGCGCAGCCCCAGCCCCCTGTGGTGGAGTAGAAGTGTCTGTATTATGCTTGTGCGTCTGTGAATGGTTGAGCGTTAACTCATCTGCAGTCTCCAATATATATTTAGTTTTGTGAAAAATGTTTCCTATTTTAACCTTGATAGTTTGTGTTCGGTAGTCATGGAAAAGTTATTTAGATTTTTTGAACTTATGTTTGATTGAGTACTCCATTCCTGATGGTTTGAATGTCCCATTCATTGTGATGTCACTGTTTGCGAACTCAGACAGATCCATGATTGTCCATTGTCTCTGTAGCTACAGGTAAGGCATTCCTGTTGACTCCGTGATCCCGAATCTGGAGAGCATATTTATTCTCTGTTGTCTATGTGGTGTGAGGTAATGCTCATGTTTTTCCATTAATTCATTGATTTGTAGAATTCTAATTTGGTCCTATTCTGCTTCTGTGAAAATGCTTTTTTGCACAATAGGTTCCTTATTCCAGCCCCAAAGATGGAATGCAAACGTTAGTGATTTTTTCGCCATCTAAGGCATGCATGTGAAACTGTTGGTGCCTGCGAGATTTTTAGTTTTATTTCGTTTTATGCCAGCATCCGTTCTTAAAAGACTCCATCATGTGATTTTTTTTGAGGCTGGCTATTGTTGTGTGCGGCCCTTTTGTTGTGTTGTATTCGTCGTGGAGAAGCTATGTGTTTGTGTGTAGGTGTGAGGAGAGATGTTTCCGGAAGCAGCAGCACCGCCGTGTCAGGGTATTGCAAGGTTTGTATTTTGAAGCCATGATAGTATGAGATTGTCCTATGAGTATGTTTGTTTTGTTGTATGTTTTGTGCCGTGGATGGATTACCACCTATGTAGGTCCAGTGAGTCTTTTTTTTTTTTTTTTTTTTAATATGTTTCTTGATCAGAATCTGCTCTGTTTTTTTTTTTTTTTTTAATATATTTTATTGACTTTTTACAGAGAGGAAAGGAGAGGGACAGAGAGCTAGAAACATCGATGAGAGAGAAACATCGACCAGCTGCCTCTTGCACACCCCCTACCGGGGATGTGCCCGCAACCAATGTACATGCCCTTGACCGGAATCGAACCTGGGACCCTTCAGTCCGCAGACCGACGCTCTATCCACTGAGCCAAACCGGTTTCGGCAAGGTCCAGTGAGTCTTGGGGAGGTTGTCCTTTGTAGGGTGTTGGTTGTTCGAAGCAGGTATTTTGTATTGTGAACGAAAGAAGCCACCTGCTAACCTGACAAGCTCAGGGGAGGCCTGTGTGGCAGTCTTGAAAACTCAGAGACCTAAAATAACCACAAAAGATGGTCTGAAAATTAAATATTTAACTACAAACAGGTTATAATGGGCAGTCATGTCCTAGGCTGATATTTTCCCTGACAACGTTCAATTTAGATCTTTCCTGAGCCCATTTGCCTTTTTGCCTCTAAGATAACATATCTGTTTGATGTCTGGGTAACTTGTCACTTCCTTCTTTTGCTGGAGCCCTTGGGGCACAATGAAATGTAGTGGGCACCAGGACAGATGCTTCAAATTCCTTCATTATCATGTTAATTGTTCCTGTACCCAGTTAAGTATGTGTGCATCATTTTACTTCTTATCCAATCCCAGGGGTTTCCCACCGTTTGACTTTATCCCACCTCCTTAATCCATCAGCAATGTATTTCATGTAGCCCACCTATGTCCCTCCTTTGATGGCAATGTAGAAAAATAGATGTAATCATGCATTCTCCGGAGCATTATCTCAATTCATTGAGGTTCTGCTTCTCGGCATATGTCGACAGTTTGGGTCAAATAAACTCACTAAAATTCTTTACAGGTTTCAATGTTTTTTTTTCGTTAACAGTATGATGCCAGTGTTTTATGTTGTGGGAGCAAAGATTCTGTTGACTAGGTTGCTGTAGAAAGATAGTGTTTATTTTATTTGAGTCCAAGGTGATTCCTTCCCAAAGGAAGAGAGAGGGAGAAATTGAGGAGGCTAAAAGAAGTCATTGTAATGTAGTTCTGTAAGTGGAGGCTAGTGACCTGATTGCCAGTCAGTGGCCAGAGGGAGGGCTATTGTTACAGTGATTCGGATCCATCAAACAATGCAGGAGTAGAGTTTGGAGAGACTTTATTTATCAAGGTGGGCTTAGAGAAAACGATTTTCAATTGTAAGCAAAGCTATAAGCAGAATTTCCGTTTTTATTATGGAGCCAGCTTCATGTGCACTTAGTGGTTATGTCGGTATGGGATTGAAATTATGGGTATATCTAGCGTCTGTCTCGCCTACAAGGTCAGGCAGCTAAGTTTATTTTCCTCATTGTTCAAGCAGGCAAAAGCAAATTAATTTTTTTAGAAGAATAGTCTGTCCAAATCAACAGCAGAGAATTCCAAAGTGTAGTTGTATAAAATGGCAGCAAGCATAGTTGTTTAAAAACTGGTGTTTGAATTGTAACCCTGCTATTCTGGCTTCTGCAGGCAGGCACTTAGTTGCTTTCAGAGTTGGGTACTTCCCTCAGCTTCCAGACTGAGACCTGAAAAGTCATCAAGGTGCTTTTGCTGTGCCTGTGGACCAGAAGTGCAGGAGATGGATTGCCACTGATTAGGTAGGTGCAGGTGTCGAAATTGTAGGTAACCTCGAGCGGGATGTGTGTGGGAACCCCCCTGCAGTCTGTTGCCAGCATTTTAAATTGAGACTTGAGAAACAAGGAAAATGTGGTTTAGAGCTTTAAAAGGCCCGCCTACATCTGGCACATCGCGTTCATGATTGCGTCCCCCACTTGCGTGTGGTGCTCTCGTGGCCGTCCCGGCTAGTTCAGGAAATATTTGCCTTATTTTTGTAATCCATCCGCAGCCTCCGGTGGTCTTGTTCTGACTGCAGGGTTTTAGCCCACCACAGTGGGAGAAAGTTGTCAGGGAGGGACATGTAAGGGTGAGGTTGCCCATGTGTGTTTCTCTATTGAGATTTGGAAGGCTGTTTCCCGAGTTGGCTGGCGTTCTTCAACCGTGTTCCTCCTCCGTCCTCAGAAGCGTCCTTGGTCCTGTAGGTTGTCTGCAACCCAAGAAATATGCATGGTTTGTTGGAATCCATGATCCGGGAGAATTTTCAAAAGTCACCGTGAAGCCTCTGCGTTGTGTAGGCCCTCCCTCCCATCCCTGCTAAGGGGTTTGGGGGTGGATTTTCGGAGACTGTTGTATGGAAGTTGTGTGTTAGATGTGTGGCATTCTGAACCCGATATTTTTTGGCCTTTGTAAGTCAAAGAGAGTTTTTTGAGTCGTGTTTGTTGTCATTTGATGCTGTATTAGTGAGCACTAGTGGGATACTGGTCCTATTGACTGCGAAAGATGTGACATGGATCCGAAATGTTTTTTTTTTTTTTTAATATATTGTATTGATTTTTTACAGAGAGGAAGAGAGAGGGACAGAGAGTTAGAAACATCAATGAGAGATAAACATGGATCAGCTGCCTCTTGCACACCCCCCCACTGGGGATGTGCCCGCAACCAAGGCACATGCCCTAGACCGTAATCGAACCTGGGACCCTTGAGTCTGCAGGCCGACGCTCTATCCACTGAGCCAAACTGTTAAGTGGATAGAGCGTAAGCCTGCGGACGGTGGGGTCCCGGGTTCGATTCCGGTCAGAGGCACGTACTTTGGTTTTGGGCACATCCCCGGTGGTGGGTGTGCAGGAGGCAGCCGCTTGATTTTATGTTATTTTATTTTTTTTATATTGTATTGGTTTGTTCACAGAGAGGAAGGGAGAGGGATAGAGAGTTATAAACATCGATGAGAGAGAAACATCGACCAGCTGCCTCCTGCTCGCCCCCCACCGGGGATGTGCACGCAACCAATGTACATGCCCTTGACCGGAATCTAACCCGGGACCTTCCAGTCCGCAGACTGATGCTCTATCCACTGATCCAAACCGGTTTCGGCCGCTAGATGTTTTTAACTCTGCTTTTGTCTCCCTTCCTCTCTGAAAAAAAAAAAAAAAAAATTAAAAAGACCTTTTAAGAAAAAGATGTAAAATTGAAAACATTCCTTCCCATCCGCTGTGAGTGGAAATTCACACGTTGTCTTGCTCATCATGCTCTTTTTTTTATGCACGTGGTATTCCTAGGAATTAGATTTCGAAATTTCATTTGGTAAAGTACGATTGATGTGTTGTTTTGTGCATGTGAAATGTGAAATGCTCGTAGTGGATGAACTTTCATAATCCTCTGCAACTCAAAGGCCCAATTCACTAAGTGTGTCAAGTGTAAAGACGAAAGAGAAGCGATGTATTTTGAAAGCGAAGTTTGTCATGGTAGTTCATTTTGTTTCACTCCATGGGGGAATAGTCTTGTCTAAAGATAAGACTTTTTTAAAAGAAAACATGCCTTCGTATATAACATGTGTTGCTTGGTATGAAATGATGCAGAAGAGTCGAACCCCCTATGTTTGCGACGTTCTTCCCAGCAACCTTCGTACATGCGAGGCACTGTGTGTGTGTACGGTGCTGAGAGGATTGCAGTTGTGAAGCCATTGTGCAGCTTCCCCAGCAGGTGGCGCCAAGTCTTCAGTGAAGAGAAATGGCTGTGTATGATCGGCCCCCCCCACCCCCCCGTAAATATTGTATTGATTTTTTATAGAAACGAAGGGAAAGGGATAGAAAGTTAGAAACCCCTATAAGAGAGCAAGGATCAGTCGCCTCCTGCACCGTCCTGGGAATGTGGCCTCCCCCAAGGTCCATGTCTTTGACCGGCAGTGAACCCGTGATCCTAGAGTCCGCAGGCCGACGCTTCTCCACTGAACCAAAGCGGTTCGGGCTGTGTTTGAATTTTTGATGGAGGGATTTCCTGTTGATGTCTGATGCCAGGATCCCAGCGGGGCAGTGAGAGTGGATGTGGCCCTCTGCAGCGGGTGTGTGAAAGGTGGTATCCTGTGAGCGCCCCCCAGGTGAGGCGTTTGTAAGGGAAAAGGCGTGTTTGTATGTTTCACGTCCCCTGAGGCCCATGGTGACCCTGTGGCTTTTTTTCGGTAGGATTAAAGTTGCCTCCATGCAAGCGTGTTGGAAACGAGTCGAGCATCCCGAGCTGTGCTGAGTAGCTTGTGTGAAGTGCTATTTTTTTGTCATTGTGTGTTTCTTGGAGGTGATGTCCGTCAGCCATGTGAGGAGGCCATCTCCCCCGGTTGCCCGCACTGTGGCCCCTGTCCCCTTCCCACGCAGGCTTCCCGTTGGAAGCCCACACATCCCAGGTGGTTTATGGTCCCTAAAGTCCCCCCGAAGCATGGCCTTGGAAGGCAAAGCTTGAAATGGCTCGGAGTTGTTGCTGGGTATGCAATTCCTCGGGCAATGTTTTCCCTGAGGACGAGGCCTTTTTAATGTTGATGTGGCTATTGTCCTTTTGTGTATGAGAGGAAGTCTTTGTGAAATGTCCTTTATTTTAGAAGTTCCGTTTTTTCTCCCACCTGAGGGCGCAGCCCCGGCCTCCTGGCGCGCCCCAGAAGTGTCTGTATTGTTGTTGCGATCCTGTGAATGTTGATTGTTAAGTCCTCTGAAGCTATCTAATTTTTTTTTATTCTTTGTAGTCCACCCACCCTGGAGGTGTGTGTGGTTGTGTTTGTCCCCCGTCCCCAATGTCCATCTCCTTCTTTGAGTGCAAAATGTGTAAAGTAAGAGTTGAAACCCTCCTTGTGGAGAGCACTTTTTGTTGTGTGATGGTGAAGTTGTTGTCCAAGCTATGTGTTATCGTGTCGTTTTCAGGGATACGTTGTTTGAATTTTCGTGTCGCCGTGTAAGGTGATTGCAAGGTTTTTGTCCTGAAGAAATGCCATGAGATTGGCCTGTGCGTTTGTATTTGTGTAAGTTTTGTGTCCGTTTTGTAGCTGGCACGTTTTCTCGGTGTGTCTCCCAGTCCCAGTCCCTCCGTCGTCCCAGTCCCTCCGTCGTCCCAGTCCTTCCGTAGTGTTTGATCATGTGGAAGTTAGACATTGTGGAAGTTAGACATTGTGTAAGTTTGGGCATGTATAGATTTTGTGTAACCCTTTCGTTTGTTTGTGTGATTCGCCGTTGAAATGTGAAGTCGTCCGTAAAAGCGTTGTTGCACCTGCAGACTGTTGGGAAAAGGCAGAGAGTTCCCGTAACACTTGCAAGAATGTGGATGAGGATGTCGTATCTTATAGTGTGTGTTTTGTCCTTTGTGTTTTATTTCTCATGTTGAGTCTTAGAAAGTGTTGTAAATGGTTTTCCAGGTTTGGGTTTCATTTTGTTATTAGTGAACACAAGCCTTTGCCATTGTGGAGGAAGGCGGAGTCATTTAGCATGCTAATGGGAGAGAGTCTGGCCTCTGTGGGGAGTTGTTGTCGGAATCCGGAAGGAGGAAGTGCCCGGGGTTGTTTGAAAGGGCAGGAAGGGGGTTGGATGACTTCCCTTTTGTTCCAGTGAGGGAGAGCATCCCAAAGAAGGGCAGGTAGCCTGTTGAGCAAAGTTGCTGAAAGCTTGTTTTTTTTCAGGTTGAATGTGTTGTATTTCTGAAGGTGTTGTCGATTTTCTAGGAGATGTTTGGCATCCTCCCATGTGTTTTGAGTTGAGTTGTGTTGTCTTTAAAGTAGGGATATGGTAGTATTCTCTTTCTATATTTTGTGATCACGGAGGGAGTTTCTTGATTTTTTCCCCCTAATGTGTTAGATAGTTTAGAATGGAGTGTGTGTTTGGTAGGTATGGATTTGGGCGAGAGCGATAGCGATAGCGAGAGCGAGAGATGGGGGACATTTTAACGCTGATGTGAGAGATCCATGAGTTGTGTTTCGTATGTGTATAGACATGTCTGTATGCTGGTATCCTTGCGTTTTTAAGGCTTTCATTTGGGAGCCTTTTAGCGCCCCCCCCCCCCCAGGTTCTCCCGTTCTGTGTTGTTTTGTTTGTTTTAGTTGCTTGGTAATGAAATGTCTGTTTTGATGCTAAGCAGCTGTGTTGGTGAAGTCCCGGTGATTGGTTCCTTGGAGAAGTGTGAGTCTCCCACTTTCAGGGGTTTCTTGTTAGGTTTGCTTGAGCCATTGAGCAGATAGCCTTGTCCCGAGAAGTGGCTTTTGAAGTCAGTTGACCTTTGATAGTCCCTTTGTTGAAGATCAGTTCTCATTGTAGGTGAGCACATTCCGTTCTTTCTTCTCCGGGGATGCATGCTGAAGTCGCCGCCCCTCAACATCCCGCCCAAATCCCTTTTTAGGCGAGTGATTGTTTTCCTTGGTTGCCGGAGCCATCCCAGCTCATCTGTGTGTGGAGGATGGAATGAATGCGTCCTCCCTCAGCTACCTGGTCTTGTGAGTTGGTCTTTCAGCAACCTAAATGTCCCTGCTCGTATTCCTTGCACAGGACTATGTCCATGTGTTGTAGTAGGGAGCCGTGGAGGATTTGTCGTTTGAGCGTCTTCCTGGATATGTCTTTGTGTAGGGTCGGACAAGGCCGCGTGTGGTGTGTATGCTATGTTTTTGCTTTGTGCCATGTGTTTATAAGTTTGGTCTCCTAATGTTTTTTTTTTTTGCAGGCCAAGTCCTTGCAGGCGAAGTGTCTGTCCAGCCATGTCAGCCTGGCCTTGTTTTTGCGATGGCCATTGTGTTTTTGTGCATATGCGTTCCTGTTGCCCACAGGTAAGAAAGTGTGACGGTCAGTTTCAGGAATGATCGACCTCAATGGATATTTAGATTAGAGATGATGAGTCCTTGTTCCAATGCTAGTGGGGTATTAAGAGAAAAGAATTAAAAAGGAGTAACTATTGCAAGTGAAGTATGGTAGCAACCATACTTGGGTAAAAATAGGTGCATTTATAGTCTGGTATTTTGGCTTGTGCATGTAGTTACTTGCTTCAACAATAGGGTAGTTCCCTCAGCTTCCAGATGGAGACTTGGACACTCCCCCGCCCCCCCCCCCCCCCCCCCCGGCCCATTCCAAAGGTGATTCTCCTGTGCCTGTGGAGCAGAGAATCACAGGAGATCGATTTGTATTGACTCAGTCGCTGCAGGAGTATACATTGTAGATCACCTTTGTAGAAGATGAAGTTTGCTCAGTTGCAGTTGTTCATGTCAACGTGCAGCAGGATGTGTTTCCAGAATGTAGAAGAAATAAAATGTGTTGTGGTTTCAACTTTTGAAACGACCGCCTACACCTGGGACGGCGCGTCGGTGAGGGTGGCCACCTGCGTGTTGTGCTGTGGCGGCCGTCCTGGGCAGTTCAGTCAATGTTTTCCTGTTGTTTGAATGAATCGGCAGCCTCAGGTCATGTTATATTTGACTCCAGGGTCGACCCTAGAAGAAGTGCATTGTCTTGATAGAGTTGATGAGTACGGAGTGAGTATTTGTGGATCTTTTTATCCATCATTTTCTAGATAGGGTCGAAGGGAGTGTTTGTTTTTGAGGTCGGGAGGGAGGGAGCGAGCGAGGTAGGGGGAGAGATAGAGGGAGTGAGGGAGTGAGAGAGAGAGAGAGGAGAGAGAGAGAGAGAGAGAGAGAGACAAGTGGGGTAAAGGAGAGAGCACGTTGATGTGAGATATATGAGCTGTGTTATGTATCTGCATAGACGTGTTTGTAGGCTTGTATCCTTGCAGTTTTCAGGCTTTCGTTTGTGATCCTTTTAGCCCCCACCCCCAGGTCTTGTCTGTTACTTGGTTTTATGTTGGTTTTTGTGTCGTCCTAATGAAATGGTGGTTGTGTTGAAGATAATCAGCGGTCTTTTTTTTTTTTTTTTTAAATAAATCTGTATTGCTCAGATGATGGTGAAGTCCCGGTGATTGGTTCCTTGGAGAAGTGTGAGTCTCCAGTTTTCAGGGGTTTCTTGTTAGGTTTGCTTGAGCCATGGAGTAGCTAGCCTTCTCCCGAGAAGTGGCTTTTGAAGTCACTTGACCTTGGTCATTCCCTTTGTGGAAGACCAGTTCTCCTTGTCGGTGAGCACATTGCATTGTTTCCCCTCCGTGTATGCATGAAGCAGTCTCCGCCCCTCAAAGGCTCGCTCAAAGTTCTTTCTAAGCAAGTGATTGTTCTCTGTGGGTGGCGGAGCCATCCCAGCTCAGCTTTGTGTTTTGTGGGTGATAGAATGAATGCCTCACCTCTTCCTCCTCACTTCTCTGTCCTGGTGAGTTCCTGTTCCAGTCACTTAAATGTCCTTCTTCCTATTCCTTTGACAGGATCGTGTGTTTCTCTTTTAGGGATCTGGGGTGGATTTGTTTGATGAGCTCCATGGAGATGGCTTTGTGGAGGGTCGGTTAGCCCCGCTTTGGTTGTTGTGCAGGCATGTCAGTCTCCCGTGTTGTCGTGTGTATGGTATGTTTTGGCTCTCCCATCTGCCTTGCAGTCTCTTCTGTTAATTTATTTTTTTTTGCAGGCCAAGTCGTTGCAGACGAAGCGTCTGTTTGTCCAGCCATGTCAGCCTGCCTTCGTTTTTGCGATGTCCATTGTGATTTTCTGCGTATTTGTTCCTATTGTGCACAGGTAGGCTAGTGTCACGGTCAGTCGCGTGAATGGCTTACTTACAGTGACATTTTTATTATAGATGATGGGTATTTGTTGAAATGCCAGTGGACTGTGAAGAGAAGTGTTGAGTGTTCATGATGTTTGTGTCCTCATTGAACAGAACGAGGAAGAGAAAAATGGAAAGTGTATGCCACGAGGATGTGCTATGTGTGTTGAGAAAAGGGCTGTTGCAGCTCTTGTGCCTGTTGAGTTGCATGCACTGTAGTTTCCTGTTGACGTGTGTGTTTGTGAGTTGGAATCGCTCAAATGTGGAGCGTGCCCTTTGTTTCCTATGCGAAAGAGAAGAGTGAAGAAGATCCGTGTCTATTCAGCATGTCCTATAGCATGAGGTTTGGCTATCCGTTTGTTTTTCGTTTGTGTAGGTTGTTGCCCTTGTGCTCTTTGTTTTTTGTGATGAGATTTAATGTTTCTATCAGGGTGTTGAGAGGCCGCCTCATCCCTGAACCCTTGTCGTCTCTCAATGTGTCTAAGATGTCCTTTAAAGTATGAATGTGACGAGTTCTATTGCCTTTCCTTTTTTGGAATGGTAAGTGTTTGATGGTTGTTACCCATTGCCTGTCCTATTGCATGAGATGGCCAAGGTATTTATAAATGTCCAATGACAAGGATTGTTATCCTTTGATAGTTATTGTCCCCCTTTGTTTTGCCGATGCACGGGGGGGTTGGTATCCTTTTTTCCATGTCATTCATTTTGTGTCCTCTAGCTTCCAAGTCTATGGTTCACGTAGAGGTTCCAGCAGGAAATGTCCCACTGTGATGTTGGTCCGTGACTATCGTGGAGCCATCGGTGTATTTTTTGTCCCTGATTTGTTGTGTCATGATAGGTGTAGAAGATGTTTTAATTCATTAAGTAATTTAAAGAAGAAAGAATTTTTTTTTTGTCCTGAGTTGTGAAAGAAGTCCCTGCCTGTATCGTTCCTGGAGAAAGTGTGATTTTGTGCTGCCTTTTGCCCCTCGCTGCCCTCCATGGGATGAAGGGTGTTTGGAATTGTCTAGGAGCATGTGTTGTAGTGTTGTAGTTGTTTGTGCAGTATTTGTGATCCACAGGTCAGCGTGAGACATGTGGCGTGCAGGTTGAGTGGAAGTCAGTCTTTGATGGATCCAAACGAGAAAGGGACATGACCAGAAGCACTTTTTCCCTACCTAGTTTGTCCATGATCCTGATTTCTGAAAGTGATTTTGATCGGCCATGAGTCCGTTTTGAGTGGGATAGAAGGAAAGGGAGATGTGGATGTGCTCATTGAAAGTAGGCACGGTGGTGAAGGATGTCAAGGGCCTTTATGTGGAAGCATCGTTGGGCATGTGTTTTGCAAGTCATGGTTCAGGATTGTGGTTTTGTGCCATGTAGTGTATTTGTTTCCCTGGTGTTGTTTTCTGGAAGTATGAAGGTGTTCCTGTTTGATGAGATGTGTGTGAGAAAGCCAGGGCCGTGCATGTGCTGAAGGTTTGTCGTGCCTGTGCCTTTAGGAAGGATAAGAGGCAATGTGCCTTGCCCGTGTCCTTAAAGTGTATTTTTCTGTGAGTCAGTCACAATGGAGTGTGTTGTGATTTTTAAGTGTGCATGACACCATGGCCACTGTGGATGTGTTACTCAGATGTGTGTACTGAGTGTGATGTGTTCACTGTGGTATGTAGTCATGACATTGTAGACAAAGTGTGTGTTTGATTCATTGAAAAAAGAAGGCAATGTGCAGTTCCTGTGGCAACCGTATTATTTTTTGTGACACTTGTGCCGAGTGTTGCTTGTACATATTTATTTGTCGCCGTCTGAATCGTTGTGCGTGTAGTACCTTTGCCTCGTGATGGCTCCAGCGGTCGTGGATGTCGCAGTCTCCCATGAGGAGTTTTCTTTCCAGCGACTGGCTTTTGCAGGTGTTATCGGATGTGTGCGGCATGTCTGTGATGGAAGGAAAGCATGTTGTGGAACGTCGATGTCCTTTTTGATGGTGTTAATTTAATGTTACCACTGGTTTTTCTGCTCCTCAGAAATGCCACTTTTTCTCAAAAATGCAAATCTTCCGTGACAACCGAGCGTCGCACACGGCTCCTTTTGTGCAAGAAAGACCTGCGCATCGACTATGTGGAGTTGTCAAAGAAGGAAGACGAAAGTGGCTCATGGAAACGTATGGACCGTTGAAGTCCGCATGGCATTGTAAGTGCTGTTCTATCTCGGTAGCTTGTGTTGTTGAATGTGCTTTTGTGTTCATTTTGTGGAGGCATTTATAGAGTTGTGAAGCATTCCATGGGTCTGGCCATGGGGAGGGAGCATGTGTATACTTTGTCATTGTGATGGTTTTAGCCACCTCCTTGTTGCTGGGGCCTGATGCGGCGGGGATCTCCCTTTCCCGTGGCCAGCAAGGAGAGAGATGAAATGGGTTCTTGGTAGAGGCGGCCGGGGATTGAGAAACAATGAAATAAAGAGAGACACAGAAATAGATTCAAGCTGGGTCCCGGGTGGGTCGCTGACCTCTTCTGCTGGAGAGACAGACGACTGCCCTGAGCCACGCAGCACATTTATTTATTTTCCAATATACAAGGGGGTTTCACCGGAAAACTTAGGATCAAAGGAGCTTGGGAGGGCCCAGGTCCTATTCATTCCCTCTTTCCCGGTGCTAGACTGGATTTACATCTCAAAGGCCCTCTCCCGGTACCTGGACAAAGGTAAGTTAGGAACTGATAACACCCCCGCGTTCTTGGGGGGCAAGTAACCGAGACAAGACTCTGCCAATGCCTCGGGCTCAGTTAACAACAATTTGAAGAATGTCCCTGTGTCTTCCTAGGGGGCCCTCTACACCTTGTGCCCCTGAGAGAAATCCAGGAAAATCTTAGAGGAATGATTTTGGCAGGGCAACGCCTGTGGGGAGTGTTGAAGAAACCATGCATGGTGTTGTTACTTTGCCATGGTCCTTCGAAATATTGATGTATTTTCCTGTGCATGTTTCCTCCCTCATCGGTGTCAGTGTTTGTCCATGTACCGTGTCCCCATGTTGTAGGTTTTATTGATTGGCAAGGTGCGGTCCCATGCATTAGGTCACCAAAATGCAGGTTTTTTCTACTATCTTTTTTTGTTGTTTGTTTTTACCGTCTTTCTTTGATTCTAGCCTTTGTAAAAACCAGTTGAAGAAGTGTTTTTTTGTACAGGAAATATGTTTGTATTTTGTTATTTTATTATTTTACTTAGTATATGTGTTTGTCATGATACAAAGATGTCAGGAAACACTGTTGATGTAATGAGTCTTTGTGGAAGTGTATATTTCAGATTTGTTTTGATGATATGTGTTTCAGATGGAGCGATTTGCTTTGACGGAGGAGCAGCGGGAGTGTCCGGACGAGGGTATGAGGCAGCCACCGGCTGTGCTCTTGTGGTAGCTGAATCTTGGGAGGTCTCACGCAGTGGCCACACTTTCCCCGACTTGTATACGATCATCGTTGCTGTTTGTTTCTAGAGCACGAGCATCAGGTAACGTGAAGAGTGTCCACGTAGGCATGTCCCGTGATTCTGTGTAAAATAGGGATGCCTAAGATATGATGGTTTATGCACCCCTGCCTTGCCGTGCAGGTTGGGTACCTTTGTCCATAGTCACAGGTGAAGTCATA
This sequence comes from Eptesicus fuscus, assembly GCF_027574615.1. NCBI lineage: Eukaryota > Metazoa > Chordata > Mammalia > Chiroptera > Vespertilionidae > Eptesicus > Eptesicus fuscus. The sequence goes on along the minus strand of NC_072494.1, from coordinate 67,791 downwards.
GGACTTGTTTCTGTAACGGAATTGTCATGTCATCCTACTTTTAAGGAATAGAAGTGTAGGTGATCTAATTTAAAGGCATCTGTCTAGTATGACGGGTCATCCCATTTACGGTTCTTGGAATATTCTGCCCAGGTGTGGAAGTGCCATGCACGATGTTTTTATGTGTGGAAGTGCCACGCACGATGTTTTTATGTGTTTTTATTGATGTTCCCTGTGGGAAATCAGTATCGTGAGGTGCATTGCATTTGTTAGGCTGTTTGTTAGTGTGTTATTCTCTTTCTATAGATGGTCTTGGGATGGTGGCCCGACGGTCTTTCTCGGATGAGTTGTACCTCCTGAGTTTGAATCATTGAGTCTTTTTTAAGGTTTTGGTTCATCCTTGGGAGCTGCCAAGCAATTTTCGAAAATGGGTCCATTTCTTGAGTGAGTGTGTGGTTAGCAGTGCCTGTTGACGGTGCCGTTGCCACCTTGTTTTGCAATGTGTCCTCATGAGGGCCTGTGTGTTGCACTGCATCGGTGATTGTCTTCCATTTTAATGTTTGGATGGTGTCCTTGTTCCCGGGGGCCTTCCCCATTCCCTTGGAAGGCACAGGAGCATGCCCCTTGTGACTTGTTTATTTATTGTCAATGCAGGCATGCACCCGTCATTTAGGGAAGACTTGTCAGCACTTACTAGTACGTGTATCTTTTGTTGGGTGGCAGGGGCCCATTGAGCTTCTCAGTAGGCACAGTGCTGTCAAGGTTTGATAATGCATGAGACCGCTGTGGTAGGCGTTTGGATAGTCCAGGTGAGATTGGCCTAGGCCTGCTGTTGAGTGTTGATGAAGGCTGATGTTGTGGATTGTGTGTGAGTGTCTTTTTTTCCCACGCCCCTCTGTACCGTTGCTATTCCCTCAGTGACAGCTCCTGTTTGATGGTAGCCCTTGGGACACAATCAGGACATGTGTTGTGTGTGTGTCTTTCAGTCCAGAGAGTTGCCTTTTTCCAAGGAAAGTCGTTCTGTGCTGGGGCCTGATGTGGCGGGGATGTCCCTTTGCCGTGTCCAGCATGGATAGCGATGATATGGGTTCTTGGTAGAGGCGGCTGGGGATTGAGAAAGAATGCAATAAAGAGAGTCGACAGAGAAATAGATTCCAGCTGGGTCCCGGGTGGGTCGCTGACCTCTTGTGCTGGAGCGACAGACGAGTGCCCTGAGCCACGCAGCACATTTATTTATTTATTTTGCAATATCCAAGGGGGTTTCCTGGGCAAACTTAGGACCAAAGGAGCTTGTGAGGGCCCAGGTCCTATTGATTCCGTCTTTCCTGGTGCTAGATTGTATTTGCATCTCAAAGCCCCTCTCCTGGTACCTGGACAAAGAAAAGTTAGGAAGTGATCCCTCCGCCGCCCCCCTCCCCCCCCCCCCCGCATTCTTGGGGGGCGTGTCACCGAGCCAAGACTCTGGCAATGCTTCGGGCTCAGTTCACAACAATTTGAAGAATGTCCCTGTGTCTTCCCAGGGGGCCCTCTCCAGTTCTGGAGGTGTCTGTTTGAGTGTGAAGGAAGTTGAGTCCCTTAGGATGTCAGTCATCAGTGGCAGTGGGATGTTGGGCAAGGTCGTAGGGTTAGCCGCCTGCAGGTGATGTGTGGTCTGGATTGTGCCTCTTTTGGAGGAGCCAGTCCATCTGCTGTGTTATGGTTTATGATTTGGCTGTTTAATAAGCAGCCTATATGGGTAGTTGGTTGTATTTGTAGTCGAGAGCAGCCTCCTATACCGTTGTGCAGTTCTTGAAAGTGAGGGTCATTGTATGCAAGGCAGCGTAGCTGTGAGGTGTGTAAGGTCATGTTTGTAGCTGTAGCGATTTTCCAAGGGATGACCTCATTTTCTATTAGCTGCAAGGGATGTGAAGTAGTTGTAAGTGGTGCTGTGAAATGTCAAGCAAATTGTTGTGCGATTTATGTACTTGTATTCTTATAGAGTTGGGGTGAGCCTTGTGTGTAAGTGTTATTTCTCTATATAGCATCCTGAAGTCTATGTGAGATGTGGTTGGATGGATGGATGGATGGATGGATGGATGGATGTTTGGTGGGTGGGTGGGTGTGTGTGTGTGGATGGCTCATTTATGGGTCGATAGTGACTCAAGTGTTGTCATCCTGTTGGTCATGGATGCCACTAACCCATTTTTTTGTTTTTTATAGGTTTTTGTTTCTCCTGGTGTCTACGTGCTTATTACTGAAGTTGCTGTTGTCCTGGAGGGATGTGTGCATTCCAGTTTTCTCTGAGTAGTGACCTCCTGTATATGGAACTAAGTTTGGAACGTGTGTGGGATGTCATAGCCAGATGTCACTGTCTTGAAAAGACATTCCTTGTGTATATTGTGAATCTGTGTGCTGATCTCTGTGAAGCCCTGGTGGTTGTGTCTTTGCGGTGGGTGGGTGGGTGGTGTGTGGGTGGGTGGGTTGAATTGCCTCCCTCAGTGTGTGGGCTAAGTGTGATAGCTCCGTGTCCCCAAAGAAATGTTGCTGTATCCTTGAATAATGATGCGGAAACTGTTTTGAGTACCCAACGTTTTCTTAGATATTGTATCCTTCCTACCAATCCCCCCTTTGTTTGTCAGCCTGCAATCATGTAATTTTACATTCATTGTACTTGTGTGTACCTCATTTCCTGTTGGTCGTTAGTTTCAGTAGGGTATATATCTGTAGTTGACTGTGACCGATGAAAAAGACATGCGTGAACAGTGGTAAGTTTTAAGGTAGGTAACATTCTTTCTGTTGTTGCTATCCTGCAATGGTTTTTTTTTTTTTTAATTTTTAAAAAATATATATTTTATTGATTTTTTTTTTACAGAGAGAAAGGGAGAGGGAGAGAGAGTTAGAAACATCGATGAGAGAGAAACATCAATCAGCTGCCTCCTGCACACCCCCCATTGGGGATGTGCCCCGCAACCAAGGTACATGCCCTTGACCAGAATCGAACCTGGGACCCTTGAGTCCGCAGGCCGACGCTGTATGCACTGAGCCAAACTGTTTAGTGCCCTGCAATGGTTTTTATTTTTGTGTGTGTGTTTCCTCACATGTATGTAGACCAACTGAGGTCAAATACCTTAAATATCACCTTAAGTTGGCATGCTAAGTTGTATTCTTTTTTTTGGTGTGCAAAGTGATTGCATAATGCTACATCATCATCAGTTCCCATTCTGTTTTCCGGTGTTTAAAACTGAATGCATCTGTCCCGCTACACATGCACGTGAGTGTACATATACACACACACACACACACACTCACTCTGCCATGTGTCCAATGAGCATCATGTACTGTTAGGGTCAGCACTATGTGCCCTCCACTGCATGCCTAGTTGCATGACACCTGATAGTATATTTAGTTGCATGTAACTGCCCCCCTTCCAGTGTCACCCCATGTCTAAGTCAAATATGTAGTGGAGCAGACAGTTGGCAGTTTATAGTGTGTCTGTGTTAATGAGTGCATTGCCGAAATGGTGAGTGCAGCAGTAATATGATTCAAGGAGGATATGTGAAACCGTTTACTTTTCGTTGAGTTTATTTGCTGGCCTGTGGTCTGGCTTCATGTCATTGACGTTATTAGTATGCACCCACCTTGTTCCTTCCCCCATGTCACTTAATTTGATCCATGTCAGGTCTGTATTATTCAAGTGTTGTCCTAGTGACCACTCATTCAATGCAACCCATCTTCTTGAGACCTTGTTTGCCCTCAGTCCATGAAATGTTCAGCAAATCTGAAAGATGTGGATATCTTGTTTTACTAGTGGTCTTGTTTTCTGTTCCTTCCTTATTACCCTTCCTTGAAGGAAAGAAAAAGCATTTGTCCAGATGGAAAGACAAGTTATGGGAACCCTAATTGTGATGAATTTTGTATTGTAGTTTAGAAGATGTGTCTGTGTCCATTTTTTACTCGATTCCCCACCAGCAGTCTTCCAGCGTAGGTTGTCCAAAAGTCTTGTCTTTGTCACAATTCACCCAGGTGTGCAAGTTCATGAGTGTGGCAGTTAAATATTTAAAAGTGTGATTTCCTGCTCTTGCTTTGAGGACTGTCATCCTCATGGGCCATGTGGTACTGTGCACATGCTGTAGTAGGTGAATAAGTGTAGGTCGTGTCATGTGGTGCTGCTTGAGATGAACTTCTCTTTTCTAGTTTCTACCCCCAGTGTGTATTTTGAGTCGTGGAAGTGTTCCTGCTGCTCTTTATTTTCTCGGTGCCCCTTCCCCCTGTACAGTGGACAGTTGCTGTTTGTGTGATCCGCAGGTCCCGAATGATTGAATCCTCATGAGCCCATGTTGTGTATCTAGGATGTGCAGCTTTTGTGCTTGTGACAGTGCCCTGTGGATCCCCCAACCAGCCCGTGTTGGAGTTTGCTGTGAGCAATGTCTTTGGCAGCATCTATAGCCTCTCAGGTGTGACTGGCATGCGTACCAGGTTGTTGTTTTAAGAGTCCTGCACCGTCTGTGGTATTTCACCATCTGTCACCTTGGTGCTGTTTGTTTCTCTCTCGCTACCAGTGGTTGGGGTCTGCTATCTTGCTATGATCTGTCCAAAGTCTGAGAATGGTCAAAGTATTGGCTGTTGTAGTCACATGTTATAGGACATTTTCCACCTAATTCTGAATTCACATGTGCGACCATAAAGCCCTGTAAAGAATTCACACCCCACCTCCCGTTACACATGCTGTGGTCATTCCGTTGTTTTTCTATTTGCTTCGTGAGTCTGCTCTTATTCTCTTCCTTTTCATCTTCTCACTGGTGTTGTTGTTGTTGTTGTTGTTTCATGACTGGGTTATTGTTTGCTTTATTCCAATGGAGTGTAGTTTTGGAGATGGAGTTTGGTAGCAAGTCATGAATGTATTGGGCATTCCTAGGTGTGTTAGCACCCGCTTGGTGCAGTTGATGTGACATTCTAGGTATTGTATGGCAGTGTATCCTAGTTCCTCCCCCTCTTTTGTCTCTTTTGTAACCTTCCACACTCTTGAGTGCTCTGCCCCTTTCCCTGTAGTAGAAATGAATGGAAAGTAGGCTCGTCTCCTGGCTGCTGTTTTACTCATGTGATGCAACCCATTTCTGGGGCCGTGCAGTTGCATGGAAAGTCTGTGTCAGTAAGTGTAGCCTGTCTCCTTCCCAGCTGTGTCTAAGAGCACCCACTCCCCACCCCGATTTTCCTGGTCATGAGCTCTCCGTGCTGCAGCTGGGTTGTGAGTCCTGCAAGCCTGGTGTTTGGTCTGCTTTTCATTCCTGGAAGTATCAGTCCAGTCCAGATACATCATAATGAGCTCAGAATTTTGAGTTGGATGTGCTGTGTGAGATCGTAGCATCCTTTTTGCTGGCAGCAGGCTCCTCATCCCTCCATGGGAGTTGTTTGTCAGCATCTGTTGTATCGTCATCCTTGCCTGCATCATCATGTCCAGTTGTAACCTGCCAACAGTGTTGTTATCAGTATTTATGTTATAGTGAAAGGCTAATTCCGTTTCAAAAAGCACTGTTTTTTCCAGTTGCATGGGCCTGTATATTTCTGTTATGATTTTGTATCAGCAGTGTGGAAGCCTAAATGTTTTACAGAATACCTCACATCTCATGCTACAAGAACTTTTTCGTTGCTCAGGCATGTTCCAGCCGATGAGTCACTTAGTGGGGCATGTATGTGTGTGTCTGCAGTTCTGTGTCGTTTTTCCCAGCCCCAGGTGTTAAGTGTATAGTTGCTGTAGTTGCTTTGTGGTGTCACCGTGGTGCTGCATTGTAGCCTAGTCCTAACTGTGACCTCTGGGGTACCTTTCCCTGTATGTGAGAGGAGCGGAAAGTGTGGCCTCCTGGCGGCATGTCCAGCACCAAGAGATGGTATATGTCCATCTCCATGGGCTTATTGTTGTGTCGTTGCAGGGGAAGCTTGTGATAGGAAGTGCAGCTTGTCCCTTTCTGTCATAAGTGTCAAAGTGTGCTCCCCCTCCTCACCATTTTCCCAGTGTTGGAGTATAACTGCTACCCCTGTCTATTGAGTGTGCAAACCTGGTGTTTGGACTGCTTTTCCTCCCTCATTCATCCTGTCACAGGGTGCTGTGTCTCCCATGGGTACCTGCTGCTATTGGAGTATGCAGTTTGAAATCAGGAGTAGCCCAGAAATGGAAGTTAGATGTGCATTTCCGTCTCGCTGCAGTCGTTGTTCCGGTAGCATCCTCTTCCTCCCTCCGAGCTTTTCTTCAGCAGCATCTGTGGTATCCTCATCTTCAGTTGCACCTGAGCGCCCATCCACCCACCCACCCACCCACCCACCAACCCACCCACCCACCCACTGTGCCTTGTGAATCAGAAGTCCCTCAAATGTTGGTTGCAGGACATGTCATCTTCCCTAGCATTTGTGTTTTTTCTGGTGATGTGTGCATTTTCTGAGTGACCTTTACCTGCCCTGGGTATCTTTGTGCCTTGCTGTCATCCTTTCTTAAGTATGAGCTGTTGAACACAGGAGGCCATGTTTGAAGCACTACTCATGGTTGTATTGATATTAGATACCAAGGTGTACAACTTGCATTATTTTCAGGAGTTTGGGTCTTAGAGCTAAGCAAGTGTATGGATTTCTGGCAGTCTGTGTGCCTGATGTTTGAAATGAGTCTTACCTGCTTCTTTCCACCTCCTTTCAATTGGTGTGTTTTCTTTTTCCATTTGTTGTTTGCCCATTGTGTTTATGTATGGATGTCTCAGGCCTGTTAGCCAGCAAAGGCTCCCGCTCCCCCACCCACCCCTGCCCTATTTCCTATGGAGCTTTTGCTGATCATTTTTTCCTTCCCTTTCCTCCTGTAACCTTTCACAAGTCCTCCCATGACAGTGTTGTAGTCCCCCTCCTGGGTGCTCTTTAAAGGATGTGTGAGCACCTGTTTGGGTCGAGCCACCTGCTGTGTGACCTTCTCTATCCTCAATGGCTCAGAGTAGTGCGGATGCCACAGTAGCGTGTAATTGTCCTGTCTGCCTGACATTGTGGTCGTCCACATACGTTTTCCTCCACCCCTTTCTCAGCCCTAGTTGGCCACATCACACATCTGTGTGTTCAGTATTGGTATTTATTTGTGAGCTGGGAATTTTTGAGTACTGATGAGTATGTAAAGGTGGTGCATGCCCTTGTAGGTGGTGTTTTGCTGTGTGCAGTCCGTGGCTGTCCATTGTCTTTTTGCATGTGTGCCTCAGACATGTGTGCTAACAACAAGCAGCTCTGATTCCTCCTTTAGTCTCTCTATGTTTATGCTGTGCAGTTTTCCTTTCCTGTCCTCCCGTGGTTATGCTGTGCAGTTTTCTTCCCTGTCCTCCTCTTCTCTTCCCCTGGTGCTGTTATGACCGTGTAATAGCCCCCCTTTTCCTTGCTGCTTGTCAAAGGTTGTGTGAGCACCTTTGTTTTTATTAGAAGTTGGTGGTCTCGCTGATCTCTATCTTGATGTGTTGTGTTATTTGTGCACATGTTGGAGCAGTGTGTGAGTGTCATCTTGGCATGAGAGAGCTTTTCCTCCATTACCCCCCCGCCCCGATGCTGCCATCAGTATTGCTCTTGTCCTGGTATTCTGAGTTCTGAAAGTCTCCCTGGCCCTTAATACTCAGTGCCTATTACACTCCACACCCACCTCCTACTGCATGGTTCATGTTTGCTCTCTGGAGCATTAACTTATACATGGATGAATGTCAGCACACATTTTTGAGCAAGACATGCATCATCAGCATGGCTGCAGCATGTCTTGGCTCATGCTTTGCCCTTTGCGCTTCCACTCTCCTCCCATGTCACTTGTGTGATTTCTCAGACAGCATTAATTTTTGATGCAGCCATAGGCTCTTGTGTGCCAGTCACATCATGTCACTTCACTGCCCTTGCTCATAGCATGGTTGTGGGATACCTGGAGTATATGAGTCATTTTAACAGGTGTGCAGTCTTTGCATTTTTCTGCCATTGCCTATCCCCTTGGAACTGACTTCTGATTTGAAAGGCAACTCTTTAATGGTAGTTACCATGATGCAGTGAAAGCATGCCACCATTGTAAAAACCAGTTTATGTTCTTTGACAGTTTTAGTATGACAAAACTTGTAAATTGTGTAAGCCTAAATGTTGTACACAGTACTTCCTATCTCATGCTGAAACCAATCTTTTATTGTTTCGCTATTTCCCATGCGATTGCTGGTTTTCTTGTGTTGTCTTTTTTCCTAATTGGCGGACTGTTCCTGTTCTGCCATCATTGTTGGCTTCATTCTTCAATTTTGTGGTCAGCCTGTGTTGTTAGTGCATGCATGTTGTATTTGCTGTGCTGTTCTGTGTGTCTGTGTGCTACTGTCGCCTAGTGTAGTTTCCCATCCCCACTGCAATCCTTTGGACTTCTGTACCCCTTTGCATGTTGTTGAGAAGAGTGGCAAGTGTGCTTGATTTCTGTCTGCTTGCCTAGTATGTCAAGATGTTGCACATTTATGGTCTTCTTTCTTCTGTATAGCTGTATGGAAAGCTTGCGGTTGTATGTGCAGGGTGTCCCATTCCTAGTTGTACCATAGAGCATCTTCTCTCTCTCCCTGACCATTTTTCCATTCTTTAGGTATGACTGCTGCACCTGTCGTGTGACTATTGCAAGTCTATTCTGTGGACTGATTTTCACCTCTAAAGTATTCTAATGTCTCCCATGGTGACCTGCTTCTATTGGACTATGCAGATCAGAATCTGGAGTTAGATTATGTTTAGTGCAAGCTTCTCTTATCACTTCTGATGGCAGGAGCGTGTTTTTGTTGGATCATTGTTGATGGTGTCCACATTCTTTGTTGCACGATCATGTTCCCCTCCCCCATGACAGAAAATGTTTTCTGTGACATCTGTACTATGTGACCTGTTTTTATGTGCCTTGCAGTGCCTCGCAGTTTCTCACCATCCCTCACCCCAAGGGGAATGACCTCTGTTTGTGCATCTGCACTAGTCTAGCATGCTGAGCATCCCCAGTCACTATGATCTTTCACAAGGGTGTGACTGTTGTACAACCATTGAAAGTTTTAGTTTCATGATGGAGAAAGGTCCTACTACAATTCTTTATCCACTGTGTATTTTCTCCTTTTAATATTCCCAGTGGTGTTTTGCTCCTGTTTCTTCTTTCATGCCTGGGCTAGTGTTATCTTTCTCCCAATTAAGTGTAGCAAAATATGGATTGTGGCCGCAATTTGGGAATTTGTTGCACGTCTAGGTGTTACTATGTGCTTGGTGCTATGATAGCTGGGGTGTGCCAGTGTGTCCTAACTCACTGCCCTGCCACCTATCCCAAAATCACAAGCGCTTTGCCCCTTTCTGTCCAGCGTTCAGGATTGGAAGGTATGTTTATGTCCCGCTTGCCCGCATAGCATCTAGATGTTACATTTTCACGTGCTGCTTCCTGCTGTGCAGCTGCATGGAAAGCTTGTTCTATGATGTGGACCTTGTCCTGTTTATATGTGAATGACCCGACCCCCCTCATACTATGTTACCAGTGGCGAGCAGTCACTGCTGCCCCTGCATCGTAAGTTTTGCAAGCCTGACATTTGTGCTGATTTTCAGACCTCAGGTATCCTGGTGTGGAGTGCATTGTCTCATGGGGAGCTTTTCCTGGACTATGGGGTCTAGAAGGGTAGAATTTGGATTGAAAAGTGCTGTGGTAGAAAGTAGCAGTATTCCTCATGGCAGCAGCCTCTTCCTCCCCTTCCTGAAGAGTTGGATTCTAGCTGCAGTTTTGGTGTCCTCACCTTTACCTGCAGCATCATGGCCTCCCCTCCCCCCTCAACAAACCTTGTCGTGGGGCACCTGTAGTCTGTTGCTAAGTTGTAACAATCTTGCAGTCTCTCCAGTTTCCCCACAATCTCTTATCCCAGTGTAGAATGACCGACCTCTGATTGTTTTCCTGCACGTCTGTTGCCAGTGTCCAGAGCGTTGTCCACTCACTATTATTTGCAAAAAGGATGGGAGCATTCTCAAAGCATTGATAGTTGTGGTTGCATGATGCAGGAAGTTTCCACCATGATTCTGCACCCATTGTGTGATCCTTAGTCTTTATTTTTACAGAGAGGAAAGGAGAGGGACAGAGAGCTAGAATCATCGATGAGAGAGAAACATCGGTCAGCTGCCTCCTGCTCACTCCCCACTGGGGGATGTGCCCACAGCCAATGCACATGTCCCCGCCTGGGTTTGAACCTGGGACCCCCTAGTCTGCAGACTGACGCTCCATCCACTGAGCCAAACCGGCCTTGGCAGATCATTAGTCTTGTATAGAATTCCCCCATCTGAGTGTTTTCTTCATGTCTGGTTAATTTTCATGTATTCTTACCCAGCTCCTACCTGAGCCCTAATTTTTTTCCTTCAATACTCTAATTGGTGTTCTGTTCCTGCTTCCCCATGATGCTTGCCTGTGTTTTCTTTGTAGTAATTGAAGGAAGTTGTTCATGTGGAGCTGTTTATTGGTCAGTGTGTAGTTTTTTGTTCAGCCCCAGCTGTTAGCACCTGCATGGTGCAGTTGCTTTGAGATCCAATCGGTGGCACGGCAGTGTGATGTTGCATCCCATTTCCATGCCCAATCCCCTAACCCCAAGTTCTGGACCGCTGTGCTGTTTTCCCTGCACCTGATGTGAGTGGCAAGTATGCTTGTCTCCTGGCTGCTGTCCCAGGAACCAGATGCCACAGCACCACGTGGTAGGTAGTCCTGTGCAGTTGCAAGGAAAGCCTGTGGCACTGACTGGAGTTTGTTCCCTTCATAGGTGTGTGCAAGAGCACCCCCCCTTCACCATTTTCACTGCCATGAGCTATCACTGCTGCCTCTGCCTTGTGAGTCCTGCAAGGCTGGAGTTTTGGCTGCTTTTCGTCCTTTGAAGTATCACGCCAGTCCAATTTGTGACACGGGGACCTTCTGCTACTGGAGTATGCAGATCAGAATGATGCCAGAATGTGTAGTTGGCTGTGCTGTGCCACATTGTAGCAGCATTTGTGATGTCAGCAGCCTCTCATTCTCTCCATGAGTTGCATCCCATCATCTGTCGTGTTCTTATCCTTGGCGGTGTCTTCATGTCTAATTCCCACCTCCCAACCGTGGTGTTGCAGGACACCTGCATCATGTGACCTTTTCAGCAGCCTTGTAGTTCAACTTTTTCATTGCCCCCTTGTTCATGACTTCTGGTCATGTCCATGCACCTCTGCTACCAGTACCTATGTTGCAGTGAAAGGCTAATACCCTTTTAAAAGCACTGGTTTTTCTAGTTGTATGGGCCTGGATCATTCTGCCATGATTCTGCATCACCAGTGAGTAGCTGTAAATCTTGTACACAAGAACTCACATCTCACGGTAGAAGCATTCTTTTATTGCTGAGCCATGTCCCATGTGAGTACTCAGTGGAGCATGTATGTGTGTGGGTGCAATTAATTGTATTGTTTTGGACAGCCCCAGGTGTTAGTGTATACTTGGTGTCCTGTTCTACCTGTGTGGTGTCAGTGTGCTGCCGTATGGTAGGCTAGTTCCCCAACCCCATTGCAACCTCTTGGGTACCTTTTTTGTGTAGATGAGATGAGTGGCTGCTTGTGCAGCACCAACGAAAGGCTTAGCTACCAGGCAGCTGAGAGAGGAGGGCTCCCAGTTGAAGCAGGAGGGGAAGAGGGCTTGAGTCCTTATTTTGCAGGCATATCTTCTGAGGCTGTGGATGGGGAGGGTTCTGCCCCCTCTTCCTGGACCTCTCCAGCCTCCCACAGGCCTCCTAGCTGATTCTGCCCTCTTTGACCTCTGCTCCAGAAAGAAGCAATCAGGACTCATTATGAGCAAACTGGGGGTGCTTGTGGCTTCTTCTTCTGCAGCACCAAGAGATGGCAGATATCTATGTGCATGGGTTCTGGTTGCTGTGTAGTTGCAGCAGAAGCTTGTGATAGGAAGTGCAGTTTGCAAGTGTGTCAAAGTGTGCTGCCCCCCCCACTACCACCATTTTTGTAGTCTTTGAGTGTCACTGCTACCCGTTTAGTGACCCTTGTGAATCTGTTGTTTGGACTGATTTTCATCCGTCAATTATCCCATCACAGTGTGCTGTTTCTCCCATGGGTACCTGCTGCTATTGGGGAACGTAGATCAAAATCAGAAGCAGCCGAGAAACTGCATTTAGATGTGTATTCCCATGTCCTTGTTGTAGTTGTGCCGTCAGTAGCGTCTTCCTCCCTCGGAGCTGTATGCCTGCAGTATCTGTGTTGTCCTCATCCTCACTTGCACCATCATGCCCTCCCTAGTCCTATATGCTGTTGTGGCACACCTGGACTATGTGAGTTAGCTTTTGCAGTGTAACAGTCCCTCTACTTTTCCATTGTCTCTCACCCCCAGGGTCACTCATCTCTGATTGTGTCCCAGCCTCTCCATCAGCAGCCAGAGGCTCTGCACTCACTATCATTTTTTAAATGGATGTAGACCATCTTAAAGGAATTGCTAGGTGTAGTTGCATGATGCAGGGTCTTTTTGGTCAGATTCTGCATCCAGTGTCTTCACAATCTCCCCACTCATTCCCTGCTGCATTTTTAGTTTTCTTATCCTTGTGCTGCTTGAGGATTCACTTTTTTTTTCTCCTTGAATATTCTAAGTGGTGGTGTGTTTCTGCTTTCCCATTATGCTTGTCTGTATTTCGTGTATCCTCATTGAATTTAGGAACAGGGATGTCTTCTTTTTGGGTCAATGCTTAGGTTGTTGGTCAGCCCCAGTTGTTAGTATGCGTGTGGTGCATTTGCTGTGCAATCCAATATGGGGAGTGCAAGTTGGATGTTGTATCCCAAATTCTTGCTTGAACCCCTCCTTAAACCTCAGCCCAAGCTCTGGACTGCTCTGCTGCTTTCCCTGCACTTGGCATGGCTGGGAAGTATGGAGGATTCCTGTCTGCTCTCCTTGCACCCAGATGCACACCATGGGTTGTGTAGGGTTGTTTATCTGTGTGGAAAGCCTGTTGTATCAAGTGCATCTTGTACCCTTTAAAGGTGTGTGTAAGAGTACACTTCCCTCCACCACCAGCATTCTCCCATTCACCTATCACTGCTGCCCCCCTTGCCCTGTGAGTCATTCAAGATTCATCTTATTTTTTCTTTTTGTCCCTCAGGTATCCTGCCATGCTCTGTGCTGTCATGGGGAGCTTCTTGCTGCTGTTGTAGTATGCAGGCTGGAATGAGAGCAGAATCTGGCATTGCATGTGCTCTGCTGTAGCAGTATCCCATGGTGGCAGCAGTCTCTTCTTCCCTTCCCTGAAGAGTTGGATACCAGAAGCATCTGTAGTGTCCTCATCCTTGTCTGCATCAAGTCTTTCCCCCCTTCAGCAATGCTGTTGTTGGACACCTGTATCATGTGACTTGTGTTTAACCATTTTGCGGTCGGTCCCGCCACTTTTCTGTCATCACTCGTCCCTGGTACTGAATGATTTTGTCCCCTTTTTTCTGATGCCAGTCCCCATCATCCAATGAAAGGACGGCATTCCAGAAAGCAGTGCTTGCTCAAGTTGTGTGGTTTTGGATATTACCAATTGCTTTTAGTATTCAGTGTATGAGCCTAAACCCTGTATGTAAGACTTTGTATGCATGCTACAAATATTGCTTTGTTGCTCAGCTATGTTCCTGAGTCTTCAGTTGTTTTCTGGTCCATGGGGTTTATCCCAATTGAGCTAAGTGCAACATGTATAATGCCTGTGGCAGCAGTTTGTTGCTTTTTTTTGGCTGTACATAGGTGTCATCATATGCTTGGTGCAATTGATGTGCCATTGTAGCTGTGGTGTGTCAGAGCTATACTGTGTCCCAGTGTCATTCCCCATTTCCATTGCAGCCTTTGGGCTGCTGTGTTCCTTCCCTTGCAGCTGAGATGATTGGCAAAGTATGCCTGTCTGTTGCACCAGCACACAAATGGTGTACACCTTTAGGGGCTGCTAGTTGCTGTGTAGTTGGTCCCCTTCATAGGTGGACTGAGGAGCCCCCCACTGCTAATTTTCCTCAGTCGTTAGCTGCCATTGGTGACTCATACCCTGTCCCCCCTTGTGTTGTGAGAGAATTGTATTTGGGCTTCTTTTTATTCCTCACGGTATGTTGCCACGTTCTGCAGTTTCTGTCATGGGGACCTGCTGCTATTGGAGTATGCAGTCCCCAAGCAGAAGCAGCCCAGAAACTGCAGTTAGACCTGCCTTGCTGTGTCGTTGCAGTGGTCGTACTGGCTGGCAGCAGCCTCTTCCTCCCTATTAGCTGTATGCCTGCAGCATCTGTGGTGTCTTTATCCTCACCTGCACCGTCATGCCCCCCCACACGCCCAAATGCTGTTGTGGGACTCCTGTTCACATGCCTTAGTTTTAGCAGCCTCACAGTCCCTGCACCTTTCCATCGTCTCTCACCCCCAGGGTGATTCACCTCAGATTGCGTCCCTGCATGTCCATTAGCAGCCAGAGCATCTTTACTCACTATGATCTTGCAAAAGGATGTAGACAATCCTAGAAGTATAGCTAGTTCTAGTTGCATGATGCAGGGTGTTCCTGGTATGATTCTGCATCCAGTGTGTTATTGTAATTTGTGTACAGACTCCCCGCACTCTTTTCCCTGCTGCATTCTTATTATTTTTTATCCATCTGCTGCTTGAGTATTCACTTAGTTTTTTTTGTTTGAATATTCTAAGTGTTGCTGTGTTTCTGCTTTCCCATTATGTTTCTGTGTATTTTCTGTATCCTAATTGAATGTAGGAACATGGAGGTATTTTTGGGTCAATGCTTATGTTGTTAGTCAGTCCCAGTTGTTAGTGTGTGTGTTGCATTTGCTGTCTGTTCAATCTAATATGGGGCGTGAAAGCGGGATGCCGTATCCCAATTTCCTGCTTGAACCCCTGCCAGAGCCTGCTGGCATCATTTGAACAGTAACTGCAATGGGGGTCAGGATGAGAAATGACAGAGAATAGGATGGGATTGGGAGGATGGAAGCACTTCCCGCTTGCTATTCTGAGTTTATTTTTCCCCACACTTTTGTACAGGGTCAGTTACATTCCATACATTACATCATTTTTATAATGTGGTAAGTGTGATTACACCCCTTTGTTTAAGGTTTCCTAGTGACCTTTACAGAAAGGTCCTTATGTTGTCTAATCCCCTAATGGCTATATCTATGTATACACCCCTGACACCACCTAAGTTCCTTACCATCATATAATTTAGCCATGCTTCTTGCTGAAGGGTAATTATTGTTATACATTAACTGTGCTTAAAGCTTGAATGTGTCATTACTAACTATTGTGCTTAGGGGTCTCTAAGCCTAAGAGGGGTGCAGGATGTATGACTAACCTTGGGAACATTCAGGCCACTTTGTGAAACCTGCCCTCTGAGCACTTTGTCAATGGAGGTCGCATTTTGACAAACCCATCCTTAAACCCCAACCCAAGCTCTGGACCATTTACTCTGCTGGTTTACCTGCACCTGGCATGGGTGGCTCCTCTTGCACCCAGATGCACCACAAGGGCTGTATACTATTGTTTACCTATGTGTAAAGCCTGTGCTAGGAAGTGTATTTTGTACATTTTATAGGTGTGTGTGTGTGTGTGTGTGTAAGAGCACACTCCCCTCCACCATCATTCTGCCATTTATGCAGCACTGTTGCCCCTGTCCTGTGATTCATTCAAGATTGATCTTATGTCTTCTTTTTATCCCTTAGGTATCCTGCCATGGTCTGTGCTGTCATGGGAAGTTTTTGGCTGCTATTATACTATGAAGGTTGGAATGAGAGCAGAATCTGGCATTGCATGTGCTCTGCTGTAGCAGTATCCTGTGGTGGCAGTAGTGTTTTCCTCCCCTTCCTGAAGATTTGGATACTGGAAGCATTTATATGTCATCACTCCTCCCTGGTAATGAATTCGGATCCTCACCTATTTTCTCTGATGCCAGTCCCCATCATGCAATGAAAGGACGCCATTCCAGAAAGCATTGCTTGCTCAAGTTGTGTGGTTGTGCATGTTACCAATTTATTTTTGCATCCAGTGTATGAGCTTAGACCTTGTATCTAAGACTTTGTATGCATGCTGCAAGTATTTTGTTGCTCAGCTATGTTCCCGAGTCTTCAGTTGTTGTTTGTTCCCGGTCTGTTGGCTTTATCCTAATTGAGCCAAGTGCAACATGGGCAATGTCTGTGGCAGCAGTTTGTTGCCTGTCTTCTGCCTGAGCACACAAATGGTGTATATCTTTAGGGGCTGCTAGTTGCTATGTAGCTGGTCCCTTCATAGCTGGACTAAGCATTCCTCCCCTTCCAACTTTAGTCAGTCGTTAGCTAACATTGCTGACTCACCCCCCCCCCCTGTGTTGTGAGAGAAGGGTATTTGGGCTGGTTTTCCTCCCTCAAGATATCTTCCCATGGTATGCAGTTTCTCTCATGGGGACCTGTTGCTACTGCAGTATGCACTCTGAAATCTGAAGCAGCCCAGAAACTGCAAGTTAGACCTGCATTGCAGTGGTTGTACTGGTAGCAGCCTCTTCCTCCCCACTAGCTGTATGCCCACAGCATCTGTGGTGTCTTCATCCTCTCCTTCACTTTCCCGCCCGCCTGGCCACCTGCCCACTGTGCATTTTGAACCACATTTCCCCAAATTTGTGTGCGCAGGACGTCTTCTTCCCCTAGCATTTGTTTGTATTGTGGTGATGTGCGTGTCTTCTGAGCCACCTTCACCTGCTCTGGGGAATTTTGTGCCTTGCTGGTATCCTTTTTTTTTACCTTCATTCTTTCTTAGCCATGACAGAGCTGGTGAACACTGGACACCATATTTGAATCACTGCTCATGGTTGTATGCATCTTGCAGTATTTTCAGGATTTGGGTTGTTGCAGCTAAGGAAGTGTATGCAATTCTGTCTGTCTTTGTGGGTGATCTGTGGAATTACAGCCTCACCTCCTCCTCCTCCTCCTCCTCCTCCTCCTCCTCCTCCTTCCCCCCCCCCCCCACCTGTTTTTCTCCCTCACCCTTGCTTTAGATCATACTTCTGCTGGCTTAGTGGCAGGTTATTTTGTGCGAGCTGAGCTGAGAATCTGTCAGTAATGACTCTTATTTCAAGGTGGGGCATGCCCTTTCGATTGGTGTTTTTTCCCCATTGGGTTTTTTTTTCCATTCTGTGCTTGTGTTTGCACATGGATGTCTCAGGCATGTGTGCTAGCAAAGGACACCCCCACTCCAGCCTATGGAGCTTTTTTTATGAATATTTTTCCCGTTCCTTCCCTCCTGTAACCTTCCCCAAGTCCTCCCACGATAGTGTAGTATCCCCTGCTCTGGGTTCTCTTTAAAGAATGTGGGAGCACCCTTCCTTGTGGGTATGTTAGTGTAACCCGCTGTTTGACTTTGTCCATCTTCATGGGGTATGTGTTGTGCATATTCTGCAGTATTGTGTTGTGTATGGCTGCTTTAGAATGCTCTCCATTTTCCCCTAATTGTTGTTGCAATGACTATCAATGTTGGCCCTGTATTCCGAGTCCTGCTTGGAAGCCTTCCTGCCACTCTTCAACTCTTGGTCCACATCAGCCAGCATCTCTCAACCCTCTACTCTATGTTCCTGTGGGAGTCACAGGCACTGGATGATTGGATGAGAATCAGCATATATTTTTTTGAGGACAACATGCAGCATCAGGATGAAGTAGGTCTTGGCTTATGCCTCAGTGGTCTTCAAACCCCTCTTCTCCAATGACTTCCCACAGTAGTGCCTTTGGTAGTGCCCATAGGCTCCTCTGTGATCCACCTCATGTTGTCCCCCACTCTTGTCCCTAATGCAGTTGTGTGACACCTCTACAGTAATGCTTTCTGTTGCAGTTTTTCAGCAGTGCTCAGTCATGGTAATGAATTTTGAATGTACCCCTGCTTCAATGCCAGTCTCCATGTTCCACTGAAAGGATGCTGTTCTCCTAATTGGATGTTTCTGCCATGATTCTGTACGTGTAGTGTGTCATCCTCTATGCAATGCTTCTCCCATGCTGGAAGTGTTCCTTTGTTGCTAATTCATCTCCCAACTGAGTCTTCACTTCCAAGTGTTGGTCTGTTCCTGTTCTGCCATCATGCCTGGTTTGTGGCTTTCTGTATTTTAATTGAGTTGATTCGTGTATGTAGGTTGTGTGGCAGTTTTTGTTTTTGGTCGGCTCATACAGGTGTTACGGTATGCTTGGTGCAGTTGTGCTATCCAACCAAGGTATGGTGTGTCATTCCCCTACTGTGTCCTGGCCTAGTTTCCATGCCAACCCCCCCCCCCCCCGTAACTTTTGTGGTTGATGCTGCTGATTGGAATGCCAGGTATGCTTGCCTACTGTCTTTTTGGCCATTACCTGCAGATGGTGCATGTTTATGGGCTTCTTTTGTGTGTGTAGTAGCAGGGGAATTTTTTGACACTCATCTGTCAGGTATCCTGACCTTGCAGTTTCTCCAAGGGGGATTGCTGCTACTGCATTCTGTAGAATAGAATCCACTCTGAATGTGCAGTACGATCTGTCGTGGAAGATCATTGCACTTCCCCACCTCACACCTGTAGAATTGGCTAGCGGAAGCCTTTGTTTTGTCTGCATCTGCACCCACTTGGCATGTTTGGTGTGAGCAAGCAGAGGTATTGAAAATGGCTGTTGCATAGTACCTTCCATTCCTTTGTGCGTATAGTGGACGGACACGTGTGCATCTCTCGAGGTACCTTTACCTGCCCTTGTGATTCCATGTGTCGTGACCCCATACTTTTGTATTTGGTGAAATACCTGATGCACACAGGAGGTTGTGATGGAATCTTTCATGTTTGCATTCACAACATCTTTGATATTGGAAGCCATGCTACTCTCTGGATTTTTATGCTGTTGGGTGTGCCTGTGAAGCAAGTATGGATTTTTCTAGTGAGTTTTTGTTGCTCAGCTGTTGCATAGAGTCCACTCTGTGGACATGGTGGTCGTCCCCATCCGTATTCCTGTACCCCTTAGCCCTAGTTGACCCCATCATACGTCTGTCTTCTCAGTATTGGTAGTTTTTTGGTGAGCCGTGAATTTGTGAGTACCGATGACCATGTAAGGGTGATGCATGTCCTTGGAGGCGGTGTGGTTTTCTGTGTGCAGTCTGTGGTTGCCCATTTTCTTTTTTCATGCATGTGTTCCTCAGACATTGTGCTACCAACAAGCAGCTGTGATTCCCCTTCCAGTCTGTGTTTATGCTGTGCAGTTTTCCCTCCCTGTCCTCCTCTTCTCTTACTCTGGTGCTCTCTGACCGTGTCACAGCCCCGCTCCTCCTTGCTGCTTGTGAAAGGTTGTGTGAGCACGTTTGTTGGTAGCACAAGGTGGTCTCGCTGATGTCTATCTTCATGGGATGTGTTGTGTAGATGTTGGAGCAGTGTGTGAGTGTTATCTCGGGATGGCTGAGCTTGCCCTCCATTTCCCCCCACCACTGATGCTGTGATCAGTATCGCCCCTGGCCTGGTATTCTGAGTTCTGAAAGTCTCCCTGGCACTCAATAGTCAGTCTCTATGACACTCCACACCCACCTCCTACTGCATGGTTCATGTTTGCTCATGGGAGTATCAAGTCACGGATGGATGACAGTCAGCATCCATTGTGGAGTAAGACATGGAGCATCAGCATGGCCGCAGCAGGTCTTGGCTCATGCTTTGGCGTCCCGCGCCTCCAGTCTCCCTCCCTGTCACCTGTGTGATTTCTCAGACAGTAGTACCTTTGGATGGTGCCATAGGCTCTTGTGTGCCACTCACATCATGTCACTGCCCCTGCTCACAGCATGGTTGTGGGACACCTGGAGTACAGGAGTGATTTTAATAGGTGTGCAGTACTTTCAGTTTTCTTGCACTGCCCATCCCCCTGGTATTGACTTCTGATTTGAAAGGCATCTCTGTCATGGTAGTCACCATAATGCAGTGAAAGCATGCCATTGTACAAATGATTTTATGGTCTTGGAAATTTCCAGTATGATACATCTTGTGAAGTGTGTAAGCCTAAATGTTTTATACAGTACTTCCTATCCCATGCTGAAAGCAATCTTTTGTTGTTTTGCCATCTCCCACCTGATTGTTGGTTTTCTTCTATTGTCTTTTCTGCTAATTGGTGGACTGTTTTTGTTCTGCTATCACTTTTGGCTTGCATTCCAATCGAATGAAGTGTGATATGTAGCGTGTGTGGTAATATTTCATTGTTCAGTTAGGTGTCCAGCCTGTGTTGTTAGTGCATGCTTGGTGGATTTGCTATGCCGTTCTGTGTGTCTGTCTGTGTGCTACCGTCTCCTAGTGTAGTTTCCCATCCCCACTGCAATCCTCTGGACTTCTGTAAGCCTTTGTATGCAGTTGAGAACAGTGACAAGTGTGCTTGCCTTCTGTCTGCTTGCCCATTTTGTAAAGATGGCGCACATTCATGGTCTTCCTCCTTTTGTATAGCTGTATGGAAAGCTTGATGTTGTATGTGCAGGTTGTCCCATTCTTAGTTGTACCAGAGAGCATGTCCTGTCTCTGAGTCTTTTTCTAGTCTTGAGGTATCATGCTGCCCCGGTCTGTCCTGTGAGTATTGCAAGCCTGGTCTGTGGAGTGCTTTTCATCAGTCAAGTATTGTATTGTCTCCCATGGTGACCTGCTGCTATTGGACTATGCAGACCATAATGTGTAGTTAGATGTGCAGTGCAAGCTCCTAGCAGTACTTCTGCTGGCAGTAGTGTCTTTTTGCTGGATCGCTGGTGCTGGTGTCCATCCTTTGTTGCATGATCATGTTCCCCCCGCCCCCCCCCCCACAACAGAAAAATCTATGTGACCTATTTTTATCTTCCTTGCAGTCTGTCCAGTTTCTCACCATCCCTCACCCCAAGGGGAATGATCTCTGTTTTTGCATCTGCACTAGTCTAGCAGGCTGAGCATCCCCAGTCACTATGATGTTTCACAAGGGTGTGACTATTGTACAACCACTGAAAGTTGTACATACAGAATTGCCACCCCCCCTCTGTACCTGCTTCATTCTTTTATTTCTCACCCATGTACCATCTGAGAGTTTGCTTACTTTTTCCCTTTAAAGTTTTTTTCTGGTGATTTGTTCCTGTTCTTCTTTCATTCCCGGGCTAGCGTTATCTCTCTCCCTCTATTAACTGTAGTGAAATATGAAGTGGGGTGTGTCAGCAATTTTGGAGTTTGTTGCATGTCTAGGTGTTGCCGTGTGCTTGGTAGAGTTGCTGTGCTATGATAGCTAGGGTGTGCCAGTGTATCCTAACTTGCTGCCTTGCCACCTATCCCAAACTCCCAAGTGCTTTGCCCCTTTCCCTCCAGTGTAGAGGAGTGGAAAGTATGCTACATTTTCATGTGCTGCTTCCTGCTGTTCAGCTGCATTGAAAGGTTGTCGTATGATGTGAACCTTGTCCTCTTTATAGCTGTTTCCATGTGAATGACCCCCCTCATAGTAATATCCCGGTGGTGAGCTGTGACTGCTGCCCCTCTTTGTTAGTGCCGCAAGCCTGACAATTTTTTTGATTTTTAGACCTTAGGTATCTTGCCCTGGAGTGCACTGTCTCATGGGGAGATTTTCCTGGACTATGGGCATGGCAGCCACCTCTTCCTCCCGTCTCTGAAGAGCTGGATCCCAGCCGCATGTTTGGTGTCCTCATCCTCACCTGTGGCAACATGTGCTTCCCTGCCCCTAAACAAACCCTGTTGTGTGGCACCTGTACCATGTGGCTTGCTTTTCACAGCCTTGCAGTTCCTCCAGTTTCCCACCATCCCTTATCCCAGGGGAGAAGGACTGACTTCTGATTGTTTACTGCATGTCTCTTATCAGTGGCCAGAGTGTTCCCCATTCATGATGATCTCGGTAAAAGGATTGGATCATTGTGAAAGCAATGATAGTTCTGGTTGCATGATGGAGGAAGTTTCCACCATGATTTTGCACCCATTGTGAGTTCCTTAGTCTATTTTTAAAAAATGTATATTTTATTTGTTTTTTTACAGAGAGGAAAGGAGAGGACAGAGAGCTAGAAACATCGATGAGAGAGAAACATCGGGCAGTTGCCTCCTGCTCACTCTCCATGGGGGAATGTGCCTACAACCAATGCATAGGTCTCTGTCTGTGTGTGAACCTGGCCCCCCCCCCCCCTCCCAGTCTGCAGACTGATGATTCCTCCATTGAGCCAAACTGGCCTCGGCAGCTCTTGTATAGAATTCAGCCATCTCAGTGTTGTCTGCATGCCTGGTTCATTTTCATTTTGGTTATCCATGTCCCACCTGAGTCCTCATTTTTTTCTTTTAAATACTTTAAGTGGTGTTGTGTTCCTTCTTTCACATTATGCTTGCCTATTTTTCTTTTGTAGTAATTGAATGAGGTGTCATTTGGAGCTGTTGTTTTTGTTGGTCAGTGCGTAGTTTTTGGTCAGCCCCAGCTGTTATCACCTGCATGGTTCATTTGCTGTGAGATCCAATCGGGGGCACGGTATTGTGATTCCGTGTCCCATTTCCATGGCCGACCCTCTAACCCCAAGTTCTGGACCGCTGTGTTGCTTTCCCTGCAGCTGATATGAGTGGCAAGTATGCTTGGCTGGTGTCCCAACAACCAGATGCCACAGTACCATGCGGTACCTAATCCTGTGCAGCTGCATGGAAAGCCTGTGGCCCTGAATGGAGTCTGTTCATTTCATAGGTGTTATCAAGAGCACCACTCATGCCCCTGCCTTGTGAGTCCTTCAAGCCTGGTTTTTGTGCTGTTTATTCTCCCTCGAAGTATCACGCCATTCTCGTTAGTAAGATGGGGATCTGCTCCTGGAATATTCAGATCAGAATCATTTCAAAATGTGGAGTTGGATGTGCTGTGCCACATTGTAGCAGCATTTTTGATGGCAGCAGCCTGTTATTCCCTCCATGATAGTTGCATCCCAGTATCTGTTGTGTTCTTATTCTTGGCTGTATGTTCTTGTCTATTATTTCCCACTTCTCAACTGAGGTCTTGCAGGACACCTGCCATACGTGACTTTTTTTCAGCGGCCTCGTAGTTCAAGTTTTCCATTGCCCCCTTGTACATGACTTCTGGTTGTGTCCATGCACCTCTGCTACCAGTACCTTTTTTGCAGTGAAAGGCTAATACCCTTTTATAAGCACTGGTTTTTCTAGTTGTATGTGCCTGGATTATTGTGCTATGATTGCACATCACCAGTGAGTAACCCTAAATCTTGTACACAAGAACTCACATCTCATGGCAGAAGCATTCTTTTATTGCTGAGCCATGTCCCATCTGAGTACTCAGTGGAGCATGTATTGTATGTGTGTGGGTGCAGTTCAGTGCATTGTTTTGTACAGCCCCAGGTGTTAGTGTGTACTTGTTGCAGTTGCTGTCCTGTTCTACCTGTGTGGTGTCAGTGTGCTGCCGTATGGTAGGCTAGTTCCCCACCCACACTGTAACCTCTGTGCTACCTTTTGTTGATGACATGAGTGGCTGCTTGTGCAGCACCAAGGGCTTAGCTACCAGGTAGCTGAGAGGGGAGGGCTCCCAGTTGAAGGAGGTGAAGAGGGCTTGAGTCCTTATTTTTGCATGCATATATTGAGGCTGTGGATGGGGATGGTCCTGCCCCTCTTCCTGGAGCTTTCCAGCCTACCACAGGCCTCTGTTCAAGAAAGAAAGAACTAATTGGTCTTTGGACTGCTTTTTATGTTTCAATTATCCCATCACAGTATGCTGTTTCTCCCATGGGTACCTGCTATTGTGGCATGTTGACTGAAATCAGAAGCAGCCCAGAAACTGCATTTAGATGTGTCTTCCCATGTTGTTGCAGTAGTTAGTTGTGCTGGCAGTAGCATATTCCTCCCTCAGAGCTGTATGCCTGCAGTGCCTGTGGTGTCCTCATCCTCACCTGCACCATTATGCCCTTCCCCATTCCTACATGCTGTTGTGTGACACCTGTACCACGTGACTTAGTTTTAGTAGTTTCACAGTCCAATCTCTCACCCCCAGGGCCACTCATCTCTGATTGTGTCCCAGCCTCTCCATCAGCAGTCAGAGGCTCTGCACTCACTATCATCTTTCCAATGTATGTAGACCATCTTAAAGGTATTGGTAGTTGTAGTTGCATGATGCAGGGTGTTCCCGGTCGTCTGATTCTGCATCCAGTGTCTTATTCTAATTGCTGTACAGAATCTTTCCTTTCATTTCTTGCTGCATTTATATCTTTGTTATCTATGTCCTTGAGTTCATTTTGGTAACATTCTAAGTGGTTGTGTGTTCCTGCTTTCCCTTTATGCTTGTCTGTATTTCCTGTATCCTCATTCAATGTAGCAACATGGAGCTCTTCTTTTTGGGTCAATGCTTATATTTTTGGTCAGCCCCAGTTGTTACTGTGTGTGTGGTGCAGTTGCTGCGCAATCCAATCTGTGGAATGCAAGTCGGATGTCGTATCCCAATTTCCTATTTTACCTCCTTTTTAAACTCCAACCCAACCCCAGCTCTGGACTTATTTTGCTGCTTTGCCTAGCACCCAGATGCACACCATGGGCTGTGTAGCGTACTGCAGCTGTGTGGAAAGCCCGTGGTATGAAGTGTATCTTTTATCCTACCTTCCTGTGTGTGTGTGTGTGTGTGTGTGTGTGTGTGTGTGTGTGTGTGTATGTGTGTGTGAGCACAACCCCCTCCCCTCTATTATCAGCATTTTCCCATTCACCTATCACTGCTGCCCCTGCCCTGTGAGTCATGGAAGATTTGTCTTATTTATTCTTTTCTCATTTCAGGTATCCTGCCATGGTCTGTGCTGTCATGGGGAGCTTCTTGCTGTGTTGTAGTATGCATGCTGGAATGAGAGCAGAATGTGGCATTGCATGTGCTCTGCTGTAGCATTATCCCGTGGTGGCAGCAGCCTCTTCTTCCCTCCCCTGAAGAGTTGGATACCAGAAGCATCTGTAGTGTCCTCATCCTTGCCTGTATCCTCAAGTCTCTCCCCCCTTGAGCAATATCCCCCCTTGGTGGACTCTTGTATTATGTGACTTGTTTGTAACTACTTTGTAGTCCGTCTACTTTTTTTTTCTTTTTAAAAAGTCTTTATTGTTGAATGTATTACATATGTCCCCCGTTTCTCCCATTGACTTTGTAAAAACAAACATCCCTCTTTGTACCAATCCGGCAATCCTTGTAAATATTTATAGACATGGTCCCAAATCTATACTCATCAATCTTACAGGAAATTTTTTGTCTGAGACAGCTAGCTATGTGCCAAAGATTCATGTTCTTCTTCATTATTGCAGTGTTTTCTAGGAAGTGCCTGCCCAACCAAGTTACCGTATTATATTTCTATTTTTTTAAATTTCTTTATGGATTAAGGTGTCATATTTGTCCTCATCCCCCCATTCCATCCCCCTCCCCACGGATGCCCCAACCCCCTGTTGAACTTAATCGTTGGATAGGCTCATATGCATGCACACAAGTCCTTTTGTTGATCTCTCCCCCCTCCCCCCAACCTCTCCTATCCTCTCTCTGAGGCCTGCTAGTTCCATCGATGCTTCCTTGTTTCTGGTTCTGTTCTTGTTCCTCAGTCTATGTCGTTCATCATTTCCCCTCGATGAGTGAGATCCTGTGTCCCTAGAGATAGATATACTGATAAGAACCGAATGTGAGACGAGCAATAATAGTTATGCTGACAGGCAAGTGAATCAGTCTGTAGTGAGTTTCTGGACCAACAGTTCTTTAGACACCCAATTTCAATGTCCAGTTCTTTATGTGTATATGTCAGCACTGACCCCTCAGCTCTGGTAGGTGGACAAATGGTGGTAACGGAGGTCCGACTTCCTCTGGTTTGGTCTTGGCCGTACCCAGGGTCACGGCTTCACCCAGACTCAGGAGCATGTGGCCTCACCTGGACTGAGGGAGTTCTTCTACTTTTATGTCATCACTCCTCCCTGGTAATAAATTTGGATCCTTACCCAGTTTCTCTGATGCCAGTCCCTCCCATCATCAAATGAAAGGATGCCATTCCAGAAAGCATTGCTTGCTCAAGTTGTGTGTTTTCAATTTCTTTTTGCAACCTTAGTGTATGAGCTTAAACCCTGTATTTAATTCATGCTGCAAGTATTGTGTTGCTCAGCTATGTTCCTGAGTCTTCATTTGTTCGTTCTCCGTCTATTGGCTTTATCCCAATTGAGCCAAGTGCAACATGGGCAATGTCTGTGGCAGCAGTTTGTTGCTTTTTGTTTGGGTGGATCCAGGTGTCATCCTATGCTTGGGCAAATTGCTGTGCCTTTGTAGCTGTGGTGTGTCAGAGCTGTACTGTGTCCCAGTGTAATTCCCCATTTCCATTGCAGCCTATGGGCTGCTGTGCTTGTTCCCTTTTATCTGAGATGATTGGTAAAGTATGTCTGTCTCCTGCCTCAGCACACAAATGGTGTACATCTTTAGGGGCTGCTAGTTGCTCTGCAGCTGGTCCCCTTCCTAGCTGGAGTAAGGATCCCCACCCCCCAAATTTTCCTGTCATTAGCTACCATTGCTGACATACACCCCCCCCCTTGCCCCGTGTTGTGAGAGAAGGGTATTTGGGCTGGTTTTCATCCAAGTACTTCCCCACAGTGTGCAGTTTCTCTCATGGGGACCTGCTGCTATTGGAGTATGCAGTCTGAAATCCGAAGCAGCCCAGAAAATGCAGTTAGGGCTGCGTTGTCGTCTTGTTGCAGTGGTTACACTGGCAGCAACTTCTCCCTAGCATCTGTGGTGTCCTTGGGCCCACCTGCAGTTGCATGCCCGCCTGGCCACCTGTCCACTGTGCATTTTGAACCATGTTTCCGTAAATTGTTGTGCAGGACATGTCATCCTCCTTAGCACTTTCGTGTATTCTGGTGACGTGTGCATCTTCTGCACCACCTTCACCTGCCATGGGGATTTTTGTGCCTTCCTATCATCCTTTCTTAATCATGACCTAGTTGATGAATACTGGAGACTGTGTTTGAAGCAGTACTCATGGTTGTATCGTTATCTGTGATGAAGATGTACAGCTTACAGTATTTTTAGGAGTTGGGGTGTTGCGTCTAAGCAGGTTCATGGATTTGTGGCAGTCTGTGTGCCTGATCTGTGGAGTCAAAGCCTAACTTGTTCCTTCCCCGCCTGTATTGCCCGTCACCTCTCTGTGACACCTAATTTACTGCATCATACTTCTGCCTGCTCAGTGGCAGGTTATTTTCTTGGAGAAGTGAGAATCCTTGAGGAGTGAGTATTCTTTCAAGGTGGGCCATGTCCTTTCAATTGGCGTTTGCTTTTCCCATTATATGCTTGACTATTGTGTTATGTGGATGTCTCGGGCATGTGTGCTGGCAAAGGCCTCCATCCCCTTGGCCTACAGCCCATGGAACTTTTGCAGATTCTGTTTTTCTTTTTTTCCCCCTCCTGTAACCTTCCCCAAGTACTCTCATGACAGTGTAGTATCCCCTCTTCATGGGTTCCCTTTAAAGGATGTGCCAGCGCCCCTGTGGGTCAAGCCACCTGTTGTCTGACCTCCATCCTCACGACCTCCGTGTTGTGTGGATGCTGCAGTAGTGTGTGAGTGTCATGTCTGGCTGAGTGAGCATGCTCTCTGATTGTTCCCCAATTGCTGCTGCATTCACTGTCAACACTGGCCTGGTATTCTGAGTCCTGCCTGAAGTTTCCTTGCCACTCCTTAACAGTTGGTGTGCATGATTCAATACTCTCCAGCCTGAACCTGTTATTTCACAGCTCCATGGGATCAGGAGACACCAGATGATGGAATGTGAATCAGCACATGTCGTGGATGAAGACATGCAGCATCAGGCTGAAGTAGGTCTTGGCTGATGCCTCAGTGTTCTTCAAACCCCTCCCCACCCCTATGATTTTTCCTACAGTTGTGCCTTTGCCAGTGCTCACAGGGTTCTGTATGTGACCTACATCGTGTCCCGCAACCTTAAGCCCAATGCATTTGTGTGACACCTGTAGAACATGACTTTGTCTTCCAGTATTGTTTATCCATGTTAGTGACGTGATTGTCTCTCCAATGCAAGTCCTTATGTTCCCTTGCAAGGATGCTGTTGTGAAGAGCAGTTTGTTATTTCTGCCATCATTTTGCATGTGTTTTTGTGTCATCCTGTATGGCATAATTGTCCAATCCTGCAAGTGCTTCCTTGTTGCTTATTTTTCTTCTTAGTGTTCAGTTCCTTCTGAGATGCGGTTTGTTCATGTGCTACTGTCATGCTTGGATTGCTTACTTTTGTATGTTAATTGAATGGATCGGAGAATGCAGTGTCTGGCGGCATTTTTTTTTTTGGTGGACAGCCCCAGGTGTTGGTGTATTCTTGGTGTTCTTGCTGTGGCCTTCTAGCCGTGTGTTGTCTTTCAGTGTCCATAAGTGTCTGAGTATGCTTTCCCAACCCCCATTGCAATCCTCTGGGCTGCTGTTCCGCTTTCCATGTTGCTGAGATGGATGGCTGGCAGGCATGTTTGCCTTATGTCTGCTTTCCCAGTACATGCAGATGGTGCTTCCACTTGCTTTGCACTTGCAAGGGAAGCTTTGGACAGCAAATCCACCTTGTTCCCTTCTTCAGTGAAACAAAGTGTATTCCTGCCCCCACCCCAATTCTTTTTCTGGCTTTGAGCTGTCCCTGGTGCCCTTTTCCTTAGTTCTGCAGGCCTTCCTTATGTTTGGAGTGCTTTTCGTCCTTCCAGTGCTGTGCCATTGTAGTTTTTCCCAGGGTGACATGCTGCTACTGCATTGTGCAGAGCAGAATGAACCATGAATCTGTAGCACCATGTGTAGTGAAGATCATTATGCCCCTGTCTTTCCCACCTGTACAATTGGGTAGTGCCAGAATTTGTTTTTTGCTCCTTCATGTGCACCGACTTGTCTTGCAGTTTGAGTAAGCAGAGGTACCTAAAAGGGCTGTTGCATGGTGTGTCCCATTCCTTTGTGTTCATTCTGGGCACGTGTGCATCTTGTGAGCCACCTTTATGTGTCCTTGGGATTCTTTGTGCTGTGATCCCATCTTTTCCTTTTCCACCACTTGATGCATGCAGTAGGTCACAATTGAAGCTCTCATGTTTGCATTGCAATTCTTGCAACTGTCAGCACGGTCATTGTTTTTTGGTGTTTCCCATTACTGTTTAGATTTTTCTTGGGAGTTTGTGTTTTGAATTTTGGAATGAGATCCTACCCTGTGGGCATCCTGCTTTTCACCACCATGTATTCCTTCACCCCTTTCTCAGCCGTATTGAGTCCATGACACTGCTGCGTGTGCACTATGGGTTATCTTTTTGTGGTGTGCTTTCCTGTTTCTATTCTTTGTGTGTCCATTGTTTGTATGCCTGCCTGACGTATGTGCTCACGAGTCCAACCTGCACCCTTAAGTGTGCCCGTGTTCCTTCCGTTCCTTCCCCAGAGTGCTGCCAAGCAGCTCCTTCTTCCTGCTTGCTATAAGGTTTTTCCAGTATTCCTGTGGCGATAGCAACCTGCTTCTGTTGATATCTATTCTTATGGGTTCCTCAGACCTGATCAGATGCATGAAGTCTGTGGCTGATGAGTGCATTCTGTTTGCACAGCAGGGGAACCACTTCCATCTACCCAGCCATGATTGATGGCTGCTCTTGCCGCTGTGCAGCAGCTCAAATACTGGCGCTGCTTTGTTCAATTGGCCCCCACCCATGGAGGCTTTGTTTCAAGTACCCCACTTTTTTGCCCAAGGTGTGCAGAGGCTGTGTGAGTGCTTCATGCATGTTATGGCAGTAAAGCCAGACCTCCTCGATGCAAGCATGCTTCCAGCAGTAGTGTTGCACAACCCCCGCACCTGTGTTTGGTGTCAGTGCTGCCTCTCACTGGCCCAGCTGTGGGAACCGTCCCACATGCCTGTGTTGCTTCTGTGTGCCTGATTTGGTGTGTAGGCTGCTGGTGTTTCAGTCATTTGTTATGTCCAGTGTCTAGTAATCTGTACAGTGTGATTGTGTCTGCATGTGTGCTGCCCTCCCCTGGGAAAAGGAGCCAGTTCTAAGAGCACTGCTCCCTGTGAAAAGTGCCGGAACTGTAGCCTTCTTTTTCATATGCAGTGTTGGATGGGTTTGCAGAAGAGGGGTTATTTTGCAGGATCATGTGTAACCATCTTTGCAGGAATGATTTCTGCCACTCTCCCCTCCCCTCCTGATGTTCCCGCAATTCATCCAGTGCATCTTTTCTCTGCACACCCCTATGGAGTTGTGTGTGCCCATCATTGTTTGTGGCTTCTGTCAGGTCTGTGAATTCAAATAAACTTGTTGACGCATGTGTGCAAGGTTTTTTAGCCACAGTACTGTCTGTGTCCTCAATCTTTGCCTCACAACTGCCTACAGAGTGTGGGTGGGGAGAAAGCGGGCACCTTTTCTTTATCGTGCATGAAGTATTCCTGGGTTCTTTGTTAATTTGCCCTCAACATGAGTCTCTCATTTTCCTCACATCATCCCTGAGCTCTCCAGCTGTTTGCCTTTGTGTCTGCACTGCTTCCCATTATAAATTCCCAAGGATTCTTCCCAACCTGCCATAAACCAAGTTAGATGTTCTCATTGAGGATAGGGTTGGTGTCCCACTCCCCCTAAGGTGCCTGTTGCTGTGTGCCATTCAGGTGTGTTCTTTTTGGCCAGCAGAGAGCTGCCACCTTTTTGCTATGCCACTGTTAGGTCTAGGCAGGGGGAGACTACAGCCAAGTAAGCATCAGCCAGGTAGATGGTGATAAAGACAACTGGTGGTGAAAGATAACTGGCGCCTTCCCACACCCTTGCCAGCCTTCCCAGACCTCTTCCTGAGGCAGGAATTCCACACCTCTCATGCCCTCCACCCTCCCCTCAGTAAACAAACAGCTGTAGAAAGGAATTGCCTAGGCCCCCTTTTTGGTGCGAGCTACCCTGGCCCACTCTCGGACCAGTGAGTTTTGTGCAGGAGCTCCAGATTCAAGCCTTCCCCATTTTGCATGGCCTGGACACTGTGTCTTGTTTCCTGTGTTATGAACCTTTTATCAACCCTTTTGCCAACCACTGTTTTAATGGGTGTTGCCCAAGTCCCATTGCTTTTGTCTGATACCTTTTTACACTCACCGCGTGTGCCCCTGCCTACCCTCAAAACACGCACTGCATTCCCTCACTTTTTTGGCTGCAGTAGGGCCCTGTTTCCTCCCAGTGTCCACCCTGTCATATGCCATGTCCCACTCCCCTCCCCATGGTGGTCGGAGTCGCTCATACACAAAGAAATCATTGACACTCACCACACGAGGGTGCTGGGGCCGGGGTCAGGGGGACAGAGAAGCGCTTGTGGCGCAAGGTGGTGTGAGGAGGGCATCGGAGGGAGGGTTACCCAGGGCTAGGGATTGTGCAGAGTCCACTCAGGGTGAATGGGTGCTTTTTTGTCCATGTTGTTTCCTGAGCTGTTGAGCAGGCATTCCGCATGAGCTCCTTGGATTCCGTGTCTTCAGTTGGATGGTCATGCGTGGTGCTGTTTGTGTGCATCCCGCTGAACAGTCTGGTTGGTTGCCCATGATGGGTGTGGTGTCCGAGCAAGGTGCGCCTCTACAGCCCGTCCTCCAGTCATCTGTCCCCAGCAGCAGCAGCAGCAGCAGCAGCAGCATCTTCTGCTGTCTTGCTTTTCCCTGTTTAGTGGGTGAGCCTTTCATGAATATCAGTGCTTTATGCCAAAGCCACTCAGGTTTTCTGTGTTGGGCTCCCCTCCATTTCACCCACACTCTGCTTTCCTTTTCCCGTCTTTGTTTTCTGTGTTCCCAGGGACATACATAAAAGGTATTTCTCTGGTGGGCCGAGACCATCTTGGTCCACCTGTCTCCTTTGTTCACCTTGCGCCCCTAGCAATGCACCTGCATAGTTTCCGCCCCACCCACCCTTCCCCCCCCCCCGTATGGAGCAGAGGTCTTTGTGTCTCATGCCCTGAGGGGACGCTTCAGCTCTCACCTTACAGCTGGCTACCCTCCCCCACCCACATTCAGAGCTGGGCACATGTTCTTTTGTGCTCCTGCAGAGGCACTCACCTCTTAGTGCTGCAGCTCCTGTTTGCTTCAGGGGGTTTTCACCTTCTGCTGCCTCTGCAGATAGTATTCTCAGGGAAGCCTTTCTATGTGCGCCGTGGACATGTCTTTCGTGCTGTTCCCCGTGGTATCAGCCTGCGAAAACAAAAAGGCAGAATTGTCCCCATTTTCCGTTGCATCATTAGGGAGCATCATTAGACCAGACATTGAGGGCGTATTAAATTCGGGGGATGGGTGAAGTGAGTTGGAGAAAGCACAAGGAATTTGTGGCAGTAGGGAGTGCAGATGGAGAGCACAAGGTGTGTCCCCGTGGTTGTTTTTTACTTACTCGTTTCCGAAGTCTTTCGTCGGTGGGTGTCAAACACTCCCGTGGATCTTTTCAGTGTACCTCAGGACAGCTTCCCAACAAGCTGGAGGGTCCAAATTTTCCGCTTGACCAAGGAACGCTTTTGTGTTCCTGAAAGACTCTCTGCCTTTCACATAGCACTTTGATTTCATGTGTTTCCTGCCTTTTCACTGCTGCACTTTCAAGGCTGTTCAGGTATCATTTTTGGGCCAATATTACAGGTCTTTCATATTTCCTCTGTGATGTTATTGCTAGCCTCATTGCTATTGCTTTTTCCCAGGGTTCACTGCATTCATTCCATATTTCCAAGGGTTGCGATGGCTTGCTATCAACAGTGTGCTGCTTCAGGGTTGAGCTCCGGGAGGCTTTTGCCTCGCACGTCGCCATTCAGCCCTGGTACGTGCCTTGTGTTCTCGGCCAGCTGTCTGAAACCGCCACCCTGTGTGCTGGAGCTGGCCTCATGGGCCTTATTTGCGCTCCTCATGGTCACCAATGCCTCACCAGAGGGTTAATCCCAGGACAGGACCATGTGCGTCGTGCTTTAGGCCTGCCCCTTCACTCCCTCCCTCCCAGAGGTTCCTTCTTCCCCCAGGGCACGCGCGAGTCGCCCAGGAAGGAAGATGTGGTCCTCCCTTCTTCGGAGCTGAACTCGTTCAGCCCTCATTTTTGGGGCCCTCTCTGCTTTCCCTGCTCCCACCATCACAGCCTCATTCCCATTTCCATGCTCTCATTCAATCACAGCCACCCATGTCTCCTCCACATTGCCCTTCCTCTGCTTTCTCCTGCCTCTTCCTCTTCCTGGTGCCCCGACTCATCATCTATCATTGGGCCTGGCTACAGGGAATGCCGACATTCGACCGAAAGAAGGGAATGTCGTGCCTCCCACAACAACTCACCCAGGTGCATCGCAGGCGGCCGACGGGCAGACGGCGGGGCGCAACGGGCCCCTGGCTGGATCCGAGCACCGAGTCCCGCTCCGCACGATGTTCCCGGGTGAGCTGCTGCGGAATCCTCCCTCTGCTCTGAAGAGTCTTGCGGACTGCAGGTGTTTGCTGCTCTTCCTGTGGTACATCCCTGAGTGAGTGCTTCGCAATGGTTCTGTACACATCTTTACGCAACGTGGCTGCAGGATTTGTGCCACTGGGAGAGAAAGGGAATTTCGCGCGCCTCATTTATATCTTCTCCTCAAAATGAGCCTGCGTCACTGTTTCCCACGGCATTCATTGGGTGCCGCATTGTGGGTGTGGTGCAGGGCTCCGCTCGGAAAGCGCGGCGATGGGGTCCGCAGCGGGGTGGGTGATGGGCATTCGCTTCTCTTGCAGGGAGGGGCGGCGCGTGCTGGAGCTCCCTGATCGTCGGCTATTAGCTTGATGGTCATGACAAAGAGCTCCAGCCTCAGGTGGTCGGAAAGAGGGAAGTCACTCCTTGCCCGCACATCTTGGAAATGTAAGGTCTCTGCTGGCAGAAGACAATTGCTGGGCTCAGCTCTTTGTGTAGATGCAGATTTCAAGCATTCCTCCCGCAGGGCATTTCAAGGAGGGAAGGCAGGAGTTGCGCGGATAGCTTTGAGGTTCCTGAACCCTGCTGGGAAACCAGTAGTGCTCAGTTAAGATTGCCTTTGCGGTTCGGATTCCAAACTCTCCAGGAAGGCCCGTGTGCTGATTGCCTGTTGTCGCCCTGTTTCCGGTATGATTACTTCGTGCGGCGCTTGAGGACATGGAAGCTTCCTGGGGAATCGCCTTTCGTGCATTCACATGTAGGATCTCTGAATCGCGCTGGCCTTCCTGAGTCCTGAGGTGAGACGGGTAGGGAACATGGGGAGTGCCGTGGCCAACTGCAGGTTGGGTTTGAGTAGAAATGTGTGTCTGGCGTTGACTGTCTTAGCCACATTTTGCGCTGTTTTGGGTGCGCCTCATTTTTCCTTTTTTTAAGACAAGATTTATGTGATGTATTTTTGACAGAGGACAGGGAGAGGGTTACATACTTTGTCAAATCGATGAGAGACAAACATGGAACAGTTGCCTCCTTCAGACTCCTTGTTGCGGTTGTGAGCGCTGCGAAGGTATGTGTGCTTGAAATTTCTTTTGGCTGTGTTTTTTTGATTTTTATTTTTCGTTTCATTTTTTCCCTTGGAGTGCAGTGCAGTGTGCTATTTCTGTGCTCGGGCAGCGCTGCCGTTGGCCCCATCAGGGGTCCTCACTTAGTTAGGCTTGCATGACCACTTTTCTTTTTAAGTTTTGTGCGTTCCCTTCATAGGCCATTTCTTTTACAGATGTTCCCGTCTCTTTTCGCTTTGGTCCTGTCCATGTCATGTGTTATGTTATGCTGCCACCTTGTGGCTGCTGCTGCGATTCTTGCTCCTGTTTTTCGAGCTTTGCAGCGTCTTTGTGTGATCTTTGATCCTTTGCTGCCATCCTGCGGCTACAGTTGGGATGGCACACCTTTTCACCCAGGAGGTGTGCCTGTGCTTAGGTGTTGTTTCCTGTACTCACGTTGGCGTGCACTGCCTTTCACATACCAATATTCTGATTTGGAACTCGGAATTCTGCAACGAGGCAGAAACACTGCTTTTTCAAGCTGGCAGGTGGGAGCCGGTTCTGTTTTATTTTGTGTGGTTATTGAGAGTTCGTGTCATGAACATTTTTCGTCCCATCATGCTGCCAACGTGTCTATTTTGCTCCGGGGACATCCTGCTCATTTGTGTCCTGTCCACTCTTTGATGTTGCTGCTCCTTTCTGTTTTTTTTTTTATTGTCAGTGTCGTCTGTACAGGATTGTCAGGTGACACGGTTCGAATTTGCGGTGTTAGGGGTTTGGGTACATTGGGTGTTGGTGGCATTCACACTGTGTCAGGGCATGTTGTGGACTTCCTGTGTCTGCTATTTGATAGTAACCTTGGAATGAAAAATAAGGCTGCCGGAGGCTGCTAATTGATTGCCAAAGAGCAGGCAAGGCTTTATTGCACTGTCCAGGATGGCCGCGAGGGCACCACACGTAGGTGGCTACCCTCACGCCCGCACCGTCCCAGGTGCAGGCAGTCCTTTCGAAGGTCCAAATCACAAAAAATTTCCTTTGTTCTAAATTCCAAATTCTAAAGTTTGGTAACAGACTGCAGGGGGGTTCTCAGCCCCTGCTGGACATTATTGGAATGTGGCCCTATCTATGTTGGGAACGCAGGTGATTACAGAAGTAGACGGAAGCCGAGTGCGTAATTTCTAAGGGTTATCTAGAGTTTGTGCTTCTGGAGGCACTGAGTCACTGTTAATTAATGTCGTGTAGTCTTGGTCTTCAGGCAGAGGAAACTTACCTCTGTGAGTCTCCAGGTCTCAGACTGGAAGCTGAGGTAACCACCCTATTGTCCAAGCAAGCAACTGTCTACAGAAGCCAGATTAGCAGGGGTAACATTCAAGCAGCAGTTTTTGCCTAAGTATGGTTGCTGCCATACTTCACCTCTGTTGTGAATTGCCTGACTAGGTACCTGACTCCATGTATGCA
This sequence comes from Eptesicus fuscus, assembly GCF_027574615.1. NCBI lineage: Eukaryota > Metazoa > Chordata > Mammalia > Chiroptera > Vespertilionidae > Eptesicus > Eptesicus fuscus. Next base: position 32,017 of record NC_072494.1, on the reverse strand, counting down.
GATTTCAGTTTCGATTGTGGTGTCTGTGGTGTCCGTGTGACTTGTGCAAAGGTGTGGCTTGGTCTGTTTTCCGGGGTATGATTGCGTGTGCCTTGTTTCCTGTGTTTTTTCTTGCATGTTGTCCATGTGCACCTGTGGGTTTAGGTCCTTATGTCAACTTTCCTGTGTCCTTCTCTTTCGCCAGCTGTTTGGTGCTTATGGTCCACGCTGTGGCTGCAGGTGTCTTGTTAGCGGTTGGTTCCTTATCGGCTGTGTGTGCTGTGTTCGGTTCTTTTTCTGGGGCCCCGAATCTGCTTCCACTGCTTGCTGTGTGTGCCTGATGGGTCTTGTGTTGACCTCTGTGCAGTCCGGAGTCCTTCTTATGGGCTGAGTAAGTTCTGGGGTCAGGATGTCCTGAGTGAATTTTCTTTCGCATTGCGGAAGTCAGTTCTGTTGTGCTTCAGTGTGTGTGTGTTGTGTTCTGCTCCTGTGCCGGTGTACACCAATTATCGATGGGTGTTGTGCCCCAGTACACTTCCCTTCTCTTTCCCATTTAAGGTTTGTGTGAGAGGCCCGTGTGCAGAAGTGAACCTGAGGGTGTGTTTTCCTGGTAGGTGTGACTGCAGTTACTTCCCAGGAGGCCTTCACAGTAGGTGCTCGGATGGTCACTGTCCATGCCTGGTGTGTGCTAACGGATTTGGATTTGTGTGGTGAGGGCGTCCTGGGGTAGGCAACGGCCGAGGAGATGGCTGGAGTCATGTTTTTGGTTGTGGTTTCCAGTGCCTATTGTGAACGAAAGGAGCCACATGCTAACCTGACAAGCTCAGGGGAGGCCTGCCTGGCAGTCTTGCAAACTGAGACCTGAAATAACCACAAAGGATGGTTTTAAAATTACATGTTTAACTACAAACAGGTTATAGTGGGTAGTCATGTCCTAGTCCGTTATCTTCCCTGACAAATAACTACTTAGATCTTCTTTAGTAAGCCCATTTGCCTTTTTGCCTCTAAGATAACATGTCTGTGAGGTGTCTGTGAGATGTCTAGGTAACTTGCAACTTCCTTCTTTTGCTGGAGCCCCTGGGGCACCACCAAATGTGGTGGGCGCCAGGACAGATACTTCAAATTCCTTCATTATCATGTCAATTGTTCCTGTACCCACCTAGGTATGTGTCCATCATTTTATTTGTTATCCAATCCCAGGGCTTTCCCACTGTTTGGCTTTATCCCACCTCCTTCATCCGTCACCAATGAATTTCATGTAACCCACCTTTGTCCCTCCTTTGATGGCAATGTATGAATACAGATGTAGCCCGCCATTTCTTGGAGCGGTATTTCAATTCATTGAGCTTCTGTTTCCCGGCATATGTCGACAGTTTGGCTCAAATACACTCACTGAAATTCTGTACAGGTTTCAATCCTTTTTGTGTTAGCAGACGTCCGTTATAAAAATCATCTGTGAGCGTGCACATTGGACACAAAGTCTAAGACTCACAGCTTTGGCATGATGGAGGCTGTTGGACAGCTTGGCAGGATTTCTTGGGCTAGATTCCATGCTGGAGGTGCCCTGGCATTGCTGGGCGCGGTTTCCCTGTGTGTTCCAAACCTAAAAGTTGTGTGTTATGCGTTCTTGCCACAGCACGGACTGCGGTGATAGCCATGTTGAGCGTGAGGGAGCAAAGGTGCGGAGCTGCGCAGAGGGCGTGGCCTAAGTACAGCCTCCCGGGGTTCAGGGAGGAGGCAGGCAATGGCGGGCCTGAGGCGAGTGGTGACCTGTGAGCAGCGTGGCTGTGGCCTCTGGTGTGAGGCCGTCTCCTCAGGGAGAGGGCAGTGGGTGCTAGCCTGAGCCTGAGGCTGAGGTAAGCCCCGTGGTGGTCGTGACTGCACATTGTTGGGTGAGGTGTGTGGGGAGCGTGGAGCGCATGCGCGAGATGTGAGGCGCGAGGCGTGAGGCGCGCAGACTGGGGCGTGCAGCACATGCGCGAGGCGTGAGGCGCGAGGCGTGAGGCGTGCAGCGTGAGCCGCGATGCATGAGGCGCAT